>NC_132902.1:12783075-13475575 GCF_030463535.1 Salminus brasiliensis | reverse complement strand
GCTCCTCGGAACTTTTCAGTCAATGTTGGGTTAATTTCAATGTTCACGTACTTTCTGTTCCTCCCTTTGGTTTTCTCACTAAGGACTTTTATGTTGACAGCGGTCGCAGTAAGGCGCCATGTTTTCTGTTTACGTCTGATTTGTGCTGGGGTACAAAGGGAGCAAACGCAGATGCCTCGGCGCCGAGAATTACTCTTGCGATGCCAAGCTGTAAGGTTGGCTTCATGTTCTGGAGACTTCTAGGGAGGTCTACAAGTTCAAGTAGTATATGCTCTATCGGAGCGGTTTCACGTTCAGGAGTTCGCTGTCTGGTTCACCGGTTGGTCGCCAGGGTGATTTGGCGTCCGGTTCCCTTGCACCTGAGTCGACAAGTTGGCAAACCGGATACGTACAGTGGCAATCCGGAACTTTGCGAGGGGTTCTTGCTTCAGTGTGAGGTCTTCTTTAAGAACTCCCCGACTGGCACTGACCAGGCGAAGATCACCTTTATAGTATCCCGGCTCGCAGGGAAGGCTCTGGATTGGGCCACTGCCACCTGGAGGGAGCTTAGCGAAGGATCCCTCTCGGAATACCTTAAACATTTTAAGGCGGTGTTTCTACACCCCCGAGAGGGACTCACCAAGGGCGACCTGCTGCTACGCATGGAGCAGGGCTCCCGGTCGGTGGCTCAATACTCCCTGGAGTTCCGTACCCTGGCGGCAGGGAGCGGATGGAATCAGCCGGCCCTCTTGGCCCTGTTTCGTAACGGGTTGAACCCCCGTCTGCAGCGGGAGCTGGCCTGTCGGGGCGAGACGTTGGAGCTGGATGACTTCATCACGCTCGCGATCCGGCTGGACCAGCTCCTAGGTCGCCCTACTCACCTCAGACCCCACGGAGCTGGGGGATCGGTCGCCTGCCCCAAGAAGCAGGCCAGCCAAGGTGCGCCAGGGAGTATAGGACTCTCCAGTTCAGCGGGTACGGCGGCCCACGCCTCACCAGGTACACCGGAGAGTGAGCCCATGGAGGTGGGTCTCAGCCGCTTGGCACCGGAGGAACGCAGTCGTAGGACCAGAGAGGGGCTGTGCTTCTACTGCGGGGATGCGGGGCATCGTCGCAGAGACTGCCGGAGGAGGATCCTGATGGCTTCTCGCCCTAACACCGATGGGCGCGGGGAGGGGACTCCTCGCGCTAATGCGGTGAGTCTGCCCGTTCCGGGGCTAGTGTCTAGGTCGATCACGTTGCCAGTATTAGTGACCTACCGGTCCCAGTGTGTGTGTGTTGCAGCGTTGTTGACTGCGGCGCGGAGGGGAGCTTCCTGAGGGCCGACATCGTAGAGCGTCTGAGAATCCCGGTGGAGGAACTCCAGAGACCTCTCCGCATCACCACCCTGGACGGGCAGCCCATGGGTCCTCGCCCCATTGCAAGCTAAGTGTCTGAACCCCAGACAAGCCAGGTGGTCCCTGTTTTTCGCCAGGTTCCAGTTCCACATCATGTACAGGCCGGGCTCCCGTAACACTAAGGCGGATGCCCTCTCCCGCATCCACCAAACGGCGGAAGGGGGGGAGGTCGACCCGGTACCCTTGTTACCACCTTCGGTCTCAGTCGCGGCGATTCAATGGGACCTAGATACGGAGATAGCCGAGGCGCTGTCCCGCACCGTCGTTCCCACGGTGTGCCCCCCAGACAAGGTCTACGTACCGAGCACGTTCCGGGAGAGGCTCATTGGCTGGGCCCACGCCTCTCCAATGGCCGGCCACCCAGGTGAGACCCGTACTTTCCACCTACTGGCGGCCAAGTACTGGTGGGAAGGGATGCTGGCAGACATTCACCGTATAATTGCTTCCTGTAGCACCTGCGCCCTGTGCAAAACCCCCAAGACTCTCCCTTCGGGGAAGCTCATGCCTCTGCCCGTCCCCGACCGCCCGTGGTCTCACCTGGTGGTAGACTTTGTCACGGATCTGCCCGAATCCGGGGGTTACACGGTGGTGATGACGGTGGTGGATCGTTTCTCGAGGGGGGTTAAGTTCATCTCGTTCCCTACGTTGCCCACAGCCATGCAGGCAGCCCAAGCCCTGGTAGACCACGTCCTCCGGAATTTCGGAATCCCGGAGGACATAGTATCAGACCAAGGGGCCCAGTTCACATCCCGGGTGTGGGGTGCGTTTTGCGAGCACCTGGGGGTGAGTGTAAGTCTTTCCTCGGGATGCCACCCTCAGACCAATGGCCAGTGCGAGCGCACTAACCAGGAGCTGGGGAAGTTTCTGCGAATCTACTGTCACGACTACCCCAGCGACTGGTCGCTGTATCTGGTTTGGGCCGAGATGGCCCAGAACTCGCTGAGGTGCGCAACCACTGGCCTCACCCCCTATCAGTGCATGTTAGGCTACCCCCGTTGGCCCCTTGGACTGCTGCGGAGACCCAGGTACCAGCAGTAGATGCATGGATGCGCCGCAGCGAAGCCGTCTGGGCCAAGACCCATCAGCACATCCAGACCTTCCTGCGGCGCTACAAGACACAGGCCGATCGGAAGCGTGGGGAGACCCCGTCATACGTGCCTGGAGATCGCGTATGGGTCTCCACACGGGACATTCGGACTGGTCTTCCGTCTCAGAAACTGGCACATGGGTACATGGGTCCATTCGAGGTTGTCAAGCACATCAACGAGGTTTCTGTTAAGGTTCGTTTACCCCCACACTCACGTATACATCCTGTGTTTCATGTTTCGCAGCTCAAGCCTGTGGTGTCTGGGCCCCTGGACGAGGCCACCCCGGCGGACACGCCGCCGGAGCCTGTAGAGGTGGAAGGGACTCCCGCTTACACAGTCCGGCGAGTACTGGACTCCCGACGGCGCGGGGGCCGACTGCAGTATCTGCTGGACTGGGAAGGGTATGGTCCGGAGGAACGCTCCTGGGAACCGGCTAGTAACGTCCTGGACCCGGCATTGGTCCAGGAGTTCCATGAACGCTGTCCGGACAAGCCGGCTCCCAGGTCTCGCGGTCGCCCCAAGAAGTTGCGGGCCCCCGCCCGTGGAGGGCTCTCCAGTCGGCAGGTACCACGGCCCGTCTCGTCGGACCGAGTGGGCCCGCTCCCGGACGTTCTGGGTTCTCAGGCATCTGGCCGGCGACCGGGGCGTCCCCGTCGGGGGACCCGACCGGCCGCCTCGGGGGGGGGGTACTGTCAGCCCTGCGGCGCCGCGCCCCCCCCAGGGGTGGCTCCGGGCCGCGGTCCACAGGCTCCTCGGAACTTTTCAGTCAATGTTGGGTTAATTTCAATGTTCACGTACTTTCTGTTCCTCCCGTTGGTTTTCTTACTAAGGACTTTTATGTTGACAGCGGTCGCAGTAAGGCGCCATGTTTTCTGTTTACGTCTGATTTGTTTCACCTGAGTGCTGGGGTACAAAGGGAGCAAACGCAGATGCCTTGGCGCCGAGATTTACTCTTGCGATGCCAAGCTGTAAGGTTGGCTTCATGTTCTGGAGACTTCTAGGGAGGTCTACAAGTTCAAGTAGTATATGCTCTATCGGAGCGGTTTCACGTTCAGGAGTTCGCTGTCTGGTTCACCGGTTGGTCGCCAGGGTGATTTGGCGTCCGGTTCCCTAGCACTGAGTCGAGTAAGTTCATCGGCGCCTGACGAGCGCGGTTTTGGGGTGAGGCTTTTGTTTGTTAGTTTCGTTGGTTTTGTTGCGTTCTAGCCTTCCTCCCCCCGTTTGATTTGTCCCCTCTCGCTTTGCTCCCGGACAGCTTTCCAGCCTCAGGTGGTTTTCCAGGTTTATCCCCGTTTCAGTTGTCACCTGTTTGTTTTCTGTTTCTGTTTATTGGACCCTGTACTTTGCTGCCTCGTTTTGTTTATGTTTGTTCATTTTGGTTTGGTCATTAAAGCCTGTTTCTCTGCATTGCTCTGTCCCTGCGAGTGTTCCCTTGTCTCGCCTAGCCAGCATGACATTAGTGCTGTGTGGCCTGAGTGCAGGTGGAAAGACCAGCTTGATGCCTGTGGTTTAGTGGCTTAGCTTGTTCACCCTCAGGGACACAATAAATAAATAGATAAATACAGAAATAAATAAATAGATATCATGGTTAACCTCAGGCACACTGCGAAGGTATCTTTATTTGGATTTGAACCGGACGTGGGCGTGGCCTATGCTTCAGATTTAGATTTAACAGCTTCCTTAGCAGCATGTGATTACGCCTACCTGATTTAGGAGTGATGAAGTATGTGGAAAAGCATGTTTGTGTGAATTCTTTTGTGCATTCAGGTCAGTTTGTATTATTATGGAATTATGTGTATTTTTTATTCATTTATTTGTTTCAGAGCTATGTAAGGGGTATGTATGTTTAGGTCAGACTACTGGAGCAAAAAGCTGACATCTGAATACCTAACTGACATCCTTTGCTAGCGCTTATCTGATGTAGAGTTTGTTCAGATGCTAGTCAGCTCTGCCAGTATGTATACTAAAGGTCATGAGCTACAGATCAGGCAGAGTCAAGGAAAACACACAGGAAAGAAAGTTTTAGTGAACTGTTCAGATCCAGCCAGAGATGCACATGAGCAAGTGGAGTTTAACAAGCAAGCTGAACAAGTTTATGGTGAATGTGGTCGAGTCTCCAGGGTTCAGCATTTATTATTCATTTCTTTAACCAAAGAAACAATAAAACACAACACAGTATGTCCAGTACGAGCCAACAGAAAGCAAGACAGTGGGCTGTGGACTCTTCTGAAGGAACTACACCTTATCTGACGTCTGAAGCCCAGTGCCAAAGTTTCCAACTTTAATATATAATCACAGCCAATCAAAAAGAGGGAGGGTCATGTGTTGCATTTAATGACACATCCAATCAATAAAGAGAGAGGGTCTTGTATCACTTTTAATGACACCGCCAGTCAAATAAGAGGGTGGGTCTTGAGTCACTTTTAATGACACCTCCAGTCAAATAAGAGGGAGGGTCCTGAGACATTTTTTATGACACTGCTAATGAAAAAAAAAAATAGGGGGGGGGGGGGGGGGGGGGTCTTGTGTCACTTTTAATGACATCACCAAATAAAAAAGAGGGAGGGTCCTGTGACAGCCAGTCAAATAAGAGGGAGGGTCCTGTGACAGCCAGTCAAATAAGAGTCTTCTTCTTCTGATGGTGTCACAGAGGACCCTCCCTCTTACACGTGTGTCCTGTGACATTTTTTATGACACCGCCAATCAAAAAGGAGGGTGGGTCCTGTGACAGCCAGGCAATTAAGAGGGAGGGTCCTGAGACATTTTTTTATGACACCGCCAATCAAAAAAGAGGGAGGGTCCGGTGCCATTTTTTATGACACCGCCAGTCAAAACAGAGGGAGTATGTGGTGTCACTTTTACTGACACCGCCAGTCAAATAAGAGGGAGGGTCCTGTGTCACTTTTCATGACACCCCAAAAATACAGAGGCTCCAATTAAACTGGGAAGACACAGGGCTGTGTGGTGATACAGTTTTACTTGCATTTATGATTTAAAAACTTTCTGTTTAAAAATCCTCTCCACCACGGAGGGGCCCTTTTCCCATTTCATGTGGAAGGAGGATGCCTCAGTGATAGCAGTGGGATAAGTGCTCATTTCTTTCGTCTGTTCGTTTAGTCTTCAGTGTGAAGTGACCTTGAACTTCCTGCCCATAAAGTTCCACTCCTTCTTCACTTTGTGAAACTGATCACAGGTGGATTGCTCGCATTTCTTACATGCTCCACCAGCCTAAGGGCCACGGCATACTTGCTTTTCCGTACACGTATGTGACATGGCTGCCCTGCGTTCATTCTGAGCGTAGGTGGTGCATGTCCTCAGGAATTAACGCGACATGTCTGTCAACAGCAGACTGAACAAAAGGTGAAAACAAGCAGTTCTTCCGTCTCTTCCAGCCATTGTCCAGCCTGTTATTGCCGAACATTATCATCTTGTGCTAAAACCGAGGTGGTAATCAAGAAAGGCACACTCATGCTGCTAGGGGATCCTTCAGCCCCAACGTGCCCCTTACTATAGCTTGAATCCTCCAAATAGACAAATATTTGATCAGTGCTGCTTGTGTAGCAGCTAGGTACATGGTGGTTTACAGCAAGTATATCACCACCCTATTATTAATGGCTACTTGTGAACTGCGGCAGGTGTACTGTGGAGAAAAATATGTTCAACTGAAAACTGCAGACGTCATAGCCAGTAGTTGAAGAGAAGGATGACTAATGCCAGGTTCACAATACACAATTCTAGCCCTGATTTTTGAGTTGCCGACTGTTTTTGGAGGTCGCAGGTATAAGTGTTGGAGCAAATCATCATTTGCTCAGCGCTGGCTCAGTCGCTAGGTGTGAACTGCTGAAAGATGTGATCAGTGAGCTCCCCAATGAGTGACAATGCCTCGCAAACCCAGATGAACATCTAACAGGTTTAAGATCTGGACCTGTCCGTAAATCTAAATCTGGTAGTGTGAAAAGTATTGTCACTGGAAGTTCAGCAACTAGCCACAGCCAATGAGAGCACAAGACACGGACACAAGCAACTTGTAATCGCTCGTATCTTAAGGACACGGAAAAACGTGTGTTTGGGGATAGTCAGACTTGTCACAGGCTCCTCCTGGTGAAAGATCTTGTAATTTGTGACCCTGGTCACATGACAACAAGTCATGTAGTCTGAAGAGTACAGCGATCTGATGACTCTTAACGTCATGTAAAGTAGTGTGTCCATGGCATAAAGCTAAATGTAGGCTAAACGGGTCTGCACAAGAACTAGCAGCAGGCAGTCTGGGAAGGTACGATGTAAATGGGGGAGGTGAGCCGGAGCGACACTAGTAATTGCAGTTGCTAGCGGGCACTAGCATTTTACAGACGCAAGAGGGCAGGAGCTACGCTACACCCCAAATGTTTTAGGAACGTTCAGACAAGGTTTTTTAAAAAGCTCTTAGAAAGGTTAGCCTTTAACGTTTAAGAAAGGTTCTGAAAAAACATGTGTAATAATATGTAATAATAATGCACATAATGTTCCCAGTTAGACACAAAATATCCAATATAAAATACTGTAATATATGTCAGCCCCTCAGTATTGCGCCCTCTCCCGGGGCGATTCCGAGCCGCCACCCACAGGCTCACATAAGGACTTTTATTGTGTTTCCATTCTTGTTTTGATTCACTGACTCGGTTCTTGTTCATTTACGTTCATGTGTGTTTGGTTCACGTTTGGTTCTTTGTGAACTTCGGTTCTGTGTCTTGTTTCATGTTTATGGATTTGATTCATGTTCATTTGTGTTCATGGTTGATTCAGTGTGTCTTGTTTCATGTCATGCATTTCACCTGAGACTGGGGGTACTTAAAGAGCTCTGACGCCGAGCTCTTTGCCGAGAATTGCTAGTTTAAGACCTTAAGGTAGCCCAAGAGGTTCTGGACACGGATCACAGTGCGTTTAGGCCAGCTTTGGCTCTTTGTTCACGTTCTCGAGCAGGCCGCCCGGCCCACTACGGATTTAGCGAGGCGCTTTCGCTCGCACCCACTACTCTTGCTCGCAGCAGTTCCAGGTTGGGGCGGCCTAGCCGCTCTTGCCAAGTAGCTGGTTCCCCAGCTAATCCCCTGGCCTCAGGTCTGTTTGTTTTCGCCCTCTTGTTTGCCATGTTCTGGTTTTGTTGATCACTGTTCATGTCTTGCTGCTTTTTGTCTCACTTACCCCCTTTTGTTTGTCTCATTTTGTTTAATAAATTACTTGCATTGAATCCATCTCTGCGAGTTTTTATCCCTCGGTGTCTGGCCTAACCCGCCATGACAGTATAACATAAACATACATAAACATAAATAAATATTGTATAATATAAACATACATACAGTGAGGATAATAAGTATTTTAACACCCTAAGTCTCCCACTTAGAAATCATGGAGGGGTCTGAAAAACTGTGAGAGACATAATCAAAAAAAAAAAAAATCCGGAAATCACAATGTATGATTTTTTAATAATTTATTTGTGTGTTACTGCTGCAAATAAGTATTTGAACACCTGTAAAAATCAATGTTAATATTTGATACAGTAGCCTTTGTTTGCAATTACAGAGGTCAAACGTTTCCTGTAGTTTCTCACCAGGTTTTCACACACTGCAGCAGGGATTTTGGCCCATTCCTCCACACAGATCTTCTCCAGATCAGCCAGGTTTCTCCCTCCTCAGAGTTTGAGCTCCCTCCAAAGATTTTCTATAGGGTTTAGGTCTGGAGACTGGCTAGGCCACTCCAGAACCTTGATATGTTTCTTACGGAGCCACTCCATGGTTATCCTGTCTGTGTGCTTTGGGTCATTGTCATGTTGAAAGACCCAGCCACAACCCATCTTCAGTGCTCTAACTGAGGGAAGGAGGTTGTTCCCCAAAATCTCGCAATACATGACCCCGGTCATCCTCTCCTTAATACAGTGCAGTTGTCCTGTCCCATGTGCAGAAAAACAAAGCAAAGCATGATGCTTCCACCCCCATGCTTCACAGTAGGGATGGTGTTTTTGGGATGTTACTCATCATTCTTCGTCCTCCAAACACGGCGAGTGGAATTAAGACCAAAAAGTTCTATTTGGTCTCATCTGACCACAGACTTTTTTGGGAAAACTTAAGATGGGGCCTGGACGTGTGCTGATTTAAGCAGGGGAACCTTCCATGCCATGCATGACTTTAGACTATGACGTCTTAGTGTATTACCCACAGTAACCTTGGAAACAGTGGTGCCAGCTCTCTTGAGGTCATTGACCAGCTCCTCCTGTGTAGTTCTGGGCTGATTCCTCACCTTTCTTAGGATCATTGATACGCCACGAGGTGAGATCTTGCATGGAGCCCCAGTCCGAGGGAGATTGACAGTCATGTTTAGCTTCTTCCATTTTCTAATAATTGCTCCAACAGTTGGTCTTTTTTCACCAAGCTGCTTGGTAATTGCCCCGTAGCCCTTTCCAGCCTTTTGGAGGTCTACAATTTTGTCACTAGCGTCTTTGGACAGCTCTTTGGTCTTAGCCATGTTAGTAGTTGGAGTCTTACTGATTGTGTGGGGTGGACAGGTGTCTGTATGCAGCTAACGACCTCAAACAGGTGCTTCTAATTTAGAATAATAAGTGGAGTGGAGGTGGACTTTTTAGAGGTGGACTAACAGGTCTTTGAGGGCCAGAATTTTTGCTGATTGGCAGGTGTTCAAATACTTATTTGCAGCAGTAACACACAAATAAATTATTAAAAAATCATACATTGTGATTTCTGGATTTTTTTTAGATTATGTCTCTCACAGTGGACATGCACCTAACATGAAAATTTCAGACCCCTCCATGATTTCTAAGTGGGAAGGGGGAGAACAAAGTCGCAGGGTGTTCAAATACTTATTTTCCTCACTGTAAATATACAATAGAATATTTTTAGAATTTGGTCTGATCATAAAAAAATGTTAAATGATAAACTTTGATTACTTTTTGAAATGTCTATCAAATGTACAAAAAAGCCCATAATTAATAGTGACAATAAACCTAAATGACATTGAAGGATATCCAGAAAACTTGACCGAACATTTAAGATTTAACGTTCAATGAACCGAAAGTCGTAATGTTCAGAAAATGTTCAGCTAAACAATAATTGTTAGCTGGAATTTTGCAGCCACTGCCAGGCATGACGTGGTTGAAGTAGGCGGGTGCAGATAGTAAAAATAAAGCCCTGCAGACCTCTACAGTGCACACACACACACAGTGGAACTTCAGACCTTTGTGGAATTCCACAGCTTCTAAGATGACATCACTGTCCACACCTTCATTCCACTGTCACACAGATAGATCTTCAGGGTGTTCAAGGGAACAGACAGGGACTTGAGCTGAGGTTTCAGAGGGTAGCACAGTATAGCTCAATACTGAGGCAATCCACACAACACAATGCATGGTGATGGAAACCGTGTGTGTGTGTGTGTGTGTGTGTGTGTGTGTGTGTTGGGGTGTAGTTAAGTGACTCATGCTTTTCACTAATGCATTCTTCTCTCATCTCTAATCAGAGATGTATGAGGAAGGAAGTGACATAAGGACCCAGGTCTTTCTGGAATGTGCAGAAACATGGTATATATATATATACACAGGGAAACTGTCCAGCCATAACATTAAAACCACCTGCCTAATATTTTTTAAAGTTGCCCTTGAGCTGACAAAACAGCTTGCTTCAACCCTAAGCATGGACTCCACAAGACTGATCATTGCATACCAGGAACACCCCACTGCCTGCCTGAACTCTACCAAGACCTGCCTGATGTTTTGGCCATGTTCTGACCATGTTCTGGCCATCGCAATTTCGCAAAAAGGTCCTTTTGCTTGCCCATTTTCCTGCGTTTAACAACACATCACCTTAACAACTGACTGTTCATGTGCTGCCTTAAATATCTATCTTACCCCCCCTGTAACCAGATAATCAAAATAAAATAGCCTAGATAGTGTAAAATACTTGTTACTAAAGAGCAAAAAGTGAAAAGACTTCTGTGAGGGGGCGTGTGGAGATGTGTGGATGGGTGTGTATGCGGGTGCATGCATGCGTGTGTGCTTGTGTACGTTCATTAGGTCAGGTTGTGATGTACTCCTGGTTAACCATTCATTCATAAGATAAGCAGCAGCAGGTCAGATAAAGGTTAAGATCTCTCTCCGGCTCCATATCGTGTGTCAGATGCGATAAGGCGCTGAGAGCACAGCTTTTAAAGCTTGGAGAAGAATGAACAGCTCTGAGGAACAATCATTCAAGAACAATGATTCGTCCACAGTTAGCTGAAACTGTAAACTGACCATTCCTTCACACTCAGGATGGTATTTCTAGACAAGGGCGAATTTGTCCCTCAGGTTCAATTATGATTTCAAAGTCCTTCAATCCTTTGGATCCTTTCAATCCTTCAGTCCTTCTTAGCACCTGTTGGACAAGTTAACCCCTTAACACCCTTAACAAGGCTGATTACACACTAAGGTGTATTTTTCAGTAACTACAGGGACTTCTGTAGAAACTGGTGGGGCTATTCTTTGGTAATGCAAGTTTGTGATAACACTTTCAGCCCACTGGTGGGCTATAGCCTCTTTAAGGGGTCAACCCCCTAAAGTAGGACTGCATATCCACAGCGCCATGCACTCATGGCCTTACAGAGTAGAGTTTAGATTCTCTGCCCTAGCCCGACTCGAAGCCCAACCCGAACTCGGGCCGAGATTTCCCTCCACTTTTCTCTGGCACTGTCAGGTTGGGCTAAAAAAAAAATGGTCTGTGACCTACTTTTTTTTAATGCTGTTTATATTTTATTATAGCTATTATTATATAAAGCTTATGGGGGTGGGGGGTTGGGTTGGGCCTAAACTCTATTACAAAGACATGGCAAAAATGCCATTTATGCAAATAAATTCAGTTTAGAGCAACACAAAAGCAAACAGGAAAACTGAACTTGTGTTTTATGAAGAAAAATTGCTAGAAAGTGTTGCTAGAAAGTTACAAGAAAAAGGAAGTAAAAGTGTTTTCAAGTTTTCAATTTTTATCCTACAATCACCCTGTTTTTTTTTAGTTTTTTTTTAGAACGTAGCCTTTAGCCTTTTTGTCCTGTAACTTGTTTGTCAGCTTAACACCTTAACCCCTTTAAACAGCCTATGGATCGCTAGCAGGGGTTCGTGTAGTTACTGAGTAATACACCTTAGCGTGTAATAAGCCCTTTTGCGTTAAGGGGTTAATTAGATAATGCTGTCACTTTCCAACCCTGCTGACAGGTCAGTTGATCTGCACTGAATTGACAGGCTGTTTGCAGTATTTCTAATAACGCACTCCGGCTTAGTGAGCTCTCCTGAAGTGGGCCTGCTCATCCGGTGAAGAGAAACTTAAAGCCTGGCCAAGTAGCAACATGCACTCGTCGCCTGCTCAATAAAGCGTAAAGAACACAGGGAGGAATGCGTATGGCTGTGTGTTCTGTTCGTTTGATCTGAGGCAGCAGTGATCGCGGTATTGAGTGGTCAGGTATGCAAACAACTCAAAGCAACAAGAGAACGTGTGTGTGGGTGTGCGTGTGGGTGTGCGTGTGGGTGTGCGTGCGTGCACCAGTGTGTGTGAAGTGAGAGCCATATCTTGAGTGCTGCACTGATGTGCATCCACTGCTACAGCGTTCAACATCTGGCAGCTATCACAGCTGGAGCAGGAAGTGTGTGTGTATGTGTGTACTTGTGTGTGTGTGTGTGTGTTTGTGTGTGTGGAGGTCATAAGTTGGGCTGCGGGGGCGTTGATTCCACGCTAAATGTGTGTGTTTGACTGTGCTGTGGCCTCGGCTCTTCAGCGTGTGAGTGTGTTGGCAGGGAGAGACTACAGATAGCATCGCTCTGAATAAATAAAGAAAAAACACAGCACAACTCAACACTACCCATCATTAATGAAACAACGCGTGTGTGGAAGTGTGTGTGTGTGTGTGTGTGTGTGTGTGTGTGTGTAAGAGAGAGATTAATAAGAGAATGTTTGTCTTTTAGAGATCGTTCTGCAGTGCATTAGTAAAAGACTGAATGAATTTATCAACACTGCAATTACCACTAAGGCTGTGTGAGGTGAGATTGGCCAATGAGTACTCACACATGTTCGCACACACCAATACACACACACACAAACACACACTAGCAGTAATGTGTTGTTGGCATTGCATCAGTGACCTTGGGATGTTTGACTGTATTTACAATTTGAAAGCGGAGGGTGTGAGAGAGAGAGCAGAAGAGAGAGAGAGAGAGAGAGAGGGACAGAAAGAGAAAGTGACAGAGAGATACTTAGTGTCCCAATAAAAGTTCATTTCAATAAAAGTTCAACAACATTGCAGTCGTCCAGCTGCCGTATTCTAGCTAATGGTAGCCGGCGTTGACATGAGCACTAGCTAAGGTTAGCTAAAGAAACTGAATAATAAGTCAGTCCAAAATACCAAAATACCAAAATTGGCAGAATACTTACTCACAATACAAAAAAATCAATATCTAATCAATAACAGGAGCCTAAACAATAACGTGACACTGAAAAATAACATAAGACTATATAATAACATGTGTCTAACTCATAACAGGAAAATAGTTTATGGCTAATCAATAATATGAATCTATACGACAATTTGAGTCTAAATAATAATAAAAACAATACTAAGGAATAACATGACAATAAAAAATGTGTGCCTAAATAATAATGTGAGATGTGATGATAAAATTACAACATGACAAATTATAAATTATAACATTAAACTAAACAATAACATGAGACTCAATAATATGAAATTAAATAATACCATGAGACTAAATGACAAGACTAAATACTAACATGAGACTAAATATGAGACTAATTACCATGATCATAAATTCTACCATGAGATTAAATAATAAGACTCTATAATAACATGAGATTAAATAACAATTTGAGACTAAATAATAACATGAGAATAAATATAAATGTGTGATTTAATAATATGGAACAATAATTTAAAAATAAAATAAAATAAAATAAAAACTAAGACTGATACTAACATGAAAATAACATGAGGCTAAATATATAATGCGAGACTAAACAGCAAAATAAGACTAAACAATACTGAGACATGAGATCAATGAGACAAATAATAAAATGAGATTAAATAGTCATGTTTAAATAATAACGATGTTTAAATAATGAAACTCAACACTAACATGACACTAAAACTATGTGAGACTAACCAATGAATTTGATACTAAATAACAAGAACATGAGGCTGAATAATTACATAATATTAGATTAAATAATAACGTGACACTAAATGACATGGGATTAAATAACATAATAATGACACTAATAATAACATAGTAACATGATAAGGACACAAATAATAACATAATAAAATAATAATGACACTTATGTGAGTAAATAATGAGGATGCTACAGAATAACATGGGACTAAACAATAATGTAATACTGAATAATAACATGAGAGTAAAAAATAATAACTGCTGTGTATGTGCTTGTGTGCCCCTTTCTGCTGATATTTTGAAGGGTTCTGTAATGTTTATTATGAGTAAAATGACACGAAATCTGACAAACCAAATATATTTGATTTTCACCTACAGCTGTCTGGCCTTTCCCAGTGTTGTGAAGAAGGTGAAACCTCACTGTTTAGACACATACTACTTTAGCTAGCTAACTTCAAATGGTAACTACAAGTAAGACAGATGCTGTGGCACACCTGAAACTAAAGTATCAAGGCTACAATTTAGAGAAACTGTATATAATAATACCTCTAACTGTAAGTTATGCCATAGCGAATGTAAGATGAACTACTAGAGGTATGCCTGGGTAGCGGCTAGAGGTTCTGCTGGGACTGTCTGCTATTTGGGATTGATTTGTGTTATGCGTGATATCACAAGGGATTTGACCATTTGAGGTGTCGAACAAAAGCAGCTGAATTGCATCTAGAATTGCCGTCATACCTGCTCTGTGTAGTGAATCATTTACTCAATCAGCAAAAAAGGAGGAGCATTGAGGTGCACAATGCTAAAACAGAGAAATCGGCAAGAGCATTCTTTGAGCAAAGCCATAGAAGAACCTCTTTTGGTTCCCTAGTAGAAGCATATTTGTACTAGAGAGTAGAGTTTGAGAGTGCAGAACCTTTTAAAGGTCTTAAGAACCTTCACATTCTCCCTGACATGTAAAGCTTCTTGACCAATTTGAATGAAGGTTCTTCACACTCTTCACACATCTCTATTACAAACATGGTTCTCTATGGAACCAAATGTGGTTCTTCTAAAGCTTCGCTCAAAGAACCATGTGAAGCACCTTTATTTTTAACAGTGTAGGCATGCGACGTTGTCAGCATTTGACAATTTCATGGGAAATACATAACCACACAGTCATACATACACACATCTCGATATTAAGAGGTGGGTGTGTGTGTGTGTGTGTGTGTGTGTGTGTGTTTTCGCACATTTGAAAACTGCCCACCCTGCCCAGCCTGCCTTGTATCCCTCTAATATCTTCATCCTCCAGTAGGTTGGCAGTCTGCAGTCTGGAGCTGCATGAACAAACAGGGATTTGAAAGAGAGCTGAGTAAATGGGCCAGGTCGCCTCTTACTGCATACCTCCATCTGAACTATTAAGTCTCTGGCAGGACTTAGTCTGCCTGTTCTTTAGCCCAGTACTCACACTCATGCAGCAATTATGTAATGGTGTTTGTGAATATTCCACGCAGCCTCAGCCGGTGGGTGGAGAGGATAAAGCTTCTGCTCAGTGACTCACTTGGTCAATACAATGAAGATCAGTCAGGTCGTTTAAAGGGACCGCGTGATTCTTAGGCTAGGAAGCATTTGGCTTGAATGCTGGCATTCACTTCAACCTGTTGGCCTGACTACAGCAAAATACACAAAGAGTTTGTGAGTAATACCTCTATGTTGTTGTGCCACCATATTATTACAGTGCAATTAAGTGCAATTAAATGGTTAATTTTCTTATACTTCTTATTTCAGTCATTGACAACTTTTTGCCAGTAAGCAGAAGCTTTAAGTAATAAAACCTTTTTAGTTCACCTATCTCCCCCACTTACTGAAGTTTACTGACGTTTTGCATGTCCTAAGAAGCTCAGTATACAGAAGCACAAAGTTTTCAAGTATAATAAGGGAGCTAAAAAAGCTGCACTTTCACATGCGCTAAAGCTAAAGCTAAAGCTAAAGCTAATGCTAAACATAACACTAATCGAAGCTGATTGGAACACATGTCTACAAAGTTTCATCTTAAACCTAAACAGCCACATTAAAAACAGTGCTCTGAGCGGTGAGCAGTCATTGCCGTAGCCCCCCGGAGAGCTGATAGGGTGAAGGGCCTTGCTCAAGCTCCCAACAGTGGCAGCTGCCCGAACCTGGCCATCGAACCCACAACCATCAGCCATCATTAGCCCGGAGCTTTAACCTGACCCACCCCCTTGACATTATTCCTCAAAATTTTGAAATGATCTCATTATTTTGACATGGTTTCTTGATATGTTGAGTTTATTTCTCATTGTTTTAAAACCCTCTCTTGATATCATTCAAATATTTCAATATTATTATATTGAGATTATTCCTTGACATCTTGAATATTTGAAAATGATTCTCATTATTTATCTTTATTGCTAGGTGAAATTACTTTAAGATCCTTTCTCAATATTTTGAGAAACCTCAGTACTTTGAGTCAATTATTAATATTGAGGAACCTACTTATGTAGAGAGAGTGGTCTACCATCCAAAAATAGGATCCATGAAAGAGAAGTTCTGTTGTCAGAAGAAGATCACTGATTAAGAGCTATAGGAGTGCTGTCAGTTTTATGAAAGAATGATGATCTCATTTAATCAAACAATTTCATTTTATTTTAGTTTCCTGCATATCTGCTGGTCGAAATGGGGCAAAAGCCCTAAAAGATCTAAACCATTATTTCTTCCCAAGAAAAATAACATCAATGTAAGGTTTAATTAATTGCATCCATACTTTTTTAGGGTAGCTCCGCCTTCCTGTAGTCTGCAGTCAGTATCAATATGGTTTGTTTCTGAAATTTGATTGGCTTAGACCTGCTGGGGTAAATACCTATACATATGGACTGTGATTTTGTTTACATCGAGAGCCACATATGTTCATAACATGAATGAACATGTTATTTATTTGATACGACTGCTGCAATTATGCTTGTTTCTGCTAGCGCTTTTATGGCTTATGACTGTAGTGCACAACTTTTTATAGCAGCTCTAGGAACAATGGGCATTTGAAGCTTCTAAAGGTCAGAGCACACCAACCAGACATGCACAACTGTTTCCAATGTTTGCTGTTGTCCTTGGAATGTTCAGAAACAGAACTGACAAATCAACGTGAAATACTACAGGAAAAGATGAATATCTTATACCTAAAACTTGGGCTTACACATGAGGCCCAGCCTATCCCCTTTACCCATAGTCTAATCAACCACTACATTACAAGCTCTTCACAGGAGTCATTAGGTAGGCACCTCCCTTCGTCAATGCTTTACTAAACTGAACCCACCTTTTTATTAACTGCATGGTTTGATACTGCGTTGACAAGGATCCATACGCAAACTATAACACTTTATGGTCCATTGTCTCACCCACCAAGTAATCAGACCTATCTTTTATGTACAGAATACTACTACTGCTAAAAAACTGCATTTAATACTTGGAGTCATACAGAGGGCCCAGCCAATCCTCTTCAACCATATTCTAATCACCCATTACACTGCAAGTCATCAGATACTACAACTCCTTTCATCAGTGTTTCACTGAATTAAGCCTATGACACCTCCAGAAGGCTGGTTCTCCTAATCTGGTATAGCCAATTAACCCACCCGTTCATAGCTTCCCCTAACACTAACAATGCACCTGACACTAGGAGGGTAAGGACGTTTTTCAGCCGACACACAGCCGACACGGCCGTCACCCTCAGAGGAAAGCACCCGGTGCCCTGCCCCACTGCACCAGCTAACAGACGCCTGTGCTGACCAACATTGCTTGAGAGTGGGAGCCATAAGATCACTGAGCCACTCTGAGCTGATAAAAAGTGGAATGACAAATGATCAGTATGCTAGCTTTTTTTTATAATAAAACCTTTTTAGAAGTCCACCTATCTCTCTCACTAACTGAAGTTCACTGATGTTTTGCATGTCCTAAGAAGTAGCACAGAAGCACAAAGTTTTCAAGTATTATAAAGGAAGCTAAAAAAGCTGTACTTTCATATGAGCTAATGCTAAACATAACCCTAATCGAAGCTGATTGGAACACATGTCTACAAAGTTTAATCTTAATCCTAAACAGCCACATTAAAAGCACAGTGCTCGGAGCGGTGGGCAGTCATTGCCGTAGCCCCCGGAGAGCTGAGCGGGTGAAGGGCCTTGCTCAAGCGCCCAACAGTGGCAGCTTGCCGAGCCTGGCCATCGAACCCACAACCCTGCCATCAATAGCCTGGAGCTTTAACCGCTGACCTCCCCCTCCTCTCCTATCTATTATTTTGATGGTTTATTGATATGTTGAGTTTATTTCTCATTGTTTTGAGATCCTCTCTTGATATCTTGAGATTATTTCTTATTATAGTGATATTATTCCTTGACATCTTGAAATTATGGCGTGCTAGCTCTGTGTTAGGTTCCAGCAAGTAAGCATAATCAGCCTTTGTTTAGGCAAACGTATAATTTCAGAAAATGGGAGGAGCACGTTCCCCAAATGTAGGTCAAGATTTGGCTCACTACATCATGGTAAATATGCTCGAGAACTTAGAGTCAGTAAATCAGAAAGCTTTTAAGCATCTACTGTAGCTACAAATCAAAAGGTATTGTAAAACAATCAGAGAGCCGCTCAGAGCACCAACTGTGTGCCTGTGTTTTGAAAAAGCAGGTATGGAACAGGGGAGAGAAAGCGAGAGAGAGAGAGAGAGAGAGAGAGAGAGAGAGAGAGAGAGAGCAAAAGAGAGGGAGGGAGAGATTAAAGCAGAAGAGTAAAAGGTCTATAATCTCTCCTAGATCTCTCTTACAATTAGTATTGTTGGTGCTATTATGCCTTTGACTCACTTCTCTCTTGACTGTCTGGCAGTGAGCCATATATTCTCTCCCTCTCTTTCTCTGCCTCTCGCTCTCTCACACACTCTCGCTCTCTTTCTCGCGGAGTCTGGGTGGATAATCTTGGGATTAAGCCCACGGTCTGTGTACGGAGGCGTGGTGCTTATTAAGCCATTGAGGTGATCCTCCATCATCACACTCTACAAAATAAATCTAGTGTTTTGCCTGACGAGTTTTTCTCATTGCCTCGCTCTCTCTTTCTCTCTCTCTCTCTCTCTCTCCCTCTCTCCCTCTCTCTCTCTCTCCGGAGGTGCTGTCCTCCCACGCCGTCTGTTTCCCAAAGCCCAGCCTCAGTCTAAACACAGAAACATTTGTAACACACAGTAGCCAGGGAGCTCATCTGGTCGTCTGCTTCACGGACCACGGACGATTTTTGAGCTCTTGCCGTGTCATACTTTTTTTTACTTACTTTTTTTTATCATTTTTTTTATTAAAGTGCATTTTTTCATAGAAAGTAAATAAGATTCACCTATCACCTCTAAGAGCAACAAGCAGGCGTTCACACTGTTAAGGGTCTGGTCTGGCTGCGGTACCCGTGAATAAAATAAGGGATGATCTTGGCTTGTGTGAAGTGGACACATGCTTCCAGGGTCAGACCTCCCCAGTCATGACCTTCTCACAATGACCTCTGGCCCCGGCGTGCCTTCAGACCGTCGCCGTGTTTTGCTTCATCTCGATCTGTTTGTCCTCCGGATATTTATGTCCTTCAGTGAGAAACGCTGGGCTGCGTCCCAAAACAGCTGAACGCAGCCCTGCCACAGGGGGAAAAAAAAATAATAATAACACAACACAACACAACAAAAGAGAGGCAGAGACGAGAACCATCCAGCGTTCTCTGCGGCCGGGCTGAAGTTATTTGTCCCGGAGTCAGGCCTTGAAATATTTCGTGTGTCGTTTTTCGGAGCGGCCCTTCTGAGATTAAGTAAACACGGGGGAAGGAGAATGTTGCTGTTTCGCTCCCTCCACTTCCTTTTGTTTGATTTGACAAACAGTATGAACGAAAAAAACACAGCGGGATATGTAAACAGGGAGTATGCGAAAAACGAGAGGACGAGTTTACAAGGCTCAAGGGGCGGGAAACAGCGCTGACAAGCTCTGAAGAAAGAACAGCAGTGAGGCTGAGAAAGAAGAAGAGCAAGAGAGCTAGAGAGAAAGAAAATATCGTCTGCTGTCATGCAAAAATTAGTATCTCCAGTTTTGCTGCTTTTAACGTTTTCACATAATGTGAATCTGGCAGTAGTTGTTCAGGTTCAGGATGAATTGTCCAATAGAAATGCTCCAAAGTGATGTTAAGGCCAACATCATGTTTTTTTTTTGCCAACAAAGATATCTTTACATGTACATCAATGTTTTTGCCTTAACCCCTTAACGTATAAAGCCATGTACACACTAAGGCATCTAATTCAGTAACTAGAGGAACGTCTGTACAAACTGGTGGGGCTATTCTTTGGTAAAAGAAGTTTGAAGGAACACTTTTGGCCTGCTGGAGGCCCATAGGCTGTTTAAGGGGTTAATCTAAGGCTAAAGCCCTGTTCGGACAGGATTAGGTTTACATGAAGCAGTGTGATAATGTAAGTATTGTAATGTAATTTAAAGGATAAAGGTGCACGTATTCGTCACTGTACAGTGTGGACTGTACAGCGAAATGTGTCCTCCGCATTTAACCCATCTGGTAGTGAACACACACTCACACGTGTTAGGGGCAGTGAGTACACACACACACCCAGAGCGGTGGGCAGCCAACTCCAGCGCCCGGGGAGCAGAGAGGGTAAAGGGCCTTGCTCAAGGGCCCAACAGTGGCAGCTTGCCGAGCCCGGGAATCGAACCCACAACCCTGTTATCGATATCCCGGCGCTCTAACCGCTGAGCCACCACTGCCCTGACGAATACGTGACGAATACGTGCACCTTTATCCTTTATCCTTTATCCTTTGTAATTTCTCAGTGATTTTAGTCCTAGGGCCACAAAAATCACCTTAGATGATCAATCCTGTGAGATTTTTCTGCCATACCCTGTGGAAAAGTATGGAGGCGCTCAAGAAGGTATTGAGTTTCGTCATGCCTGGCACAAATGCCTTGAGTTGTTCCAGAGAGTGAGTCCAGAGAATGAGGTCAAAGGACTCCTCTGAGGCACAATGCTTTAGGCAAGTCATTGGGTAGCGTAGCTTGTAGCCTGTATACATGTTACAAACATGTAGCTGATATATATATAATTATTTACTATCAGAGGGTTATACAATTTTTTTGGAGGTGATGGCAGTGCGTAAACCGAGTAGCCACTCCAATCTCGATTTCTTATCCGGCGCAAAACGATTATAAATTGTACACACTTCCTTTAAAATTGTTGATGCTTCACTTACTTGTAATAGAAAGAATGGCATCTCTGTCATTGCTACTTCGGGCCTAGAACACCAGCTACAAGCAATTATTTAAACAAGCAATATTTTAAGGACCCTTTACTTCGTACAAATGACTAGTTTGCAAGTCCAACAAATCCAGTGGTTCATTTTAAGCCATAAGATATAAAATATGATCAGTATACTGCATGATATGATAGGCTTGGTCCAACTAAGGTCTTAGTCGAGCTAAGCTTAGCCTGATAAGGACACGGGGTGTAGGCTGATACTGGCCAGACTATTCTTCAAACTCTGACATTTCACCACTGACTCACACACAGAGCTCCTGCGACAGTTCTGTGACTTTTTTCAATACCCACACATGAGCGTTGACAGCTGCTTGACATCAAAACAAACACAAGCCATAAAAAGAGAAAGAGACACACTTTTCCAGAGAGGAAGAGACGTCCCTCATGTTAAACATTTCTGTCAGAAACAGACACCTTTAGATGTTTCAGAAGAAGGATAAAAAGGAATGCAGGGAGCTGAAAAAACACATGAAGTCAGTGTAGTATAAACAGACAGCAGGACGGCAAAGAATGCCTCAAACTCCAGGCCTGTTATCCTGGTATTATTCTTTAACTAGGCTGACCGTGCGTCCTTTTTTCTTGGACATGTCCTCTTTTTGGGATCTAAAAAATGCTCCCGCCAGGATTTCAGAATTGCATAAAATGTCCAGGAATTCACGTTGACTTCTTGTCACGTGTCTTGTCTTGTTGGCTTCAACAGTCACCACAGGCCTCATTTATCAAGAATTTCGGGGTAAAACTACTGATCTGAGATAATCTCTCATCAGCTGACTAACTGAATTTAGTGAACCTTAACTGATCCCAGGTCAGCATTTTTACTATGAGAAGTTTGCTAAATATAGGCCGTTCTACGCACAGATTTTTACAAGTCCTGCCTTCTCGCTACCACAGCTGGTCTACATGTACCTGTATCTTAATGCAACCATTGGTCGAGAGAGCAGAAGATGGCATTAGACAGCAGGTGGTTTGTCTCAAGCTTACCGGGCACGTCTAAAAGACTGAACGGTGTCCAGTGAAATTATGGATTTTTAATGGTAAGTGACGTTATTTTACTTATGTATTTTAATCATTAGCTTTTATATTAGCATGAAATGTAAAGGAAATGATTTGGCAACATAGGTTAACTCCTTAACGCAGCTTAAGGCTTATTACACACTAAGGTGTATTACTCAGTAACTACAGTGACTTCTGTATAAACTGGTGAGGCTATTCCTTGGTAACAGAAATTTGCAATGCGGCGTTCGTCCCACCGGTGGGCCATAGGCTGTTTAAGGGGTTAACAAAGCTATTTACCTGCTACCTGCGTATTGTTTAATAAGTAAATATGTGTGTATTAACAATTATTAACATAGTTGCATGGTTATTAAAGGTACCTTACTCCCTCCCAATCTCTCTCACATTCACACACACGGACAAACGCTACCACAGTCCTACAACTTAGGCCTGCTGGAAGCCCCCCAACCACAACATTCTAACCACAGCGGACATTAATGGTTTTGTGCTAATCTAAGGCTTAAAAACCCTGTTCGGACAGGATTAGTTTTACATGCCAAGGTGGGGTAATGTAATTATTACCAGAGTGTCTCAGTGATTTTAGGCCTGTCCGAATGCACCAGCGCTGATGCGGCACCCGCGTCAGTAAAGATTCCGCCAGCTTTTTCCTTATGCTTTTGCATCCTAACCTCTCTCTCTCTCACACTCACACACACAGACACACACACACAGACACTGCCACAGTACTACAACTTAGGCCTACTGGAAGCTCCCCAACCACAACATCCTAACCACGACAGATGCCTGTGTGTCCCCAGTGTTCTCTTTTTAAAAAAAAACTAAATAATGGGGTTACAAACACAGTTATAGGACTTGGTTCAGTCCAGTTTCTTAGTCGCCTGTCTCTTGTGCATGTAAATCTAGTTTGAGACTGAATGAAAGATGAAACCTCATTAACTAAATTTGTGGGCCTCTGAATTCTCAGTACATTAATCCTGATACATGGCATCTGAGCTTTTTCCACCACCACCAAAGTCACATACTCACTATTTATACATCGAAAAACAACCTTATATATTCACTAAATGCATTCTTTGCAGTAGGGACCGTAGAGGCCATAGTTACAGCTCAAAGTTCAGATCTTTATCAGAAATAATAGAAACATCTAGATCATTTAAGGTTTCTTTAGAATGATCTCTTATAAAAGGTCATCATCTCCTCTTAATGAGTTATAAATAAAACCTTTTTGAAGTTTAATTTTTATTTGACTTTTTGTATATTCTGTATATTCAAGATTCAAAATCTTAGTTTATCATATGCACGCCAGAAACAAGCAGTTTACACTGTGAAATTAAATTATATATGTGTATATATACACTGTGTATATATACACTAAAGTAAAGCTAAGTAAAAGAAAAACACTAAGTAAAGAAAGTGGAAGAGTACAGTATGGATGCAGATGCAAGTTGTGGACGGCCAGTTCAGTGGTTAGCAGTTCTGCTTCTTGAACACTCCTGCTCTGCATATAGTGGTGAATTGCTTGAATTAACACACTCACACTATAGTAAATGAGGGGTTCCATCAGACATACATTGAATCTCCAACCAAAACTTAAATAAAGAGAGAGTATCCACAAATTGCCTTAAAGGGTTCATGTCACCCACTCACATTAAAGTTACCAGCAGTGTTTCTGCTGGGATGAGTTTTTTAACAAGGCCCTAGACCCGACCAATCAGAACAGGTTATTTACATACATCAGTATTGAATACGCTGTAATAAAAATATTTAAAGACATTTTAATAGATAATAAATCCACGCACCCTTGCAACTCCTCATAGAGAGCTTTTCCTCCTTTCATGAGAGCTTTTTTCAACTCAGCAAGGGCATAATTAATAAGCTGATCAGTTGAACCAGATGTCTCACAACAAGTAAGAAAAAAAAAAACACACACCAATATATGTAGGACTCCAGGACCAGGATTCACCAGGAACCACTGGGCCAGACCAGGCTAATTCCAGCAAGCATTCTGTGGATGATTACTGAGACAAACAAGCTGGTGCGTCATAGTCCTTCCTTCTGCAAAACAAATAGTGTCTCCAATGCCGGTGTGTCAGAGTGCATCCGGTGAGCTGTGTCTGTGGTGTGGCATCTACATGTTGTGGTCACATCAGGGATCATTGGGATCACATGATCTGATCTCGTCTGAGCTTGAGAGCGATCGCTGTTTGTGAAACCTCGACTCTTCTGTGAAACCCAAAGCTGATTCAATATGCAGGAATTTCAAACTGACAGTTTTTTTTCCTCACTTGTAAATAAGATAGTGATCCAGCACTGCAGGCCACCAGCAACAAAACACTCCCACATATGAATTCAGTGAACTTGTTTGGTATGAAGAGAGGGCAGAAGGCAAATTAACCCCTTAAACTACAGGATAAATATTCTGTGTGTAAATCTTCAGATACTTGAGGAGCTCTTATACATAAAAAATAACAGTGGGTTGGATGATTGTAAGGTTCATCTATCATGTCTTTTATTTTTATTTTCTTTTACAGGACAGAGGTAAAACAGTGAACTTTTGAAGTTGAAGGGAAAAGCCTGAGTAGGTGAAGGGTGCCACACTGCATTTACCTTGGTCTAGCTAAATAATGAGAGTTTGGTACATGGCACTAATATACCATGGACCTTAACCACTGTTGTTTCTTATTCCTCCTTCAAAAGAAAATCAAGCATAACCAAACCAGAGCTGGAAAAGATATGTTTATACACCCAGACCACTAGCAAGCCCTGGTCAGAGCCAGTGAAGTGGTATAGCTCAGCGGCAACTTTGGGAGAGTATGGTGTTGTTGATACTAGAGAGCAGCTCATCACCACCAGAATCTGCTAAGTAAGGCAAACATGACCAACGATGAAACAAAATCCAGAAAGACCAGTGAGAACCTGTGCTAGGGTAAAGTTCTGGTGCTATCTCTGAGCTATGACAACAAACTGGACTACCTCAACCAAATGCCAACCTGGAGCTAAACACTCATCTGAAGGGAAAGTACTGTATTATTTGTTTAGCAGTAAATCTCAGGAAAGCCAAACCCGGGAAAGCGAGAGGGGGCAAGGCTAAAAGCTAACCAGCTACAGTCTTTACAATTTACTAACAGCACATCACGCTAAGAGGACACAACAAGAAGACAGCACAAGCTGTTAATACTCAAAAATATATACAGTGATAAAACTATGCTATTATAAGGGGGTTCTGTAAGTCGTCGCCGAATCTGTTAATCAGAGCTAATCAAGTTGTTTTTTTCATGAGCCCTCCATAAAATACAAATTAGCATGTTTAATTATGATGCTAAATAACAGGGTTGTAAATAGGCTTTTAACATTGCCTCTGAGCATTTTTCAACCCATGTACTCATGTACTCAATATTTATACATCGAAGAACAACCTTATATACTCACTAAATGCATGCTTTGGACTGTTAAAGGTTGAACAGCAGTAGGGACTGTAGAGGCCAGAGTTACAGCTCATAGTTCAGATTTTTATCAGAAATAATAGAACCTTTTAGATCTTTGATGATTCATGTCTTTATGTTATGTGGTGCTGCTTTGAACTTTAGGGGTGCTTTCACACTTGAGGCGTTTCAGCTGTCCAAGTGGTCTCGGGCAGCTTTTTCTGTCCCATTTTTGTGCATATGTGAACACGTCAAAAACAAAGCGGTCCCGGTCTGCTTCATGTTTTGCTTTATGGTTAGAATCTTGAGGCTAACCATACACACACAGCCACAGTGTTCCAGTACTTAGTGGGTACAAACAAACTCCTCAGCCTCAGGAGAATGACTGCAGTGAATTGTGCGATTTCACAAAGAGTTCTGGCATATTCAACCATAAGGAGACAAGTGAAATCAGTGGAAAACATGACCTCAGGTGGGTTATTGCTTCTAGAAAATCACATCAAGCAACATTCGTTTCATACACTGTTAAAAGTATAGGTTCCTTAGGGAACTTTTGAAACTGTGGAGGAACTTGTCAAGGTGCTTTGAGGAATCTCCAAGGAACCTTTTCTTGAAG
Organism: Salminus brasiliensis; assembly: GCF_030463535.1. Classification (NCBI taxonomy): domain Eukaryota; kingdom Metazoa; phylum Chordata; class Actinopteri; order Characiformes; family Bryconidae; genus Salminus; species Salminus brasiliensis. The sequence goes on along the minus strand of NC_132902.1, from coordinate 13,449,549 downwards.
GTTCTTCAAAGCATCTTAAGAGGTTCCTCCACAGTTTCAATTGAAGAACCTTCAAAACTTATATTTCTATCAGTGTACAATATAATAAAAACGTGAGCACAAAAGTAGGCATGATAAAATGATAGCAAGCGGGAACCTGCAGAAATCCAGGATGTGTGTCCTTTTAAAGATGAATCTGAACAACACTGCTTATAATTAAGTGGTACCCAGCTGAGGTATGAGTTTTAGAGGCGTTGTAATATGAATAGAAAGTTGTTAGTAAGTGACCTTATCAATGAATAGACAAATAACTGGGTGTCTTTAGAATTCACATTCAATACATAGGCTTCCACCTATGTATAAAAATGTATAAATTATTTATAATTTAGCTGATAATGTTTGTCAATACCTAAAATATTGCAAAAACTTACACAAAAAAAATTGCGTTATTAAGAAACCTTTTTCTTAAAAAAAAAAAACAGTTTCAAATTGAACCTTCAAATGTGTTTTATACAAAAGGATCTAATACTTTTAACAGTATGTCACAATATGGAGCTTGGAGTTGGAGGTGGACGTAAAAAGAAAAGGAGCAAAACAGGACATAAAAAAACACAAACTGGAGAACAAAACAAACACTGGGAAACTAACAAAACTAACAAGGAACAAACATGCCACTCAAACACACTGTGAACTGCCATGAAACATATACAGGAACATGTACAAGACCACACAAACAAACACTGCAACAAAGGATCTACTCATACAAAGACCAACATGCAACACCTGAGACTAACAAGAGGGCGGGGCTACAGAGGAGACACAGGAGGGAACACTAATGACAAAGCGGAGCTAGTGTGACAACTCCCTGTGAATTTTCCCTGTAAAAGTTCTAATAGAATACAAATAAAAACACTCCATGAGTAGAAAAATATAAGTACATCATTTAATGATACATTTTCTGCACATAGCTACCCAACATGGTTTACAGATTACCCAAAATCACCAATACACCTTATATATGTGTATATGTGTGGGTGTGGGGGTGTGAAAATCTCCCTAACATTTGTTTTTGCATGATGGGATGTCTGCCAATAAGAGTCCTTTGGCAATGCTCCTAACCTACACTCACCTACCTGTGTAACATGATTCAAATGTAAGTAGCTCTGGATAAGAGCATCAGCCGAACCTTTTATTACTAACAGCATGTAATAACATCTGCATCTACTCCCAGAAGGAGCTTTGTTGTCGTCGTTCCCCTCCACAGCTACCTTCTGCAGGCTCTTGGAGGTACCATCATGTACTCGCTCTACCAGCACAGACCTCCAACAGAGCATTGTGGAATTCTGGCTCCTCGAAGCGTTCCCAGCATCTGAAAGACAAGAGGGAACAATCCAAAACGCTGCGGTTTGTGTCAGCAAGGATGACCAGAACCTAAAGCATCTTGTAAGAATAATAGTCATTAAAGTTGGGGGGGGGGGGGGGGGAGAGGAATGAGAAAGTGCTTCGGATGGCTTTTGTTAGGATGCTGTAAATTCCGTACCCGAAGCCGAGCCAGGGTGGCGAGAGAGGACTGGTGCTGACCAACCCCCCCCCTCCACACCACCTCAAAACACACATTGATGTTTAAAAACACACACATTTACGGGGCATGGTCCAGAGTCTGTGTCACTGCATGGTTGTGGTCAGTGTATGCTTGGACAGGAGAGACGTGGGCGTGCGTGAGGTTTGGCTGGAGGCACACACACACACACACACAATCTCACACACACATTGTACCCCCCGTGGTGAGGGCAAACTGTGAAACCCCAGTGCCCACAGAAACTCCCCAAACAGAAGAAATCCACACATACCAGATTTCAACAGTTTTAACGATAAGCGCACAAGCGAATACAACGCTTTCATTTTTCTCCCTTAATTCCTCACTTCCACATAAACCCCCTCTCTCTCTCCCTCTTGCTCTCTCTCTCTCTCTCTCATTCTTTCTCATTCGTTCAAGAGAAAAAGCTCTTTTTGCCAAGAGCTGAAACAATGGTTAAGCAGTCCAGAACCTCCCTGGCTTAAAACAATACCATCAATCAAAGGCAACAGAAAGAACATACAAACACGCATTTATGAAGAGGAGTTGCGCCGAGCCTCGTTGCTTTAACTCCTCACTTCCTCGGACAGGCCGAAGCCAGCAGCCAGCAGCAAACTACAACAAGGTCCTCGTTGCCTGATGAAGTCATTAACAAGAGTAGAACTCAGCCTTTGCAAAACCAGTAACGCAAAGGTGAACAAAAGGACTCTTCATGTGAGAAGCCATGTTTGTAAACCTTACTGGCAGATCTGCTGCGACATTAAGAGTAATCTTTGCTTATTCATAACCGTAGTAAGCGTTACTGGCATGTATGTATGGCTCATATGATGTGGCACTTTTTCCTTCACATGTATGTGTCATTAAAGACTCAAAACACCACACCATCACACACAAAAATACCACATGAATGACACTGATCATAAATGACCAGATAGGAAGTTGAAACTGATTAACTAACCTTTCTATTTTCATGTTTTCAAACATGTTTGGTCACTCAGGTCATCAAGTCTTCAACAATTCATGCACATATACACACACTTAGCTGTTAAGTGGGGGTTTAGAAAATACACCCTCACAAAAGAGCAATATCTTTTCATTGGAAGTAATAGTTGGCTATTATATGTGGGCTATGATATTAGCAAGTGACCAATTATCCAGCACATATAGGCCAACACATGCATGCACATTCCATAGCCCTTCTTTAGTGGTCAGTTTATGACCACAAAAGTGGCCTGGACATTTTGGATGGTCAACCACTCTGAACATATCAGTGACTCTAACATGTGCCTGATATACTCACAGCAGCTCCACACACACCACTACAAATCTACCATGTCTGTGTTCAGGACCACCCAAATAAAATATGGTCAACAGCAGTCCTGTGGTCAGAAACAGGCCCATCGTGCAGTTCACGAGACAGAATATACACAAAAAAGCCCTTACATTAACACCACCTCCTTGTTTCTACACTCATTGTCCATTATATCAGCTTTGTAGTTCTGTAATTCCAGACTGTTGTCCATCTGTTTCTCCGCATACTTGGTTGGCCTCCTTTCACACTGTTCTTCAATGCTCAGGACCCCGCAGGACCACCACAGAGCAGGTGTTATTCGGGTGGTGGGTCATTCTCAGCACTGCTGTGACACTGACAAAATGGTGGTGTGTTAGTGTATGTAGTGCTGGTACAAGTGAACTATATGCAGCAGTGCTGCTGGAGTGTTTAAACACCTCAGCATCACTGCTGGACTGAGAACAGTCCACAAGCTATGCAGCAACAGATGAGCTTCCGTCTCTGTATGTCCTTGCATCTTCAAGGTGGACCAACTAGGTTGGAGGTTCTAATCGAGTGGACAGTGAGTGGACACAGTGTTTAAACACTCCAGCACCATGTCAATGTCTGTATTTATGCTTCTTTATGGTATATATACAGTATATATATATATATATGGCTTTGTTCTGTAGAAGCCTGGGTCACTTCCCAAAAGCACTTCACTCTAGCTAACGAGCCTTGATCATACTCATATTCTGGCTTTATCAAATCATCAACCTCACATTGTTTGCACATGCAATTTCTATATCAGAATGAATGACTGGACAATGAGAAATACCTACATCAGTTACTGACTCACTCTGAACCCTCATTGTTTCAGGTGCTAAATGAATTCCGTGTACCCGTGGAACGCTTGGCTTGACAATAAGCACAAAATGACTATATAGGTGCGACAGCCCACTTCTTGAAAGTCAGAGAGAGCACCCTTCATTTATTTCATTTGGAGTCAAAATGGCGTAGAGCGGCTGCTCTACAGGAGCCTCAACTCCAAACCGTCCATTTTTTTCAAGACTTTCAGGTTTCAGATCTGTGGAGAGATTTTTTCATGGCTTCATTTTTAGAAGTTGGAGCATTTTCTGACTGTGAATTAAGTGAACAGTAGTGTCACAATACATTTGAGAATCTATATCCACATTCTGGACACTGTTAATACAAGAAATGCACTGTACAGACAAAAGTATTTAATCACTGTTTTTTCCCAAATCAAGGGTATTAATCCTGCTTTTATTGGAGTAACTGTCTCTACTGTCCAGGGAAGGCTTTCTATTACATTTTGGAGCGTTGCTGTAAGGATTTCATTCATTTCAGTGACAAGAGCGCTAGTGAGGTCAGGATGTTGGACGATCACCACCCCACTTCATCCCCAACTCCCCAACTTATCCCAAAAGTCCTGGGTGGAGCACTGTTCCAGAAAACACAGTTCCACTGCTCCACAGCTCAATGCTGGGGGACTTTTTACACCTCTAGCCCACATCTGACATTAGGCATGATGCCCATAGGTTCATGTTTATCTGCTCTAGAGAGTCCTATTCTACTGACAAGCTGTATGTATGTGCATTTACAATCATTGCATTCATTAGCAGGGGTGTCTAAAACATTTGGACATATAGTGTAGCTCTGCTTCTAAAGTCCAGTTGGTTGATCCATATCGGATGCCTGCTTAAAAAAGCAGAATGCAGGTTTGCTGATCACAAGCAAAACCACCATATATTGAGTTTTGAATGCTGTTGGTCAACTACTGTAGCATGACCAAGCTAATCCAGCAACAGGCCAGCAAAAGACTAATCCAAGCTTTTAGTTTTCAGCAGGGTTGTGAAATACTCACTGTACACATCAGTTCATAGTTAATTAAGTTAACTGAGTTATAAAAAAATGCTGTTTATGGTATAATTTGTGACTGTTGCATTGTTTGGCAACTGTGGCCTACTGTTAGTAAAGTGAATTGACTCATTAATGATCATTAATTACATTGTATACTGCTATTGTTTAACAGCAATAAGCAGATGCTCTCAGCAAAGTTACTGCGGTTCATCTCTTCAATACCTCCCTAAATTACAGGCTTATTATTCAGTAAACACCATTACTTATTTCGTAACCACTAAAACTGCTATAAGTACTGAAACTAATCAGCGTGTTTTGTAGTTATGAGAGCGAGGCATTAAAGCGTGGGCCTAAATACAGCCCATTGCAGTTTAAAGGGGTTAACAAACTCCTCCCTGAAGTATCTGAGCTAATGCTTTCCTACACACACACACGTGCATGCACACACAGCTTACTCTCTATCTAAGCAGAGCTGAATAGCAGTAAATACTATCAGTCCTGAGCAAACACCCAGTTTGGCCTGTAGGCATTTCTGCTGTGTGCTTTTCAAATCTAGAGCAATGCTGCAGCCATCTTAACATTCTGGACCATTCATTCTTAAGGGAGCAAGAAAAGTAGATTTTTAGACCACCACCCTGCACAAACATGGTGTTTTTGAGTGTAAAAGAATGCTATGGGCAGAGAATGACGAGAGGGCAGAGTGTTTGGGCCAAAGTGAAAACACACACATAAACGCGCACACACACACACACACACACACACACACACACACACACATCCAAAGGCATACTTAACATATTGTGATTAATGAGAAGTATCAGAAAAGTGTCTCCTCTGCACTGGTGTACTGATGGAAAGAGATTACTGTGTTTACAGTTTTATATCAAAGCACAGGATGTGATTTGGTCATTAAATATTCACCAAATATTTATATTTAATTAAATGTAAATTGATTATTCACGCAACATGAATGACAAACAGAATAGGTAAATGAATGCATGCGGAATCTGAAAAAGAAGATCCAACAGTAAATATCGTCGCTGTCAGGCAAAAACTTCCATTTCCATTTTTGACATTGCTCACTTTTTGACATAATCTGAATCCAGCAGTTCTTCTTTACGCTGTAATGGGATTTCATGAGGAATGGACCAATAGACATGCTCTAAATTTATTTGGAATTAAATGTTTTTTCATTGACGTCCATTGAAACTTAAGAAGCTTATTCTCTTCTGCTGTAAAGTTGCCACTTTTGAGGGTTTTTGCATTAGAGCAGTGATTCTCAGTTATATACAGTGTATATATACACACGTACAGTATACTTGCAATTTCTATACCTTTATAGATACTGATATCTTTGTCCATGGGCTTGAGATTTTGTCTAATTAAAAATAGGCCTTTTTCATTTAACATATTTGCTTACTTTACTTTGCTATAGACAATATAATTATATGACCTGAATTTTAACATTAAATAACTTATGTTGAAACCGATAAACATTATTTTTTACAATGTATCTTAATAAAACCCAGGTTTTGGATATCAAAAAGATATGAGAACTGTATATACTCAAGTTCTAAAGCTGGACCTCACAGCGTGTATTTATAATATACAGTATATTCAGTTTATACTATGTTTAGTTGAATTACTGGATGATTTTTTTATCATTAGACATTTTAAATGTGATCAATCAAGCAGTTGCTAATAAGATGCCAGTATGAAAGGATTAATAAATATCAGTGGGGTTAAAGAGCATAAACACACTCCATGATGAGTAGACTAATAAGCATATAATGCTCACTAGCTCAAAGCTATTGGCTGATCCAATATCCAATATGTTGTGAATCCACTTCTCCTCCAGCACAAAGCTAAAGGGCAAAGTTCAATCAGCATGCAGACTTACCTTCAGTGAGTAAGCAGGGCTTATCATCTCACTGACCTGTTTATCTGAACTAAACTGATAAATCCTGCAGTGCACAGAGAGTTAAATAGGCCTGCTATCCTTGAATGATAACTTTTATTACATCAGCGTACGTAACTGATGGATTTAAGACGCTATACTTCACTAAAGAAGCTGAGCCTCATTGGTGTCAAAGAATGCATTCTTTGAATATCTGTGTTGTTCTGTGATGTATAAATAGTAAGTATCAGACGTAGAGTGTCCTTTAACAAGCCTGTTTACAACCCTGTTATTTTGCATTACAATGAAACATGCTGATTTTCCTTTTACGGAAGGGGGTGCGGTGATCATTTCTGCTCTTATTGGCTGGTTTATATTATATTTGCTAAATTATAGCAACGTTTTAACATTTTAACAAAAGCACTGTAATTATTCTGGGAAAATATACTGTTATCAAGCTGAAGAGATTGTAGCCAATTAGCTTTTAGCCTTGATCCTACTCGCCTCCCTGGGTTTGGCTTTCTCGAGTCTTACCAGTAACAATCTAAGCCGGTGCTTTCCCTTCTGATGTGTGTTCAGCTCCAGGTTGGTCCAGCTGAGGTAGTCCAGTTTGTTTTCAAGGAGGAAATGATTAAATGTAGGGTTGGCTAGCATTGTAGCTTTTATTCTAGTGTGAAATTCCATTAGTTCCCCCAGTTTTTTGCTTTGTTGACTACAGAGTAGACACTGACACAGGAAACGCTGCGGTCACAAGGCCTGGCTCGCCTAGCATCAAGCATTCCCATACCTGGCAGAGTCTGGAGGTGATAAACTGCTCTCCAGCATTAACAATACAATATTGCCTCGGAGTCGCCATCATGTTTTACCATTTGGACAGCTTTGACCAGGGCTGGGTGATGTCAATTTTGGGGAAACAGTTTTTGGTTTTGGAATTGGCCCGTTTTACAGCTGTGTTTTGGTTATGCTGGGTTTTCTTTTGAAGAAAGACACTACAATGTATGAGGTTCACTTCATGTCACTTCCATGTATCAAACTCTCCATATTCAACTATGCCAAGGGAAATACAGTTTGATATTCTGGGGCCCCTATGAAGGGAGATTTCATCTATGTGAAATGGAACCTTTTCTTCTTAATTAATTGCTTAAGACGTAAATAACATTATTTAGAGAGCTTTTGTGTGAGATTCTCCATTCTAGAGAAACTTACCAAGTCAGAATGGTTTACACCAGAGGTCGCTAATAGGCGGACTGCTTATCCGGACCTGCACCTACAACCGACAAACTATTGAGAATTTCTTTTTGACAAAGTGTTTATTTGAATCGTAGCTGTTCTAGCAGATTCTTGCGGTACAGATTTAGTGGCCTAGGAGACTCACAGACCAATCACATGTGCTGTAAATTTCGCATGAGATGGTACTCAACCTCAATCAGATCTAGGCATTATAATGAGTGCTGCAACTATGATTACAACTGTGGTTGGAGAAGAAAGAGGGTAAGGGAAAAGTTATTTCACCTGGCGGCTCTAAAAGTATTAGAGCCGCCATACATTGCAACCTCTGGTTCCCATCATCACCACTGTCAAATCTAAGTTAGTAAGTGTCTCTACAAAAGACCATTTTCCACCAAACTATTCAGAATGACTTTCTTTACATCTCAACCACTGAATTATGCAGAAATTGTACTTTTCATAGGCACTTTCCTCTCGTGCTTAGTAAATGTTTAGAAAACCTGCCGCCTGTTGTCATTGCCTATAAGTGTGTTTTGAGGCCAGGGGTTTTCAGGGAATGCTGCTTGTAGCGCAGGCTGGGTGTGGTTATCTGTAGATTTTGAACATGCATGCATTCAGTTCAGTCTAAGGCCTAGTGCACACAGTGGTGTTGGTAAGGCCTCTCACTCTCTCTGTGTTACTGACATGCACACATTCACACACACACACACACACACACACACACACACACACACACACACACACACTGCAGATGCTAATCAGCATACGTTCAGCAACCCCACTTACACCTCCCGTGAGGTACTGACATTACAGATAGAGGAACGAGGTGGGGGGGCACTGTAACCACACACACTTGGTTTCAAAAAAACAAAAAAAACTCATTCACCAGAAACATTTATCTCCATCTCTTATCTGTCCTCTTTTACTGTGAAGTAAGCAAGTCTGTGCTGTCTTGAGAACAAACTTTTGATCTCCAAAACATAAGAAAGCACATCTTTGCATTTGATAACAGTTACAAGTTTCAGCCTAAATATCACGAGGTTCCAAGAGTTGTTTAGGGGTGATTTATTTTTTTAGCTACAAGAACTGTAAAATTCCTAGAGGGCATCAGGGAGAATCAGCTTTCTTTTTATTAAAAAATAAAAAAAGACTGTTGAAAAAAAAAAAAAAGGATAGGTTTTCCGTTAAGAGCTTGATGCGATCGGGTAGAAATGCTTTAAGACAAAAAAAAAAGAAACGAGAAATCAATTTCACACAGCAACCACTATTCTGGAGCCCCAAAGGTCATAGAGGTAATTTTGAAACATTCATGGTTGAGTATTTTAATGCACCCACAAACCACAGAAATGATGGCAGGGGCAGCGAAGGCCTGCTGCTGTGATGCTGTGGGTCCTCCTCATAAAAGAAAGTGAACCATGTAAGAGTTCTGGGCTATAGTGCTTGACAGCACCCAGAATTCCCCTAGTCAAATGGGGCATGGCCCTTTCACATGGCGCTTTTCTCCCACTTTCTCTCTGTCTGTGCACCCTCCTCAACTGTTTTTCTGCCTTTCTTTCTTCTCCACTTCTCCTCCAGGGTTTCTGCGTGTGGAGCCAGGGCAGGCAGGCAGGCAGCCCAAGTACGCCTGATCAAGGAAGACCCCTGCTGCGCTCAAAACCCAGCCTCCGAACATGCCTAATGGCAGATTAACACTAACAGGGCATTTCACTTTCAAGAAGGGGGCAGATTAGAACACTCATCCTGACTGAATCCCACACCCATCCATAGGTGACATCCAGAGGTTTTTAACCAAATGGAGCCATCCACAAGTGTCAGGATCTATATATAATACATATATAATACATGCCACCAATAGGCCCAAATTAGATTATGTTTAGATAGACTGTATACACGATCATATCAGAAAATTATGACCGTCTACCTAATAAAACCTAGCTCGGATAACACTGGCGGGAGGTCATGGCATGGATGGTATTACGTGAAATAGGGTGTTCGCTATAGAGGCTAACTGGCCCCACTGTGGTGCGTCGATGGCACTGCACCACTCACCGGAATCTTTGTTCCCCTCTGGAATCAATGGCTTGTGGGGCATCACTGTTATGCCATTGGGAGGCACTTAATGTGCGAGAAGTCTCGGCACACCTTCACTACGATGGCTCTAGAACATCCTAGACCACCTTTTGTCCACTGTCACAGTCATATCAGAATATAATGACCACCCCTGGTTTGGAATGAACTCAGCCGGGGACGTCACAGATGTCCACCATACATCTGGGAGCGCGAATGGACCAGACAGTCCTGGGAGAGCAGAGCAGAGCCATTTTTCAGATGAGCTTTGGATTCAACACTTCAGATTGTTGAAAGCAACCTCTGTCCTGAGTGGATCAACTGTTGGGTCAGTTGTCTCCAGTCATCAGCCACCTGTACCAACCAAGAATTATGTGACTTACGACTTGATGTGTAATAATTTATTTGAAATAAATTTCGAATTCCATCAATTTTCCTGGCTTTTTCATTCAGGTTTCATACATTTCATGCAGGTTTTGCATTCACAAAAACTTGTATGGTGTATGGTGTATGGAAAACTCACTAAAGATACATTTTACTTTGGCCAGAGTACATTCCCAGACTCTCATAATGGAGCTACAGTGATACGCTTAGTTCAATAGAGTAAACATAACAATAGCCTATTAGTTGTAGCAGCATACTTAACGTCCCACTACGTCACATCGAAAAAACTTCACTATGCATCACTATGCAACAGGAAAGCAAAATATTTGTGGGTCACACTCAAAGAGACTTATGAGACGTCTTAACATTTGTTTATTAAAAACAATAATAGACTCAACCAGGATACTTCAGTTTTAAGCATTCCTTCATGAATGGCAAATGCAAAATGGCATGTGGAAGCACTTATGGTGAGGCACTTATGGTGCTCAGAAACACTCTGAACCAGCTTGTTCTTAGCAAGACCCTGCTCTGCTTACCAACCAGGGGTCCAAACCCCTCTCGAGAAAGGTCTCAAGCATGAACACAAACACCTTTTGTAAACGTATGTGGTCAGACACATGGGTTTGCCATCGTTATGGGTGATTATCTCTGAGAAGGCATTGACACCTCCATGGGGCGAAGAGAAGGCCAAAGAGGGACTTTTCCCCACAGTAGGGCACCACTGGGCCCAAGGACATTGGTGGAAAGACCAACAATAAGCAGTTCTCCAGTCTCATAGAACCTCAGAGAAACATTTAATGCCTGCCAGAAGCCATGAAATGAGGGCTTTGAGAGCTGGCCTGCTTTAAAATACTCTCAGTCTCCCTTCTGGAATATCCGAAATCTGAGCCTACACAGTAAAGCTTCTCTGGATCTTATGGGCTATGGCTAGGAAATACAATCTTGGAATCATACCTGGTGTTCTGTAGAGTAACTGTCAGTATTGACAACCCTAACCATCACTGACACGCTCAAAAGTCCAAGCACCGTTCTACTGGTGTTTGTAATCTAGCTGACTGCACACTTTTAGGAAGAAAGGTACGTTTACAACAAAAAGCAAAGGGTTCTTTGGAGCGATGCCATGGAAGAACCACTTTTGAGTCCCAAAAGAGCCTTTCTGTTGAGTGGTTTCAATTAGCCTTTGGAATGAAAGGTTCTTCTGGGAACCTACAGTGGTTCTTCCATGGCATTGCTCCAAAGAACCCTTTCTGGCACTATTTAAGAGAGTAGTGGGCTTCTTCAGACAGCCATAAAGCATTGAAATGCAGACGAATGTCGAACTGTGCTAGGGGAAAACAAGATGAGGAACCCATCCAAACTTTAATTCAATCTACTCATGTGCTAATGAAGATGAATTTCACTCATTTTCATCTCCATGACCACAAAACCTCAATGGAGAGTATGGGTGGCTTCAACGGTGGAGCTTTTCTTCATATATCAATCAAGAGCCATTAACACTCAGGCACTCTCAGTGGAGCTCAGGTCTCAACAGCTGCCATATTGTTGATGTAGATGGAATGAAAATAGTGTGATTACAGTGCATCTATTTGGCCCGTGGAACTACTGGATCACTAGCAGGCGGTAAGTAAACTGAGGCCATTGAGATGGCCCCTCTTAGATAAATACAAATTTGTTTCTGATGAAAACAGCCTGTTTAGTGGGACAGATCTGACCCCAGTCCAAACCAGCAGAAGTTTCACTGACCACAAAAATTCTTATCACTGAGGTTTAGCACTGATTGGACATGTGGAGTTTTTCAGGCTACATCTTTCGATCCTGAAGACCCCCCACATTGGGTAATATGAATCTCTCACACACACACGAGCATTTCTGCTACATTTCACTGCCCAAAAGCCAAACCACACGTCAATCAGAAGCAGTCTTGTGGTGCAAAAACCTGTAACTCATGTACGCATCACTTGCAGATTGTGAACTTTGCCATTTTCTGGGCAAAATGCTAATGCTGTATATTCGATCCAGTATTTAGACTTGTGTGATGCGCAGTTTGGAACATTCCCGAAGACTACTGTCAGTCCACTGAAAAGAGGGTGGGGCAGGGGGAAGTGGGGTGGGAGCTGATGCTAAGACATGGAAATGCGTTCATCGTTTTGTTGCTGAATTTCGCTGTTGCCTTCTGCATTTGCAGAGATATGATATGCCAGTATAATTCTTAATCTTACCCATAACCAAAACAAGCAATCAAGCGTTGGAAACTACCACCATAACCAGAAAAGCATTTGACTTCGCATATTTGCCAGATCGTCCTCACGCACACTAGCCGCCGTACAATGATCTCGGTTCCCGAAACAAAGCATATACACCATAACTGAACACAATCAAGAGTTGAGCATGGGGCGTGGGGGGGTGATTCTATGGCATGTTGACGTTCCTGTGAATCAGATAAGCTGTTTCAAGCTATTAACAGAGTAAAAGAAACAGCTTTTGGTTTCAGAATCGTGTGGGGACGGTACGGCAGTGGTTTCCCGAGCGTAGCTGCGTCTATCTGTGCATCATGTGCAGACTCGAGTAACGGAGCAGAACATGGAAGCCGTCCCACACAGCAAGGCCACGCATCACAGCCAGGCAACAGTGTTTGAAGAGCTGTCCTTCAGAAAGCCGAAAGCGATGCTATCGGCTCTTTCCACGCAACATTGCTGTCAAAGCAAGAGTGCACAAATGGCTGGAAAGAAATTTTAAAAAGAAAAACTCATTTGAAAACACTTCAAATCTCTTGCACATTAACCATCCGTGAGCTTCCACTGTGTTGCTGGATGAGCTTCCCACATTGCAGTCAATACCATTGCTTCAACATTTTGCTTTTGCTCTTCCTTTGGAATATACAGGACTTTAACCACGGCAACAGTAACAACAAAAACTGAAGGAAACACAGAATGCCTGCACAACAGAATGCCTAAAGTGGTTCCCACTTACAGGCAGTTGCTATGCTGTTGCTAGATGGTTGCTATGGTATCCCAGGTGATTACTAGGGTGTTGGGAAGTGTTTGCTAGACAGGTGCTATAGTTTATGTGTATTGTGGCTTGCTATGGTATTTCAGGAGATTCCTATGGTGTTGCTTAATGGTTGCTAGGCAGTTTCTATGGTATCCCAGATGGTTGATAAGGTCGTAAGTGATTTCTGGGGTACTCCATGTACTTTGGTTGGGTATTTGTATCACCGCCGCAGAGGAAGGGTGCACAAACCTTTGCACCCCATTAATTCCTAGGTGGACAAAATTCCACAAAAAATCTGCTGCTATGCAGAAACCATACATCCAATCAAAAAGCTGTATACAAGCCTGAAATGTATAATTACATCAAACAATCCGGAGTTGGAACAGTGTTGATGTTTTGAAAAATGTTGTTACTCGTGGGTCTTTAGCACTGATACTGTCCCATATGAGCCAGAGACCTGCATGGTACTGTCCCATATGACAGTAAGCAAGGCACCAACAGTTGAGAGATCAAAGCAAAAGGCGTCTTCCTCCATTCTCTCTTTCATGTGTCTCCACACTGCCATAATGTGATGTTCTCATGCGATGGCATGTGGAAGATAAACCTCAATCTGAAAGGCTACCAGTATACACTGATCTAAATAAACCTGCAAAAGGTGCAGGACCCAGGATGGAAAATAAACAGCGCTCTCTTGTTTCATGGCAGGGAAGGGAGATATTTCTTGGCACTGGCAAAAAAGATAGAAAAATGGAACCACACTCAGATAGAGTGAATTCATTTTGGAGTCGTTACAAACTCAGAATCCTCCTGTCCACATTAAACATGCAATCCATTTTAGTAGAGTAGTTTCTGCACACACACTTACTTCTGGACATTTGCAGTCTTACACAGAGGTCTGTGAGGGCCTGTAGAAACCAACTCTTTTCAGCTGATTATTACACACTAAGGTGTATTACTCAGTAACTACAGGGACAACCTGGTGGGGCTATTCTTTGGTAATAGAAGTTTGTAATAACACTTTCGGCCCCTATTGCGGGCCATAGGCTGTTGAAGGCATTAACTTGCAGGACTAGTATTTTGAGCCACTGGAGGCAACATAACTCCAACGCATGATACAATCACATAAAGCCCCATGCAGCTGGCAAGGTGTTCTTTTTATTATTATTATTATTTTGCTAAACAAACAGTACCTTTGCTGATTATGGCCAAAAAGTTCTAGCTTGACCTCATCGGTCCACAGCACTTGTTTCCAGACTAATCTGGCTTTTCTAGATTGTTCTGTAGCATACTTTAAATGTTGAGTTTTTGGACATGTTCAGAAGTGAGGTTACTATTCAATGACTTTTCCATGAAAATTATGTCTGTATGAGCAATGCTGCACAGTAGAATGGCGCACCACCCTCTCGACCCAGCTGAACCTTCATGCAGGGTACTTCTTTGCTTTCTACAGTTTACCAGAAATGTTATTTGTTTCTAACATTCCGCACTGTTAAAAACCACAGTCTTATAAAATAATTAGAAGACCTTGTTACTTTCATTTTCAGTTTGTTATTCAGTTGCTAAGCCAGGAGCCCATAGCAAACTTCCTGTTATTATTACTATTGCTGAAAGGCTTATTACACACTAAGGTGTATTATTCAGTAACTACAAGGACATCTGTACAAACTGTGGGGAGGGGGGGTGTAATAATAGACTGTTTAAGGGGTTATGACAAAATAATCTTATAATAATGGATAGTGTTTGTAGCCCGTATACTTAATAGTTGATGTAGATACATGTAGTCAGGACTTATTTGGGGGAGAATGCAAGGGGAAGCAGTATCACCTAAGATACCTGTTAGCAATGTTTTATTCCCATCCACATTCATACCAAAATGTACAAAAATGCACTAAAGCACTAAAATCAATGCATTGTCACCTGATAACCCAAAATGTGTTTTGATATAATAACAATGGATATGATAATTGCTATGTATGCCATCTAATCACAGTATAAGGTGAGGCATATGTGAAAAAGAGCCTTTTATTCCCAGAGGCTTTTATTCCTTTTGTTACTTAAGCAAGAAAAGAGTATACACACCTACAATTCTCCACATAACCAGCTATTGAACCCACCACCCCCATAAAAAGCTTTGTTTTGGTAAGACCACTGCATATAGTAGTCAGTGTGACTCGTGAAACTAAAAGCTTCCAACAGCTTAGGCCTCGTGTGCTGAGCTAAACACATTCAGTGTGTAGATATGATCAATGTATGACTACTCATATCAGATAATAAGGATGGGGGAGCAGCTTCTAGACTTGACGCATACAGTACATACTATCAAAACATCTCAGACTAAAAATACTCAATATTTAGCCTGGATGTTGCTATGATGCTACACTGTACACAGTTACAATCACATTAGTCAACCCCCATTGCAAATTAGGTTTATTGGCAAAATGCAAATACAAACTTTCAGCTGTTTGCAATAAATCAATCAAACAAGACCAATTTAAATTGGTCTAACACCACTAGCAGAACAAGTACTTTCTTCACATTCAACACAAAAAGTCACTGCCGCAGTCTCAGAATTACACAACTCGCTGAGTAGAATCCCACACATTTGCAAATCAGGTGGCAAAGCAAGGGCTTCATAAGCAGCATCAGGTGTGCTTAAAATAAAACACCTGAAATACTTGGACTGGCCAGGGGTTTGTTGACTGTGACGTTTGAGAGTGTGTTTGAAACATGGCCAAGAGAGTGGTCCACAAAGTTCAGAGTAGAGACCATTGCCTTCACAAACAAGGAAAAAGCATACAAAAAGCAAAGGCCCTGAATGTTCATAGAGATACAGTTGGAAGCATTGTTCATAAGTGTAAGTTAAAAGAACACTGGCTACACTACCTGGATGTGGCACAAAGAGGAAGCTATCGCCCGCTGCCACCAGATTCCTGAGGAGGCAGGTGGTCAAAAACCCTTGAGTGACTGTAAAAGACTTGCAAAAAGATTGGGTGGCACAGTTAAGACACAGTAGGGCACATACTAAACACTGAAGGTCTCCATGCTCTACACCTCAACCCCAAATCACAAGAAAAGCCAGCTCCAGTCTGCTCAAAACCACATAAATTAGTCACAGAGGTTTTGTGGAGCAAGGAAACAGGAAAAATTTTAGGCATGAAGCATATGCTGAAAAGAACACCCTGCCTACAGTGAAGCATGGTGGTGGCTCAGTGATGCTCTGAGGCTGCTTTGCTTCCTCTGGGAATAGAAACATGTAATCTATGGCGGGCAAGATGGATTCAATCAAGTATCAGGAAACCCTATGGAAATCGTTAGCTTAGGCATCATTGGGCCTTTCAGCAGGACAATGATCCCAAGCACATCTCAAAGTCCACCAAGGCTTGGTTTCAGAAGAAATCCTGGAAGAACTTATTAATGCAGAAAGGCTTATAACACAATAAGTTTTATTATTCAGTAGCTACACGGCGGGCGGGATTTAAAGAAGGTGGTTGCAACACGCAAAAAAACCCATATGCAAATAAATTGTCACACAAAAACATATAGGGCCCTATTTTATCGATCTCTTTAGGCGAGCTGTCAACCGTGCACCGCACAGCTTGATTTAGGGTGTGTCAGTGTGTCTTTGCTATGCCCATCAAGTATGCCCATCAATGTAGATATATTCGCAAGCACTGCTGCTATTTAAACGATGCAGGCGGAAGGCGTGAAAATAGACTGTTGGCGGGGTGTAAGATAGCAATGAGGGTGTAAGATAGGGCCCTTAAAAACGCAAAATGGCAACTTTACAGGACAGAAAAAAGTGTAGAAAAGCTTTTATCTCTAAGGCATTTTGGGACATTTTCATTGGTCCATTCATCATGAAATCTTGACAGAAAATAAAAAGGAGATGTGTGACAGCAATTTCCCATCTCTCATGACGATCATACTGATCAGAGACTTCGTAAGTGCCATAAGTGTGCTTTCAACTCAGCTGAGCGTTCTGAAACTAAAGTGTGTTCCCAGTTTTTGGCAGAGCTACTGAATAAATACAGATTTTTATGATATTTTCTCTCTTGATTTCTACTTGTGCCAGCGTGGAGTAAATGTGATGTCATCAAAGACCTCTATAGAGTGTAAACAACATTTCTTCACTCAAAACACATCCAAGAACACACACACAAAACACACACTGTGAGTTATCCGTATGGAGTCATATGACACACTAAAAGCTTCATACACTCAACGTTGGAGTTCTTCCTTTGGACACACACATACAGATAACACACACACACTTTTACATTCTGTCATTCTCTTGCACATGTCCGTGTTTGCTTGAGCTTGGTCATAAATGAGGAATGTTAAGTTTTATTAGTGTAAACATTTCAGCTTTTTCATCTCTACAGTTACAGTAATGCAGAGCTCATGGATGCGGTTCATGGCTCAGCCAGATGTCAGCGATGGTAGGGGGTAATTATATAGTTCAGAGTGGTGGTGGAGGTGTGTCAGGGCTGTGTCATGAGCAAAAACTATTCTGAATATTTGGAAATAAGCAGTGAACAAATGTTATTATCAATGTCCACTGCATTGTAAATGATCACTAAATTGTAAATGAATGAATAAACAAATAGTAAACAAACAAAAAGACACTGTGTTTGAAGGGCACTTTGCGGGAAGGGCACTGTGTGTGAAGGGCATAAGGCTACTTAATACCTACAAAAGCCCAACAGCTAACACAAAGCTATATACATATTTTAATCATTTTTCACTTCTTGACACAATATGAATCTGGCAGCTGAAGGGACCAAAAGAAATGCTCCGAAATGACTTCTTTTTACATTGACTTTCATTGATTTTTGCATATGTTTTTGCATGAGATGTTATGAAAGGCTGGGTGCCTTGTAGCTATATGAGCGTTGTCCTTAGTTTTCAGTGTATGAAGGATGGTCAAGAAGAACACAGAGTTTATTAACCCCTTAAAGAGCCTATGGTCTGCTGGCGGGCTGAAAATGTCATTACAAACGTCTACTTCCAAAGAATAGCCCCACCAGCTTGTACAGAAGTCCCTGTAGTTACTGAGTAATACACCTTAGTGCACAATCAGCCTTGTAGTGTTATGGGGTTAAGCAATCTCCATAGATAAGCACTGTCATGATGCTACATGACGTTATGAAGCAGTCGCACGTTAGCCTAAGAACACCATGCCCCCTAAGGGGGTATAAAGCCCCCTAGCATTGGGCTGTGGAGCAGTGAAACTGCAGTGATGGAGTTCCATCCACTACCTCTGGACTGAGCCGGAGTGGTGTTGTTGATCCATAACTAACCATCCAACATTAGTACCATGAGCCTGCTGATACTCTTGTGGCTGAACACAATCAAAACCTCACAGCCATTTTCTATTATTTAGGGTAAAGCCTTCCCAAAAGTGAAGAGGCTGGTACTGTAACTAAGGGGGACAACCCCCCCTTCATAAACCACAACTGAGCAGGCGTCTACAAACATTTGGAAAGGGTTCTTTGAACCATTTTTGGTTCCATGAGGAATGATTTTTGTACCAGATACATATGTATAACGGTTTAAAGCAGTAATTTACAGGTTCTTCAAACACATAGCTCTAATAAAAAGGTTCTTTATAGAACCAAAACCGGTTCTTCTATGGCATCACTCAAAGAACCCTTTTTTTATTCATTACTAAGAGTGTATAGTGTAGGTAAACATGTGTAAATGTGTGTTATTTCATGAGATGGAGTTTGTGTGTGTGTGTGAGTGTGTGTGTGTGTGTGTGTGAGTGTGTGTGTGTGTGTACTCCATGTCCTTCAGTTACAGCTCACATTGCCTGTTGCAGTAACCTCCACTGTATAACTCTGGTATTGTTTTCTCACTGTACCCATTACCTCCTAATGACTTTAATTAATCACGCTGAGCATAAAGTCGTTTGCATCGCTGTTCTCAGCGTCCTCCAGGCCGCACACAAAGGCAGAACATCTCTCCTGTCAAAACAAAATCATAACCCACTTATTGTTTTGGCAAATCCAATGTTATATTGGAGACCAGAGCGTTCTGAAGTGGGCTATTTGCTTCGCTCAATAAAGTGTGTTTAAAGGACCTTCTTAAAGAGGGGTCGGCGAGACGTTCACTGTTATTCCTGAAATCATATCCAGTAAAACAACTGGAGAGTTTTCACCACAGCTTTCAGCTTCTCTTTAGGAGCCGTGCTGGTCATGTGAGCTGTGGTGGAGCAGAAATGGAGGTAATGGCAGCAGTATGGAATGGCGGGATAATGATGATGAATCAGTGTGATTTGCAGAACCAACCTGAGACCCTCCTCTGAGTGACACTAATCAGCACCCCTACAGACCCCATTCTACTCTCTCATGGTCACCTACAGAGGCAGCGGAGAGAGGCTGTATAAATGAATAGTGTGTGTGAGAGAGAGAGAGAGAGAGAGAGAGAGAGAGAGAGAGAGAGAGAGAGAGAGCATTTAAGAAATAGAGTGTAGAGAATATGTATAAAAATAAAGAAAAAATAGAGAAATAAAGAAATTAACAAGTAGAGAGAGAGAGAATAAGAGTAAGAGAGAGAGAAAGATAGAGAGAATAAGAGTAAGAGAGAGAGCAAGAGTAAGAGATAAAGAAAGATAGAGAGAATACGATTAAGAGATAGAGAAAGATAGAGAGAATAAGAGTAAGAGAGAGAGCAAGAAAGAGTAAAAGAGAGAGAGAGAGAGAGAGAGAGAGAGAGAGAGAGAGAGAGAGAGCAAGAGTAAGAGAGTAAAAAGAGAAAAAGAGAGATAGGGCATATACGGGTTAGAGTGTAGAGTGTATAAGGGTAGAAAAAATGAGAGAGAGAAAGAGACAGAGCAAGAGTAAAAGAGAGAGAGAGAGAGAGAGAGAGAGGAAGAGAGAGAGAGAAAGCGAGAGAGGGAGAGTTTCCAGTCTAGTCCAACATAAACAGTGAGGAGTTATAGAATGAAAACAGGAGCAATGAGCTCCTCAGAGGGGCAGAAAAAAAGGGGGTGAAAATGAGATATAAAGGGCACAGACAAATAAGAGGGCAAGAGCAAGAGAGCGCGAGAGTGCATGCGAGAGAAAAATGTAACTCAATTAACTTAAGCATGCGTCTGTTCCTGCTTTTCTGCAATGAATCTAATGTTCCTGTCATTCTCCACGATAAAACATTCAATTAGAAGCGCTTTAAGCAGAGAGAGCGAGAGAGAGAGAGAGAGGAGGGGGGGGGTGGGGGTTGCAGTTTTTTTTCCTGGGGCTGATCTGAAACTCATCATGGTTGTCTTGGCATCTGTCAGAGCCTTCCCAAAGCCCATCCCTCCTCAAACAAACAGTGATATATATTTTCTTCCCGCGCCCTGGCCCCTGCTTTCTGTCGGGGTACATTCATCACTGCACCCGGAGCGAGCTCTTAAGGCGCGCTGGCAGGTACTGAAAGCTCTGGAAAGGGAGTCGGCCCTAAATCTTGCGATACCAGAGGAAATCGGGCTACACCGAGGGCTCAAACTCAAATAGAGAAGCATGATAATATATCTAGCAGGAAATAGAGGGGGATATTGGCAGCTATCTGGCTTTGGTACGAGGCGTGCTCTTTCCTTAGCCACCAGCACACAGTTGCCTTCACAGCCAAAGGCCTGGTTAAATTTTCGTCAAAGGACAAATAAAAAAAGAGGATGGTCAAACAGTGCAGTTAACCATATGTGCACAGTGTTCACCACACACACACACACACACACACAGGTATTGACAGTCCTACACTGTTTGACTTTACATATTTCTCGGTACACTCACGCTCTGATAAGATGCTGTGTATACAGGAAAGGGCCCAGCTGAAGTTCTGACCTAAGGAATGTGGGCAGAATGAAAGTGTCACCAGGTGAGCAGGGATTGGAAGGATACGGCAAGACTGTTTCATAACATGGGCTGAGGAAGAAAATCTGGCCCTGTATGCTGAAGACACACTACGCAGGATGTTTAGCCTTTCAAAAATATTTATAAAGTAATATTAAATACAGAGTGATGCTTCAGCGAATACACTCGAGTGGAGAATTCAGAGGGCCAGAGAGTAGGATTGTTAAGCCAGTTTCAGAATACAGCACCAGCAGTCCAAACTGCCTATTCTAACATATAAAATTAAAAAAAAAAGTTTGTGGACACCCCTTCTAATGAATGCATTCAGCTACTTTAAGTTGCACCCAATTGTGGAACTGTGTTCTCTTGAATGATGGTGCTCCATTCAATACCCAAAAGGTTGGGCATGGGGTAGAGTGCAGATCAATCGATATCTTGACATCATCAATGCTCTTGTAGCTAAATGCAATCAAATCTTCAGAACAATGCTCTACAATCTTCTAGAAAGTCTTCCCTGGACAGTAGAGACGGATACTCCAACAAAGCAGGATTAGGGGTTTTTTTGTTGTTGTTGTCCAAATATATATGGACAAAAGTATTGAACACCTGCTCATTCATTGTTTCTACCTTCACCTATGAAAGAAACTGTCCAAGGAAGGCTGTCTACTAGATTTTGGAGCTTTGCTGTGAGGATTTGATTGCAATAAGAGTTCATCCCCAAATTCATCATCCCAGAGAACACAGTTCCACTGCTCCACAGCTCAATGCTTCAATAAGTTATACTCCTCTAGCCCATGCCTATCATTTGGCATGATGCCAATAGGTCCTATTCTGTTGGCAATACTTATCTACAGAAGCTATACAACCTGTGTGTGGGTCTGCATTTGCACGTCTGTTTCTGCAATGGGTGCAGCTTAGAGTAGTTGAATGCATTCATTAGAAATCGGGTGTCCACAAACATTTGCACATATAGTGTAGCTCTGGCTCTAAAGTTCAGTCATTTGAGCCACGTTAGAAGCCTGCTTAAAATAGCTGAATGCATGTATGCTGGTCACGAGCAATGGAAGCTGCCATGCCGATCACCAGCCAATTGATTGCTAGCATGTTGGTCAGCTACTGTAGCATGGCCACACTGACCGACAAGCCAATCCAGCAACAGACCAGCAAGAGACCAGAGCAGTTGAATGCATTCATTGGAAGGGGTGTCCACAAACATTTGGACATTTGATTCTGTATATAAATATGCGTATTTGAGCTAAGCTGCACAAATATACCCTTTCTGATAAGCAGTCCACATGCTCTGGGCTTTTAAAGAGACGACTACCGATCCGAATGAAGTAAGACAAGCCAAGACAGCAGAATGGTAAACAACTCCATGCGTCACTCATGAATAAACTCTAAAAACAAAGGCCATTGTTTCAAAACACAACCTGCACATAAAGCATTGCTCTGCAAAGCAATACTTTATGTTAGTGTCAGGTCAAATCCTATTGAGGTGCATGTGATGCTGGACTACAGCAGACGCAGATGGAGAGGTAACTCACTTGAGGCTTCTCCCAGCCACGGGAGTTCAGATGCCGGAGATCAAGCAGCAGGAGATCAGCCACAGAAGATCAGACGGCGAAAGGTGCGGCCACGTATTAGCATGCTGGGTAATGTCTTCCATCCGTAGAAGAGCGAGGCCCATCCAACCACCCTGCGGACACACTGGCTGCTCTCACACGTTTGCTCTGCTTGCCTGCTGCAGTGGAACACAGACTCTCTGAGGAGGACATGAAGTACGAATCCTGATCTACTCCTGAGCATCAGCGGACTCCAGATACAGTTTCTGGGAACAGAACATGTTGATTTCAGTTACGTTTACGGCATTTAGCAGACGCTCTTATCCAGAGCGACTTGCGGAGTGCTTAATCATTCGCTCAGAGTATCAGAGTATCCAAAGCTAGCGTCAATAGACACCAACCCTGCCAGGAATGACTACCCAGTAAGCCTAATGCAACAATTTGCAAGCAATGCACAATTCCCAAACTATGTGGAAAACAGGAAGACACGTGTCAAATGCAATAAAGGCTTTTAATAGACATTAGTGCTTTATTAAGTGCTCTCGAAGGAGGTGGATCAGTTACAGAGGCCTGATTGTACGCATAGGAAGACCAGCCAGAAGTGAGTTGTAGTAGTCAAGTCTGTAGATGACAAGAGACTGAACAAGCACCAGGATGGCCTCCCTATACGGACTGAGTGATGAGCGTAATGCCCTTTCGCTATACATCATAGACAAGTGGTGGATCCCAAACTATCAAAAGCATGATTTCAAATAACCTGGTGAAGTGGTTCTTCTATGGTATCATATAAAGAACCTTCTCTAGTGCAGTGTTTTGGTTTTTTTTTTGTGTAGTATCTTAACGACGAGGCCAAATAAAAAATATGAGATAAGATGACCATGGTAATGAGAAAAACCCTTGATTTTGGAAGAAACACTGAATAAGCAGGTGTCCAAATACTTTTGTCCATCTAGTACTATATGGACAAAAGTATTGAACACCTGCTCATTCATCGTTTCTACCTTCACCTATGGAAGAAACTGTCCAAGGGAGGCTGTCTACTAGATTTTGGAGCTTTGCTGTGAGGATTTGATTGCATTCAGCGATAAGAGTTTGTCCCCAAATTCATCATTCCAGAGAACATAGTTCCACTGCTCCACAGCTCAATGCTTCAATGCGTTATACTCCTCTAGCCCATGCCTATCAGTTGGCATGGTGCCAATAGGTCCTATTCTGTTGGCAATACTTATCTACAGAAGCTATACAACCTGTGTGTAGGTCTGCATTTGCACATCTGTGACCGCAATGGGTGAGATCCAGCCAATTTTTCACTGAAAGATTGTGCACTTGCTGCTTAATGTGCATATGTCACCCCTTGACACCCCAGCATTACTGCATCTCAAATGTGAAGACATCAAATTTCAAAAGCATATAAATATGAAGTGTGCTTAGTTCACCAGTGAACTGTTTATAACAGGAAGCTAAGGCTAACTATTGAGATACCAAATTAACGACTCTAACCCCAGTCTTAACCACAGTGAGGTATGTAGCATATGGAAAAACTCACTAACAGGAAGTAACCATCTTAAACTGCTGAGATTTTCACACTTTGGTTTCATTAAATGGATGAGTAAAATTAGCTTATTAAGCAAGTTGTTGGCACTGGGCACTATCTTCTTTTCAGAAATTCAAATTGTAGTCCTCAGTCCATCTTATTGAAGATTCAAATTATATGCTTTAGCCTGTTTTAAGTTCTACATAATAAAAACATGCTCTCACTGAGCACTTTATTAGGAACACTGTACTAATACCGGGCAGGGCCTCCTAATGCTCTTAAAACAGCTTTAGTTCTTCATGGCAGGGCTTCCACTAGATCACAGGTGGGTAATGGGAGCTGAGGTCCAGCACAGTTTGCCCACCACTGTGCTAGATGTTGAAAACATCCCTTTGAGATTCAGGTTTCAGGTTTTTTTAAAGAGCGCCTTCATGTTGCAAATTTCCCGTTCTAGCACATCCCAATGTTGTTCGAATTCGGATCTGGGGACTGGGAAGGCCACTGAGGAACACTGAAGTCATTGTCATGTTCATGAAATCAGTTTGAGACGACTTTTGCTTTGTGCCATGGTGCTTTATCATGCTGGAAGTAGCCATTGGGTAAATTGTGGTCATGAAGGGATGCACATGGTCAGTAACAATATTCAAATAGGCCGTGGGGTTCAATTGAACAGTGATTGGCAATGGTCAAAAGCAAGGTCAATCTGCACCAAGAGCCCGTCGGGCTTCAAGTATGGCTCGGCTTGACCCGCCATCCCTTAAGATCCACGGAGGACAAGCGTCCAGGCTTTTTTCTGTCCTGGCACTGAAGTGGTGGAACGATTCACTCGCTGTCTTCAAACACAGACTGAAGACCCACCTCTTCCGAGAATACTTGGGCGAATAGTAGAGTATTATGGTCTCCTTATTGACTTCTTTGAAGTCAATATCTTTGTATTTTTAGTCTACTCAAACTAGCCGAAGTTATTCTTGAGTAAACAGTGAAGCTTTTTTGTAAGTTGCTCTGAATAAGAGCATCTGCTAAATGCTGTAAATGTAAATGCTTGGTATTAACATGCCCACATTTGCTGAGAATATGTCCCCCACACCATTACACCACCTCCACCAGCTGTGTGTTTAACCTGCCTTTAGGTTTGGTTCATGGATTTATGCTGTTAACACCATATTTTGACCCTACCATCTGTGTGCCTCAGCAGAAATCAAGATTTATGGCTGACAGAAGGCTGACAGAAGTATAACCAGTCGCTGTCTTCTGCTGTTGTAGCCCATTCACCTCAAGTAGAAATACTCAAACCAGCTCGTGCCATGCTCAGAAACCCTGAGATCACATTTGTCCCCATTCCCCTTCTGGCCCAAAACTGCTAGATTTTATGCTTTATAGCATTGCACTGCTACTACATGACTGCCTAACTGATAGATGCATAAATGGTTACCTAATAAAGTGCTAGTCGATTGTACACTTAATTATTTGCCTGCCTATTTTACCACTTTATCAGAAAGCCTGATCGCTCTACATGCTTCTTGCTAGGCGTGTGAACTCTTTGCTTGGACACTAACCACTGGACCTGTTATGTAAATGGGGACGCCGGTCTGTGTCCCTGCCAAACTGCAGTTCTCCTGGACTCCCGGCCACGGACGGCAAATGGAACTTTGCGGACCGGATCCAAGCCGCAGGGCACGCCTCTGCTTGTTAGTCACTGTTTACCAGAGCGCCATTTGGGAGTCCGTGTTTAAACAAACTCGCAGTGAGACTGTAACATGCAGCACGGTTGCTGTCAAGAAATTTAGCAGCAGTATTATAACACAGCTCTAAAGAGACCCCCGTAATGTGTTCTTTATCAGTCAGTGGAGGTAGGATGTGTGCACTCGCTCTGGGCCAGGAGGCTGTGCCAGTGTGTTTGTTTAGCTCGGTGATGTAAATGTGTGAACCACGTCGCTGTTCATTCACGTATCAAGATGTTACACGTCCAAGCAACACGTCATTTGACTGCATGTCATTAGCCAGATTTAAACAGTGTTGATTTGTCCCTGGCTACGAGCAGCGCTGGAGCGCTCGAACATCTGTGCGGAAAGTCTTACAGGAACCCCATACTGGCGTGGGAGAGGAACATCATGAATGGGGGAAGCGAGGAGGAGAGGGATTAGGAGAGAGGGAGAGAGACAGAGAGACAGAGAGAGAGAGAGAGAGAGAACATGAAACAGAGGACGAGATAGTGAGAAACAGATTGAATGCAAAGTAGGAAATAGAGCCAGGGAGAGACGGAGGGAAACACATACACACGCACACACACACACACACACACTGGTGCATGCCCAAACATACACACACACACATACAGTGGATATCATTCATATGTGAAGCCAAACGAGAGAAACTGGACTGAGCACTGAGCTGGCAGGACGGAAATGAAGGAAGAACAGAGAGAGAAACAGGAGGTAGAGAAAAAAGAGGTAGTGAGAAGAGAGAAAAAGAGAGGAGAAAGAAAGAAAGAAAAAGAGAGAAGGAGGAGAGAGAAAGAGATCAAAATAAGAGAAAGCGAGCAGAGAGGAAAAAGAGAGGAGAGAATGAGAGAAAGGGGAGGGAGAACGAGAGAGAGAGAGAGAGGAGGAAAAAAGATACAGAGGAGAAAGAAAGATGAAGAAATATCGAAAAAGAAGGGACAAAGAGACAGAGGAGAGAGAAAAAGAGAGACAGAGGAAAGAGAAAAAGATAGACAGACGAGGGAGAGAAAACAAGAAAGCGAGAAGAGAGAAAAAGAGAGAAAGGAGAGGGACAGAAGAACGAGAAAGCGAGAAGATAGAGAGAGGTGAGAGAAAGAGAGAGAGAGGCGAGAGAAAGAGAGAGACAGACGAGAAAACGAAAAAACGAGAAGACAGAGACAGGCGAGAGAAAGAGAGAGACAGACGAGAAAACGAGAAAACGAGAAGATAGAGACAGGCGAGAGAAAGAGAGAGAAAGGCGAGAGAAAAAGAGAGACAGACAAGAAAATGAGAAAGCGAGAAGAGGGAAAGACAAAAAGAGAGAACCAGAGAAAGCCAGAAGAAAGAACGAGAGAGTGAGAGCAAATGAAAGAGCGGAATAGAGAAGGCTAGAAGAGAGAGAAAGAGAGAGAGAAGGATGCCGGTGCAGTGGAAAGTAAGTAAGTGAGAAACGGACTGAGCGTAAAGTAAAAGAGACAAAGCCGAGGCCAGGTCGGGGCGACCGGGACGAAGACGGGGAGGGAGAGGGGGAGAAGAGAGAGAGAGAGGAGGAAAGAAAAGGAGATACAAAGGAGAAAGAAAGATGAAGAAATATAGAAAAAGAAGGGACAAAGAGACAGAGAGAAGAGAGAAAGCAGGAAGAAAGAAAAAGAGAGAAAGGAGAGAGACAGAAGAACGAGAAAGCCAGAAGATAGAGACAGGCGAGAGAAAGAGAGAGAGAGGCGAGAGAAAAAGAGAGACAGACGAGAAAACAAGAAAGCGAGAAGAGAGAAAAGGAGACAGAGGAGAGAGAAAGGGACGGAGAGAGGCAAGAGAAAAAGAGAGACAGACGAGAAAACGAGAAAGCGAGAGAGTGAGAGCAAATGAGAGAGCGGAATAGAGAAGGCTAGAAGAGAGAGAAAGAGAGAGAGAAGGATAGCGGTGCAGCAGGAAGTAAGTAAGTGAGAAACGGACTGAACGTAAAGTAAAAGAGACAAAGCCGAGGCCAGGTCGGGGGGACCGGGACGAGGGGGAGGGGTCTTACTGAATTTAATCTGATGTGTTTGTAAGAGGTGAAGTAGTTGCGGGTGCATTCCTCCAGCGCCATCATTCTCTCCCGCTCATCAGAGAGCTGGCGTGAGGGATGATTTACTCACTCAATCACACGCTGCTGCTTATTACCTTAAAACATGATCAAGCCTCCACAGGTCTGAGACAAACCTCCTGTCTCTCTCTCACTTTTTTTGGCTTCATTCTTTCTCTGTCCGTCTCTCTCTCAGACTTGAGCACCGTATCTGCCTCCTCTGCGCTGCCGTGCTTATCAGCGGCGCTCGATTGTTGATCGTATGCTGACAAATTGATCAATTCAAAGCTGAAGACAAAAGGCCTAATCAATCACTCGTGTTGACGAACGGCCGCCTGGAAGATAGCGGCTATCAGCGGCGCTGATGACGCAGCAGTGTAGTGTGTGATCCACAGCATATGTAAGAGCTGATTGTAAATATTTGTGAGAGGGGGGTGATTACCGACCCACTCAGGAGCGCTGACTGCGCTGCTTAAGCAAGATTGAGGGGATTTGAGAGCTTCCAAACCACACCCGTCCAATCAGATGGAGGTCTTGGGCCTCTAACACTGAAAGTGATTGAGAAGCTTGTGCTGGCGGTGGCTGAAGGTAAGGGTCACCTGTAAAGGTTAATGTGTCTATTGCTGTTGGTTCGGAGGCTCTGAATGGATTTGAATACGGTTGAAGGGAACGTGGGTCAGTTCAGCCCTGTACGGAAATGGACGGAAGACCAGGGCCTACATCTGCCTATATCTAGACGGGGTGGGCTTTAAAGGTGCAATCAGCACAGCTTACAGCCTGAATCATGGAACTCATGGCAATCAGGCGACTCGCACGCGCCGTCTATTGACGAGCAGTGGAACTGCACCTCAGCAAAGGTGCCACAGGGGTTTGACCCTGGCAGGCTGCAGTGTGCAGCTTTAGGAACATTACACTGTAACCTTTAACCTGCCGCGAGCACATGCAGGGCTTCCCAAAGCATATTAGCACAGCAAAGATGGGTCCTAAATGGGCGTGAGAGCATTACAGTAAGCACTGTCTCTCTCTCTCTTTCTCTGCCAGTTTAAGAAAACTGGTTCCCACACATGTTTAGAAGCCTGAACCCGCACACAAACACACATATCAGTGGAAAGGCCCGACGAGGCACCGGATGCGTAATGATGAAAGCAGCAGAGGATATGTAACACAATACTCTTTTTATTATAATTTGTAAATTTTTGGCATATATAATGTTCATTTTACAATTGGAAAAATGTATTTTTTAAAACATTCATATAACATTTGCAATAGGCGGTTTGTAAAAAAAGTGCTTCCTTTTCCTTTGCTCTAGCCTGTATTTCAAAGATTTACAGAATCCGAGAGAGAGAGAGAGAGAGAGAGACATAGACAGAGAAAGAGAGGGAAGCCAGTTCTGCCAGTGGTGACATAGAGACAGGAAAAGTCGAAAGGCACTGAAATTCAGTTCATCTAAAACAAACAAACAAACAAACAAACAAATAAACAAACAATAAAAACAAAATATGAACTGAGCTACAAACAGCACTTCACGGGGGTGGGGGTGGGGGGTGTTGCGGGTGGGGTGAGAAAGCGCAGGGCGACCCCTTCTTTCCTTTCACACACACAAACACACACACACACACACACACACACACACACACACATACATACATACACACGCACACCCTTCCACCCAGCATCGTTACTGCATAAATACAAAGCTTGTACACATCAGTACCCCAAAACGTGCGCTCCGTCAGGTCACTCAGTCTGACCACACATAGTGCATATAAATCCGCCGCGCGCGCGGAGGGCAGACGACCACAGTTTAGAGGTTGGGCTTCCAGTCCTTTTGCTTTGGCATGGCATTATGTTCAGTCCGTTCAACGCATACACACATACATGACTCCCATACATTCGCCCCCACCCCCCAACCCCCACCGCTCTGCTCCCCAGACCACGTTACAGACAGGATCCATCCCAGACTACAGTACTGTGAAGGATATGGAGCGGGAAGCTTCAGTCTGCAAGCAAAGAAGGTCCGTCATCTGCATCATCTGCGCACCTCTGTGCTTTTGCTTTGCAGGTTGGGTGTCTCTGCAGAAGTTTAGTCGACCAAAGCAAAGTTTGTGCACGTGTGTCTTTGCAAACGAAAAAAAAAAACAAAACAAAAAAAACAAAGAAAAGTAAAAGTCTCGTGCACGCTGCAGATTTAGCTTTGCTGGGAAGAAGAGAGAGCTGGGGGTGCAGGTGGGGACGGGGACAGGGGTGGTAGAAAAGCTGGTACCTTTCAAAACCATTAAGGACGGCTGCTTGAAGTGAGATCATGCCCTACGTGAGCTGCACTGATATGTTTGGCAGAAAAGACACAACAACACAGCCATGAAGTCCACAAGTTCAAATATGTGCAGACATGAGCTTATTATTATTATTAATATTATTATTAATATTTTTTGTACAAAAGGCACATGTAGACCGCAGCTGCCTGGCTCGTGTGGAAAACACTTTTTTCAGTATCGTGTCGCGCGTCTCTGAATGTCCAACCGGCGGACGCTGTGAGTAGCGGTGGAGAGTAAGGGAGAACCGAGAGAACCGTCCCCACCAGCTCAGGCGCAGCCGCCCACCGCCTTGGCGAACGAGCCGTCGGGCAGCTGCCGGAAGATGCCGCGCAGCGTCTCGAGCTCGCGCGTGAGGTGCTCGACCCGCTTGCGCAGGCGCTCGTTGTCCGACGCCAGCTCGACCACCTTCTGCTGCGTCTCGGCGTTGCGCAGCTTCGCCTTGTCGCGGCTCTTGCGCACGGCCACGTTGTTGCGCTCGCGCCGCAGCCGGTACTCGACGCTGCTCTTGTCCACGGGCTTCTTGGACTTGGAGCGCTCTCCGCTCCCCCCGCCACTTCCTCCTCCACCTCCACCTCCCCCTCCTCCTAACAGTTTGATGGAGCCGCCGTGCTGCTGGTGGTGGTGCTGCTGGTGGTGATGGTGGTGGTGGTGCGGGCTGGGCACCGGGGTGGGCGGCGGCGTCGGGTGTCCCGGCGGCTGCAGGTGCACGGCGGTCTGCGCGCAGTGCGCGATCTGGTACTGCAGGTGCGGCGGGTGGTGGTGCGCGTGCCCGTGCCCGTGCCCGTGCTGGTAGGCGGGCGGCGGCAGTGGCGGCAGCGGTGGCCCGTGGCCCGTCTCGTCGTCCTCTCGCGGCTCCTGCTTGATGGCGAGCGCGGGCCTCATGCGCGCCTCATACGCCGTCTCCAGCTTCACCGGGTCCGCGTAGCCCCCCGCGTAGCCGTAGGCGTGCGGCGCGCCGTCCACGTAGCCGCCGCCGTAGTCGCCCGCGGCCAGCTTGAGCTTGTCGTGCCGCGCGCCAAGTCCCCCTGCGCCGCCGCCACCGCCGTTGTGGAAGAGGTCGGCGAGGAAGTCGTCGTTGAGCGCCGCCGGATCAATGTACGCGCTGATGTCGATGGAGCTCTCGTGCTCGCAGATCTCGCTCAGGTCGTCCTTGTAGCAGTAGGCGCCGTGCGGGCTCGCGGCGAGGCTGGTGAGCGGGGGCCGGGGGGCTACCTCGTACAGGTTTGGTTGCTCCATTGAGGACCTAAACGCCGCCGGCCATGGTGACGAGCTCCGGGAATCCAGCTTCGCGGGCTATCGACACAGGTCGCGCTCGCCGGCCGTCCGTCCGCGTGAAGAAGGGGCGCCACTCCGCCGGGGGTCCCGCTCAGGTCCCACTCGCTTTGCGCGTGTGTGAGTGAGTGTGGGTGTGTGTGAGTGTGTGTGTGAGAAAGTAAGACAGAGAGGGAGTAAATGTGAGTGAGTGTGCGTGCGTGCGTGCGTGCGCGTGCGTGTAGAGCAGCACCTCCTCACTGCGCTCGTGTGCCTCCCGTCTGACACACAGCGTACTGCTCGCGCTTTTATAGAGCTTTTTGTGCGGAGCTGAACAGAGGCCGCGCCCCGGGGTCCTAACGCGAAACACACACACACACACACATACACACACACACACACACACACACACACTGGAGACAGAAACCACCACACGTACAACGCGCAGCCCTGGCATCACCCTGTATTCTGGATTGAAGCTGGTTACAGGTCGGATTTGACTCCAGATTTTTCATGCAAATCTAAGACTATAGGACACATTTGTGGGGCATATGTTATATTACACTATAATTTAATAATTATTTTACATATAAACATATATATACTTATATTTGCTTCAACTTTAGCAGAGAGAGAGAGAGAGAGTATGGGTGAGAGAGATAGACAGAGAGAGCTGCAGCCTCCGCTGCAACAGAACGGGCTGTACGCTTTACCGCCCACTCTGATCGACGGCAGCAATCTATAATCTATATTAATAATAATACATTTAAAAGAAGATTATATAGCTCATATATACATATATATATATATATTATCAATAATAACACAGCATCAATAAAATATCTATGTGCAAATACAAAATACATATAAAAAATATTAACATCAGAAATAATAATGTCCGAAAGTATTAATAATAATGTTTTAATTCATCAGTAAAATTCGACTGATGTCTATATTTAATCCGTTAAGTGTTTATTAGTTTATTCGTAGTATAAACAGCTCATTTATTTATGGCACGGACTGAGGCAGGCTCGCGCGTTTCACAGAGTTCACGAGAAAGTAAATGAACAAAAAAACCGAAGCGTTTAAAATTCGTTTAATTCGTTTAATTCGTGTGTAAATAGAAACTGTAGGATTTTGAACTGGTTCGTTAGTGGCTGGCCAGTTAACGCGCGCAGGCGGCCGTGTGGCACCGTGTGGACCCCCCAGCGCTGCGCCGAGCGCTCGTCGGTGTGAAGGTTCTCCAGCCTCGCAGTCAAACACAGAAAAGAGCGTGAGTGATATTAAAGCTCTTACAGCGCGTGTGTGTGTGTGTGTGTGTATGTGTGTGTGTGTGTTCCCTTTCAGTCTGCCAAATCAAACTCGCCGTCGGAGCGCGGGCGGCTGCACACACACACACACACATTCGCGCACACACACATTCGCGCACACACACATACGGTCGCACACACCCACATCAGCGCAGAGGGCAAGCGGGGAGCTCCCTCTACCGCTACAGAGCGCGACACGAGGGCTTCATTTACATATTAACACACACATCCCATCAGACCGTGAGCTGTTTCTGTACTGGTGTTTCGGGCTGTAAGAGCAGGCAGTTCCCAGTACAGAACCGTTCTCAGATTGGAAGAGTTACGGTAAAGTCAGAAACATAGCCTACACGCTGACATCGCTATAGCAGAACACGGGGATCATTTTCTGTTTATTTCCATCTAGACTTAGATTTGCTGAGCTGTAAGGCTGGACTGTAAGGCTGGACCCAGTGACTGAGGCACAGGTTCATGTGGTAACGTGTTCATCAGTCGTGGTAATGCACAATGTCACAATTAATGACAAAGGCAATATTAAATTTCCCACCAAAATGACGTTTGTAAATTAGGCTCTTTATATAGTTTAATTTCTCTACTTCAGAGATATAAAAGCAGTAGATGAATGCAGACTCTCAGGGCGTTTTCACATCTGCAATTTTTAATCCGCTTAAATCAGACACTGGTTCGTTTTAATCCCTGATGTGATTTGTTTGGACAGGTGTGAATACAGTAATCACACTCAGATGCAGACCAAAACAACCGCACGAGCCCCTTGGAAAGAGGTGGTCTCGGTCCAGTCCGGTCAAAAACAAACTCCTGAGCCAAAAGAGCCAAAATTCTGAAGAATGTGGTCATGGGACGTCTACACTGGAAAAAGTGGCTCTTCTAATTTATACAGTTCAGACTAATTGTCCTCCCTGTAGCAGGCTGGGTTGCAAATCCCTGGCCAGGTAAGCACAGCATGCCACACCAACAGTCCGAATGTAATGCACACACTACCTACTAACGTTCAAAGTGGTCAGATTGCGGTCCTGCTCACACTACACGACTTGCTGTCACGTAAATGGGAATTTTGAGGAGATTATGGTCTACACTCTACATGACTGATGAGCAACAAGTGGTCACAAACGACACGACCTGTCGCCTGGAGGAATCCCAACCAGTCTGTCTGCTCTCCAGACTATGTTTTGTCGTGACACAAAGGACATACCTGTAGCCATGCTTCTTGATGTTGCTCAGCTCCTCCCGCAGGTTTCCCCTTACCACTCTGTGTTGTGCTTTCATTGGCTGTAGCTCATCCCCACACTCTCTGCCAGTCACTTTTCACACTACTGGATTTGGACTCCCCAACAGGCTAGAAACATACGAAGCTCTCCGTGAGCTTCCGGGTGGCATCTTTGAACTGTTCACAAATGGAAACCCAAATGAAACCCAAGCGAATTTTGTCATCTGCAAGAACTGTCAAAGAGTGGGAAAAGAGTGACCTCTTGACCTCATCATCATTAATCTGACACCAGACGGCATGTGGACGCTGGTTTTGAGCGAAATCTGGTTGGTCCGTCATTGACCGACACATACGACCCTTGAAACTAGATTTTCTGAAGATAATTGAAAATATGGATGTCTTGGAAAAGATAGAGACATGTGGAACACCCAATGCAGCCTGTTTAATTTAGACGTAGAGGGGCGTCTTTAGCTAGACGTCTTTTAAAAATGTTTGTACTGGAACTGAATTTGATATCAATTAAAGTAATAAAATCATGCGCTTGATGGCCACTGAGATCATTTACAATCATTTACTGGCATCAGTGTTTTCTTGATAAATCTTAACAGTGTACAGTTTCTTTTTATGGGCTAACGTTAGTCATGCCAGACACGTCAAACCCAACCTGGACAAGTCAGACGGTGTTCACTGACAGATATTCTGAATCCACACATGGGCAGACGATGAACAGAAATAGGACAGTCAATAAGCTTAACACCCTCCAATAAAATAGATTCTAGATTATACATTAACTCATTCATGCCCATCTAAATTCACCACTAAATGTAGGATGATAAGAGATGTGCCACAGAACGTGCTCTGATTGGTCTACACTGTGTGCAGAATTATTAGGCAAATGAGTATTTTGATCACATCATCCTTTTTATACATGTTGTCCTACTCCAAGCTCTATAAGCTTGAAAGCCAACTACCAATCAAGTAAATCAGGTGATGTGCATCTCTGTAATGAGAAGGGGTGTGGTCTAATGACATCAACACCCTATATAAGGTGTGCTTAATGATTAGGCAACTTCCTTTCCTTTGGCAAAATGGGTCAGAAGAGAGATTTGACGGACTCTGAAAAGTCACAAATTGTGAGATGTCTTGCAGAGGGATGCAGCAGTCTTGAAATTGCCAAACCTTTGAAGCGTGATCACCGAACAATCAAGTGTTTCATGGCAAATAGCCAACAGGGTCGCAAGAAACGCGTTGGGGAAAAAAAGGCGCAAAATAACTGCCCATGAACTGAGGAAAATCAAGCGTGAAGCTGCCAAGATGCCATTTGCCACCAGTTTTGCCATATTTCAGAGCTGCAACGTTACTGGAGTATCAAAAAGCACAAGGTGTGCGATACTCAGGGACATGGCCAAGGTAAGGAAGGCTGAAAAACGACCACCTTTGAACAAGAAACATAAGATAAAACGTCAAGACTGGGCCAAGAAATATCTTAAGACTGATTTTTCTAAGGTTTTATGGACTGATGAAATGCGAGTGACTCTTGATGGGCCAGATGGATGGGCCCGAGGCTGGATCAGTAAAGGGCAGAGAGCTCCACTCCGACTCAGACACCAGCAAGGTGGAGGTGGGGTACTGGTATGGGCTGGTATCATCAAAGATGAACTTGTGGGACCTTTTCGGGTTGAGGATGGAGTGAAGCTCAACTCCCAGACCTACTGCCAGTTTCTGGAAGACACCTTCTTTAAGCAGTGGTACAGAAAGAAGTCGGTATCCTTCAAGAAAAACATGATTTTCATGCAGGACAATGCTCCATCACATGCATCCAAATACTCCACAGCGTGGTTGGCCAGTAAGGGTCTAAAAGAAGAAGAAATGATGACATGGCCCCCTTGTTCACCTGATCTGAACCCCATAGAGAACCTGTGGTCCCTCATGAAATGTGAGATCTACAGCGAGGAAAAACAGTACACCTCTCTGAACAGTGTCTGGGAGGCTGTGGTGTCTGCTGCACGCAATGTTGATCGTAAACAGATCAAGCAACTGACAGAATCTATGGATATAAGGCTTTTAAGTGTCATCGTAAAGAAAGGTGGCTATATTGATCAGTGATTTGTTTTTGTTTTTGAATGTCAGAAATGTTTATTTCTAAATTTTGTGTGATATTGGTTTACCTGGTGAAAATAAACAAGTGAGATGGGTATATATTTGTTTTTTATTAAGTTGCCTAATAATTCTGCACAGTAATAGTTACCTGCACAAACAGATATCCTCCTAAGATAAAAATAAAAAGAATCCTCTCAAATACAACTTGCCTAATAATTCTGCACACACTGTAGAGTGGTAATATATATTATATAGTATTGATACGACCTATTTTAAATGATTGGTTACTATATTTTAATATTCAAATCCAAACTTTAATATTGTTTTGGTAAATAGCAGTAACATCATGTGACCAAAATATAAAATGTAGTGTAACTTCAAATAACATTAGCACCTGCACATCACATACCTTAAACTAATAATAGTTAATAAATACAGCCTTCATTCATCTAAAAAATACACAATGCTTGTCTGTTTATTATGCCCTCATTCACATTTGCCTCGTCATTTTCTGAAAATAGAGGAAGGTCACACAGAGTACTGTAGTCTAGTACTTGTGAAGGTTAGTATGTGAAATGCTGTTACTTTGATCATGCTGATCAAGGGTGGGGTAACAAAGATGATGTGAAAATAAAAAAAAAATGCTCACAATGCCCATCTTTGACACACTTTTAATCATTTTAAGTGCTTGTTCCTGGTCTACTACTCCAGCATAGCCTACACTCCACAAAAGCATTCAGCACTTTTGTTTCGTGATTAAGGACATAGCCTGTCCTTCCCGGCCCTAGGTCAGTGATCTGCTGTGCACTCTTATTGACATGATAAGCAGCAGGCAGTTAACATTATCATGCAATAAGCCAAACATTTGCTTATTGAATTTTTGGGCCCTGTGTGTGCGCCGCACTGCTCTTGGGGCCTGGAGTCGTGGGTTCAGTACTCTAGTCTCCAGCTACCCCGTTCTCCTCCCATCTCCTAAAAACACACAGGAAGGAAACTGGCCATGCTAAGTGGTCCCCGAAAGTGAGGATATATTTGGTACCCTGCGATGGACTAGTACCCTGTCTGGAGGTATTCCCGGCTTGCTTCCATTTCAGCCAGGAAGCAGAGAGGGTAAAGGGCTGTGCTCAAGGGTCCGACAGTGGTAAATTGCCGAGTGTGTGTTGTTCTGGTTCAAGTGGATCAGGCACAGCAGTGTTCCTGGAGTTTTTTTTTTAATACTGTCCACTCTATTAGACACTCCCACCTAGTCAGAGACAGCAGCTCATCTGTTTGTACACAGTTTATGTTGGTCATGCTCTAGTCCTTCATCAGTGGTCACAGGAGGCTGCCCACAGGACGCTGTGGGCTGGATATTTCTGGTGGGTGGACTGTTCTCAGTCCTGCAGTAACACCTAGTTTAAGAACTCCAGCAGCACTGCTGCGGCTGATCCACTCATACCAGTGTAGCACACGTTAACACACGACCACCATGAGACTGACCCCCGCCCACATAATAAATGCAGTGTGGTGGTCCTGTGGGGTCCTGAACATTGAAGAACAGGGTGAAAGGATGCTAACAAAGTACGCAAAGAAACAGATGGACTATGGTCTGGAAACTTATAGAACCTTACAGAAGTTTTAAGTGTTTAATTGAGCATACAAGTTGCTGATGCTGTTAAAGAGCTATTAAGTTAAGATAATGACACATATTTATATAAATAAACTCTCGTTAAAATATCATTTTAATAATTGCACAGCTAGCACTGCAGTGTACTGTAAACAGTGACTGTGAGCCAGAGTTGGCCCAGTTAAGCATACTGGCTGGATATCTGATTACACTAGAGATATGTTTTAGACCCAAATAGGTTTCTACTGGCAATGTGAGGCAATTCAAAACGCTTTGGGTACATTTTCCCAGAATTTCCACCAGTGTAAACACTTGAACTGTACTTTTATATAGTAAATGTAGCAGGTAAACAAAGACTATTATGGTCTATTAAGGTACATAACATCACATTAACCATGTTTGGTTGTCAGTCTATTAAGCAGCCCCTTGAAAGCTGAATACAGTAGTATCTGACTTATGTAGCTACTTCTTAGGAATTTTGCTAGGCGTCTACTGGCTAACTACCACCCACCACTTACCACTCACAGCTTCACACACAGTCAGCTATATCCAGGCACAGTTGTAAACACTTCAACTTGTCAAATCACACCTTCTGCTTATGATACAACCCGTGTGTGGTTTCAAGATGGGCTGCTAGCTCACAAACTGAGGGGGAATACCACTAGCTAACAAACTGGTGAGCTAGTGGTATTCCCAATCATTCCTGTTAGTGGAGATCTAGTTGTGTCTGTCTAACATCAGCTCAAACTAACATGCCCTGTAAAATGACAG
The DNA here is from genome assembly GCF_030463535.1 of Salminus brasiliensis. NCBI lineage: Eukaryota > Metazoa > Chordata > Actinopteri > Characiformes > Bryconidae > Salminus > Salminus brasiliensis. The sequence goes on along the minus strand of NC_132902.1, from coordinate 13,411,012 downwards.
CCAGCAGGCCTGTCCTTTTAAAACCCTAGTGGAATCTCTTTGGCTACGTTCACACAGCAGCTAAAGTGGCCCAAATTGTAGGCATCGGCAGTGCATTAATGGCAAAAGTAGAGCTGGACTGACGTAAAAGTTGAATTCCGATCTGGCTGTCCAATCGCATTGCTGCATCTTGGATAAGAATCAGATTTCAATACCACATATGAAAGTGGCTCAAATTGGGAATATGGGGAATGTCAGATTTATTGTGATAAATGTTGTTATTGTGATACACAATATGATTTTCTACGCATGTTGAGGATATTGTTTGTACTTAAAGAACACTGATCAGATGTTGTACTCAGTACAGGAGAGTATATGAATAGTGTTTTTTTTAATAATCTGTCGCTACTGATGAATTTCATAAATATTATGTCTCCTAAAAAAATGTCTTTAAACATCGTGATTTGGTATTTTCACCCTATCGTCCGGCTCTGGATTCAATGTGTTTTTTGCTGTCCACACTGCCACACACACACAACACATCTGTGTCACATATGACACTTTCACCTGCTGTGTGAGCGTAGCCTTAGTGATTTCTGGGCCTGTCTGCAGAAACTTTGCCATGCTATGTATTGCAAATGTTAACCGCTAATTATAAGAGGTGCTAATAATGTCTCTCCAGCATCACATCTTCTGGTTGTCAGTTAAGTTAAGCAGCCTCTTGAAATGTCTAGTCTAGTCGATTCTGATCCTGGAGTACCACTGCCCTGAATGTTATAGTGTTTCCCTGCTCTCCTCTGGATGTACTATAATAAACTATAACATGGGGCAGTGGTGGCTCAGCGGTTAGAGCGCCGGGATATCGATAACAGGGTTGTGGGTTCGATTCCCGGGCTCGGCAAGCTGCCACTGTTGGGCCCTTGAGCAAGGCCCTTTACCCTCTCTGCTCCCCGGGCGCTGGAGTTGGCTGCCCACCGCTCTGGGTGTGTGTGTGTGTGTGTGTGTGTGTGTGTGTGTGTGTACTCACTGCCCCTAGCTCACTAGTGTGTGTGTGAGTGTGTGTTCACTATCACAGATGGGTTAAATGCGGAGGACCCATTTACATGCACCTTTACCTTCTTTACAGTTCATTAATTCAATCAGGAGCTGAGAAAAGTCTTATATTAATATAATTAAATTACATATTATGTCTCTGTAATTTGTAACCTGACATATAAATGCTACCTATGAAGCACAAGGGACATTTTCAGTGCTGCTCCAGCTGAGCGAATTCACTCAATGATCTCATGACTCTCGTTACATAAAACACGCCCCAATCGGTATCCTGCCGTCTGATTGGTTCAGTGAGCTTTCAATCAAAGCCTGCGTTTCGTCATCCTGCCCGGCGCTGCGCTCTGATTGGCTGACGGGACAGATTTCCCTACATGGTAAAAACGATTTCGCAATACTGCCAGGCACGGCTCAGTGTACCAAACAATAACAGCTCCGCCGATGCCTCTGTCCCGTCAACTAACACGGCTACGAGTTCTTCGCGGTTTTGTCGGCTGAATAAACGGATGGTCTGAACCTCGATCAGGTAAGAGACGCGTTGAAGTCTGTGTAGAGGATAAAACGAGGAGGAAACGTACTGAAACCCGCACGGAAATTTCAAGTAGCTTCGCTAGCTAGCTAACTTCAGTAGCGGCTTGTTGCTAACCCGACCGTACGTTACTGTTGTAGCTAACGCAACAAAACTTTCGGGATAATTGGAAAAGTGGGTGTTTTCTGTTTACTTGAGATACGGCATATAATGTAGGAGTGAGGACTGGTCCGACTAACAAAACGACACAAGTTAGCCGAGCTCTGTCTTTTGACTTATGTAGCCACTTATAAAGGTGGCGAATCCAGGTCCAGGGAGTCGGAATCCACTCCAGGATTTGGCTCCAACCGCCTGGCTGGCTCAGCTGCGCTGAGCCAGCCAGGCGGTTGGAGCCAAATCCTGGAGTGGATTCCGACTCCCTGGACCTGGATTCGCCGTCTTTACCCACTTATTGTTAGGAATGTGGCTAACCAGCTAGTGGCTGGCTAACTGAAACCTAACGCAAGTTCAGTCGGAGGTGATTTAACGCTGCAGCTCACGGCTCCCAGGCACAGCTGTTTAGCTATAGCTAGCTACATCTCAACATGTCAAATCACACCGATATCTGTGTCTGTGTTCGTGTGCGGCCGGCGATGTTTCGCAATGGGCAAAGAGGCTAGCTAGCGGTATTCCCCGTCATTCCTGTTAAGTTACGTAGCGAGTTGTGTCCGACTAGCTGACATCAGCTCAGACTAACGCGCGTTACGGGCTGACCGAGCCGTCCCGTAACACGACAGCCGTGGGGTTCATCCGTTTAACCCCCGTTAAACTTCGTGATTTTTTTTTTTTTTTCTTTTGGCCTGTCTGCAGAAAGTTTGCCACTCCGCTGTTTGTTGCTAATTTTAAGCCACGCGTCGTGTGTGTGTGTGTGTCTGTGTAAGAGAGCGGAGTTTCCCTGAGCGCGGGGAGAGAGAGAGAGAGGGAGGGAGCGCGCGCGCGCGAGCGAGCGAGCGACGATGATGCAACCGCGAGCAACGTCTGGAGCGCTAGGCAAGAGATACCTAGCAACATATGCGCGTTGCCTGGCAACATGGTAATGATTGGTGGGCGCAGGTGGATGTGTGGTGTGGTGTTTTTAAAAAGCTGGGGTTTCAAGCGCTTTAGTCGGACTTGTTAGTGAGACAGGATGTGGCCAAATGTTTGTGGACACCCCTTCCTAATGAATGCACTCAGGGACTTTAAGTTGCACCCGTTGCTGACACTGATGTGCAAATGCACGCACGCACACACACACACACACACACACACACACACACACACACACACAGCTTGTCTGGTGACTGTAGAGATGAGTTGCAGCCAATAAAATGGGACTAGGTAATTATGACTAATGCCAGGTGTGGGCTTGAGGAAATGGAGCTGTGTTTGCTTTGAGTGATGGGTGATGAGGTAGAGGGGTGATCATCCACAATCCTGACCGAACTGATTCGATCTTGTTGCTGAATGCAATCTGATCCTCACAGCAATGCCCCAAAAGCCTAGAGACAGTTACTTCAGGTGTCCCAATGCTTTTGTCAGTGTAGTGTATGTTTGATGAGGTTTTCATCCGAGTGGTTTACCTTATAAAGCTGGCAGATCGTGGTCCAAGCTGTAGGCAGCGGGTTTGGCATTTAAAGGCACTCGTTTCTCATTACCGAGACAGTTCTGCAGCGATTCTCAGTTAGCCAGATCACTCATAGTTATTTCAGTGGTCTATAGTTCATTTTGGGATTTAGTCAGCCAGCGTGCAGAACAATAGTTAAAGGCAATTCTTAAAGGCAGTTTTGTGTGAAGCTCTTAAAGTATCAAAGTAGGAAAAAACATTTTATACAAATAAGATATATATATATAATATAAAATGTGTCAAATACATAATAATTGTATATAAACATTTAGCAATCATAATTTGACAATCTGTTCCATCAATGAAAGAAATGTTCGCTCAATATAATTAGCTATTCCCTTAATTTAACAATCCATTCTCTCAGTCCTCAGCCCTTCAGTTTAGGGGGGACACATTCATTAAATTAAGGGAACGAATTGTTAATTCAGAATCAATGTATTAAAATGAAGGGAAAAAATGTTAAATTGAGAGAACTTATTGTTAAATTTTGTAACAATTTATTAAATTGACGGAACCAATTGTTAAACTCAGGATTTATTAAATTAAAGGATTGGTTTATTAAAGCGAACTAATGATTTATAAAAATTAGGGAATGGTTGATGAATGTAGTGAGCATTTTTTTAAAAGTCTGTAAATATTATTTTTCCACCATGAGACTTTAGGTGCTTCAGGAACACGTCTATCGCACACATTTTCTTTCTTTCACAACTCAGAACAGAAAAAGCTCCGGTGATGCCACATTAAAATAAATAAATAAAAAAACACTACAAGATTTTGTACAATGTTTGCAGTACGTAGACTGGAAATAAACCATCGTACACACTGTGCCCTACAGTAAATCCAGTTACACAAGAACAGTGATGTCCTCTTTGTAAAGAATATGTGTTTTTGCATGCTAAAAGTGATCTGGAAACAAGTCTTGGTCCGGTAAGAGCACGAGATTTACTTAGTTCTCTTATAATGAAGATGGTGTAATGATGGCTCTTTCTGCTTTTCTTTGTGTACAGATCACACAGTTGCACCCTGCAGCAACCTGCCATTCCATTCTGTGGAGTATCCAGTAATAACGAACACCAGCGAGGCCGACAGTGAAGGTCGGTGCAGGTGTGTGTGAGAGAGGAGACCGAAACAGTGGACAGTGGATCCAAATGAGCAAGCAGTCGCAGGAGAAACTAAACAACACAGATCAGAACGGAGTGAGTGTGATACAGAGCCAGGCTCATAGCAGTACGTCCAACTCTGCAGGAGCGACAGCAGAACTACAGCAGGTGCATATATATACACACACACACACATTCTTACATAGCCCATGTGCTCTCAGACTCCGATCCATGCTCTTTTCTGTCCCACTGAGCCCACCTGTTTACAGGCCGTATTGTATTAATTGAGCACAGACCTGCAGTGTAATTACAATCAGGAGTGAATACATTTTACAATCTCTGCTCATTTATTTAAAAAGTTCAGTTGTCCATCAGTTCATTTTTGTCAGTAGAGTTCATGTGTGACTGATATAATACACATTTATTTAGAAATAGTAATATTATTTAATATTAATTTTAAGTTGCTTAATAAATCACTGAATATTGTTTACACTATAAGGGTGTCATCTGTCACATGTACTAGTAGAACTAATTGCTATATACATTATTGGATCCACGTCAAACCTCTGAATCCGGTTAGCTACTCTTATACCCTTACCTCATGCTCCGGCTCACGCATGCGGCAAAATTGTATTTTATAAGGTTGCACATGTTCACGTTTGTGTTGGCAGCCAGCAACGCTTTCGTTTTGCAATCATGTACAAAATGCGCTCCCGTAGCGTGTTTTTCTCACGAAAATACTACTGGAAAAAATTAAAACCTCTGTGTTGGGCGTTGCTGCGTCACTTTTGCACAGTAGCAGCCTCACACGCAGGTTCTTTGCTTCTCATTCTGACCTGTCTGCATCCTTAGGTTCAGTTTTAGTGTACGCCATATACTGTGATCTCTGCTGCATTAGCACCTCAGCCAGAACTGCAATGAGTTATTATAGATGTTCTAGATATAAGATTATAATTAATGTGATGAATTCATATGAACGAGGAAAGGCACACATTAGATAATAATAGAGGGTTCTCCCTATTTGATTAGCAACATGCCAAAAACATTTATACTGATATTAATGGTGCTGCATCCACAAGTGTGCTCTTTAACATATTTAAAAAAGTTAACCCTTTAGTAAGTAAGGTCCCACCAGTGGGATTTGCCGCGGCTGATCCCTGTTTGGTATGGTCCCACTGGTGGGATTGAAATGTTCGGTGTAGTTTCCTGACGCAGCAATCAGCTTTAAGCACAGCAACGTCTGAGTTAATCAGTGCAAGGTTGCTGGTCATAGCGGTCGCACACTTACTTCTTTTAAGCTCTGCGTACTCGTTTAATCTTTGTGCTTAAAATACACAGATGTGATGTGTTTTCTTTGTTATATGCTACAATAGCATGGAAAAGTTTTCCTTTGCCTCTGATAATTTAACCACCTCATCTCACAACCTTAGTAGAACATTCAGTGCTAATTTGTGACGCTGTAAACAAACATGACTGCCTTCACAAGGCTGGAGTTATTCTCTAGCATTAGCTTCTAACTGGAACCAAATTTGGCAGCAAATTCGTAACTGCGGTGCTATTTTGAAGTGAAATATCAGCTACATGCTGTGAGAGAAAACAAACGCAGTGAACTCTGTTTACATGTTTAAAATGATCATTTTAATGATAACTTTTTTCTATTAGTCCGATCCAGTGAATACATGAATTGATGTCATGAAGTGTCACCACTTTACTAATGAATACATAAAGTATATATTATTCTTATTTGTATATATAAAATGTTATGTTATTTTTTATATATAAAGAAAACATGATCTGGTCTTGTCTGCACAGTTGGTGCCTGTTGATTCTCCTACAGATTACAACTGTACAGCTGAGTTGCTGAATAATGGTCATACTGAAGAACTTCCCATTCTGCTAATGCCAATAGAACTCCTTCTGTGCAGACGGTCACAGACGGGCAGAATTCACTTGTGTAAGGGTTAATTCCATGATCTTTGGCAATGCTTTCATATGATTGGAACTTGGTGGGTTCCCCAATGGCAGACAGTGGTTTGATCCCCTGGCCAGACAAGCACTCCACGCTATACCATGCTGCTGCTTGGACTCCTAACGCTACTTTTGGCCACCTGTGTTGTTTAACATGATTGAAATGTCGCCCTGGATAAAAGTAAATAAGTTATTATGGTCTGTAATTGTCATTTCGACCTCCTGTCTTTTTAATTAACTACATTATCATCTGATTCTAGCTCCATAGTTTAGCAGTCTCAAAAAAATGCAATCTCAAGCAACCATGGTGACCCAAGACAAATACAGTGCAATGCAGGTGAATAATGTACTTTGAGTTGTGTCCTATAGACCGTCTCATTAGCTTGAATCAGATTTCTGCCACTAATATGTAAAGCCAGGCCTGCTTTTGAACTAGCTGCTATGAAAAAACACAGAATTAATAGATAGAAATTGATAGATAAACTGGTTGCAAAGGTTCTAATGTGTGTCTCCCTTCTTCTCAGGTCCCGCAGTTAGTCCCGCTCAGTCCCGGAGGAGGCGGCAAGGCCACACCCCCTAGCAAGATGAAGAAACCAATTCTAGACAAAGACAGCGATGAGTACCGGCAGCGGCGGGAGCGCAACAACCTGGCTGTAAAGAAGAGCCGCATGCGCAGCAAGCAGAAGGCGCAGGACACGCAGCAGCGCGTCAACGAGCTGAAGGAGGAGAATGAGAGACTGGAGGCCAAGATCAAACTCCTCAGCAAAGAACTGAGTGTGCTCAAAGACCTGTTCCTAGAGCACGCCCACAACCTGGCAGACAACGTACAGCCGCCTGCTGCAGCGGTCACCCCTGGAGACCTCTGCAACAACAACAATAGTGGCAATAACAACAATAGCCAGTGAGAATTGCTCATTTCGGGCGCAATTTCTTTACTGTGCGCCACATGGTGACCATCTTGATTAACCCCACCCCCCTCCCCACCTTCCGTTGGTTCGATTTGGAGTCTCCGAAACCTCCAGAATTTAACGAACTGAATTTTCTTTTCGCCCATTTACAGTTCAGAAAATGAAGCCTTCTATTTCCTCATTCCTGCATCTCTTCCACCTGTGAAGGAAATCCCGGTGTTCTTCAAAAAAAAGGTCTCTCAGTCTATGGTATGGACGTATAGACACGTAAAATAATGACCATTTAATGCTGATGCATTCGAAAATAGAAATTGGTCTATCCCCGCAGCATGGATTTCCCATGTGGAAAAGATCAGGGGCTTTATTTTATTTGGACTGGAATCGGGCGTTTCTTTGTGTTCCTGGGTTGTGTATGATCTGTCACTACTTTGTTGTCTTTTATACACTCGAGATTCTGTTTTCATTCTGACGTGGTGTGTAAATAAGTATGGAGTGAATGTCGAGAAGCATTAACAATGCTTAAAGAATGCCTGGGGGAAGGGTTTTTTTTCTGTTTGAAAGTTAGTTAAAGGATCATAGTAAATCAGTTGCCAACATAAGAATGAGTCACTAACCCAACGTTTGTTGTTGTTTTTTGAAGCAGCTTTACAGAAGTGTTGCCGCAGGCCCAGCTCTTGATCAGCCTTTGGCAGCCTGTCAAATTCATAAGAAAGGCCACAAACATGTTTGCACGAATTGTTCTCAATGCTATAAGGCACAGATCAGACAGAAACGGACGGACAGGCCGTTTCAGATGTTTGCTGATCAAATCTTGAGCTTTTTTTGGAGACAAATTCTGGAAGCTCTGTATCTGTATGAGAAGATACAGATCTCCACATTGTTCTTGTCAGCCATTTGTCAGAGGGACTTGCTCTGTCCTTGTGCTCTTAATCTCATGGTTGCCAGAGAGAGACCTAGTCTGGGCCTTTAGTCAAATTGTGTAAAATAGTGTTTTTAGAAGAAGTGCTGGATGTTTTGTGTAAATTGGAGACGCATGTGATTGATTCAGTACATGACGTACTGACGTACTTGATTGATTATGGGCATGCAAATTTCAAAAGCTGTTGTTAACGTGGTTCTAGGGTCCTAGCTTTAATGTTAATGTGATTGCTGTTTAAGATCTCAGGCAAAAAATCACATACACAAAACCTTATGTCCCATGTCATAACAACTGAACTCTTAACCCTTGCAGCTATGGAAGTTGCAGGTATTGCTGGTGATCGCGAAAGCCTTAATATAGTGGAATACTGCCCCCCCCCAATAATTACAAGTTAGAAAGAGTTTTTTTTGTATAGAGTGCAGCCTCTACAGAGTGTAAATCCAATTGTGTAACTCACTAAGTGATTCAATGTAAAACACATTATATTTGATTAATATATCAAAATAAAAGGACAAATGCTTGACCTCTAAGGGTCAAAATGACCCACAGGGCATGTTCAGAAGAACATCCAACATATATGGCCATATTACTATTACATCACTGATCTTCAATGAGCTCAAAAGAAAATGTAAAAAAAAAAACAAAAAAAACCCTATATCAAAGACACCCCCCCCCCTCTTGAAGCATAGTTACTGTTTTTTGGCCTGGCATTTTTGCTTAAGTCCACATCGGTGGAAGGTCCCTACCAGATGTGCTGCGTCGGTCCCTGAACGGAGCAGGCAGACACCCTGGACAGTCTAAGCCCTGTTGCATCAGACGGAACACCAGACAGTGCTGGCGTTAACAAAAGCCGTTAAAATTGCAGTTAAGCCTCAAACGCTTCTTACAAAACTAGCGTAGACGTAGACAGACGGCGCAAGACGGCGCGAGGGATGGGATGGGATGGTCAGGTCTTGTGTCTGGGGTGTTGGTTGCTAAAACAACCCAAACGGATTTCATCACCTCGGCAGCACCGCTGGCCATGTCTGCATGCGTGTATGTGCGAGTGTGTGTGTGTGTGTGTGTCTCAGTAGGTAAAGAAGGCTCAGACGCTGGGGGAGGGTTTTGGCTGACTCATTGATTAGGCATCCGAGGAATCTTCAATGTAAAGTCTCAGTGATCTCACATACAGTAGCACAGTAGGAAGAAGAAAAAGTCATTCATAATGTTCATTTGTTGTTTTTCAGCTCTCCATTCGTTCTCAGACTTTCTTTCATTGACTTGATGTGGTTTTTCCACCTAATTTTGGCAGAAGGTCAGTTCCCCAGTAAGCAGTTCCCTGACAGCAGCACTCTTTTTAGCCTTTGTGATGGACTTTTTGTACCTCAGGCTACGTGTAAGAGCCTCACCAGACAGAGCCTTCAGTTTCTATGTACTCCTGTTTAAAAAAAAAAACCCTAAATAAAAAGCATAAAAAAGAGTAAATAAAGAAGTAGACAAGGTGATAGTGAGACCTGTAAAGCATCTATTTCTCCAATTATTTTGTATATTTCATTTTCTATAACAGGTTTAAAAGGATTGAGAATAAGCATGAACGTTAATGCATGGTTAGTACTGTATGGGGGAAATGCACTACTTAGTAGAGGAAGATTATGCTTTTTAATGGGGGCATATTTAGGATGGTTAGAGTGAAATTAACAAAGACCTCACATTCAGAGAGTAACTGAAAAGGAATGACTGTCAGTGTTCCACAAATATTTGATTGGCATATTTTGCTAAAGTATGAGCGTTGCTGGGCAACTTGCTTTTTTTTTTTTTTTTTTTTTTTTTTTTAACAAGATGGGGTTATTGTGCATTGTAAATTAAAATTGAATATAAAATGTAAACATCTTATGTGTGTTCATTGATGCTGGTCATACTGTACTATCAGTGTTGCATTTCTTTTACAGTTTTACAGTCCATTGGACAGCGTGGCCGGAACTGAAAGCCACCCCTAGTTTGGGGTGTGGGATTTTTGTGGGACTCGTAGGGTGGCCGTCTACTGCATCCAGCATTTCAAATCCACGGCCTTCAAATTACGTGCACATGATTAGTGCTTTCATTAACCGGTCCATGGTGTGCAGTGTTTGCTTGCAGTGTGCGTCATCCAACATTACAGTCAATATTGGCAGACACAATGATGTTGAATAGGTCAGCTGGCATTTCTTTCTTTTTTTAATTTTTTCTTTTAGAATTATTCAACACATAATGAATGATGACACTATAACAGTCCTATAGAGAGGAGGGGATTTTCATTGTGCTTATTGGTACTCCTTGTGGCATTTACGGAAGTTTTTTTTTTTTTTTTTTTTGTCGTGACCCAATTGCAAACCAAACAGAGACAAGAATGGTGCTGGTTAAACAAAGTCAGCATGAGGCCTGCATCAGTACATGATGTACAGCCACAGTGTTATCTTAACAAGCCGCAAACCGGCGCAAGCTGGTCGTGCTTCTATTGAATAGTCATTTAACACTGAGCTCCTTTGTTTAATGGAGCCTTGTCATCAAGTGAGTTCCAGGTCAAGATATGCAGATATGTCGCTCTGTAATGCGACAGATAACAGGGCTGGTCATTAGCGGTGACTTTTCATCAGGTCGTGACCTTTACGAAGAGATGAATACGCAATTTACTTGTTACAAAGTGCTGCTGTCCAATGAAAACTTGGATATCCATTTTTGTCCATTTTCAGTTTTCTCCATGGTTTAAACCCTGTAGCTGTAAATAATGCTGGACGAACAGACCAATAGAAATGCTCTAAATTACTGCTCTTCTTTTACACTGACTTCCATTCAACGTTAAGCACATTTTCGCCTTTTCCTGGAAAGTCACCAATTTGGAGATAAATATTTTTCACTGGACAGCGTCGATAAGCTGGTGAAGATGGCGTAAAGCCTATAAGTTGGAATGGAGCACGGCGTCCTTACGGGTGCCGGATGGGAGGGACGATGGGGCTCGAGTTGTGGCTTGAGCTTGTATCAGCTCTGTCCCAAGGCTGAGACACCAGATTTAGCTCTGGTAACAGAGGACTGTCAGTCACACAGATTCATTAGAATATTAAGACCACGCCCAGACCGTTCTCTGAGAGGTCTGATGAGCGTAATTTGGTGAATTCTCAGGGGTGTTTTACTGTTTTTCTGCTTTGTGTTTTTTATTTAAACTGAACGCTTCACAGAACACAGGTTTAGTATTGTACAAAAAAAACAGTCTGTCAAAGTGAGTTCTGGAGAGAGTGGAGCTTTAACAATGATGGGCTACTCTAAGCGGCCACTGAAGATATCAAATGAAACCCTTTGGAGGCTACCAAGCAGAAGGAGACTATGCAAAGATATTAAAGTACTTTGTCATTAAGAAAAGAAAATGTTATGATTACAGTTTAGGAGGAGAACAGTGTATCCAAAAAAAACCCTCTACATGGCAGCAAAGAACCTGCTGGGAATGTTGGTGTCTCATTCTGTTGTGCAGCGTTGCTTGTGATACCAGATCAGGCTGAAAGAGTCATTAAACAGACACTTTATCTGCGACTTTACTTGAAATGTGTTCCCGGGGGCTTTAACAACCATGGGCTACTCTAAACAGCCGCTGAAGATCTCAAATGAAACACTACCAAGCAGAAGAAGACTATAAAATAGACTATCAAAATATATCAAGAACATTTAGCTCACAATTTTTTCATTAAAAAAAATTAAGTTACGGTTTAGGAGGAGAATGGTGTATCCAAAACTCTGGTCAGAAAAGTAAAGGCTGTCCAAGAAGCAAAGCAAACCTCTATATGATAGCGAAGTACCTGCTGGGAACATTGGTGCTGTGCAGCATTTCTAATGTAAACCAGATCAGCCTGAAAGAGTCATTGAACATGCACTTTATCTACGACTTTACTTGAAACGTACAGAACAACATCTAGAGCAGTGGTTTCAAACCCTACAACTGGTGAGCTCTCTTCCTGCAACCCAAAGCTAACACTCCCCATTCAGCCTATTAAGGACATCCAAAGGCAGTAATTAGCTGAATCAGGTGGGGTGGATTTAGGTTGGATCTAAAGTCAGTGGAAAGGTAGCTCTCCCGGAGCAGGATTGGAGACCACGGATCTAGATAATCCCATTTTGGCAACAAGTGCAATGAACATGAAGTAAAACTAGGATTCTCCAGCACCAATCAGCAAAGTTATGGACAAAGAAATAAGGTGCAGCATTTAATGAAAACGCCCCTTGCCAACTACTAAGTATAGGGTGGATCAGTTGTATCTGAAAGTTGTGTGGGAGACAGTGGGATAAAAATGAATGTGTGCCAAAGTCAGCCAGGAAACTGAAGCTTGAAAGAAGTGGCTTCTACAGAAGGAAAATGATCCAAACAAACCCCAAATTCCGCTATGAACAACTACTTTAGGAAGCACAAGGTGAAGCTTTTGGAAACATCATTGACCATCTGTGGGGAGATCTTAGATATGCAGATATTGCAGAACTAGAAGGAGTGGGTGAAAAGTTATAAAACATTTAAAACAGTTAAGCCGTCCACAGTTAATATCATGTAGGGTTCCACTTCTGTCAGCCAAGAACAGAAAACTGAGGCTGCAGTGGTCACAGACTCAAAAGATCCAAAACTGGTCAGTTAAAGACTGGAGGAACATAGCCTGGTCTGGTGAATCGCAGTAGGGTGAGTAGGGTACAAATTCAGCGCTCATAAGGTATGAATCCATGGATCTAACCTGCCTGTCCAGCCTGATGGCAGTGGTGTGATAGTGTGGGAATGTTTTCTTGGGACACTTCAGGCACATTAATACCAATCAGTCATTACTTAAATGCCGCTGCAAGACTGTTTGAGTATAGAGGGTATGCATTGAGGTCACATGCCCACTGGAACACGCCCCCTTTAGTCAGACTGAGTGGCAAAACATTCTGCAAAATGGCTGCGTTTACAGAAACCAGCGATTATCTGCTCAAGTTGAAGGCAGTAGGACTTTTAACCAAATTACTGAAGGCCCAATGGTCCATGGACAGCGATGTGTAGCCAGGAACGCCCAACTAACTGAGGCTCAAATCACAACTGTTTAGAGGATAAAAACTCATATCCATGTGAATGGTTTTAGGACTGTTTTCAGGCTCATTTAGTAGACTGCTTTATCCAGGTTTGCTTGCTTTCTCTCTAACTTGAACTTAGCATGTCACTAAACTCACAACTGCAGTGGGCTTGTTTTTTCCCCCACTAGTTTTCAGAGCATGACTTTAGCAAATAGTGAGCTCCCACATGTTTCAGTACCTGGATTTCAGTTGTTTCTGCAAACTGCAGCAATCCATTAGTCTCTTTAGACTTCTGTAAAAGGAGAGATCTGCTTTTCTGCTGATTCCCTGCTCCCATCTGTTTGTACTACAGCCAATCACACAACAGCTCTCTCTCGTTTTGACAATGAACTCTAACTTTGCCACATGCATATCCTCTATTTCTTTATGACCACAATTTACACAATCTTCTAAGGGCTACTTTCAGCATGATAGACAACTCACGATGTCACGACAGAAAATCGCTCAAGCTGGTGTGACGCAGTCATGCCAACATCGACCACAGTCTCAAAGGAATGTTTCCTAAACCTTGTGATATCCTATGCTTATGTATATATGCATTTATGTCACATACCTTACCTAAGATTGTGTAAATGAAATATTTTGAAAGGAAGACCGCCAATTTGATTGGGCAGAATAGATAAGCTGAGTCTGCTGAAAAGTACTTAAAGGTCCCTGACACTAAATTATGTGGTACAGGGCTACTCTAGGACAAGGATTGGGCAACACTGTTTTGGGACATGTGAGGCAGCGCTCTGTCTCGGACAGAAACCACCCTGATGCAAGCTACCCCCTGACTGGATACAGCCTTTACATGTCTAAGGAAAATGAGCAGAGACGCTATCTAAATCCATTCATTTCCTCCTTGCTCCCACAATCACAGTTCATTTTTTATCTTGACTTAACTCGCCATTCATTTATAATTTGCTTATTAGCAGGATGGTCTTTCTGCTCCAAGAACGCATGGAAGGGAGTGAGAGAGGCTTAGAGTGTCTTTTAGAAGGGGTTATGGAAGATACAAAGTGCCTATGATAAGGAACAAGAGTACGTAAATTTAATCTGGTCATAAGTAGTGGGAGATGTTTGGTCGCAAACATATTGCAGATGATCATCCCACTAATGTCAAAGGGTTTCTGACTTGTGAATCAGATCCATCCTGAACACTGAATATACAGTTTTGATTGGTGGTTCCCGTACACTCATCATTGACATAAATGACATGGCATTGTTGAGCTTTCAGTGATTCAGTGAACTGTTATTTTGCTGTACATTTAATGAATGCATTCAACTGCTTTAAGTGGCACACATTGCTGACACAGATGTGCAAATGCACACATGCACACACAGCTTGTCTAGTCCATGTAGACAAGTATTGCCGATAGAAAGGGACTTTTATGTGCAGATAAACATGAACTGGACGGCAACTGTGGAAACGTCTTTGGAGTGATTGTGCTCCATCCACCCCTCACTAACTCTAGCAAGCAACTATGTTGCTGAATGCAATCAAATCCTCACTGCAATGCTCCAAAATCTAGTAGAAAATCTTCCCTGGACAGTAGAGACAGTGCCTCCAACAAAAGCTGGATACACTCTTTTTAAATACCTCTTGATTTTTGGAAGAAACCATTAACAATCAGATGTCCCAATATTTGTGTACATTTTTAATAGACGAAAAAACAATCATATAAACAAACAAAAAAGAGAGCTTGGTGCACAAGTATGCAGAGCTTCAGTGACAGGAGATATGTTTGGAGGAGTGAAGGTAAGGCATTCAGCCTCAAATGTTAAGCATGGTGGTGGTAGCATCTTGCTCCTGGAGTGCTTGAACACAATTGGGTGTTCCCACAGGTTGTGGAAAGGATAAAGAAAGATAACATTAAACCTTTGGAATGGCCCTCCCAAAGTCATGATCTCTTCCCTTGCACTGTGCTTAAACGATGGTTGAATTCCAGGAAAGCAACACATTTGAATGTAACTATTTAATTGAACTGAGCAGTCAAATGTCTAAAAAATAAGCAGTCAAACATTCTGACAGAAGCTTAATGGCTACCAAAAGCATCTGGACAAGATGCAGCTTGCCAAATGACATTGTTAGGTGTGCTGTGTGATGAATTACCTACCCTTTACAATTTATAATGTAGATGTCTTTTTTCTTCTTATATTAAAGAGTGTGTTTTAAGACTCGTTTATGCTCAATGTTACAAATATACAGATACAGATACAAATATGGACTTCTGTCTGTACTATGCATTCATTTTGTCCATATTTGTGCATGTTTTGACACCTAAAGCTGCAACACGACCAAGAATGCTGGCGTTGCTACTTGAAACGCTTGAGACCATGCATATCACCATCAGACTTTGCTATGATGTTTAATGAGCATTCATTGCTACATGACCAAACTCCCTAACCAACCAGCTTTTACCATTTCCTCTCACCAATGTGCACATTCCCAGAAAGCTTACAGATTCGAACAGAGTGGACCAGTACCACTGGAAATCATGGGGGCAGTGTAATCAATAGGTTAAGCAAAACACGTCCACTGCCATATGGACAAGGCGAAGAAGAAACACGAGTAGAACATGCTTTTGGTCGTCTTCTCGCGTTTCCACAGCCATTTCGTCTGTGATTTCTGACCATATCTGCACAGATATTTCCACCCCGAGGACGTTTTTGGCCCATAAAAGTTGTGTGTAAATCGCAGGGTTCCCTTCTTCATCACTTTAATCTCCCTCTCGGTGGCTGTAATATAGCACTGTTGTGAAGCATGTAAACAACGAACAGTGAGAGCTAGCCAAGCTACAGTACAGCCTGCACACAGCAGGGTTAGTTATAATGCAGGGCTTGTTTGGCTCAGAGTTCTAATGACTGCACCCACGTTGCTCGCGGATAAATTGTTAATACAAGCTTGGCGCTCAAAACTAAGTTTACCCATTGATTTGTAGCAAAGCAGTGTGCACTGGCCGTCTAAAGATATTAACCAGGGTCGAATATCTTAAAGCCCTTTAGCAATACATATAATGTGGTATTCTACTGTAATTAGCGCCCCATTTTCCTCTATGTATGAGGAATACCATATAGGCAGAGAGATAAGAGTAGAGACCAGGCGGAGTGACATAAGAGAGAAGAGGGAAAGCTGTGAGCTCTCTTCCTCAGCCAATGGCTGCCTGTGTGTGTGTGCGCAAATGATCTGTGGAATCTGCTCAGGGAGATAAAGAGATGTGACGTATCCAGGTTTCCCAGCACAGCAGAAAAAGAAAGAACACTGTGAACTTTATGAACGGCTCACGCCTCGCCTCGCCTCTCCTCTCTCGATGTTCTAATATCTCTCCCTCTCTCTCGTCCTTTCTACTTCGCTCTCTGTTGCATGCACGGACTTAGAGCTCATGTTCACTGCATTTATAATTATTGATTACCCTCAATCACTGTTGTAAAACAAGCCAATTCCAAAAACTGTTATTTCCCAGTCCTGACTCCTTACCTTTTACACCCCCAGAATTTGCATACAGCAGCCCACTAGCTAAGCGTTTCGACACCTAAAGCTAAATGCAACCGTGAATATGCTGTTGTTGATACTTACTTCAGCTAGCTTAATGAACATTGGTTGCTCCTAGCCAACCAGCATTTAACATATCCTCTCTCCAATGTCCACTCCCTCGAAAATCTGATCTGGACTACCTCAGACTAGCCACATTTCAGAAGGGGAAGCCAAAAGTGCCAGGGGAATCGAGCGGGTGCTAGGCAGGTGCCAGGCTAAGCTAGGGTTATGCTAATTGAGTGGCTGCAATCTTTACAGCAAGCTAACTGCTAGTGAGAATTACAAATACGAGTGCAAAAAAGCAAAGCTATGCTATACCATGCTATGCGACTCCTGTGAGCCACTGCAGTGACGTGAACCAGCCAATCAGTACAGAACGTTGAGGCCAGTTAACTGCATGTTAAACATCATCTGGTCATTCTTACCCTAACCAAGGACACTCAATAAGAGGAGTCATGCCATAACTTTGAGAGAAGGACCACGCCCCGAGCTCCATCTCCTCCATTCCCAAGGCCCCATAAATCCTTCCCTCTCTCCTTCACGTCTGTGACAAATAACTACAAACCCACCACCGCCCCGTCTCCTCCCTTCTGCTATGGCTCCAGTTTCATGCAATTTCAGGTCTATGGCTTCCTGCAGCGACTCGGAAGCCGCCCAGAGCTTTAGCCCAAATGTTCTCTAAGATTGCTACCAGGTCCCAGCCATTCCAGGGCGTGGTCCACGTTCGCAAAATGCATTCTGTGCCGTCTTCAATACAATAATGAAGGAGTTCAAAAGAGGAGGTGGGTTAGACGTCACTGGGCGAACATGGTAAATGATAAATCGGTTCTTTCTGCTACCCTTTGCCTTTCTCGCTCTCTCTGTATCTCCCTCTTCAGCTTCTACACTTTGGAAGAGATATCAAGTGCAGCTCAATTGAAAGATATTGTCAGCACCTCCCCAGACAACTGAGGAGCTACAGGTTTTGCATTACATTGCATTTCTGTCCCCGAAGAGCTTCTTCAGGCCAATAACCGCAGCCAGACGCCAGTGTAATAAATTGTGCGTTCGAAGGCCCGGCGCTTTGGGTGACCTCATTTACATGTCCAAGGCCATAGATACTGTGTCACTCGTGCCAGCTGGAAGAGCGGCCGGGCCAATATAGCCGAGATAATAAAACGCTGAATCAATAGCAGGGTAAATTCCCACTGCTGAGGCGACAGTTCAGGCCCCAGCAGTACACTGGTTAATGAGTGACAAAACTGACATCAGACAGAAGTGCGCCACCTGACAGGTAGACACACAGACAGACAGAGAGAGAGACGCTTAGTCAGATACATAGACTGGGTGGCATCTATTTCAAGGGCAAAAGTACACTACCCTCATAGCTACCTTACATGCCTCCCACACTTCACTGTCGCTATAATTATCATGTGGTCTTTCAACACGCAGCTCTAAAAATAAAGCCTGCTTTATGGTGCGGCTGATTTATCAGCATGTGGAGGTTCAATGAGGAACGTGGCGTGTGTATGGTATGCGCTATTTCCCTAATTTGGCGACTAAAAACGACTATTCTTTTCTATTCTGTCCTTAACAACAGCTCAAGAAAAAACTGCCTACATCTCTTTGCACAGATTTTGGGGATGAATGAGATGATTGATGAATTGGTTTAGGTTGAAGAGCAGAAGTGCATTTTTAGGAAGGCCTGTGAAAAAGTGGCTAGGCCACCTAGGAAGAGTGTTTAGGAGCACAATTCAATTCAATACAATTCAACCATTTAAGATTTTTTTTTAATATCGTAAGTGTTCTTCTACAGTTTAGAATGGGAATTGCTAGGCTAACATTGCTAACAAACACTGGACTTAGACTAATCACCAGTCACCAATCTAATCTCTGTAAATACGCACCCAAAAACATCTCTCAACCGCTAAAACCACATCCAGATCTTTTTTGTTGTTTGTTTGGAGACAGACTGACTGATTTACAACAAGATGTGACCAACTTTAGTCCATAAAAACATAAATAAACTTCTGCACATAACCGAATGTTTACCACAGCATAGTATTTGTAATTATTACACATTTGTTAATAAAATAGTTCCCATTATGGCTTCAATGATTACATACATTATATTATTGTTGTTTTAATAAATTGTTAGTTGTGTGTGTAGTTTTGGCCAGATTAATAAATTCTGATTCTAGCCCACACCTGACATTAGGCATGGTGCAAATAGATTGATGTGTATCTGCTGCAGAGAGTCCTATTCTATTGGAAGCACTTTTCTACAACTAGACAAGCGGTGTGTGTGTGTGTGTGCATGGGTGCAATGGGTGCAAGTGAAAGCAGGTGAATGCATTAATTAGAAGGGTTGTCCACAAACATTTAGATATATAGTGTATATCTGTATATATTCCATGAATATAGAGACACTTAATGTGTTCATGTATTGCTACAAAGCAAACTACTTATTTCTGCTTCTGCATGATGAAGCAGGTCGCCAAGCCTGACCCCACCTATCACAAATATGTGATGTGACTAAATCAAATGCTTCAGTATAGCTAATCTATTAGCAGGGTTCATTTGGAAGCAGACTGAGACTGAAATTTTTAACCACCAGATACTTTATGAGTAAGGATCTCTGTCTCTGTCGGCCTCTGGTTTAAGTATTTGAATATGGGCTCTCATGACGCTCACCATGGCGTCAGTTTACGGACTAAGCAGTGCCTTACAACAAAATGGACCAAACAGCTTGCTGGATAAGCAGCGAATAGAGGAAGCCCCCCACCCTTCAATGTGAAGATCTGTGCAAGCGCATTCCCCTTTTATAGAGACAGGAGCCTGGTCTTGTATGGCTGGAAATAACTGCCCGGCAGTGTTGCAAAGATGGCTGCCGAGTGAACAGACCTACCTGTAAGGACTTTGTTAATGCATACCTATTCACAGGTGGAGTGCCCACACCTGTCAAGATGAACCACACTAAAGGAAAAGTTCAATTAGTCTTCACCCAACAAGGAAGATGTGAACACACCCAAGACTGGCAGAAAAAAAATAACTGGCAGACCCGTAAGCATTTTTGCTAACATGCTAGGAAAATTAGCATAGCAGTCTGGAAAGCATCAGACCCTACAAAGTCCTTTCTCGGATGATAATTTTACATTTACATTTACATAATTTGATAGTACTTGATATATAGTCATGATTTGTATAAGCCTTCCTCACAGTCTGGAGTCGTTTGGACCATGGCTAAGCTTAGCCTAACTCTGGAACACCATTTCTTGAAGAACTTCCCTGAACTCAAGGCATATGTTGACTTGTGAAAGCATCACTGGGTGTTATAATCGAAGGAGTGCTACACAGAGTGCAGGAGTACGAAGGGTTCCACAGTGGCAACGCTGCAGTAAATCATATAAAGGAGTATAACTCGCTTGGATTACTGAAGGAATCTCAGCTATGCTGATTCTGTTTACTCTCAGCACTGCTCTCGCTGTCTCCTGTTTTAATATTCTCATTAATATCATACAGCACAGCCCCCATGCCCCCCTTCCACTCAGAGTTTATCTAGCATACTTGCCTGGCAGAGCAAATCCTTCTCTACGAATCCTGAGCTACACCACTCAATCATTCTCTTTATATTTTTTTTATTTACTTCACAACCAGCGTAAATTGCTGGGTGGTGCGTTAACGCATGTTAACGCTTTGCACATTTGCGAAGAGTTATGACTGATTTCGTCAACGCAAAGCCAGACAGTTAGTTGTATATAACCAGGCATTGGCTCTTAGCATCTATAGGTGGAGTGCACCGGCTGGTCTCACCCCTGGTCAGAGAAAGGTCACTGGCTGCTGGCCCCTTTCAGACGATGTTATTGGCTGGAGCCCCGTGTGGGAGAAGGTCATTGGCTGGCCATGATGTTTCGGCTGCCAGGTATCTTTTGCATGGTGCAAAGCAGAAAACACTCCCCCGATAAAAAAAGGCATCTCGAATTCCTCTCCAAGCGTCTCCGGGTCATACAGAGCATGGGTAAGCCGTGCTGACGTTCATGCTCACCAATGTGAATCAATCAGACACACGATTACCTTCATCTCAATTCAAGCCAATTACCATCATACCAAAGCAACATGTGTGATTCACACACCAATACAAAAGTGCAGCGTGGAATAGTGTAACCATGCAATTTGTGGAGCTTGTTACACGTGAATACACTGTACAGTTTAAGGCAGTATAGTAGTGCATTAAATGACAGCTTAAGTTAGGACACATAATGCAATATTGGACAATATTATTAAAATGGTATGCATAGTGCAAGTCAACTCAGGTCAACATTTATTGTCACCCCACCCTTATAGCTGCTGATCGTAAATGGCATGGTAATGTCTATAGTCACTGTCATGCAAAAAAGCTCATATCTTGAAAATGACAACTTCACAGGAGAAGCAAAAACGTCTGTAACTTTTAATGAAACTCTGGGTAAACATATAAAAGTCATTTTGGAGCATTTCTATTGGTCTATTCATCATGATTTATACAATGTAAAGAACATTCTGACTTATTTTATGGCAAATATGGAGATACAACATTTTAGTCTGACAGCGATGATATGGCTCTAAAAATGACACGCCAAAGACAGCATTTTTGTAAGTGACAAGAACGAGCTGGTGCTTTCAGAACAATTGCCACCATTATCCCCAACTCTAGACCCCACCAATAGGCCTCAAATAATAGTAGCAATTGCTTTTACCCAGCATTCTCTTTTTTAGAGCACTTTCCATCTAGGACGAGGTACACTCTGTAGGGTTGGTACTACACTAATGGCTCTACAAACAGTATGAGACATACGTAACAAAATGTACACACTTTGTTACTGGGATCTAGTTGGGCTTCCTTAATCTCACACGGGTACCATCTAGGCCCTGTGTGCAGAGTACAACCCAGATGGGGCCCATGCTTAACCCCTTTTGGTCCCATCACCCATGACCATGGTGGGCATCCATATGTGGGGCCAACATGGAACCCAAGGACAAAACTTTCTAGTTCCCAGTTGGGCTAACCCTACAGGACCCACATGAACACGTTAGCTGGGACAGCTCCATAGTAATGTAAGTTAAAACCTTAAATTACTGCTCCACAGTCGATTCAGTCCTCCTCAATACATTCTGCCCACTGTTTTTTTTTTCTGTCAGAATGAACTTGACAAAATTCCAGAAAAAAAATCGAGCCACATGAATAGAGCAATTTTCCATCTAGAATAGGTATGAAAAGGCACTTTCCATTTAAGATGAGGTACACTCTATAAGGTTGGTACTACACTAGTAATAAAGGTAGTAAAAAACAGGTAGAACACATAATATAGTATTGGCCAGTTTTGGGTAGCACACCTAGGGCAATACGAGACAGTTTACCTGACCCAGATTAACCCTAGACTGAAAAGAATTTTTAGTGGTGCAATAATAGAAAGGTCATTTATGCTAGTACACATACTGCAACACATGGCAGTTTGAGGTAGTGCACAGAATGCACTCAAAGTACCTTATAGTATAAACAGAGGCATATAGTATTGTCACAATAGAAATACTATAAACATAGTAGTAGTACAAAGAGCATGGCAATACAGCCACATTCAATATCATACAAATGTTTGGGCACCAATATCCAATATTAACCTTTTAAATCCTAGATTAATTATTCTGTCATTAATCATGTTATCCAGAGTGACACACAAGGTTCGTCGTATTACAGAGGTGGACCAATGTAGTGTTAGAAGTCTTGCCCAAGGACTCTTATTGCTATTGCGGAGCATAGCCACCCAGACGGGGAATCAAACCCCAGTCTCCCATATGGTGTGGTAGCTCACCGGCAGGTAGTGGTGTTGTCTGTTGTGCCACACCAACCACATCACCACATTTTGTGAAGTCCCACAGGGTTCAATTGCAGGGTCTATGAAACTGACGTTAATTATGAGAGTAAAGCAATTACGAGGGTGTACACCTATGTACAGGGTTTAAGGAGTTAATCAAGAAGTACTAAACCTCAGTAGCTAAACCTCAGTACCTCAGTAGCTAATCAATCATAAACAAATATTTTCAGCAAATCCTAATTTATAGTTCGTCTGTTTTTCATACCCAAAAAGTAATTTAATCATCAATGTGGCCCTGTGTAAAAAACATACTTGGTCAGGATAAGTAACACTCCCTTTGGCAGAAATGATATTACACTGGGCCCCTCTCTCTTTCTCTTTCTTCCCTCAAAAATTCTTCCAAAATTAATCCATTTTAAGGGCATCTTTCACTCACAGGCCCTTAGACACCAAAAGTCCTAAACCCCCCACCCCCATATACATAGCACGTCCACCGCTACATAATACAAGGAAAAATCCTCACTATTTTATCATCAATTGAGGTCCAGTTACAGAACTGTATTTGTAACATTTTGGGGACGCACAAGCCAGGGTTGGAACAGCAAAAATTTACTGACGTCAGGCAAAAATGTTTGTAGATAAACTATGACTAATATGTCTTGCAGATGTGCTGAGACACATCATCAGTGATTTAACCTGTGGTCATTTGGGTTTTCTGGGTCTCTTTGAACACCAGACACCCTTGTCTAGGGACCTAGCTGGGGTTGACCAGACCACAGCTCGCATGCCAACACCTATAGATCTGTCCTCTTGATCCAGATCCACCTGGTGGCCGTCTCTCCAGCTTCAGAAGCAGATTTGATGGCCTTCCCTGCCTCCCTGCCTTTGCCTCCCTGGAGAGTGAACGCCCTGCAAGTCCTCAGCAGCCCACCTCCACAAGCTCGTGAGCACTCTTCAACAAGCTCCTAGTACCTGGTGTCCTTCCTCTCATTTCAGGGCACGTTGAGTTCCATCATGATCAATTGCTTGGTGGACTCTGACATAATTAGGGGCAGTGGTGGCTCAGCGGTTAGAGCTCCGGGCTGTCGATAACAGGGTTGTGGGTTCGATTCCCGGGCTCGGCAAGCTGCCCTTGAGCAAGGCCCTTTACCCTCTCTGCTCCCCGGGCGCTGGAGTTGGCTGCCCACCGCTCTGGGTGTGTGTGTGTGTGTACTCACTGCCCCTAACACACATGTGTGTGTGTGTGTGTGAGTGTGTGTTCACTACCAGATGGGTTAAATGCGGAGGACACATTTCGCTGTACAGTGACAAATACGTGCACCTAAGGATCACATAATGCATCAGAATTTTATTCACCCCCTGTTCTAATTCTGCCCAATTTTTTTCATCGGTGGGATTATTATCTCAGTTTTCAAACTCAGTTAATGTGTTAGTACCACTTGACCACTTGTTAACAGCCAGCATTACACGAGGGTGATTTGGGGAGAGAGAAAGCCATCTACCCACCCAGAGATAGCAAGGCCAATTGTGCTCTCTCAGGCTTTGGCTGCTGATGGCTTGTTCTCCTTGCAGCACGCAGTGTTTACTCTGCAGGGCAGTTTTAGATCACTCCCACTTCCCTATGTAGTGCACTTTGTAGGTGGTGAATTTGAGGCTGTCTACCCAAACAGTACATGAACTGTCTGAGTCGGTTAGACAAACTCATTTACCTTGCTGTCATAGTTTAACGACTTGTCGGCCTAGTGCACTATGTAGAGAGCATGGTGTTATTTGAGACAGTGCTGACAATCTTTTTTTGATAGAAAGATTGAACTGTGCAAGTTGGTGGTGAAAGGAGAATGGAAGATTTCATTGTGGAGATTCAACTTTTAGGAGTTTTTTCTACATACTGATTTTTAAAGACCACAGTCAACATGCTCATGTGGGGCTCACATGGGTGGTACGTGGGCTAGGTGGGTTCCAAAAGGGCATGGGCTCTACAGAGAATACGAGACACATGTGTACATACTTTGTCTAGGTCCCATCTAGGCCCCATGTGCAGAGTACAACCCAGATGGGGCCCATGCTTAACCCCTTTTGGTCCCATCACCCATGACTCTGGTGGGCATTCATATGTGGGGCCAACATGGAACCCAAGGACAAAACTTTCTGTTAAAACCTTACATTACTGCTCCACAGTCGATTCAGTCCTCCTCAATACATTCTGCCCACTGTTTTTTTTGTTTTGTTTTGTTTTTTGTTTTTTTTGCAGAATGAACAACTTGGCAAAATTCCAGAATAAATTGCGCCACATCCGGTATAAATAATTTCATGTGAAATTTATTCACATCACGTTTGTAAAATGTAAAATATTTTCTTTTAATATGTTCAAAATCCTTCATACCTACATTACAGTTATTAACATCATCGCATGATAAAGTGAGGGGCCGGACCTACAATTTCAGTCCGTGTTTGGATTGTATAAATCAAAGTGAATGGATGCACTATGCTTAGATGGTCGTAACTGGACTTGGCCATGTGGATTTGGCTTGTATTTGTGCCGACACTTATTATAAATGTGTACCGATGGATATGCAAAACATGAAACAAGCTGGAACTGAGCCCACGGATTATATGGGAACCATAAGTCTGAGTGTGTGCATGTGTGTAAATCTGTGTGTGTGTGCGTGCTCAAGGAAGAGAGAAAACACACTTGATATGATCATAACCTGAGCCTCTCCCAGCGGACGTGTGCTAAAATGTTTTCTTTTTTTCCCACAAACTGCAAATATTGACATTGCGTTTCACTTCTTATTGCAGGTTTCCTTGCAGATGGGAAACCAAAACATCCAAGAACTGGACATAAAAATGAGCGATGAACCTTTTTGGTCGCGTCGCTCCCCCTTTCCTCAGCGAACACGCCAAGATACATTTGTTTAAAGTAAACCTCCTCGAAGAACTTGGCAAGTTGAGTCCTACTGAGGAACATCTGGAAAATATGTCCCACGGAGAGTGCTTTTATTGTTTGCCTTTTAAGCCTCTAATGGTTTTCATAATTTAGCATAAAGTAAAGGATATTATTTTCAATAATCTCTCATTCATACAGGCTGCTCGTAAAAAGGCCGAGCCGAGGAGATGTCAGTATTGACTGAGTACTACGGCTCACACACACACACACACACACACACACGTGTGCACACACACGTGTACACAGGCCAAGAACATTCGGCCTCGTTACTGTAGGTCAGATAAGGCGAGAGAGAGTTGGAGAGAGAGAGTTTTTTTTTCAACATTCTTATGATGTCAGAAGTATTCATGAGCTCTGCTGGATATCATCAGTCTTCACAACTAGAGCTTCAGGTTTGCTTGTGTGTATTGGGCTGTGTGTGCTTGTGTGTGTATGTGTGTGTGTGTGTGTGTGTGTGTGTGATTAAAGAGTTCAATCATTTCTCACATTCTCACATGGTCAGTTATAATTCTTTGGCTAGAAAAACTTCCACAAATTTGCTTATGTATGTGTGTGTGTCTGTGGGTGTGTGTGTGTGTGTGTGTGTGTGTGTGTTTCTACATCTGGCCTATTACTTTAGACAGTCTTTAATGTCCTGTCATTGTGGACCGGTCAATGTGGGGTGTTACATGGTGTGTGTGTGTGTGTGCGTGTGTATGTGTGTGCTAAGTGGGTACAGCGTGACTCCCCCAAACGCTGGAGACAAAAATAAAGCAAAAACATCCTCCCACCAGAGCCAAGAACAATCCACCCCCGCAAGAGAGAGAGAGAGAGAGAGAGAGAGAGAGAGAGAGAGAGAGAGAATGCAAAAGAAAGTGACCTCAAGTTGGAGACAGAGAGAGACAGAAAGAAGAGACCAGAAAATGTGATGGAGAAAAAGAGGGAGGCAAAAGAGAAAAATAGTGTGTGTGTGTGTGTGTGTGAGAGAGAGAGAGAGAGAGAGAGAGAAAGAGCAAGACGAAGAGAGAAAGACTGAGAGAGAAAGAGAAAGACTGAGAAAGAGCGAGAGAGAAAGAGAAAGACTGAGAGAGAAAGAGAAAGAGCGAGATAGAGAAAGAGAAAGAGCGAGAGAGAAAGAGAAAGACTGACAGAGAAAGACGGAGAGAGAAAGACGGAGAAAGAAAGAGAAAGACTGAGAGAGAGAGAGAGAGAGAGAGAGAGAGAGAGAGAGAGAGAGAGAGAATAAGAGAAAGACTGAGAGAGAGAAAGACAAAGACTGAGAGAGAAAGAGAAAGACTGAGAGAGAGAAAGAGAAAGACTGAGAGAGAGAAAGACAAAGACAGAGAGAAAGAGCGAGAGAGAAAAAGAAAGACTGAGGGAGAAAGAGCGAGAGAGAAAGAGAAAGACGGAGAGAGAAAGAGAAAGACTGAGAGAGAAAGAGCGAGAGAGAAACAGAAAGACTGACAGAGAAAGACGGAGAGAGAAAGAGAAAGACTGAGAGAGAGAGAGAGAGAGAGAGAGAGAGAGAGAGAGAGAGAGAGAGAAAGAGAAAGACTAAGAGAGAAAGAGCGAGAGAGAAAGAGAAGAGTTAGGGGGGCAGTGATAGTGAGAGAGAGAGAGAGAGAGGGGGAGAGAGAGAGAGAGAGAGAGAGAGAGAGAGAGAGAGAATGTCCAGCCTGCTCCTGTTCCTTCAGTACACACTCTCTGGCCCCGGGGCCTCAGTGCTTCTCTCTGCCAACAATGTGAAATTTGTGCAAGCGCAGCAGAAAGGCGTTTAGGGGCTGGGGATGGACGAACGAATCAGAGATAGGGAGTAACTCTCTCTCCCTCCCTCCCTCCCCCTCTCCCTCTCCCTACTTCTCCCTCCCTTTCTCTCTCTCTCTTTCTCAAGTCCAGATTCAGCAGTGCTTTACTGGGATGAATGTTAATAGTTACATTTTTTTGCCAAAGAAATGAACAGTAAACACAACAGGAAGAGCTGTCAGGAACTCTGAACAACTGCAGAACCTACAACTAATGAAGAATTGAAATGATTAGACTACTATCTCTCTCAGTATTTCACTCTTTCTCTCTCATACACACACACACACACACACACACATTCTTTCATTCTTATTGTCCTCCCCCACTTTTATTTTATATTACTGGAAAAGTCTTGCAGGACTGCCTTCATCAGAACCAGAAAGAGAGAGTGAGTGAGAGAGAGAGAGACAGAGAGAGAGACAGACAGATAGATAACATGAGACATTGTATGCTTGTGAGAGACAGATAGAGATAGAGACAGAAAGAGAGAGATGAGGGGGCGTGAGAAAGAGAGAGAGAGAGAGAGAGAGAGAGAGAGAGAGAGAGAGAGAGAGAGAGACAGAAAGAGAGACAGAAAGAGAGACAGAGAGACACAAAGAGACAAAGGGAGAGTGAAAACTAGTGAGGAAGATACAGAGATAGAGACAGAAAGAGAGAGACCTGAGAACTATTGAAAGAGAGACAGGTAGATATAAAGACAGAGAGAGAGAGAAGAGAGACAGAAAGAGAGACACAGAGAGAAAGGGAGACAGTGAGAGCTAGTGAGAGACTGAATGAGAGCGAGAGAGAGAGAGAGACATGAAAGGGAGGATTACCAAAGTGACGACTACCATTTCACATCTGGTCTGAGTGATGCTGGCTCTCTCACACGCACATGATGTGTGTGTGTGTGTGTGTGTGTTAGTCTTGTTCTGTTGTATTTCTTCTCTTTATCAACATTATCTGCTCTCTCTCTCATGCACACACAAACATACACTAGTCAATACATCATGCCAGAGACTGATGCTGATGTTTATGTTTACATCACTGATGAGTACATCAGACAAACATCACAGCACACATACACACACACACACACACACACACACTGTGTAATGACACAGTATCCAGATTTTACCATAAAACATTTACTTCTCTCTTAACATAGGCTTTGCCCCCGCACCCCCCCACCCCCCTCTGCTACAGTAACAGCCCCTGCTCTTCTGAGAGCACTTACACTAGATGCATCACTGTGGATTTAAACCAGCCACAAGAGCAGTAATAAGGGGAAGGAACTGATGCACCACTGCAGGTACCATTCCAACTCTTTCCAAAGATATTGGATGGAACTCCATTACTCCAAAGGACACAGGTCCACTCATCCACAGCCCGTGCTGGGGGATTTATATTAGGGACGTGAATGGGTACTGTAGTGACGGGCTTTTTCGTCAGGAGGAAAAAGCTTCTTTGAGGAACAATTTATGGTCAGATGAGGCAAAGATGTTTAGAACAGTAAAGACAAGTAAGACATTTAACTCCAAGAACGCTGTACCATCTGTCAAGCATGGTGGTGGTAGCATCATTCTTGGGGCTATGATTAGTGGATGGATTAATGAAGAATGGGGACTATTGTCGAATTCTCCAGCAGAAACCAACATTTCAAACCAACAGCTAGATATTTGAAACTTGGACACACTTTGGTGTCCCCAAAAACTCAGCAAAAATGGTTGTGAAGTTAAAAAGGCCGGCTAATATTGGTAATTGGTAGTTGGACAATTCTGCCAGAAGCTTGTTGAAGCTTACTAAAACCGCCTGGTCAATGTGCAAGGGATATTTAACCGAAAATAAGAAATACTGTATATCACTGAATAATTTTGACGCTGCATTAATTTCAGAAAACCCTCCAAAAAGGACTAGTGCAGACACTCGTGCACCAAAGCACAAGTTTCTACTAATTAAGAAAAAGAAACCCCAGGAAGAGAGCAGCTCAAAGAAATCACAGAAAGCCCAATATTGATGACATTCACCACGCCACAAATGTACACACCTCTGAACACTTCATATGGTACCTATTGTTTTGTCTTCTATTTCATCATACACACTCACACACACTTTTCCTGACTACCCTTTTGAAGAAATGGATGAACCCTCCACCGAATAAACCCTGACGCAGGCAACTTGCCAGTGAAGGTGCTGATGAAAACACTCTGGCACAACAATATCTGGCACTCACCATTTCTCTAAGCAGCCAGCTTCCTTCCACCTGCATCTTCCAGCATCAGCATCATATAACCATACAGAACTCTGCACCTTTACGTCCATTAGCATTAACTTTTAATGCAAGCTTTTGAAAGAAAAGATGACAGTCACTGTGTTGTGTTACTGTGTCTACTGATTCTGTCACTATGTCTCATGGAAACAGACATTGTCCATCCACTTTATTAGAAGAGTTTTACAGCTATTTTACATATGTAAAGTGACTTGTGTGTTCCGGTTTACATAAGATATATGTTTAAGGTATAAATAAGGTATATAAATAAGGTATATTTTTTAAAAATTTAATTATTATATAAATATGTAAGAAATATTGCAAATTAAATATATGAAATACATTATATAATGATACTATATTATTATATATTATGTGAGGAAGTAACAACATTTAAGCCTATGGAGCA
Organism: Salminus brasiliensis; assembly: GCF_030463535.1. Taxonomy (NCBI): domain Eukaryota; kingdom Metazoa; phylum Chordata; class Actinopteri; order Characiformes; family Bryconidae; genus Salminus; species Salminus brasiliensis. The sequence continues at coordinate 13,381,089 of NC_132902.1, read as the reverse complement.
GGAAGCCTATTGTTGCTTTTTTCATGTTAGAAAGTGCCTGTGAAGCTTAGCCCAATCACTTCATCACGCAAAATCGTCAGGGAGAACTAAAGTTTTATCAGTGTAATGTATTTTAAACTGATTGGCTTGTGCACTAGGCCAGGAACTCGATCACAGGAAGAACTGCAGACATTTTAGAATGCTATTTACCTCACCATCATGTTTTACTATGAATATGGTTCCTATGTTTGAATAAAATTTATTTTATGACAATATTAACGAGGTTTTTATGCCTGAGATGTAAAAAAAGTTTGTTTTTTGGAGGATGAACGTATACTTCAATATTGTGGGGGAAAAAAGATGAAGTTTGAAAATTGCAACATGGATTTTACCTTTTATTAGTACCTCCAGTCACTGCCCACTTGGTGTGAGCCATCTATTTTACAGCTCTGCTGTATAGGGGTACAACTGTAGCCCTTTCATTTTCATGACAATTTCTCAGCCAACTTGTATGCTATAAAAGTGCCTATTGACTTTCTTAAAAACAAGAGTTTCAAAATGTAAATACTTTCAAAACATAGTTTTTATTTCTTGGTCTATATGTTGTCATTAAGCTGACATTAAAGTAGCCTACAGCAGTTTAGCCCCACCCACTCAACCAAAAAGGATATGGGCCACTGGTCAGTTATGCTGCTCTGGGGAGTGAGCTGTTCCCCACACACCAGTGACACTGATATGGTGATGGAATGCGTGCAAGTGTGCGTGATACTGGTATGAATGTCTGGGCACATTGGTAGTCCTGGGATATTGACACACATTAGTGTCATTGCCCGGTTGAGAGTGGTCCACCACACAAAAATATCAAATAGTGGTTCTGTGGTCAGAAACAGATGGGCTCCGGTCTGTAACTGTACACAGGTTTCTAATAAAGTGGCCGGCGAGTGTAACAGGAGAAGTAGCTTATTAAATCTGCAGTTCGGTAGAACTAATATGTTTTTTTATACGTTATCCACCATAGCCAATGGATACTCTGTCTCCCAGTGTGTGTGTGTGTGTGTGTGTTTACTGAAATCACGTACCCCCTGGGTCAAAACCTTCCAACTTTTGACCTTAGTCCCTGGATTAGTGCCGCTGTTGGCTGCACTGTGCATGCACCCAGCCCCTGCGGACACGCACACACTCGCACACACTCACGCAAATAAGTAAATGTATAAACAACTGGACATAAGCATCGATAATTCTGTCATGCCAAATCATCTTTTACAAGAGCAAAACACAATCACTGCCCAGAAACCTCAGGTTTGGAAACCAATAGGGCAAGTCAGTATACTGGTCCTTCACACACATACACACACACATTCTCATAAACTGAAACACTGAAATCAGCATCTGTACAGTAGCACACTTCCAGTGTGCAAAATACCCTGCGGTAATATGAGCTGCCTGCCAGCTGACTCGCCGTAATGGTAAGTTTCAATGGTTTCGGCATTATAAAGATAGTTCTTCATTCAGAACTTCTTCATTGTTCTGATTGTTAAAATGGACACTGAAAAAACGGATATCCCATAACTCCTGTAAAGAACTGTAAAGAGCGGGGCCTTTGCAGCCATTTCTGCTGTTTAATACACACTGTAAAACCTCACTGCACTACATACGGAATTAATTAACACAACTTAAATACTACAACAAGTTGGGATTACAGGATAACTTATGGTGAAGTCAAACTAAAAACTAAAAACAGTTACATTCATTTGGAGTTAAGGTGAATTTATTCAGTTAAGTTACACTGACTAAGTTTCAATGAACAGTTCAACCTTTCAATAAGGTTTCAATAAGGCTGTGCCTTATTTTTGGGCTGTGCAGCCTTCATGATTAAAACTCCCAATTCTGTTTGCATACTGGGCCTGTCCCCCCCTTTACTCACCATTGTTGTGTTGTCATTCCCCCCAGGCTACCTCCCCCCTATGTGGTCAATTGTAATCTATATTGTGTAGCTGTTTGGCCTCAGTGTTGAAGGCTGTAAGAGGAAGCTACCACTTTTTCTTTTATAGTGTGACTAAATGGTGACATAAAGGGGCCAGTGTTCACTCATGAACTAATGCCGAAATATGCCATTAGCATTAGCAAAAGCTCAGTTTTGTGCTGTTCCTTTTAAGCACACCTGATTTAACTCACCTGTTAATTGGCAAGTTTAGCAGGTGTGTTAGAGCAGAGAGAAAACCATGCTGGACTCATCCCCCATTGCCCTAACTTGCAATCAGGTTGTGAAGACCTCTGTTTGAGTAATGTGGTCAAGGCGTGATTGAAACTTTAAGGTTTAAGGCATTCAGTTTCCTCAAACCACTTGAGTTCAGATAACTCATCCATCGCCTCAGTGGCGTTCTTGCATTTGCCTGATGTGTAAAGAATGTGGACTAACAAAGCTCACAGAAGTTCACAGATTTGTATTGTTTTGGTGCCAAAAAAAATTGTGAACAATTACATATGAATAGGAATATGTCACATGTCTTTCATGTTTTATTATTACCAATAAGAACTGCGCTCTGAACATGCGGTTCTGGCGTGGTTGGTGTGGCACAGATAACACCACTACCTGCCACTGAGCTACCACACCATGTGGGAGACTGGGGTTCATTTCCTGGTCTGGGTGACTATGCTGCAGCTACACCAATAAGAGTCCTTGGGCAAGACTCCTAACACTCCACCGGTGGCCCATCTCGGTAATATGAGTAACCTTGTAAGTCGCTCTGGATAGGAGCGTCAGCTAAATGCCGTAAATGTAAATGAACAAGCTTGCACTTAAAAAATACAGTGCATCCAACAAGAACAAGAAAAGTACAGATTCTACATGCTGATCAGTTTTACTGTATTTAGTGTGAACTTGCACACACTGTAACTGCTCTGGTGAAATTTTCAACCAGTGAGTTTTCAGTCCTCCAGGGAAATCACCACTAGTGGACCTGTGGAAAGAGACACAAAAGCATGCAGAAACCCTTCGAGCCTCCGTTCTTCCGTAACAGACACCATTGCACTATAGCATGCTCTTAAAATAATTAAACGGACCACCCCAGAACTTATTATATGACTTTCAATGGATCCAGAGGGTTTGTTAAGGCGTGTCATTATTTTACACCTTGTTTACTACCCAAACACACACATACGCACGCACACACATACACACACACACTCCCATGCACATGACCTCCCCCGCCTTCTAGTTCCTGCACATGCATGCAAGTATAATTAATGATGCTCAACAGAGAATTGCGTGATCCAACCTTAGTGAGATTTACTGTTTGATGAGACCCCAAAGAGCCAAAATCATATCAGTATTCAACCTCATGAACTGTGTGTGTGTGTGTGTGTGTGTGTGTGTGTGTGTGTGTGTGTGTGTGAGGAGAGAGAAAGAGAGATAGAGAAAGAGAGAGAGAGAAGGGTTTGTGAGGCAAATGTGGATCAATACTTAAAATCCTCTGTCCTCCTGGTCTCTAATCTAACAGAACTATCCAGGCTTCACCCACATTTGTGTTCTTTCCTAGCAACTGTTGCAAAGGTAGACAAGCAATACAGAACCTAACGAGACAATACAGCACATAGCATAGTATTTGTTTTCCCCGCCACCAGCAAAATTTGTAAATTTAGTATACGGTATTATTCTTTTTTATATGCAGAACATGTTAGGATATTCCAGGATTCCAGGATATTAAAACACAACTAATAGAACAAGATGCATAGCAAGAGACCAGCTTCTGGCAGCGTTCCTGATGAATCGTAGCCCTTTCCTCATTGGCAGTGGCCTCCATGTCACTAATAGGTTTTCCATTTCACTAATAGGCCTCCATTTCAGTCAGGTTTGATGCTGCAACCACCTTCAAATCCCAACCAACAATTTTCTATGGGGTTTATTTCAGGCGCCTGTGAAGAACTCTCCAGAATTCATCCAGAACTCCATCTGAAATCAAGCCTTGGTGAACTTGGTGAGGCATGCTTCGGATCATTATCATGTTGAAAGGCCCAACGACGCTCCAGCTGCAGCTTCCTCACAGATAGCATGGTGTTTTCTCTTAGGATTTCCTGAAACTTGACTGAACCCATTTTGCCCTCCACATGTTTGGAAACTGCAGATTTCCAGTGCCAGAGGAAGCAAAGCAGCCCCAAAGCAACACAGAACCTCCACTATGCTTCACTGTCGGCAGGCCGCAGGCAGCATATGCTCCCCGGAACAGAATCCCAAAACCTCTGTGGAGCAATATTGAACATCATTTAGACTAATGAGAGAACTGTATAATAGAGACAGTCATACTAACATACAATTGGCATTTGACAACTCAGCTGAAAGCATTAGTACTAGTAAATCTATATTTACACTATCAGCATTGACAATCTCTCTTAAGTATTGAGCTTCACCCGTGTTAGTAGCCAAAAAAATAAAAGCAAGGAGAGGGTGACCTGCAGAGCTAGGTTGAGTCATTGTATGTGATCCGAATTATGTTGTGCAGTCCTTCATTCTCCACCATGTAATTCAGACTGCATGCTGTGGATATCCACCAGTTTCTTGAAGGTTGACACATCTAAAATATTTTCCAAACACTGTCAAATGTGGTCTGTTGCATATTACTGTTGTTGTCAGCTGTGTGCTTGGCCTGCGTGTGATATTATAGGTTGGATGTACTGTGGTGATAACTAAACTCAGCCTGACGGTAAACACACTCAGCTTTAGTTTTGTCAAGCAAGTTGTCTGATAACATTTTGAATTGGAACCTCCCATTAAGAGCCCTTTCTCCATCATTCACTGATTTAAAGAGCACTGATTCCATTTGCAGTTTGAACTACAGGTGGTTCGTAGGGTCACTAGGGATTGGGTTCTGGTTAAAATCATGGTTAGTATTAGTTTGTGGGTTGGGAATAATGTTAAAGTTAGAATTAGGGCCAGTACAGTACAACTCAACTTGCATCATGCACCGCGTGCCAGTGGCAGTGCTCTCCATTGCAATAAACAGGGCGCGGCAAAGTGGGGCAAAGTGGCAAATGGATGCGTAGGTAAGGATTAGCATTAGTTAGGTTAGTGAGAATTAAGATGAATCTGCTTAATGAAAATAAACATATATTGAGTCACAACAACACAGACCATCTAAGAAGTGTAGCATTTTAACAGAAAGCTCAACATTATGTAGCAAATCTAAAGACAGCAATGTAAAAAATGGACATATTATTGATACAAAATGGGTTGTATGCTACAGATTTCCCATTAAGGTGAATAAAGCACTTCACAACTCTACCAACAGCTTCTATGAACGGACTTTGTAGGCAGCGCATGGATAGGATTGTGTGTACTTGTGTATGTTTTTACATTGTGTGTGTCCTCCTGAGAAGGCCTAGAGTTGTGTAAAAGAAAACAAAGAAACTGATGTAGGCAGAATCAGGAAGAAACTGGAGAGGACTAACTGAGGTTAAAGTCTGAGTGTGTGTGTGTGTAAGTGGGAGTGTGTGTGCTTGTGTGTTCACTGGCCTAACTCACCAGAAACCTGGATCTCAGGAATTCTGTCAATTCTCCAACCCGTCTGCAAGCAATCACGATCGTCTTGATTGACGGGCCAGAACAAAACAATTCACACTGATTGTCAGAGTGAATTACGTGATATGGGAAAGAGTGAGTGCACAAGAGAGGGAGAGAAAGAGAGAGAGCCAGAGTGATGAGAACTGATGGATGGGCTCATTCATGGTTTAGTTTAGGCTTGGTTTGAGGTGTGGTTTTGTGTGTTTACGTGTGTGCATTGGTATGGTTTTTGGTTTTATACATTTTCAGGACATAAACGTCCTCAAAAATGAGATAAACATGCAATGGCAGAACAAATGAGTAAAGGGCTCCTCACTTTGTGGAGAGCTTTAAAAAATTGCTAGTTTAAACTTGAAATAAGAGCAGGGTTAAGATTGTGGGTTAGGTTTTCATCCATTCATCCATCTTCTTATCCTCTTCATCCTGGTCAGGGTCACAGTGGGTCCAGAGCCTACCTGGAGTCATTGGGTGCAAGGCAGGAATACCCACTGTTTAGATTTACTCCAAACCTAAATCTAATCCCAACTTTAAACCCAAAACTAAATAAATAAACTGTGACCAAAGATTCTTCATCCATTTTCTTATCCAAATCAGTGGTTGCAGTGGGGTCTAGCCAGAATCACTGGGCACAAATCAGCAGTACCCCTGGGCAGGGCGCCATTGTACGGTACCAAAATGACCCATTCACTGACAATTTGGAGACAATTTAGCATAGCTCATTCACTGACGTGTTTTTTGGGCGTTGGAGAGCCCAAACTGGGCACCTGGAAGTAACCCCTCACAAAATGAGATGAGAGCAAAGATCAAACCCAAAGCCCCAGGCCCCTGCTGCACCACCGTGCCTCCCAGATTTGTATGTTTATTATTTTACACAGTCCCCCACCCCCTCATTTACAGTGTGTGCAGAATTATTAGGCAAGTTGTATTTGAGAGGAATGTTTTTATTATTGAACAACAACTATGTTCTCAATCAACCCAAAAGACTCATACATATCAAAGCTTAATATTTTTGGAAGTTGGAGTGGGTTTTTTTTTTTAGATATCTGTTTGTGCAGGTAACTATTACTGTGCAGAATGATTAGGCAACTTAATAAAAAACAAATATATACCCATCTCACTTGTTTATTTTCACCAGGTAAACCAATATAACACAAAATTTAGAAATAAACATTTCTGACATTCAAAAACAAAACCACAAACAAATCAGTGACCAATATAGCCACCTTTCTTTACGATGACACTCAATCTGTTTACGATCAACATTGCGTGCAGCAGACACCACAGCCTCCCAGACACAGAGAGGTGTACTGTTTTCCCTCCCTGTAGATCTCAGATCAGGTGAACAAGGGGGCCATGTCATAATTTTTTCTTCTTTTAGACCCTTACAGGCCTCTTTTTTTTTTTCAACACGCTTCTTGCGACCCTGTTGGCTATTTGCCATGAAACGCTTGATTGTTCAGTGATCACGCTTCAAAAGTTTGGTAATTTCAAGACTGCTGCATCCCTCTGCAAGACATATCACAATTTTTGACTTTTCAGAGTCTGTCAAATCTCTCTTCTGACCCATTTTGCCAAAGGAAAGGAAGTTGCCTAATAATTAAGCACACCTTATATAGGGTGTTGATGTCATTAGACCACACCCCTTCTCATTACAGAGATGCACATCACCTGATTTACTTGTTTGGTAGTTGGCCAAGCCTATAGAGCTTGGAGTAGGACAACATGTATAAAAAGGATGATGTGATCAAAATACTCATTTGCCTAATAATTCTGCACACAGTGTAGTCATGTCTATTACCCACCCATTGATTCGATCCCCAGTCATCACAGGAGGGGCCTCCAAGTTAAGTGAAGCACCACTGCATATGTTTGAACTGTCACTAATGTAACACAATTGGATAGCTCAACACTAGCTGACAATTCTGTTATGTCAGCTCAATGATGGGGAAGAGGGGGCCACCCAGAGAGAGTGAGGTCAATTATCTTTCTTGGACTCCAGTATGCATGGTTATGGCACCGCTGTGGATCAAGCTTGTTATCACTAGCTGCTCTTAACATGGTTTCATGGTGAATGGATGAACTAGCCTGATCTTATGGCAAAAATGTTGACATTTGTTGTTTGTTCTGTAAACGACCCCTTTTTACATCGGGGGAAAACGCGAACTACACAGAACTCCTGTCAGACTGAGAATCAACTCACAAAAAGAGAATCGACTCTTCAAATCCACCGTTACTGAAACAAAGCAAAAACACCAAACGTAAAATTTTATTCATCTACACCTACACCTAATCTTAATCTACACATTGGCCTACGCCATAATCTACACCTACACCTAATCTTAACCTAACCTTAATTTACACCTTAATCTACACCTACATCTAATCTACACATTGGCCTACACCATAATCTACACCTACACCTAATCTTAACCTACATCCTAATATACACTAAAACCTAATCTTAACCTACACCTTAATCTCCACCTAACCTTAATCTAAACCTTAATCTATACCTACACCTAATCTGAACCTACACCTTAATTCACATCTTGGTCTACATCTAAACCTAATCTTAACCTAACCTTATCCTACATTGTAATCTTCACCTAAGCATAACCTTAATCTACACCTAAACCATACCCTAACCTACACCTTAATCCATACCTAAACTTTAGCATAACATTCACTTTAACCTACATCTAAACCTAACATTAACCGACACATTGATCTAAACCTATTCTAAACCCATATTCTAACCTTAACCACACTGGAATGATGAATCCTTACAGTTTCTCTGGTCATTTCAGAGATTTTTTTTATTTTTCTATCTCCAAATAGTTTCTAAACATAAGGATTTTCTACAACATGATCTCCCAGCAATGTTTTATCAATTCTTTTTTTGTGCATGTGTGTTTGTGTGTATTTCCCTCTACTAGTGGATGGGTGAAAAAAATGCCTAAATAGGTCATATTTTTGGACTGAAACAATCAACCAAGGAGCCAACAGAAATGGTCTAAAATTCAACATTTCAGAATTAAAAAAACAAAGACTTGATAATGACAGCAATGATGCGCTCAATACATATTGAACTGATATGTGACCTCATGTCCTGACATTGCATTAAAACAGTCCTGTGTGTTTGTGTGTGTGTGTGTGTGTGTGTGTGTGTGTGCAGTTAATAGTACTTGGTTTGTATGAGTCTTCCTGATTTATAGACTCTCAAGCTGCGTCCTGAAACGTGTTATCTCTCAGCTTTTTGGACGTGCGGATCTGCTCATAGTGATTTACACCACACATATACTCCAAAAGACACACACACACACACACACACACACACACACACACACATAAGCCAGTGGTTGATATGGTCTCTTGCCCGCTGTGTTTTGAGGTTCTTTGAGTTCTTGGGTTCGTGGTATCGGTTTTAAGTGTAAATAAACTTCGCTCCCATTGCTCTGCGTTTTATAGCGCAAGCCCAGCGACACACATACAGACACACACAAGCAGCCTGGTTCACACTGCGCCCTGTGCAGCCTCACACACACGCACTTAATTACATTATTTTATTTCAAAATACGAAAAGAATCATTTTCGCTCCCCTCCAAACAATTGTTTAATAAAGTAAGAGAAGAACACAGACTCTTTTAGCTGACCAGTCTTCTTCTCCGGAGAGCTGTAGTGCAAAATCATGTATACGGCAGATACTTTCCCATGTGTTTGATTCCGTATCGACGAGACGTGATCTGCAAAGTAACGACACCCAGCTGATACACACACACACAAACACACACACACACAGGCTACAGATGGAAGACATCTGGTTTTGTCCATGAGGACATACTGGAATGGGTCAGGACCCCTCTGGTCCATCCAGAGGCATCTACTCCACTGCCAGACTGAAAAAAGAGAGAGAGAGAGAAGGCGAGATAGATGGTGAGAAAGATAAAGGATTTGAGTGTCTGTTCTCCATAAACAGAGCCACTCTTTGTATGTACTTGTAGCCATGTAAAGCAACTGGAGTACTAAACACTATACACTGTAAGTAAGTACATATTCTTCATTTGTCTTCATTAGTTGCCTTTAGATGTGCATTAAAGCAACATTATGCAACAACTGAACCTTAAAATAGCAGCTTCAAAATCATGGTGATGCTCCACTGACCTGTAAATGCGAGAATAACGCCTCTATCATAGCCTCTCCAGGTCAAAACGCTTTCATGGAGCTGCATAGGGCTTCTCATGTGAGTACCTATCGGAGTAATATCCGTGTACAATGTTACCCCCTTGTGTCAGTTTATATGCTTCTTTCTCTTCAGATGCCTGTTCTGTACATATCAGCTTGCCAACAAATGCACATTTATAGCTGTCCATATGGAAGGGGCTTATATCGTCATTCATATTTACGGCAGAGGGCCGAAAGTGACTTACATTCCTCAACCTTAGGGAAAGCCCAGGTGCAAACAATACAAATTCTTGCATAATGCTGCTGTAAGTTGGCTGGTAAGCCTAATACCCAGCAACATCACTACTGATCATCACTATAAGAGCTATGCCTTCACTTCCAACTCTAAATGTAAAAAGAAAATTCACCTGTACACACCTATACAATCATTTTGCCAGCCTAGTTGTATGTTACCACTAAGACACTGGCAACACACTTTTATTGTTGTTTTATGGCCGTTCTATGAACATGTGTATGTGAGGTTGGTAAAAGACACCCCACGTTTTATTCTTGTGTTATTGTGGACACCCCTTTACCCCTTCAAGTTGCACCCATTACTGGCACAGATGTGCAAATCCACACGCACACAGCTTGTCTGATCCCTGTAGTGAAGTACTGCTAGTAGAATAGGACTGGAGCAGATAGATGGGTATAAAGTCACCCAGCATTGAGCTGTGTAGCAGTGGAATTGTGGTCTCTGGAATGATGGCACTCCATCCAATCCTTTTGGGATGAGTTAAAGAGTTGGGGGTGAGGTGGGGTGGTGATCGCCCAACATCCTGACCTCACAAATGTTTTTGTCACTAAATGCAATCAAATGCAAAATCAAATCCTCATTGCAATACTCTGAAATTTAGTAAAAAAGTCTTTTTCCCTGGACAGTAGAGGTAGTTACTCTTTTTACGCACAAAGTTAATCTTTTTTTATACCCTTGATTTCAGATGAAACAATGAATGAGCAGGTGTCCCAATACTTATGTCCATATAGTATATATTTCACACTATATTTATATGGTATTCTGACTTTTTCTTTAGCTTTTTTTGCTATAAAAGCTGTCAGAAAACTGTCAGAAAGAAAACTCATTGGTATACTGTAGTTAGGACATCCAGAAGGTCTATTGTGGTCATTTTCATACATCCTGTAGCCAGACAAAAACATAAAATATTTAAGCACCCAAATTGTTCTTTAGGTTATCACGATAGAACCAATGCAAAAACATAAAATTAACCTTTTTTTTTTAAAGAGTACACTAAAACAGTGATTATGTGGATTTTTTCATCATTTTGGCTGCCAGTCCAGCCAACCCTCCAAATGATCCAATCACCTGTAATGACCAAGGCTTCGCCCATTGGACTAGTGCCTTGCCCAGGAGCAAGTCATTTGAGGCGAGAGAACAGAGGGCACCTATGCAGACAAATGGGCATGCTGACAGATTTCATAACTGGTCAGACAGTCAGACCTTGACTCATGGCAACATGCCTACTGTACTGGTATTGCTACATGTGTGGCTTCATTGCGTGACAGAAATATGAATTTGAAGCAACTTGGCCTTCTCTATATGCTATAATATAAAGACATTACTTATTGACAATATACCAACGCTACACCATTTGACCAGACATACCAGACAATCACCCTTCTATTGAATCTTCTTCAGCAAACCTCTCATTTACAAATCTCTACCAGTTAATCTCTTCTCTAAGAAATCTTATAGTCTTTTATAACAGAGGTGTCCCAAGTTCAGTCTTGGTGATCTACTGTCCATGAAAGTTTATTTCCAGCCTTTGTCTAACACATCTGATCTAGATATTTGTTAACCAGAACCAGACACCTCTGCTTTAGAACAACAATATATGAAGTGCTGATTTACAACAGAACAAGCACTGTCCCAAGGATAGTGCAACTGGGTCACACTGTACACTCAAAGCAACAATGTACTGTATAGTATTGAAAATGGTCCTTTGACTCGTTACAACAGTGGAACCCTTTTTAAACGTTTCTATACTGAACCATCTACACAAATCTCTACAATTGGTTCTCATGTTGTCATGGAATCATCATGGGTTATAACCACTGCATTTACTAAAGAAGCCTTAAGGAGCTCCTTTTTATAAGGTAATAGAGAAGCTGAGAGGTGAAATGCCACCAATCTGTGCTGCAAACCACACCTTCTCTAATCATGCAGAAAATTCACATGGAGAGTTTCATTGCATCAGTCATTCAATTCTGTATCACAGTCATGCTAGGATCAATGTCCAGTTGCAACACTTCAAGCTTTAAGAACAGGGATGGTGTGGCATTCCAGCTAAGGAATGCCACCTATGACTTCTGAGTGTAAACAATCAGAATGCAGCAATTATATGTATAATTCATTGATTCATTGACTAATATTTGATTAAGTGCCATTGTCATAGAACCACCATCAATCAAAGTTCATGGTTTATGATGCAATGAAACTATGTTGCTCCTGACTCTTTCTGTACTCTGTAGCAGTTTGTTGGAATGACCAACTGAACTACACATGGTATTTAGACATTTTAAGGGAGATTTTAAACCATGGGCATTAAAAAAAAAGTAAGCATTGTGGTTTCACTGCCTGACAGAAACTCATTCTCTCGTCATGGATGAAAAACCCTTTCAACTTAGAGGCAAGAAGGTCATCTTCACGACACATGACGGTTTCTCTGGGTCAGGCTCACTTGTGACACTGTCTGCCGTTCAAATTGCATAGCTTTGCCCGTCCTCCCGCTTCTCATTGAAAATCAATGGGATTTCAGGGGACCTTTTAAAGCCAAGTATATCATATTTGATAAATACACTATATGGACAAAAATATTGAGACACCTGTTAATTTCTGCTCCTTTCTTCCAAAATTAAGGGCATTCTGCTTTTGTTAGAGTAATTGTCGCCAACTATGCAGAAAAGGCTTTCTACTATATGTTGGAGAACAAAGTTCCACCGCTCCACAGCTCAATGCTGGGGGGGCTACAATGTGTGCAGAATTATTAGGCAAGTTGTATTTGAGAGGATTCTTTTTATTATTGAACAACAACTATGTTCTCAATCAACCCAAAAGACTCATACATATCAAAGCTTAATATTTTTGGAAGTTGGAGTGGGTTTTTTTTTTTAGATATCTGTTTGTGCAGGTAACTATTACTGTGCAGAATTATTAGGCAACTTAATAAAAAGCAAATATATACCCATCTCACTTGTTTATTTTCACCAGATAAACCAATATAACACAAAATTTAGAAATAAACATTTCTGACATTCAAAAACAAAAACAAATCACTGATCAATATAGCCACCTTTCTTTACGATGACACTTAAAAGCCTTATATCCATAGATTCTGTCAGTTGCTTGATCTGTTTACAATCAACATTGTGTGCAGCAGACACCACAGCCTCCCAGACACTGTTCAGAGAGGTGTACTGTTTTCCCTCCCTGTAGATCTCACATTTCATGAGGGACCACAGGTTCTCTATGGGGTTCAGATCAGGTGAACAAGGGGGCCATGTCATCATTTTTTCTTCTTTTAGACCCTTACTGACCAGCCACGCTGTGGAGTATTTGGATGCATGTGATGGAGCATTGTCCTGCATGAAAATCATGTTTTTCTTGAAGGATACCGACTTCTTTCTGTACCACTGCTTGAAGAAGGTGTCTTCCAGAAACTGGCAGTAGTGAAGTTGAGCTTCACTCCATCCTCAACCCGAAAAGGTCTCACAAGTTCATCTTTGATGATACCAGCCCATACCAGTACCCCACCAGTCGGAGTGGAGCTCTCTGCCCTTTACTGATCCAGCCTCGGGCCCATCCATCTGGCCCATCAAGAGTCACTCGCATTTCATCAGTCCATAAAACCTTAGAAAAATCAGCCATAAGATATTTCTTGGCCCAGTCTTGACGTTTTATCTTATGTTTCTTGTTCAAAGGTGGTCGTTTTTCAGCCTTCCTTACCTTGGCCATGTCCCTGAGTATCGCACACCTTGTGCTTTTTGATACTCCAGTAACGTTGCAGCTCTGAAATATGGCAAAACTGGTGGCAAATGGCATCTTGGCAGCTTCACGCTTGATTTTCCTCAGTTCATGGGCAGTTATTTTGCGCCTTTTTTTTCCCAAAACGTTTCTTGCGACCCTGTTGGCTATTTGCCATGAAACGCTTGATTGTTCAGTGATCACGCTTTAAAAGTTTGGCAATTTCAAGACTGCTGCATCCCTCTGCAAGACATCTCACAATTTTTGACTTTTCAGAGTCCGTCAAATCTCTCTTCTGACCCATTTTGCCAAGGGAAAGGAAGTTGCCTAATAATTAAGCACACCTTATATAGGGTGTTGATGTCATTAGACCACACCCCTTCTCATTACAGAGATGCACATCACCTGATTTACTTGATTGGTAGTTGGCTTTTAAGCCTATAGAGCTTGGAGTAGGACAACATGTATAAAAAGGATGATGTGATCAAAATACTCATTTGCCTAATAATTCTGCACACAGTGTATATACCCCTCTAACCCTCGCCTGGCATTAGGCATAGTGCTTCAATAAGGACTAGATAAGCTGTGTGTGTGTATCAGCAATAGGTGCAACTTAAATTAGCTGAATGCATTAGTTAGAGAGGATGTCCACAAGCATTTGGACATATAGTGTTTTTCTTTTTTATGTTTATTTTGTTGCATCATTTGAAAATACTAAACATTTTTTTTTTGCTTCTCCTCTAAAGTTACTGTTTTGGAGATGCGAGATTTTGTTCCGGCACCAATAACATAGACTGACATTGCCAACAACTAGACTTTTGCCAGAACACCCAGATGGAATCTGTGCTCAAATCTCTTTTGCTGCAATGCTGTCAAACTTCATTGTGTACGGCTCAAGTTACCTGATGGCTCCACATACTGGTTGTGCATCTACTGAGCACTGTTTGGGTATCAGTCATCTTCAGGAAGGGGGAGCCAACTCTTTGTAGACACATAGTTCACTGTTTATGAGGCATAATGCATTGCAAATTGGAGTGTATAACAGTACACTCCTGTCAAACAAACACGCCACAATGCAACACCTTTGGCTGAACACAGGTTTATTTTGTCAAGAGGACACTGTGACTTGTTGAATTTTCTTTACCAATGCAATTACACCAAAGATATTTGTTCTATTTGGAAGCAAAAACTTTATGTTGGCAAGCCATCTGTATGCAAGATTGCTAGCTTTTGGGATGGCATAGTCACAGGGTGAAGAAACAGAACACTGTCCAAAAGCTCTTATTGTTGCATGTGTTGTACAGACAGATTTGGATAAGGTAAGTCATCGCCAGCACCATGGTGCCCCCCCTTGGTGTCCCCTGAAGAGAGAAATGCAAAAAGGTTTGCTGTGCTGTTTTTTTTTTTTTTTATTTCAGGGGACTACTGAAATAAGCTGCTGTAGTGCACTTCTATGGATCATGAATCCAAAATGTGGACAACACTGGCATGGTTAATGCTGATGTTGTCTAGCTGCCCATTTAAATGCATGACGGTTTAAAACCAGTACATAAACAAGGCGTATAGCAGTGGGTCAGACTGAATGTGAGGAAAATTTCCCTGTCTAAAAGTTAATTCACTTTAACTGGGAAGGATGCAGGAAAGGAATTCTCTTCCTGTAGCGGTTAGCGTCACTTTGCACCAAGTTCATATAGCAGGAATACCCGCTGGACAGGGCGCCAGTCCATCACAGGGTAGCACACACATTCTAACATAGTGGAAATTTACTTACTACATGTGTTTTTGGGAGTTGGGAGAAAACTGGAGCATCTGGAGGAGACCCACATGGACACAAACGCGACCAAACTTCTCACAGACAGACCAGAGCAACACACAATCCCAGGCCCCTGGAGCTGTGGAGCCCACATACGCATATCTGCAGTGCCACCATGCTGCCTGGAGTGTTTATCAGAGACTATGTCTTACTGATTTGCTGTCCTTGGCCCTCAGTGGTGGAACAAATGCCCACTTAAACTCAAACAGTTGCTGCTCAGTTCCTTCTGCCATGGTCTAAAGACTCAAGTAAGTAAGGTTAACATTATTCCTTGATACATTTCTGTACCAGTGTGCCCTTTCCCTTCACCAGTGGTCTGCACTTTTATTTTTTACCCTACTCATGTAATGCTCCCGACACTGGAGGGGTGAGATCTGACACATGCCTCCTCCAACACATGAGCAACCAGCCACCGTCGCTTTTCAAACTGACGCCAATGCAACATCTCTGATGCATTGCCCGTGCTGTCCAGCTTCAGACTGGAGTAATGTGGGGAGAGAGAGAGCCGTCTACCCACCCGGAGAGAGCAAGGTCAATTGTGCTCTCTCAGGCTCTGGCTGCTGATGGCCTGGGATTTGGACCAACGACCTTCGGGTCATAGTGGCAGCGCCTTAGTCCGCTGGAGCCCTTTTAGGTCAACACTACAGTAAACAACATTTACTTATTTATCTAGATGAAAAAAGCACATAAAGCAACCCTGGCAAAGAAAGTAGTAGAGGCCAGTGTTTATTAGGAGATTTTTAAGGTTTTATGGATGTTTTGTAGTTTTCTATAGGATTTAATAGTTCCTTCTAAAATAATTTTTCTACTGTAATGTTTTCTGAATGTTTTTATTTACATTTCTCTTCAACATTCAGGTTATGTTTATTCATTTATTCGTATTCATTACTTCTCCATGTTGAATCTGGGCTTTTCATAATTGGTAGGCATATTTCAAAAATTAATGGAAGTTTGTCAAATAAACTTCATAAAAAAAGACAAATACTATTCTGTGTTTAAATAAATCTCTTTAGTTTGGAAAACTAGTTTGGTCACATTTATTAAATATTATGTGTTATATCAGTGTGATATCAGTGTGATTATGTACTATGAATGATGTATTATGGGTTTAAATGGGAATATTACCATAACCAATATTACATCACACGTGTTCAGAACGTTCCTGGAACGTAATTTCCGAACCTTTTAAAACCTTTGCTA
Source organism: Salminus brasiliensis (assembly GCF_030463535.1). NCBI lineage: Eukaryota > Metazoa > Chordata > Actinopteri > Characiformes > Bryconidae > Salminus > Salminus brasiliensis. The sequence goes on along the minus strand of NC_132902.1, from coordinate 13,364,337 downwards.
AATGTTCTTCTAGTTTTTCTAGTTCTCTGAATGTTCTTTGGGACGTTAGCTGGGATAGAGATAACCTACCAGGCAGTGGTTTGTGTAAATATCTTGAGCAGATGAGCTCAAGATATTTACGGATACGGATACGGATTGCCCACCCTTTTGGCAATGAACCTTAGGGGCCGTCATTTCCAAGTCAGTAAATAAGTGTTTCTGAGTGCAGCTTCAGATGGAGCTTTCTCCTCACAAGACTCCAGTAGGACTAGTAGGTCGAAGTTCACTTTCGCACTTTACAGGCTGGTTGCCTTGGCAATGTGCCCAGCTGTTGGAGGTGTCCGTACCATGGTGTGTGTATGTGTGTTATCTGTGTCCGCTGGGCCTTAAGCAATGAGTTCAAATGCGCATGTACAAACTCATACACACACACACACACACACACACACACACACACACACACACACACACACACCATTACAGCTCAGGTCAGGCTTGCGTGATAAAGCACTCTGGTTCTCTCTGGGGTTGCAGAAAATAATTAAACCGAACAAACACATGCATACACATACAAACACACACTGAACAAACACATCATGTCAAAGAGGACAGCTTTTCAGACCCATCACACATCTAATATCACCTTACACACACACAGACACACACAGAACAAACTGACCATTCCAAATAGACATTCAGTCTTCAACTCTACCTTTCATATAAAATCCTAATCCCAAATTAGGTCTTCACAAAATAGCCACACATACACACACACTCAAGGGTCTTGTGTGTGTATGGGTTCAGAGAGTTATCTGGCAGGGGTATCCCTGTCTAAGGGCAATCGGTTCATTTGTTATCTCTCTCTCTCTCTGTGGAAGGAGCACTAATTATGCTAGTAAAGCATACTTGTGTGCACATTTACAGGCAAGCACATGGCAATGTGTAGTCTAGGGTTTATATATATATGTATATACATGCACGTGTGTGTGGGTGGTTTCCTCTGTGCAATTAAGGTCTGTAGGTCACTCATTTAAAGGTACAAAGACATGGATAGATATTGTATAGGTGTTTCATGGAATTGTCATGGAAATGTTTGTCAAGCAAACAGAGAATCAGTGATTTTTTGGATAATCAGTGAATGGAAGCAGGTTCAGTGGTCAAATCAGACAGCTTCTTGACAAGACCAGAGGTGGGTTTGGTGTAAAGAGCTAAGGCAAAGAACCGTAGTGACAAATGGTGGTGGATCTGTGATGTTATGGGGCTACTCCTTTTTGATTACATCTTGATTAAAATCCAAGGACAACATAATCATGCTTTTGCTGCAGTGGTCCCAGTCCCCTTAACCCAAACCCCATTTAGCATTTGTTGGTGCTAAGCGAAGAGTCCATAAGCAAAGGAGATGCTGAAGAATTTTTGTATGGAGGAATGGTTTCAGATACCTTTACAGTGTCTATATAAAGTATTCACCTCCTTTGATATTTCTTCCTTTTATTGCTTTTATAAATGGAATCATGATCAATGTAAAATGTTGACTTTTTTTACATTCATGGCTACAAAACAAATCCCAAAAGTCACTGAATGTCCCCTGGGGTTCAGTTAAATATCTTTAAGAAACAGAAGGAATATGGCAGATGTGTAAATCTGCCAAGAGCAGGCAGGTCTCACTAACTGAGCTGACTCAAGCTGAGCTGGGCCTGGTGAGGGAGGCCACCAAGACACCTATGACTACTCTGAAGAAGTTGACGCTGAACCATGCTTCATGATGGGGATGGTGTGTTTGTGGAGATGTGCAGACATAGCGCCTAGTCTGATGGCCAAAAAGCTCCAAGTATCCAAGGCCAAGTCTCCTCAGACCAAAGCGCTTCTTCCAGTTGACCTTGGAGTTTCCCACATGCCTTTGGGTGAACTGTAGTTGGGATTTAAGGGTGTGTTTCTACTTGAACTACAAGACCAAGCAAGCAAATGATACACTGTTACATTTTAGTCCTGGTTTGCTTCGTGTTCATACGGACATATTTGCAATCAAACATAACATCACATCTAACCCCTGGATCCTTAAAGCTGTCTCATTAAATCACTTGCCGTGTTGACTTTAGTATTAAACCATGATTTTGATAATGTACATATGTAAAAAAGGGTGGTGTAGAAGTGCTAAATGGAATCAACACCCATTGAATTCCAGTTCCATTGCAGTATCTGTGATTTGTTCATTTTGCTGGACTTTTTTTGTTCACACATCCAAACTTACTTCAGAGATACACAGGTAGACATATATAATAAAATGAAGCGAGGGTCACTGTGCAGGGGCAGTCATTTGTGTAGCATCTCTATGGCAAAGAAAAACAAAAAACAGGCCCAAATTGTGTTAAGAAAAAATTCACCACACCATTAAACCTCCTTCCAACATCTTCCTGCTCTGGTGACACAAGGATCCATGCTGTCGCCACTAAATTCTGACTCTACCATCTTTTACCATCTCAGCAGAAATGGAGATTTATCATTCCAGGCTACATTTCTTTCTGTTTTCAAGTGTGCAGTTATGGTGAGCCTGTGCCCACTGCAGCCTCAGCTTTCTGTTCTTTGCTGACAGAAGTGGATCTTGGAGTGGTCTTTTGTTGCCCATCCGTCTCAAGACTGGACAGGTTGTGAAATCTGAGATGATTTTCTGTTCAGCACAGTTGCGCAGAGTTAGCGGTTATCTGAGTTACTGTAGCCTTTCTGTCAGCTCTAACCAGTCTGGCCATTCTCTGTCGACCTTTCTTATCAACCAGGGCATTTCCATCATTAGAGCTGACGCCCACTGGACCATTTACCATTGCAGTGTAAACTCCAGGGACTGTTGTGTTGAAAATCCTAGTCAGTCAGCAGTTCCAAAAATACTCCAAAAACCAGCCCGTGTGGCATCAGCAATCATGCCACACTCAAAATCACTGAGATCACATTTTTCTTTCCCCGTTACCTGAAGCCGTTGGCCTGTATCTGCATTATTTTATGCATTGTATTGCACGTGATTGGCAGATTAGATAATTGCATGAAAGAGTAGGTGTCTTCCTTTTAAAGTGCTCAACGAGGTAACGCATGCTAACTGTATGGGGTTTTATACATCATCCCTTACATGCTAGGTTAATGCACAGACATAGTTGCATAGGTCATGCGGATTGGACAGGAAGGGCCTTTGCCCCCATTTTCCCCTACAGATCATCACAATCCCATCTTTTTTTGCTTTGGATGTGTGAGCATGGATGTGTATTAAAATGTGGCCAAGTCATGTGGAGATACACAATCTGCCTATGGCAGTTGGTGCTATTTGAGCATTTTTGCAGCTATTTTTCCTTTGCTATAAATGTAAAGCATTATTTTTTATTGCACACCCAACAATCTTTCAATATTTTTTAAAATCAGAAAAAATCATAAGTGGAGACACCCATGTCAAAAAAAAAGTATTTAATGACTTACTGGAATTGTGACACAACTGCTCAGTCACACTGCACCCACCACCGACTTCTCCCCACTCACACTACTCTTGAATTCACATCTCATCCTATGTAAATAGTAATGTAAATGTTTTACAGATTATAGCTGAAACCTGTACATTGGAAACAGCGCAATAATGTACAGATATTGTGTGTTTAATGTGTGTATAGTGTACGTTAATGTGGCTGTATCCTGTATTCCTTTTGTTGTATATATTTGTGTTTTTACTACTGTGAGGAACTATGCACCCTACCTTTACAACTGTGATAATGTGATGTGACAATGAACCTTATTTGATTAGATGTGTGTGTGTGTGTGTGTGGGGGGGGGGGGGGGGGGGGGGGCTGTATGCAAACACAGGGTTTCAGGAGACAGTTTAACTCATCAAGGTTGCACTGCCACACCCTAAAGCTCATCATATTTCATTGAAACAACTCAGTTCACTGCAGTCAGCATAACTCAACTGAATAAATTCACCTTAACTCTAAATATGCCGCAAATAATGAAGCTTGAGTCAGTTTGGCTTAATCAGCTTATATGATCCTGAATTTAAAACTTTTAAACTTACTTTCATTTACTTCAATTTTACAGTAATATGATAACTAGATTCACTGGTTGTAAAGATACACAGATAACCTACATGACGACTACATGAGGTTTATTGCCTAAATATGGTAAAAAAAAAAATAATAATATTAATTAAAAAAAAAAAATTATTTAATTCCATCTGAGAGTTTAATGGACATTTGTTCAGGTATGAAGTCAGGTATGCTTCAGAATGTGAGTGAAATCCATCCATCCTAAGTTGTATCAAAGCGTACTTTAAGAAGCTAATCTTTGAAACACTTATTACTGAATAATACGCTTAAAATGAGATGACAATGAACTACACTTTTATGATATAGTAAAGTGTGATATGATATGTAAATAAAGTATGATATAATATGTGGAGAAATACCACACATGACATCCTCAAATACTTCTTAAATACTTTGATAACGCAACGTAGAAAGGTTTACTTCACACTAGGGTGTATTATATAGTAACTACGGGGCCTTCTGTACAAACAGGTGGGGCTATTCTTTGGTAATAAAGGTTTGTTATAACACTTTTGGCTGTTTAGTGTTAAAATGTACTTTTTAAATAGTACACTTCAGTAGTATTCAGTCGCTTTATTCAGTCAGGGTTAGAAGTACAAGTATTCTCTGTCACATATATTATATGAAAATACAAAATAGGTAGATTTAATGTATATGTGTAGTAGTGTAAGTATTCCTCCTTGTCATAAGGAGTCCACAAAATGTCTTTCTTTATTTTATTGATTTTCTAATGAGAAATAATTGAGAAACACCATACAAATACATACACCATGCAAATAGTAAGCTAATTCACATATCATCCACCTATCAGTTTCGGTACTGCTACACTACCAGACTGCATACACACACACACACACACACACACACACACACACACACACACATACACACTAGGGGTTAAGGAGACCCTGTTTTTATTTGTATTTATTTGAGGCAATATTTATAAATGGCAGTAGGGTAAAGGGGAATCCCTCATAAAGTCATCCAGTTCACTGGTTATCTCTCTCTCTGTAGACTGTGTACACGCACTAATTCCTAATAAACCACGCGTGCACACAGGTGTACACACTCATGCTGCGTGTACAACAAGGACGACTTGTGAGGTTTATGTACACACACACACACACACACTCGACCTGCTCGCAGTCTGGAAATTTGCTGGCATGACAGCAAAACAGTGCTTTTGTTTTGAGCTGCTTATTTTCATTTTCACAAGTGATTTTACCCCTTATACTCTTACAACGTGTCAGATCTAGAGGTTTAGATGTCATTCCTGGCTTTTGTACTTGAATAATTCATACTGGTTTACAGACCTTACGATTCATAGCGTATTTAGGATGTTTAGGAAGTTAACAGCATGCATTGATCTCTGGTCTATTCTAACTACTATCTTGTCAGGTAGGGCTTCAACACTCCAAGGCAGAGCCGAGAGGGTCCAGTTTCCTAAAATAATTTTATACAGTAATATTCAATATCTACAAATCATCCACATAATGTATAATACCTTGCATAATACTGTTCTGGTACAACTACATACACCACATTGACAAAAGTGTTGGGACGCCTGCTCATTCATTGTTTCTTGCCAACGGCGGTAAAAAAGAGTTGGTCCTGCTTTTGTTGGAGTAACTGTCTCTATTGTCCAGGGAAAGCTTTCCAGTAGATTATGGAGCATGGCTGTGAGAATTCTATTGCATTTAATGACAAGAGCATCCAAAATTTACTGGACGGACCAGGTCCACAGCCCATTGCTCAGCAGTTAGCACAGAAGTCCCTGTAGTTACTGAATAATACACTTTAGTGTGTAATAAGCCTTGGAGTGTTAAGGGGTTACTAAAGTGTCTAGGAAGAAGGAAATGCATTAGAATCCTCATTTTTGCATATTTTTAAACAGATGGCCCAGCTATTGAGAAAGCTAAATCTCGAGCAAGACCTGTTAATGATGATTAAACGTCGTACACATAGAACAAAGTGGTCATGGATGCAGGAAAATTTGAATGGGCCAAGTTAAACTAACGTTCAGCCTGCCAAGGCTACAAACTGCCAAGGCTAGATTAGTCTTTTGTTGCAGCTGCATGCACTGCATTTCGGATAACGTGTTGTAAGGGGACCGGAAAAATCGGATGACTCAGCAGGCTTGACGAGCATGTGGGCCATCCCAGTGGCCCGTGGATGCTCTTTCATCACTGGCCGGCCACTCTGCCAGCAGCAGCGGAACAAAAGCTATCCAAACGGTTATGGCTGCAAGGTGTCGCCTTTATACAGCCACCTCCGACCTACTAATCTGTTCTTTCTCTGGACCACCTCTGCTCTCGGTCTATCTCTCTGTATGTCTCTCTTGGACTTTATGTTTCTCTGCCCCTCTTTTTCTGTCTCTCTCCCCACTCGCAGGGAGCATTGAGGTTCCCCTGGCAGATCTGTTGTGAGTACTGATTGGGTAATCAGGCTTTGAGCAAATTGCACATTATCAGCCTTGTCCGTAGAGGATTTCAGCTGTTTATTTGTGCTTTAACTGACAAAGAGTCATTCCGGGAGAAGTTTTTAAAATAACTGCTGAATCAGGAGCGTAGCGATCTGCTTAATTAAAATAGAGAGAGAGAGAGAGAGAGAGAGAGAGAGAGAGAGAGAAAGCTTAAAAAGGATAGAAGAGAAATCAACAAGGGAGTACAAGCTGGAAAGACAAATATAAGTAAGACGATGCCTGTTAACATAGCTAAATGATGGCAACACAGATAAACACTGGTGACATCTGAAGACCGTATGGATGGATGGAAGAAAAGATCTTGTCAGCTGAAAGCATCCTTGATGTCCTTGAATGCTTGGTAATTATCCTCATTGATAGGTGGATGGGCAGAAATGCACAGATCTCAAAGGATCTGAAATGAAGCAATCACTATGTAATTGAAGTGTTGACTTTCAGCTTTAATTCAAGGGGTTTAACAAAAATATTGCATCACACCTTTAGATATAACAGCCATGTTCAAGTCTTCAATGAAAATATGTGCTCAAGAAAGTAAATATAGAGGGTTTACTTCAAGATGTAAACCAATGGTAACACTCAAACAGAAGGGTCGGATTAGACTGCTAGAAAAATCTCCCCTCTAAAAAAAGCCTGACCAGTCCTGGAAGATGATTTGAACTGATATCATTAAATTGACTATGCAAAAGAAAAACATACAACCTCATCTGTTAAACATGGTGGAGGCACTGCTGCATGTATGGAACTTATTCACTGGTGTTTCTTGATGATATGAAAGTCAATAGAAGTGCCAGGATAAATTGTTATGTGCTTGCTTTTCACTTACTGAAGACATAACTAAATGTACAAAGATCCGCAAACCAGCAGCAACTGAAGCTGAGGCTGGCAAAGCATATCAAGGAAGAAAACTCAGCTTTCTGTGATATGCATGGGTACCAGATTTCAGGCACTTATTGACTACAAATTATTTGCATTCAAGGATTAAAACATTCTTCATATTTATAATTACTTTTGAGCCTCTGAGAATGGAGGGACTATGTCAAAAATGGTTGTCATTCCTAAATGGATAATGCAATATTTTTGTTAAGCCTTTAAACCATAGAATTTGAATTCTTAAACCCTTGTGTTGATTAAAACCATGTGTTGTTGCCCAAATACTTATGGACCTGACTGTAAGTGCAAGAATTTACACAGACATACAGACATAATCGCTCTCTTGGTAACTGTAATATGTAACACTATGCATGTAACCAACTCCCAGTGAGAGCTAAAGGTGCACGTATAAAAAGGATAAAGGTGCACGTATTCGTCACTGTACAGTGTGGACTGTACAGCGAAATGTGTCTTCCGCATTTAACCCATCTGGTAGTGAACACACACTCACACACACACACGTGTTAGGGGCAGTGAGTACACACACACACCCAGAGCGGTGGGCAGCCAACTCCAGCGCCCGGGGAGCAGAGAGGGTAAAGGGCCTTGCTCAAGGGCCCAACAGTGGCAGCTTGCCGAGCCCGGGAATCGAACCCACAACCCTGTTATCGATATCCCGGCGCTCTAACCGCTGAGCCACCACTGCCCACATACTATGGGGGTAATTCTGTCTTTTTTCATGCCATACCATGCAAGCATTTACACTGGAGGAGTTCAAACCTTTATGAGCTCCTTGGCAGAGCGGTTTTGACAGATATCTGTCAGCTGGACATGACTGACAGTTCAGAGACATCGGGCAGAGTGGGTAGTGAGCCATTTAATGAGGGCTGAAGTCACTGTCTCATTTCATCATCACCCACTGAACCCTGCAAACCCCACAATAGAGGAGGTAGTGCCAAGCATGTGACATTCATTTTGCTGTCATTCATCCATAAAATCTGTTTTCATCACTGTTTTTCACATCTCCATTATCAATAACTCTTCCAAGTGTGAGAACTTTTTTTGCAATATTTCCCCCCCCCCCCTCATTTTTAAAATTCACATAAAAGAGATGGACGGAAAACCCTCAGCAGACTCCAGGGTCCATCTGGGGTTTGTCTTTTTATTAGTTTCACCTGTGCTTGGGCTATTAGGTCTTGTTTTCACCTGTTAATCCTTGCTTTGCATGAGTACAGATGAGTCAAGGATATAGTCAAAGTAGGCCGCAGAAAATTTAAAGGACTGGTGTATCCTTCCAGAACTTCCAGAACAGACATCTGCAATGCTCTGCACACGGCACAATGTTTGAAATCTGTTAGAAAAATTGTAGTAACATCTGCGAGTCGGCAATATGCTGTGGCACCGGGATATGTAATCAAATAGTTATATGCGCTAGAAGAAGATCGTGTGGATAGTGTATAGCAGTTCCCCAAAAAATACACCTGTGAACTTATTCAAGAAATACACAGAGTGTTGGGTGAGTGAGTAGTTTATGTACATTGCTCTCAGTAAGCTCTGATGTGTGTACAGCCTACTAAGCTCTGAGCTCTGTAGAGAAGCCTCTGGACTGTCCTAGCTCAGCTGCAGCCTTGATTTTGAGACACTTACAAACTTACAGCTCTGGAAAATATTACGAGACCACCCTACATGATCAATTTCTCTGGTTTTACTATTTGTAGGGAAATTAACATTTGCAACATTAACAAATGTTGCTATTTAGAGCATTTATTTGCAAAAAAAAAAAAAACTCAAGCTCAAAAACAACTGCTCAAATAATTCAACAAATGATTTTAATAATTGTAATGCAAATAAGTTATTTATCAAATATTATAATATTTGAACTTTGAGAGCATTTTAAAAAAGCATTTAAAATGGTGAAATAACCTTAAGTGCCAATCACAGCTTTCATGTCTTGGCAGGCTCTCCACTAGTCTTTCACATTGCTGTTGGGTGACCAATGCCATTTATGCCATTGATATTCTTCAAATTCAGGTGGCTTAGCTTTGTTTGATGAAATGCCTGGAATAAAGTGGTTGCCATACACAAAGATATGCAAAAAATAATAATTAAATGAAGTGGTCTCTTAATTTTTTCCAGAGCTGTATAGTCATGCGTTATGTCTCTGCTTAGGCTTAGTTCCTACTGAGATTATGGTTGAGTTTGCAGAAGCTGGTTTTGTGTAGGGCTACTGGTTTACTCCTGATGAAGAACCTATATTGAGGATCAATGGCTTGAATTTTCTATGCAATTTATAAGGTGACAGAGCATATCATCGCTGTCTAGCAAAAATACTGCATCTCCATTTTTGCCATTTTTTAAATTTTTCACATTATGTGAATCTGGCAGTTGTTTTTTACATTGTGTCCAAATTTCATGATGAATGGACCAATGAAATGTCTTGGAATAAAACCTTCTAAAATGGACTTCCATTGAAAGTTAAGAGGGTTTCTTCCTTCTACTGTAAAGTTCTCATTTTAGAGAAACAGGAGTTTCGCGAGAGTGACGATATACACCATGTCTTACACCCCATTACTCTGTTCCTTACGCCAAGCATGGCGAGCTACTATAATCGCACCACTGTGTCCATCTTACCCTAAATTCAGATTTCCACATCTGTAGTTTCTATGTTGGAACCAAAAACAAACAAGTTGCAGAGGGGCCTTGTTCTAGTGAGTCACGGCTCAGCAACAAACTGTGAGTCAAACAGGCATGGAACGCAACTAAAACCTCAATAAGTTTCACAACTTAAGCCACTTTTTTTCTGCTTCCCTGGTGTGCAGTATACACACGGAGTGAAATATTACCATGCGGCTCTTCAGTAAAACTTTATAATGCAAGATTGAATGATGTCCATTTGGGTAAAGGACGCTGTAAGTTTACCCATAGTTAGGTTTACAGCCACATGTTAAAGCAGAACAAAGGTCATCCTGTGCCATTAGCCTGATAACGGAAATGGATTTGATATGCTATGATATGATATGACATGACAGTGGGATGATAAGAGTTGATCAAATGGAGAGATCGCTGGGAGATTACTGAAAGATTCAGTGATAAGCCAATAAACAAGTGTGTTCTACAGCTGGCTTAAACATACGAGTGCCACTTTAAAGGAAACAGTTGGCCAAAAATGAAACTTACATACTTTTCTTTTTACCCCAGGTGTAGTTGATCAAGAAAAAATGCATTTGGGGTGCAAATTGTGCTTCTTTAACTTAGCATTGCAGCTATGAGGCTAATGGTGCTAACAAACACTAGAGGTCTTTAGTCGCCCAAATCGTTTTTGGGTGCAAAGTACATACCCACTCACTTTTCACAACCCCTTTAAACAACATCCAGCTCTTTTTAATATGCTGTAGATATTTATTTTGATGTTTATGGTTCACAGCAAGTCATTGGGTCTTGTAAATTACCGATAGAAAGAGCTACATGTGGTTTGAGCGGGTAGAGAAAACTATGTATTTACTACAAGGCTTGTTGCTCCAGTGCACAGCTGATGAAGCAAAATTTGGACATCAAGCATGTGTTGGCTGATCCACTGTATTTGGTGTAGGAGGAAAAGCTTGTATATGTGATTTTCCACCAAATTGATCCACTCACTTCAAAAATCCCCCAAACTTCTTAAAAACATCTAAAAAAAAACGTTGCATGCATGCAAATTCTGATCCGTTGAATTTTTATACAAAAGTTAATATACTTTTATAGACATGTACTTTTATATACTTTTATAGACATGTAAACATTTGTCGCTGTCCAAATGAAAAACATGGATCTCAAAATGGTGGCTTTACAGGAGATGGCAAAAATATTCTTTACTTTGAATGGAAGCGAATGTAAAACAAGAGTTTATTCCAAGTAATTTAGAGCATTTCTATTGGTCTACATGCTATTCCATACACATAGTGTCCAGAAGCAGCTACAGGGTTCAAACCACAGAAAACTAAAAACAGACAAAAATGGAGATACATGGTTTTCATTGGACAGCTGCAATATACTTTTATGACCTTGCTTTCTTATCAGAGTCAGCTCAAGTACTTGGATGGTATTTGGATGGCACAGCCAGGTTATATCAATGGAAATTTGCTTGCAAGTCAATAAATGCCACCACAGTCCTTATTGATAAGAAGGTACTAAACTCTGAATGAGGCTAAATCCCACAGATAGTCGAGTATATTATATAAGACTTCTTTTGACTTTAGTCAAGCTACTACACTGCTATTACAATGCTATTACACAGTGCCCTCTGAAATAATAGTATTCTTAGTCAAATAAATAATCTAATGTTAAAAAAATTCACATATAAAAAAATAATAAATAAATAAATAAATGAAATGCAGTTACTTAACCGATGCAACATGGTTGAATGCAATTACATTAGCACCACTGACAGGTGAAGTGAAGAACACTGATTAGCTTCATCTACAGGTGCATCTGTCAAGAGGTGTGATATGTTACACAGTAAATGAACAGTCAGTTCTTCAAGGTAACTCTGGCTGCGTCAGAGCATCTCCAAAACATCAGGCAGGTCTTGTGGGGTTTTCCTTATATGCAGTGGTCAGTTCCTATCAAAAGTGTTCCAGGAATTACCAACCAGTGAACTAGAGACACCTCCATGGATCTGCTGCTAATGTCTTGGGGCCCTATTTTAGCAATCTTTTGGCGAGCCGCCGGCTGTGCACTGTGCAGCTTGATTTGGGGCATGTCAGTGTGTCTTTGCTATCATAACGATGGGAAAGGTACATCATGCGCGGCTCAAAAAGCTCAAAAATCATGTATTAAGTAATCAATCATGGGTGTGTTTTGGGGGCGTAACGTCACTCGGTGCTTCACTTGCCATTCCCTTTAAGAGCCAGGTGCGGTCTGACTTTGGCAGATTGCTATTTCAATGGCGTAACGTTGGGCACGCGCCTGTGTTGACAATTCACTGCCAAGACAGCAACCAACATCTGAACACACCTCATTTGGAGACCACCATGCCCATCTGCGCAGATATATTCACAAGCGCTATTTAAACAACATGAAAATAAACTGTTGGCGGGGTGTAGCGTAGCAATGAGCAACGCGACACACCCTGTGCAGAGTAAGATAGAGCCCTTAGTGCCAATTACCACATGGTGCCTTTAGAGGTCTTAAGGAGTCAATGCCTTGAATGCTCAGGGGCACAAAGGGGACGTACTGAATATTAGACAGGTGGTGTTAATGTTATGGCAGATCAGTGTATATGAGCCCAGTAGCCAATAAGATTGCATTGACCCAGCAAACACTTTTCAATTACATGTGACAGCTCCCTGTGTTTCATTGAAACAACACTACTGACCCAGTTTTAGACATCTGTTGAGTAACATCAGCAAGAGAAAACTAATCAAGGCCAACAACAGTGCAATTAAAGTTTTTGAGTGTGTGTTCAGTATTATGACAAGTGGACATAATCCTATTGTGATCCTAGAAAAATAAAAATGATCATCTTGTTGCTAAAACACATATGCTACACAACTGCTGGCACCGTCGAGATCTGTACTGTGCTCCTGCTCTTTGCCAACACTCAGTGTTCTCCTTAATTATTTGAAGTGGTAGGAGAAAACGCAGTAAGGGACGTGACGTGAGAACAGGGAACTGGGATGGACATGTGAAAAGTGTGGTTTTGTTTTGAGTGAGTCATTTCTGGTGGATCTGGAAGAAAGCTTTCCATCTTTGTTCTGGCCCCCCGGCAGAGGCGGTCAGATTTTACTCTAAATGGTCCTGGAACTTGGCAGGGTGTGTGATGCCATGTGTCCTAATTAGGTTGCTTAGGTCCTTTCCGAAGTAAACTGTACAGCAACAACATAAATTCACTGCTATACTTCTTAGTATCATGATTATTTTTTTCCATAACTTCACAAGCATCCTCAAATATTGGTGGCGGAAAAGCTCTGTATTCGTCCCCTCATTAAAACCTATTTAAAAATGATGTTAATGCTTTTAACTGTGGTTTCATTAGAGCAGTAGCTTTCTTCTTGAAAGCCTGATGGCATGACAATGACATTTTGCTGGAGACATTTTGCTGCCACATTGCCTGGGAGGATGTTTGGTCTAAGTCACCCAAACCACAAGCCCTGAACCCTTAAGTCAAAGAATAAACATATTTTCATAATATACAATACACTGAGTGGAGGTTAAACATGCCTGAGGCCCCTCCTCCCAAATCTAGCATCCTATAAATTCCATCTCTGCCCTGTTCATGTGTCTACGACAAATCTTTACAACCCTCCACCACCCCGTCACCTCCCTTTTAACCCTGTCATCTATCATTCCTGGCTCCACTTATCGGGGGGACTGGCTTCCTTCCACAAGCAGAAGTCCACCAAACCCCCCCCCCCCCTTCTCAGACAGAGAGCAGACTGTAAGGAGGGGGGGGGGGGGCTTTACAGTCTGCTCTCTGTCTGTGAGGAGTTTGGTGTGTTATCCTTGTTTCCTCCAGGGACTCCAGTTTCCTCCCACCTCCCAAACACAAATGGTAGGTGAATTGGTTATATGCAAAATTGTCCCTAGGTGTGAAAGAATGTGGATGGTTCCTTGCAATGGACTGGTGTCCTGTCCAGGGTGAATTCCTGCTCTCTGCCCAGTAGCTCTAGGCCCAACGCAACTCTGGCCATGAGGAAGCATAAAAGAAGATGGATGGATGTGAAACCTTACATTTGCATATTAATAGACATGGTGCATTCATAGAAAATCTTTATTTGTGACACAGATGTCACAACAGGTAGGAGTCAACAGGTAGCAAATGATAAAATGTTTCTATGAACTACTGTGAGATAACTCTCAGTAGAGCAATTTTCACAACCCTCTGTCAGCTACTTACCATGGCCCTAGCTAAGCAGTTCAAAGATGGCAAGCAGAGCAGGCAGTCACCCATTTAATGAGGGCTGAAGTTACTGTCCCACTCTGCGCATCAAAGTATTGTAAACGCCATCTCAGCAAAAAGTTCAGAGAGGTCACAGGGCCATTCCCTCTACTCTGTCGCTGTTTCTATTTGTCATTTTGTCTTTATCAATAAAACCCCTTTCCACTTTATCCATCCATTCACCCATCTTCTTATCTGCTTCTTGCTGGTCAGGGTCATGGTTTGTCCAGAGGAATACCCCGCTGGACAAAGTTCTTCGCAGTTCTTCCCACTTATACTTATTGTATAAGTCTTAAAAATGTCTTTATGATAGTTAGGCCCTGTTTTATCCATTTAAGACACATTTGCAAATATCACATTGGAGGATTGTTGTAGAAGAAGAAGCAGATGATCACTTGCTTAAAAAACAAGGGACTCATCCTAATATCAATGCATGAAAAGTGTGTGCAATTGAATAACAGACACACTGAGCTTAACAAACCCACATACGTTAGCAAAACCACTAACATCAGTAGTCTACAATAACAGTCACTGTCCATACCTTTTTGCCACATGCCACCTAAGAGGATAACAAACATTGACGTTTCCCCATGGAAAACAAGGGCCACACTGCTTGGGGCACACAGCATCTCCTAACCTCAGACTCTGTCTTCTTAGCTGCCTTCTTCCTCCAGCTCAGCTACAGCAACCCATTATGGACACCACTGTAGTGTCAGTGCAGAAGAAGAAGAAGCAGACAAAATCCTGCTTGGAAAACAAAAGGCTCTTTATTGTGAAGCTGGGCAGAATGCCTCACTTGGATGGGTACATGAATCAAGAGGTTGCAGTTAATTAACAAGCAATGACTGCGCTGAACTAACTGGCATAGCTATAAATCTCTGTTCCCTGTCTTCTAGGTCCCCCCAAGAGGTCTGACTTTTAGGCTGGTTTCCTGGACAGGACAAGTCTAGTCCTTGTCCATAATTTAGTTTCAATAGAGAATCCATTCATCCTTTCATCCGTTCATCTTTGTCTCCACCTCTTCCCGGTTAGGCTCGCAGTGGCCCTGGAGCCTACCTGAAATCATGGGGAGCAATGCGGAAATACTCCCTAGACATGGCGTTAGTACATTGCAAGGTACCCCACACAACCATTCATGCACATGCACACACCAAGAGGTGATTTAGCATAGCCTGTTCACCCAACGTGTGTGTTAATGGGAGGCGGGAGGAATCCGGATTACCTGGTGGAAATAGAAAGAACCAAATCCTCCTGAACAGGATGACTGGAATGAGAATCGACCCCCACAACCACCAGGCCACTGGAGCTTTGTGGTACAGACACTACTTATGGCCACATCATGCCACCCTCAATACAGAAGATCCATTTTAAATGCTGTGTAGTACAGGACTAGGCCTAATATCCAATGTCCAATGACATTCTTTCTTTCCCACCTTCTGACACAAAGGTTAAAGGTCTACGTAGAGTAGAGTATTATGGTCTCCATTTTGACTTGTGTTTAGTAGTGTCTAAACTTTACATTTACATTTACAAAATTTACATTTGGTTCTTTAGGCAGGACAATCTTCAAAAGTGAGATCCATCAAATCCTCCCTATCAGACCTAAAGTTACTTTGCCCCAGATGCCCCAAGTCCAAGGCATGAATGTGATTTTGTGTTGACACTTCATAAATAAGATGTTGTGGATGACCACTTAAGCATCCCAGAAGACTTGGGGTATAAAAAATAAATTTCTTTTTTTTGCTAAAATTTGCATTTCTTCCACGTGTTGAAGACTGAACTGGTAATCAATAATGGCATTTAAAAAAGTGGAATCATGAAAATTGAAATTACCAAAAAAAATTACCAACTGAAAAGCAGCTTTGCAATGTTGCCATTGTTTCACCATTGTCCAAAGCCAACCCCCCCAAAAACCAGGAAACCTGAAAATCTGAAGAAATCAGGATTCAGGTCTGCCTCATCAAGTATTCCTCATACATTTACCTCAAACCACTGCCTTAAAGTCCTAGACCATTGCTAAACCACACCCCCAAAAGGCTAATAGCAGGGAGAGCTCTAAACTGTGCTGGATGATTTAATATTTAATACAGTCTTTTTAATACAGTTCACATAGTCCACATTCATAAACAATGTTTTTTTCATGCTGGGAATGACTCTCCTAACCTACAATCAAAAGAGACAGTTCTTTACTTTGCTCATGTGCCTGGCCATATTAAGCATGATTTATCATAGCATTTAAAAGACAAAATTCAAGCTCTTCTGTAGTCTCCCGTCAGTGTCATTTGAAAATGACGCTTTTACGTCCCAAAAGTGCATTATTATTTATGCATCATTACTTATTTATGGTTCTGTCACTATGAGCCAGTGGATGGGGAAAATAAATTGAACTAATAATATGTTTCAGCTCCCAAACCACCCCCACATATCACTGAATGTTTCTCAACTATCTCAGATCTCTAACTTACTAACACTTTGATTTACAATACAGTTTCATTACATTACGCTACAAAAGAAAAGTGTGTAATGATTGTTGAGGAACTTGGTGTACACTCGGTGTGCACTGCTAAGAAATTTCCAGGATCGAGGCAGATTTAGGACAGGGTCTGGAGAAGGTGGAACCAGGACTCTGACAGGTGTCATACAAATGACAGTCCTCAGACAGTAGATGTGTTTTAAAGCTCATGCTGCAGCCAAGGAATGAGAGACCTTGCTAGCACAGGTATATGAAGGCTTCTCATACATTTTTATTATCGCACATTTAAAAAAAAAGGATGCAGGTGACATTCAGACCAAATCTTTTTAAAGCCAAGGTGCAAAACAGGGCTTGTTGAAAAACCCCTACACATGCCTTCTTGGCCAGTCAGTGTTTGCTTGATGCACAGCAGTGCAGATTCACATGACATGTAGTTGACATTTTGGAGCTAGGTAGGCAGGTAGGCTGTGAACTCTGTGGGTACCCATAAACAATCTCCCTGCATATTTATGCAAATATGTTTATATTGTCATTATCATGCAAAAAACTCATAGCTCCAAATAGGCAACTTTACAGGGGAAGAGAAAAAAAAAAACATTCTTAACTTTCAATAGAAGTCAATGTAAAACTATTTCATTCCAAGTCATTCTGGAGCATTTCTATTGGTCCATTTATTATGAAATCAATCAAACAATGTAAAGAACAACCACCAGATGCAAGATAGGTCAAAACATGCCTGCAGAAGTATGAATCAGTCATTACTGACCATTAATCATTAGTATTTGGTTCAGTGTAGTGTTCTCTGTGTTGGCGGTTGTTGTGGTAACTGATTGAACATCACAGCAACAGAGGGCTAGGTCTAGAACAGGCCTAGGTTCACCAGACTGGCCTAGTTGGGCTGCAGCAAAACATACACACACACACACACACACAGACATATGGCATTTCAGACACTCTACGGGTCAAGAATTCCCCACTCTCTTAACGGAGACGGCACAACCTTCACCCTCTTTTTTTTTTTCAAAAATCTTATCCCTGCTCCTTCATTACTGAGAAGGAGTCAGGAGCACAACTGATAAGATGACGCCCAGAGAGAGATAGAGAGAGATAGAGAAAGAGAGAGAGAGAGAGAAAGAGAGAGAGAGAGAGCTTGTTCATATGAGAGATGAGATGAGTAGATGTTGGTTCTTACTGTGGTATGTCTGACTACTGAGCCAAAGCAACGGTCAGTGAGCGGGCAGCGAGGACACACACACATATATCCACACGTGCTCCGACACGGACACAAGTGTGTATTGGCACCAAGGGAGGGTCCGGCAGCCAGATGGCCCACTGGGGAGAATGATGACCATGCCGCAGCCGCACGACTCTAACAGGGGAAGAGTTCAACATTGACCCTCCCAGTACATGGTCTAGACACTATTCCAGGCAGAGAGAGACAGAGAGAGAAAGAGAGAGAGAGAGAGAGAAAGAGAGAGAGAGAGAGAGAGAGAGAGAGAGAGAGACAGAGAGATGTAAGAGAGAGGGAAAATTATATAGATAAAAGGGAGTCCTAAGGACGAGAGATAGACATAGAAAGAAGAGAGAGGGAGGAGGGAGGGCGAGAGGGATAAGGGTGGTGAGAGGGAGGAATTGATGAAGAGATACACAGAAAGACAGAAGACCAAGACACAAACACAAAGAGAGAAAGACAGGCTTAGTTCTTTTGCAATGGCCCTATTCAGAGTGAAGGGAATATTTACTCCAGGGGGATTCTAATGCAAGCAGAGCATCAGGCTGAACTCGCATAAGTTATCACATGCTGGCAGTATACAGCCCACCAATGCGCAAGCTATCTACACTGGTTCCAATTTACTGCAATTTATTGAAATGTCACAACTTTTAATTAGGCTGGAAAATCACAAGTCTGTTGTTTAAACATGAAAATGACAGTTTGAGATCTGTGTAATGTGACACCACTACATCTTGGACCATTTATTTTGGTCCTCTTATCCATGTTCATGCAATATAAAAGGGAACTGATGTTAAACTGGGACACAGACTTCTGCTTATGTGATGCTCAACATGCAGCTCAATCACGTCTAACACATTCTTTAAATCCTCACAAAACTGTTCATTATGAGCCTTACTTACCTAAATCTATGGTCATTTAGCCATAATGACATCTGCACAACATTCTTGTATACAGTAAACAAGATCTGCCCAATCGGAATATGAACAAGCAGGTACAGGCATGAGCAAACATAGACGGAAGGCCACTGGAGCATGCATTTGGAAGCAACTGCAAACCTAACTTCTTTTAACTGAAGATCAGATTTATGTCCACTGTTCTTTACAGAATTTGTTTCTTTACAGAACAAAAGAGGGATTCAAGCATGGACTGCCTATTTTAAGGTCCTGCCAAGCATCTCAATAAGGTTCATGTAAGGACTTTGACTATGCCACTCCACCCCTTCTTTTCTGAGCTATTCAGAAGTGGACTTGCTATTGTGCTTTGGGTCATTGTCTTGCTGCATCACCCAACTGCGCTTGAGCTTCAGATCACAGACTGATCTTGCCAGATCAGGATTATCTGGTAGAAAGCAGTTCTGTTAATTTAACAAGATGCTACCACCACCATGTTTGACTGTTGTTATGATGTTCTTATTGTGATGTGCAGTTAGCTTTATGTCAGATGCAATGGGCATAAATGGGAATAAAAGGTCCAACTTTTGACTCATCAGTACAAAGAATATTATTCCAAAAAGCTTGAGGGCTTACTCACATGAGACAACCCTGTATGTATTTATCTTGAAAATCCAATTACCTAATCCTTGTTTGTGTAAACTCCCCCTACTTCTAGCAATGCCCCAACACTAGAAGGGTATAGACTAGCACATGTCTCCTCTGATACATACAAGTCACCACCTCTTTTTAAACTGACGCTGA
Organism: Salminus brasiliensis; assembly: GCF_030463535.1. Taxonomy (NCBI): domain Eukaryota; kingdom Metazoa; phylum Chordata; class Actinopteri; order Characiformes; family Bryconidae; genus Salminus; species Salminus brasiliensis. The sequence continues at coordinate 13,344,616 of NC_132902.1, read as the reverse complement.
TGAAACATTGCTAGGCAGTCCACGTCAGATTTTCAGCTCCGATACAACAGCTAACAGAAGGATAAAAGTATCACAGTTGGTGTGATGTGGGGAGGCAGTGCCATCAACATACTCCTGAGAGAGTAAGGCCAGGATTCTGGCTGCTGATGGCAGGCAGCATGACCCGGTATTCGCTGCCTCAGAATGTAGCGGCAGTGTCTTAGTTTTTTTGGACCACTCATGGCCCATTACTAGGGATGTTAAAATTCAACGGTGCTGGAAGTATTAAAGCCTGGATGTGTCTAGTTGGAATGATTTTAATTATCTACTAAATTTCATTACCTATGAATTTCAGTTCACTAATTGAGTTTTCCTTTAATAACTGCATTTCATAAATGACTGCATTGATCTGATTGCAATAAATAAATGCATTGATCATTTTAAAAACATTTGTGTTTGTCATTTTGTTCAAAGTTCTGACAAAATACATTCCCATGTAACTGTCTATGCAATATTCCCACCTCTATATGACTAAATGCTCCCGCACTAAAACTTCCTCCCCAAACCTTAACCCCAGAAACAGAGGTAAAAAATTCTTCCTTATAAAACAAATGGATGTAAATTTGTGAGGATGCAACCAAAAAAGGACCCCACGAGGCAGTTTTTTAACTTTACTAACACTTGTAAGGACCTTTGGTCCCTGCATGTATAACAATACGAGCACACACAGGCACTCACAGTGTTTATAGGGCTAACTCAGGCACACAGGTGCAGAAGCTGATGACAAAAATAAACGACAGTGAAACTTCGAGTTACAGTTGTTGCTGCAAATATTGCATTTACTTTCCACAGCTAGTAAACAAAGTGTGTTAGCAACTTCCAGATGTAATATGTATTAGTACTAACAGGCCCACAGCAGGGATGACAAGGCAAGTTTTGATTTCCCAGAGTGCACTGCTGTCCACTGAGGGCACATCTCTTCCTTTTTGTGGCAGTACAGTTAGAAAACACACCGCTGCACTGTCACTGACTAGTCACAAAAAGACAACTCACACACACACACACACACACACACACATTTTCTATAGCACACTTAAAAGTGTCAGCTAAAAAGTGCAGCAAAAATTATTTTAACAGGTAACATGTATTTAACACAGTTCTAGGAGTAGGTGCATATTAATAATATTTAAGACACCCAGAGGCCATATACTCCTACTTAACATTACAAAAACTTGATATCTCATTCATAAATACAAAACATCTTGATTTAAATGTAACAGTCAATATATGACTGAAGTGCAGACTATCAGCTGTAATTTATTTGAAAAACAGATTTATTTTTAAAAACAGATCATTAGTCGTTTAGGAATTACAGCCATTATGCTTTTAACATAGTCTCTTCATTTTTACATTGATGGAATTTAGCTGACGCTCTTATCCAGAGCGACTTACAAGGTTACTTATATTACAGAGGAGGGCCAATGTAGTGGTAGGAGTCTTGCCCAAGGACTCTTATTGGTGTTACACAGCACAGTCACCCAGACCGGAAGTCAAACCCCAGTCTCCTACATGGTGTGGTAGCTCAATGGCAGGTACAGGTGTTATCCGTTGCACCACACCAACCACACAGGCTCAGATGTCATTGGACAAGGTATCACTTTAGGTGGATGCTCCATTATAGATGCCCGATAGATGATCATCTGACATTCAGCTATATTTATCTATTAAGTGCAACTGAGGTCTAAGTTGAAGGTAAATGACTAATCTAATGAATGTAAGTCTACACCTAACCATAACCCTAACCTTAACCTTACTCTTCAATCAATCCTAAATTCTGACCCTAACCTAAACCTTAAATCTAACTTTAAACATAATGTAAAGGGTAAGGTTAAAGTTAAGGTAAGGTAAGGGTTAGGTGTAGGGTTAAATTTAATAGACAATCATTTACATTCAACTTAGAGTTCAGTTGCACTTAAGGGACATTTAGTCGAATGTCAGGTGAGCATCTACAAGTAATACCACAAACAATTATAAATGAAGGACCTTCATTTGTAGCCAATGCCTGCCTGAGGTCTAGAACCTAGCATAACTAATGAACCCCTGTCAGTTATAGCATTAATACTAATTAATAATACCCCTTTGTTCCCAAAGGACCACCACAGAGCATGTATTATTTGGGCGGTGGGTCATTCTCAGCACTTCAGTGACACTGACATAGTGGTGGTGTGTTTCTCTAGTACAAGTGGATTAGACACATCAGTGCTGCTGGAGTTCTTAAACACCTCAGTGTCACTGCTGGACAACAGATGAGCTTCTGTCTCTGAATTCCTATCTACAAGGTAGACCAACTAGGTAGGTACCAAAACATTCTGGCAAGCAGAATGTCACTCTCAGCCACTGCAGCATGTAATTCCAGTTCTTGGAATACTTTGGGATTTAGGATTTAGGAAGAATTAGAAAATGAATGCACCGCAGAGCTTTCTTGTGTTTGTGTGTATGTGTGAGCGTGTATTTAGCTCTTTGTGGGGCCTAAATGTAACTAGAATGATGAAAACCCCAGCAAGAACGAGCTGCTATACATCCCTGGAACTAAGGATTTCACCATGATCTTGCCATCTCCTTTGAAGAACTCACTGGTCACTGGTCACCTGCAGAAGTAAAAAGCCTTAGATCTGCTTGACTCATGTTGTATACCTGACTCAGTCATACAGCATCTGAAGAATTCAACCTTTTCTCTCTAGAGAGGCCATCCTGGTGCTTGTTTACTCCCTTCTGGCTAGTCCTCCTATACACACCATCAGGCCACTGCAATTAATCCAGAATGCAGTGGCACGGGTCGTCTTCAACGTTTCTAAGTTCAGCCATGTCACTGGCTTCCACTTCACTGGCTTCCTGTAGCTGCTGCCAGCATGAGATTCCAACCCCTGATGTTGGCCTATAAAGCCAAGGATGGACCAGCTCTCCATACTTAATGGCAATGGTCAAAAGAGCCCTTCAAGCTTTAAGGATGACTCGGCTTGACCCGCCATCCTTTAAGATCAACGGAAGACAAGCATCCAGGCTTTTTTCTGCCCTGGCACCGAAATGGTGGAACGAACTTCCCCTGGGTGTCCGAACAGCAGAGTCGCTCACTGTCTTCAAACGCAGACTGAGGACCCACCTCTTATAAGAGTACTTGGGTAAAGTGTAGTGTTGAGTATCGTGGTCTCTATACTGACTAAGCTTAGAGGTATCTTTTGGATCCTAGTCTATACAAACCAGCTATGGGTATTTTCTGAGTAAACAGTGAAGCACTTTTCAAGTTATATGGATAAGAGTATATGCTAAATACCTTAAATAGAAAGGGAAATAAAAGCACATACATTTGGAGACATTTGGTAAAAAAAAAAATTTAATGCAGTTAGAGCCAAGTTGGATGTAGCACAGCAGCATTTATCTATACTAATAAAGAAGTCTCAATAAAGTCTCAACAAAGATAGAAATACAAGTGTGTGTGTATGAAAAGTGAATTCAGGTCCTGTCTTCTAATTACCAGGAAATGCAGTCGGTGGAGAGTGACAGAAACAGAGCCGAGAGCAAGCCACAAAAGGAATCCGGAAAGAGAGAAATGAAATAGTGGAAGAAAAATTGGGAAATAATTAGAGTGGTAGCGGGTCCAGAAGAAAGAGGTGGAGAGAGTGATGGAAGAGCTATCCGGAAGGACGAGAGCAAGGATTTCACCGCTGGTGGATGACCACAGGGACTATTACACAGAGATACAGAACAGAGAACACTCATGTTTGGGAACAAAAGAAATTATTAATTAAGCACTTCCAGAAGACCCCCCACACATGCCAGAGGGAAAGCCAGGGAGTGATAGAAGGAGAGTGAGAGATGAAAACATTACATGCAGTGTTCATCTCCAGCAGAATGACAGGACAAATGTTTTTTGGCTTTGTGTTTCCAGGCCTTAATTGAACACAGTGTCCGGGATGTGACCCAACCCCGCTCTTCTGCTGCTTTCCAGCTCGATCTCAGCGTAGCGCCGAGAGCCAGAGAGCTCCGCAATGTGGCACAGAATATCAGAAAGCAAAAACACACCCTTTCACTGCTTTCACTCCATGCCAAGCCCGGCCAGGGAGTCATTACGGAGCGAATGTTGTTCTTACAGCCACTGATTTCGCTTTATGGCCTGAGGCGTCCACCAGGGAAGGCTTTTAGGCTTTTTGCTGTTTGAAATGCACTGGAGCTCCAGATGGAGGCTGGATTTGTTCACCCTGTGATGTGAGGCATTGGGCTTTAAATGTACTTGTTTTAAAGGAGTGTATGTATGGTGTGTATAGGAAAGGCAGGTATGAAGGTGATTTGTAGATGAGGATGAGGATGAGTGTCTTTTATTGGTCCATTCATCAGGAACTTTTGACCCAAAGTAAACAGATTAAGATTATGCCAGATTAAGTCAAAAAGTTCAAATGGAAATATAGGGGGTTTGTGCAACAGTGACAATACATTTCAAGCAAAATATTTTATTTTAATGCGAAACAAAGTTAAAAATAATTCTTACTATTACAAAGTAAGATCTGTTTTATAAAATTGTGGATCAGATTAATGTGGTATTAACCCCTTAAACCCAAAGTCAGGGATATTTATTTCTGCTGCGGATTTATAGTGTACCAGGTTTTGTGGCATGCCACAGAGTTCTATTTTAGGGCCTGTGACAGTGTAACAATATTAATGTAATATATTAAGTGTTTAAGAGTTTATTAAGTTTAAGAGGTGAACAAAGGTAACTGTGACAGCACCATTTAACAGAATGCAGGTTTTCTAAAAGTGATTAGCAGTACACTTTTGAAGGTAAAAAAGGTAAAGGTGCCCTTGCTCAAGGGCCCAACAGTGGCAGCTTGCCGAGCCCGGGAATCGAACCCACAACCCTGTTATCAATAGCCCGGTGCTCTAACTGCTGAGCCACCACTGCCCCAAAATTTAAAAATAAAGGTTTATTTTTTTTAATAAAGGTACTTAAATTGTTATTGCTTTATTTTTCAGAATAAAGGTACTTCTTTGAGCAATACCAACCTTGAGCAACCACTTTTGGTTCCATGTTTATAATAGAGATGTTTCAGTGTGAACCTTTGAATTCGTTGGGTGAACATCTTTAAAAGGTTCTTCACACTCACACATATATAATACAGACCAAATGTAATTCTTTTATGGCATTGCTCTAAGAACCTTTTGAAGAATCTTTATTTTTTTAGAGTGTATGTATATGAGCATGCATGCGTGTCTGTACTGTACTGTCCAACTGAGGTCATTAAGTACAGGTTACTCATTGTCCAGCGTCAGGAAAGGGTCTAAAACATACCAGAAAATGACACCAAAGCCTCAACATCTAAATGCAAATGTCCAGTTTTTTTTATTGTCCACCATTTACCTTCATTACAGCTTCCACATTCTCTTCAGTAGACTCACTTTTCATTCAAAATTTTCTACACCTTATCACCATCCAAATAATCACAAACACATTCAGAGATGTTGAGGTCTGGACTCATTGTTTAGATCAGCAGGAGCTTCAGCAGTTTGATTTACAAATGTGTTCTTGTTTCTTGATCAGCTCTACGTCCCTTCAGACCTACAGTGTTGAGTCGTCCTCTCACAGTGGAAGGATAGACACCTGTGGATGTTTTCAGATCTGAAGCGATAGTGGAGCTTGATTTTCTTTTCTCTCTCTTAAAGATCAAAGCGTTCAGTGTTGTTTAGCTAATGGGATCAGTGTTGGTGGTCTACCAACACGCGCATTTTCTCTATATTTCAGTTTCTGATTCCTTTGCCTTGGAAGCAGAAATGTACGCATAAATGGGCTGGTTATGAAAATGTGTGCATGGAGGAATCTATAAGTGTGTGTTTTAGGTGGTGTGTATGTGTGTGAAACTGGAACTCTGGACAGAGTAACAGTGGGAGGTTTAGGGGCGTTTGTAAAAGATGACAATACTACTTTGGCTCAGATAGACGGTTCTGAATGTAGGATTATGTGGTTATCTCCTTCTACACCTCCTTGCAACATGGATAGGACACACACTCTAATCTAGAGCAGGACACACACACATACACTCATCTCTACCTCTAACTGAGTCCTGACCACTTCCCTGCTGGTATCTCCTAGAGCAGAACCTGTAAAGCATGTGGTTTATCAGTGAGCTCCGCAGCCATGGTTAGTACAGTCAATGTGTTACAATTACACAAGCAGGACAGAGAAGAGAGAGAGAGACGTGACATGTCAACTGTTTAAGGCTTGGTTTTCCATACCCAGGTTGAACCTTGTCCAGGACTATAGTTCTATAATAATTTTCTATATTGGCAGGTTTAAACTCAGCCTGTCTCCTGAACATTGCATTGGTTGCAGCATTTGCTTCTTTAGATGAATGGCTGATATATATCACAAACAAATCAGATTTGGAAAAAAAGCACAAAAAAAAACAGATTTGGGCCACTTTGTGACCACCCGCTGTGTGACCATAGTGCCATAGTGCAGTAGCAGCATTCCGGCCCAGAGTGGCAATAGGAGACCTCATTACAGTCAATGAAGCATCGCAATGATTCTGGAGCTGCTATTTTAATGTAAAACTGCTACATAAGGTTGCTTTAACTGCCTCCCACCTTCACACACACACACACACACACACACACACACACACACACACACACTGCCACTGCCAACTTCAGCCAACTTGAAGCCCCCTAGTTGCAACATCCTAATCCCAGCATGTTATTTAAAAAAAAAAAAAAACTAAAATATGTCCACTCTACACAACATATAATTATAATCATTGTTTATTTGTAATTGTCACAGTTTTGCCAACCAATCATTTTCACACCACAATATGAATGTCAACTGTGGCATAATGGCCTTGTATTTGGGGGTCAGCATTGCCCCAGATGACCCCCATTCCCCCTTCACCCTGTGTTCACACTAAAGAGGCATTTGGCCTGATTGACCTGTGGCTTGTGAGCAGACACTTCAAAATAAATTTGCACATTCAGTAAAAAAAATACTGAGATGCAACAGAAGAGCCAGGAAGAGGAAAATTGCTCATTTTTAGCACTTTATTTACCTGGCTCCCGAAAACAGGTGCGACCTGCAAAGTAGAAGACTTGAGAGACCACCCCTATTAAGCCTCAGATCTCATTTACCGGTCCATGTGCCTCAGTACCACACAGGCCCACTTATAACACTAACTAAGCCCAAAAACATACAGTTAACTATTTTACACCCACAAGCCCTGATGGCTGACTCCACCTCACAGCCCACTTACTTTAAAAACACCCTCCTTTTTAGGCTGGCCCGAGCCCCGATGCCACAATACTTCTCTCACACAAATGATGTTGCAACATCAACTAACAGGGGTAGTGACTGGCAGAGACTGATATGAAGCATTGCTTTTTCTTTTCCAATACGGATCTTGACATCTTGAGGATCAGCCAATGCTGATCCCAGAGGGTCAATCATTTTTCCCCTCTGATATCCAATCCAGCGGTTTCTTCCCATTATCTATTGACACCAACATAACATCGCTATCATTTTAACAAAAATATTATTCCAAATGGTTTATTAACAATACGACTTGTAGTAATTCATCTTCTTATGTATATATATATGCTTTATTCCTTATTCTTGGTAATTGCCTTTCATCTCCGGTTGGTTTCAAATACATATTTTTTACATGTATTCTATTTATTGTTATTTTTGTAATTATTGTATTGTATTACTGTGCTGTATTGTGCATCTGGCTGCCTGCCTGCCTACCTACCTACACATCTATCTACCTACCTACATATCTATCTATCTATCTATATATCTATCTTAAGCAGTGTGGGATTTCTTACTGGAATCATTTGATGCAAGAAAAGACTACTTCTTGGACAGGGTACCAGTCCATCACAAGGTACCACACACACACTTATCCACGCACATCTTGGGAGCACTTAGAGGGAGAGAACACACTAAACGCCATACAGACAGTGACAGGTGTGAGGACTGAACCCACAATTCCAGGCACCTGGAGCTGTGTGACACATACACACACACACATACACACACACACACACACTTCCTGCTGCATCTCCATGTCACCCCCCCAGAACATACACGGACAATGTCTGCAATTATTTGACCATTTCTGCAGTTCATACACTGGTAACTGATAATATCATATTACGTAACGTGTCATGAGGAGAAGCTGAGTTAAATGTTGAGAGGCGCTGTAATCCCGGAATGCAACATCGTCAACATCAGCCTTGTACAAACACTCAGAGGGAAGATCACTTGCAATACTGGCAAAGGCTAAGGGGATCATAAAACACTGTTCGCTGGACATTGTCCAGCTCTCCTGAATTGTATAGTGTCTGTGATGAAATTCAGCATTTACAATAATGCATTTAGTGTCAGCTTGAGAAATGACGAAATATGAAATTAATTTTGAAATGGATTTTGAAACGTGCACTGTCCCCTGTGATAAATGGAGCTGGTCATTTTAACCCCTAAACGCAGAAAGGCGTATTGCACACTAAGGTGTATTATTCAGGGAACTACAGGGACTTCTGGTGGGGCTGTTCTATTTGGTAATAGAAGTCTGTAATAACACTTTTAGCCCACCGGCCACTTGTACCAGAAGGGCACCATTCATTTTCAAACACGCTTGCTCTGAGTTTAGATAGCAGATATGTGCTAAATCGTTTAAGTAAAGTTAAGCTCTAAGATCATTCACAAAAATGATTCGATTCTCTGAATCGAGCATTTGTGTGTTTGTGTATTTTTCTTCGCTTTGCTGGCGAAGAAAGGCACAGCAGTAATCCTGCCTGAATTCAAACTGCCTCATAAGTTATTTTCACAAGTTCCACAATGAAGCCAAGCTAGTTTCATAAGTGGTATCTGGGCAAACCATAGATACAAGAGAGAGAGAGAGGGAGAGAGAGAGAGAGAGAGAGAACGAGAACTGAAGTAAGCTTATAGAATCATCTTCACTCTGCTGTGTCTGTCAGTAGGCCAGCTGTTCCAGGAGAGTGCTTGGGCCATCTCTGAGTTATATTACACCAGAGCCTCATTCGAGCTAATCCAGTGCAGAACCCACGCCATTTAGAGAATTCCTCCTCACCACCGTGATCAGAATTAGACAGCCTTTTCCACTTGCACAGTAAATTACACGTACAGTTGCATGACAACAAGCCCCTGCCAGGTTTGACAGATGATTTAGGGTGCGATTTAGGAGCTAAAAAGGAGCTAAATTAGTTTAAGGTGAAACATTGGGAAATAATGAGCAGAGCACACTGCGTTCAGTGTTCCAGGGACGCAAGTCGCACTGTGATTTAGGACGACTAAGTGCTTCAGGATGGTTCCGTAATGTGATGTATTTATGTTCGCGAGCAGGATCTCAATGGATCCTGGGTCTAACTTGAATTGTGGCCCCAACTGGGCCAGCGGCAGCTCCGCAGGTCAGGCTTCCAAAGCCCAGATGAGAACAAGGTGCAGAATAAGAGCATGTGTTTTGGATCCCTGGGTGGGCAGCTAAGGACAGCGTCACAGGGGTGTAGGTCTGAGAGGTCCTCCCTTGACCACGGCTTTTCTGTGAGATGCTTGAGCAACAGAACTCTCAAGGTTGTGTGTTATCCTGAATATCGTATATATCAGCATGCTGAAACGACGATGCTGTTATCAGGTACAAGACATGCAGGTAGAACTTTTGTTGTTGCATGGATGGAATTGATGGATCAACAACAAAAAACAGTAATGATAATGATAATAATAATTATAATAATAATAATTATTATTAGTCGTAGTAATAGTAGTAGTATTTTTATTGACATTATTGGTGTTATTATTATTATTATTGTTGTTATAATAAAAACAAAAAACAAAATAATAATAATAATAATAATAATAATAATAATAATATCTCAGAAGTCGCATTTTATACCTCATGATGACAATAAGTGTATTTTCATATACATGTAGTTGCACGTATGTTCTAACATGTATGGATTTAAATGAATGTAAGTGTCTTGCAAAAAGGTGCCCTAACATTAAGGGATTTGTATTTTTTGTATATTATTTAGAAATAAAAAGGTTGTGTTTTAATAAAAAAAAATATGCATTGCAAATTAATTATGTGAACTTAATAGTAGTACTATAAATAATAATAATAATAATAATAATAAGAAGAAGAAGAAGAAGAATAACATTAATATTAATAAAATAAAAATAATATTTTCAGTGCAACCATTATTTGTAATGCAATAAATGAGCTCTAATGAACCTTAAGCTACAACACCTGTTTTTAAAGTGTAATTGTACCTAAACCTACTTTATTAAAAATAAAATGAATAACAACAGCTGATAGACTTTGGCTTTGTTACTGATATGCTAAATAAAAAAAAGGAAAAGTTTACTTCTACTAGATTTACTGTACAAGTAAAAAGTACAAGTAACTCCTGACAACAATGACATACATTTAAGCCTTTCCTCCATCTAAATAACTCGAGGTTCTCTGAATTTTCCAGCATCAGAGCTGCTGACTGTCTTCCCCTATTCTCAATAATCTCATGCACAGCATGATTTGTGCTCCTTCACCCACTTTGCCCCAACTACTGTAGAACATGAATTGCTGCAATGAGCATTGCTGCAATCTGTGATAGAAAGGTTAAAAAAGGTAAAGGTGCATGTATTTGTCACTGCACTATGGACATCGAAATGTGTCCTCCACATTTGACCCATCTGTGGTAGTAAACACACACACACACAGACACACACACACACTAGTGAACTAGGGGCAGTGAGCACACACACACCCAGAGCAGTGGGCAGCCAACTTCAGCAGCTGGGGAGCAGTGAGGGTGAAGGGCCTTGCTCAAGGGCCCAACAGTGGCAGTTTGCTGAGCCCTGGTATTGAACCCACAACCCTGTCATCAATAGCCCGGAGCTCAAACCGTTTATTAATTATTATTTTTCTTTAATTCAACAATTCTGTCAAAACAGTTAATTAGCAAATTATGGGTAGTGTTTTCTGCAAAACCAAAAAATGCAGTATTAGTTTTTATTCTGAAAACATATATTTCAAATTCAACATATTAAATTAACATTGGCAGACTGGTAATTTATGCAGGCTTCTAATTTATATATTTAACTTTATATGGCAACTAAAAGTATCATAATTCCTCCCTTTTCCAGTTAGTAAGTCATAAATATATATTGAACTTTCCACATATTTAATTGTCTAGCAACTAATAAACTGTACATGAGTTTTAAATCAGCTAAAACATGTTTTGTGTCCCAAGTTTGCTTCTGTAGTTTTGGCCTGGAGCTACGAGGTTAATACAGCTAGGCTGATATAACAGAGGCTTATTGGTCCCAGGTCAACATTGTGCAAACTGCACACTTAAATCATGCTTAAAACATTTTTCCCTCAAACCACATTGAGCTGTTAAATGATCTCCAAAGGACTTATGTGCGTATGTGGTTTCTGACACCAAGTGACAAACTGCTACCTATAAAAGTGTACAAAAGTAGGCCCAAAATACAAGCTTCAGACTCGACTACTGTTTTGAGCAATTAGCCTGTTTTGTTAGTGTCCATGTCCTCAGATAATATACGTCACATAATATACATGTCAGGAGCTACACAAGAAGGTTCTTTTGAAGCAACCCAACACAGTTTGAGGCACATTTGGATATAACGTAATGTGAAGATTGCAGGGGGAAAAAAACTGCCATTACTTCATAACTAGCCAGCAGAGCACAATTAGCACCTGCTTTAGTTTAATAGTACTGTAATTACACAGCATTCTCAGTCATCTTTCATGTTTCCTTTTTTTTTTTTTTTTTACAGTCATTACAGTGGTCAGAGAGTAGGCCGATAATGCGCAGAGGAGTGTGCTGAGCTGATGAGGAAGATGCAGCGAGCAGGAGATGGTGGGGCTGGAGTTTGGCATGCGCTGCGCTGCCTCTACAGCTGCCTTATCTACTGCCAGAGCCCAGAGCCACTGGAGCTTAGGGTGAGCTCAGGACACGCACATGCTAGCGTGCACTCTAGCACATTCACAGAAATGCACAAATGCACATGAATAGATTGTCCTCCAATTTTTATTTTTTTTATTTATTTTTTTTATTTTATTTTGATGTCTTGATTTTTACACTGTCACGTCTTTCTTTACATGAAAGATACTTTTTCTTGGAATGATTGTACAGTTTTTTTTTCTCTCAGATTTTCAGAAGTTTTTGAATGGCCCTTCTCCCCCTTAATTTGATCAGGTTGCCATTCATTCTAGACTTCACCTCAACGTTTACTGTACTTTCATGCACACAAGCATTAACACATGTACTTATTTAGTCATGTACAAGCAAAAACTGAATTCACCACATTATGATTAGTCTACCGTAGACCTACCTTTAAGTCATATGGCTAATATGACAAGGCTTCTCAAGCAAGAGATCTTGACTTGATCTTTTTTGTGAAACACAATCCAGACCAGGATCTGGTTTCTTTTAAAATGTGTTAAAATTGATCAGTTGAAATCAGTGTCTGGAAACATCTCGCGCCACAAAAAAAGACAATAAACATCTTGTTTTTGTACTGGAATTTGTACAATATGTGCTGTACTGTATCTGTCAGATCTAGAAAGCTGGGAACAGAAGAAACATTGAATGGCATTTTTAGTGTTTTCAGATTATGGGGAAATGGAAAATCATAATTCGCAAATACCTACGACATGTGAAAGTGGTATACAGTAGAGAAAAGGGGTACAGTGTAACACATTCAGAGTTTTTTCCAAATATTTTATATAAATTATTTAAGCAAGCATAATTTTTCCATAGTCACTTTGTTCCCAGAGGCTTTAGTACAAATTCTATACTACAACTGTGTAGTTACATTTTACTAGTCCATACAAATACACTGTATCTACTGGCGATGTGTTACAGCGTTTGCTAGTACAGAAGGATTACAGTAGTACAGCCTGTGTAAATATATGTGTATCAACTTTAATCTTTGACTCGTGTAAGTACACAAGTGTATCTCTATATCCGTAACCACGTATTGTCATATATATTTATACATATGTAATAAGACAAGAGTAGCTGTATTTATACACAGCGCTTTTCTTTTTACAGCTACTGAGATGCACTTGTGTGATTTCAGTCTAAACTGAGGTTGATACACATATTTAATTAAACAGTAGTCACTAGTAGTTACATGGTTATTGCATGGGTTATGTATAGTGTAACAACTCAAAACAATACACCAAGAGCAGCAATTTTGCCTTACATTTAATAAACTAACGTACAGTTTATATGGGTGTGGTATTTGTGTTTGTTGTGTATGTGTTTGTGTGTGTGTATGTGTTTCTGTGTGTGTGTGTCAGAGAGTGTGTTATGTGTATCACGCAGTGATAAAATGAAGTTTTATCTGTTTGCTCATCTTTTTCTCCCTGTGGGGTGGTCATGACTGGTGACATAGATATGGCATCAGTTATCTTGCTGTCTCTCTCTCTCTCTCTCTCTCTCTCTCTCTCTCTCTTTCTCTCTCTCTCTGGAAAAGTAGCACACACACACAAACACACACACATATCTTCACTATCATATCTCCTTTTTTATATCCTGTCAACTGTTCCACTCCACATGGCTCTACACTACGCACATGCTCAGTAGGAGGTCAGCTCCCAGTCTGTATCATATCACACAGAGCTGGCTACCACACTTAAGCTTTGGTTCGGTCAGTCACGCAATTCAGCGAAGACTCTTGGAGCAATCCGCTTTCACTGTAGGCTGGAAAACGTCTGTGTAACTCAACTACCTCTAAGCGCGCAAACTCCTCCCTTTGCACTGAATGTGAACACACTGAGGCTGTGTCATTTTGGTGTCTGGGACATCTCTAGATTTGAGCTAATAGTAAATGACATTTTGCAAAATGGCAGTTATTATAAAGTGGGGTCATTAATTGTAATAGAATGAGGGGCTAGTAGTAATAGTTCAATGTTATTTGAACCAATGAGTGTAGAAAACACGGATAGCACAACATCTCACAGTCCCATCCCAATTTATTTCAAAGACAAAACAGCCCATTTTTCATCTCATTGTCCTCCTGTAAACTGTCTTTCATCTCCAGTGTCTAATTCCAACAGTTAGGTCTCCCTGTGCTAATATTGGTCCCCAGAAACCCTAGCTATTAAACTCTTGCTATATCGTAAGAAGGCTTAGGAATTAATGGATTGACAGCCTTGGCTGGAAGAGATCCTTCTTACTCTTCATTACATGGAGTAGCTGAGTGGTAGTGCACTTTTACTGCTGTAAAAGTATCCAGGGGGAAAATCCGCTCAGTGAAGGCAGTCTGAGACACGCCTGAGAGTAGACAAGTCTGGCTCCATCTCTAGTCTCTACTCCGCTCTGGACTCTGGTTGCTAATTTGACAACATGGTGGAACATTTTGGCTTCATTTCTATAGAATGGAAGGGAATGGAACCATGGTGTCCATGTTTTCTACAGTCATACAGATGCATATGCCATCACAGTGTTGGAACCAATAATGTCAGATTTGAGCCAAAGTGGGAATGACCTAGTCATTTTTTTAATTCTGAGTCTTTAAATAGCATTTTATTATGCACACGCGATTCAACAGCAGGTCAGTTGAAATAGAAATATGGTTTTATTTTGGAGCTCAGTGAGACTCAGTAAGAGTGTTTATGTCAGGCTACTGGAGTGAAGCACTGATGGCTGGCTGTGTCCCAATACTTTACTGAAAACATCCTTTTCTGGATTTTCTGTACCAATGAGCTAGTTGGCTCTTACAGTAAATCAGGGAGAATTAATGAAAACACTGACTGCAGACTCACATGAGAAATGTAGAATTTACTGTAAATTTACTGCTGTCAAATGAAAAACATGTATCTCCATTTTAGTTTTCTTCATGGTTTAAACCCTGTAGTTGTTTTGTGTGTCAATTCTTGATGAATAGACCAATAGAAATGTTCTCTTATTAAATCGTATTTAATCTTAAAATGCATTATTCAAAGACGATATATATATATATATATATATATATATATATATATATATATATATATATATATATATACATATACATACATACATACACACACACACACACATATATATATATATACATATATATACATATATATATACATATATACATATATATACACACACACACACACATATATATATATATACACACATATACACATATATACATACACACATATATACACACATATATACACACATACATATATACACACATATATACATATATATATATATATATATAGAGAGAGAGAGAGAGAGAGAGAGAAAGATAGATAGATATCTATAGATTTATATTTATATATATTTATCTATAATAACTACTGTACAGTACAGTAATCCAGCTCAGTTAGTGCTATGGTCCAAAAGAGCTCAGTGCTGACTTAAAGCCTGAATAGGAAAGCGAGTCAGAGACTGGAGATATTTCTCCATATCTCTCTCTCTCTCATGCCTTCTCATCCATTACTGTGGCATGAGGCCTGTTGACAGCTTGGTCTTCCCCCACGTGGCTTACACTGTGGCCCCCCAAACTGACCCATCCATCCCACCCCAACCCCAAACGCCCACAACTCTCTCTGACAGGCCATCTGTCAGGCCTCTGTTTACACTAATCAGCCTCCTAGCGGAGCCGAAGGCTGGAAGCAGCATCCTCGGTTTTGAAATTTCTTCGGAGGCTTGGGACGCAGTGGAAATAGGCAAATTAATGCCAGAAATTAATAACTGCCAACGTTTGTTGTAAGAACAAAAAAAGAGTGAAATCAACAATTTATAAGCATCTGGTTGGACTGGCTCAGCGACTGCGTTAGCAAGAGAAGAGCTTGTGCAATGCAGAAATGGCTTTTAAAAGCCACCTTTTGTCCATTTGCGTGAGTGTGTGTGTGAGTGATGATATAAAGCTGCATGTAGTGCTTCTGAAGGCATGATGCCTGTCCGCACCATTAGTACAGTCCTGATCCTGGCTTTTGAGTTGCTCTGTGATGCAAATTGTAGCGTTTTCTGGGCCCTAAGACTCCATTTTAGCTTTTTTTAAGTCAAGGCTTTAGGCCACAGTCGGGGAACACACCTATTTCAACTCATTCGTTATTTGCCAGGTTATTTGCAGGGAGGTCAGCACAATATAGGGTGGCCAATCAGAAAAGAGGACAATTAGATAGACATCGCCGTTGTCTTTCAAAACACCTCATATCTCAAGAAAAAGTTTCAATGGAAGATTTTATTTTCAGTCATTTCGGAGCATTTCTATTGGTCCAGCCCTCATGAAATCTTGAAGTAATGTAAAGAGCAACAAAAAGATTATGTCAAAAAACTAAACACAGCAAGGATGAAGACACAAGGTTTTTGCATGACATGGACAATACATTACAATACTAATATATTAATATATGAATTATATATTGCTCTTAAAGGTAATAAAAGGTGACATAAAGCCTGTTTAATATTAAAGGGTAAATAATAAAAGCTGTAAAAAAATAGTGGCATTCAAAATTCATCACAATAATGTGTTATTAACATGTAAGTAAGATCAGTTTTTCTAAAAGTGATTAGCACTAGTTGACCTGACCTGCAAGAAGCAGCTAGCTTCTTAGTTGATAAGTCTGTTGTTTTTAACAGCAGGGAAAATGACTGGTCTTGCAGTTTAATGGTATTAGTGAACCAAGACTGGTCTAATCTAATCTAATGTGTGGGTGAGTTTGCTATTTATCTACCTCTATATGTGGCCATTTGCCTGAATAGATGTGTGCTTGCCTGCCTACAAATGGATGTCAGTCTGTATAGAGTATATATATATATATATCTGTTTACCCTCTTGTCTGTTTGTCTGGCATTTGTCCATTTTGTTGATCAATGAGGGAACAGTACCAACAAGACACTTTTCATGCCATGCGTTAACAACTCCGAAAGCTGTGGAGGTTTCCTTTCCTAGTGCATGGATGTGTGTTTGTTTATAATGGGAAAACTTTCTGTATACACAGCTCAGGAAAGCGGAGACCCTCATTAAAATGCATTGACAACTGTTTAAAAAACTGACCTAGACTGTATATTATCACAGTGATCAGCGTGTGTACATGTGAAAGTCGAGTTTACTTCAAAAGAACAGTTTTGGATGGCAAACATGCCATGTAATATTTACATGACAAACACACACACACACACAAACCCACTCGGATTGAGATGAGATGGAGAGCACAGAATGAAAACTAACATCATGCTTTCAATCTTTTCTGCAGTCCTACTGCAAATATCAGCTGTTGACATTCATTTTCCAGACACTTTAAAAGATCAGAAACAGACATACACACTCACACAAAGTCAAGTCTCAGGGACTTTGACCTCTGACTTTGACCTAAGACTGACCTGACACAAAACAGGAGTCATGGTCTATAATATCGAGGTCAAACTCAACAGGTTGACATGGGCCTTGCTGCTGTTTGTGGTTTGTGTGTTTAGTGGCCTTGAGGAGTGTCTCTCTCAAACAATGAAGAACACTAGGGCAGATTAGTAAAGTCCTAATCCTGGCTCTTGAGTTCCTTTTCTCTGCACATTTCAGTGTTTTCTCTAGCCTGCCTTAATACCAATTTTAGCCTCTTCGTGTAGAGGCTCTAGGCCATGGCTGAGGAACACACTTGATTCAACTCATTAGATAACTGCTTTCAATGGAAGCCAAAGTAGCAATTTGAGTCATTTCAAGTAATTTAGGAGCATTTCTATTGGTCCATTCATCATAACATTGTGATGCAATGTAAACAACAACTGCCAGATTCACATTATACATGTCAAAACATGAAAAATGGAGACTTAAATTTCTAAATTTCTATAGGGTAACAAAGACAGAAAAGTTGAAAAACGGCCAAGACAATTCAAAGCTATTCTTCAAAAGAAAAAACAAGAAAATGTGAAATGTGACTTCATTTTGCTGGATTATCCACTGAGAAATATTTTGTTGCCTGTTATATGGGCAGAGTCTGAATAAAAAATAGCAGTCTTTATAAGCCATTTTAAGCCCCAACCTTATTTTTAGTCATTTCAGAGCATTTCTATTGGTCCAGCCCTCATGAAATCTTGATATAATGTGAAGGGCAACTGCCAGATTTCAATTATGTCAAAAAAACTAAACACAGCGAAAATGAAGACACAAATTTCTGAATGACATAGATAATACATTACAATACTAATATATTAATATATGAATTATATATTACTCCTAAAGGTAATAAAAGGTGACAAAAAGCCTGTTTAATTCTAAGGGTAAAAAAATAAAGGCTGTAAAAAATAGTGTAATTCAAAATTCATCACAATAATGTGTAATTAACACTTGATTCTGCTTTCAAGTCAATGTAACAATTCAAGCAATTCCAAGTAATTTGGGAGCATTTATATTGGTCCATTCATCATGGAATTGTGATGCAATGTAAACAACAACTGCCAGATTCACATTATACTTGACAAAACATGAAAAATGGGTAACAAAAACAGAAAAGTTGGAAAACGGCTAAGAAAATTTAAAGCTGTTCTTCAAGAGAAAAACAAGAAAATGTGAACTTTGACTCCATTTGCTGGATCATCCACTGAGAAATATTTTTGCCAGTTATGTGGACAGAGTCTGAATAAAAAATAACAGTCTTTATAAGCCATTTTAAGCCCCAACCTTGCTGTTCAAGAATGCATGTGTCAACTCTTTTTGAATGCTTAATATGCTTGGAAGAGAATATCATGAAGTGAGAGTCATTCCCAACTAGACAGAAGGCTTCCAATTATACTTTCTCGGACAGCCATGGATGGCTAGGACATCACTGGGGATCAAGCTTAGAATTGCAAACCGCCAGTCCCAAAAGGTTGAATTCCATTGTACTGCTGTACAATTACTGTAAAGTGTGTATCACCTTATGAAAGGGATAACACTGTGCCACCGGGGAGCTCAAAGAGCCTGACGGGTAAACATTACTCTATTTTAAATTGACCATCGTACTTCACTGAACCTTCTAATCATGATAAGGACAAACACTTAGTTGTAGACAGGGACTGTTAGGACACTATTTACATTAAAAAGATATATTCATTTTATTATCTACATTAGTTACCCTTACATTTTCTTTTGTGCTTCAAAATATATTATCCAACTGTCCTTGAAATTCTTACGAGGAGCGCACAGATTCCTGTGTGTAGGGGTCAGAGGCCATCACTCCTTAAGTAAAGTCTATAGGCCGTCTAGAGTAGATAAGGTTTAAGAACAGGTCATAAAGCTGGTCAAGTGGCTCAGCAGTCCACAGAGTCACACCCAGCATTATAGGGCCACAGAATGTGCCTGTGTATGTATGTATTTTAGCAGACCATTCAGCTATTTGCTACAACCTTCCTAAACTGGACATTCAGAAAAGCATTGCCAACATAACAGAATGCTCTGGAGCAGCCACGCATGTGGCTAAAGGCACCATGCCCAATGCTGTTGGGTAGATAGAGTAGGTTATAAAGCTCTGCAGCACTGGGCAGTGGAGCAGTGGAGCTGACTAATCTAACTAATCATTCACTAATTCATCAGATATGAAATGCCATCAAAACCTCACAGCAATGTTCCAGAATGTAGTGTTCGGCAGCAAAGAGGATATAAAAACTCTAGAGGAGCAGGTGTCTACAAACCTTTGGACAGATAGTGTATTGCGGCTGCAGCAAGTCCTTTTTTGCACTGCAGCTTCTCATATCTGTGGTTCTGGCTCTTGCGAGGGTGCTTTTGAGCTCAGGTCTGTGTAAGAGCTCTGCACTATCAGGACCTTCAGACCTAGTCAGGCTCTCTCCAACCTTCTAAAGAAGAGCACTGCCGACCTTTCTGCTAGAACAGTCACAGCCTGCTGCTCTTCAGCGCCACGTAATTCAGCACTTCTCACGCCACAGGCTATCACTGCGGAAATCATGGCTAGGGAGCTTTTGAATCAAACCAATCAGGCGAGAGAAGGCTGTAGATATGCTTCGGTGGGTTTTAATTGGAAATTCTGAACTATTTACTCTTCCTTTTCTCTTGTATTGCAGTATTGTCACTGTTGTATTTTTTAGGTCAAGGCAAATAAAGGAAGAGTTGCTTGGAAGATTGGAAGGTTGAAAATGACTCATTTTTGCAAAGCAATGATGCAAACTAAGAGCTTGTTTCTTCAAGAATACAAATAAAATACATGAAAATAGTACATTTCTATAGATGCAGGCAATTTGACAACCTCACAACAAGTCAATTGATGTCTTAGGCCACATCAATTAGGTCTTAACACACATTTTCTATGGAATTTTTAATGCCTTCCAATGGTCTGCCTCAATAAATAAAGTATCATCTGACAACAGCCTTGCCAAGTCTTGTCAACTATAAATATTTGATGTATAATTTTGACAATAGGTTACATGAGCACATGTGCAAGGTCCACAAATATAGTCCTACATTCCCTGTTACAGGAATGATACTAATGGAAGTAGACATGTTAAAGAGTATTAGGTTTTGGTTGGTGTAAGTAGGTGTATAGTATGTGATTCTTACTAGATGACTTTACAGAGTGCTTTTTAATCTCAGTGGGGCTTATTTTAGGGTAAACCTTACTCCACTTCCAACTAAATGTAGGGATACATTAACAGTATTTCAAAACACCTCCCTCCAGTTCCGTATGTTTAGAAATACAATAATGGCCTTTTGTACATGCATCAGAATACCTGGAACTTTTGCCCTGAATCACTGCATGTCCGCGTGATACTCCCAACACTCAAAGCCCAGAGAGGCTTATCCATCAACATATAATCAACTAGTCATCAGATCTCTCACTCTCTGAGGAGTTGGGTTTGGTCATCATGCCAGCAGTTCTAAGAACCTGACTCCAAGTACCTTGGTAAAACTCATTGGTCAACACCATTGGTCACATCCCCTAGAAGGCCTTGGGGAACTCAAACAGGTCATTTGCGGTCCTCTTGCTCCTCAATCAAGAGATATGTTTGTGTGTGTGTGTGTGTGTGTGTGTGTGTGTGTGTGAAGAGGCATCAAAAACTGTTTTGAAGTAAGGGAGCATAAACGGGTGGCATAGCTGAGGTTCTGGTAGCGCTAGCAAAAGTACAAAAGTACTCTGGTTACAAAATACTCTGGTAAAAGTTGAGGTTTGGGGTAATTTTTTACTCAAGTAAAAGTATAGTCATGAAATTAAGATTAAACTCTCCTGAAAAATCCAAAATCAGCTTAAGGTCAAGACCAGCTTTTGCTGGTAGCTGGTCTTGGCTGATAAAATGGTCATTTAAGCGAAAACATAAATAGGCTTGGGCAAGCAGCATGGTCTTGCTGGTCATTTTGGTCATCCAGCACAGTTTTACTGGTCATGCTGGTCGACAGGCTTGGTGATGCTGCTCTACAGGGTTGGTGATGCTGATGTTGGTCACACTGGTCAGCCACCTTAGTCATACCAGTCGACCAGCTTGGTGATGCTTGCCATGCTGGTCAACTAGCTTGGTCATGCTAGTCAAGCTGGTTGACCATATTGGTTGTGCTGGTCATGCTGGTCAACCACCATGCTCAAGCTTGGTCATATTGGTTGTCTAACTTGGTCAGGTTGATCATGCTCATACACCAGCTAAAACAGGTCAACTAGTTAAGCAGGTCAACTAGTTTAATCATTTCTTGACCAGCTTGAGCTTGTTTTATGTTTTGCCTTGTTTTTTTTTTTTTTATGTTTTTTTAAATGCTAATATAACCAAAGGTTTTGGTGTTTTTATTCAGGCCTACTAGTTTTAGCAAATGTACTAGTTTAAAATATGCAAACTCCAAAAATTATACCACCCTGTCATGACCCACACGGTCTGACAAGAATGGGTGAACACTCGCAGGGGATGGACCAAGGCGAGAGTTTATTGATCACAATAAACCATAAACAAAACAGTAATGCAGCAATGATTACCAGGGATAAGGAGGAACAGAAACAACAACCGTGACAACCAATACCGGGCAAACCAAAAGAACACACCTGGGGCTGGTGAAGCACTAGAGCTGTGCTAGCTGCCGGGGCTGAGCCAATACCGCTACTCTAAAACATAAACCTCCAAGCCGAGCCTGTGAAAACTAAGAACTAGGACATAGAGTAGCGCTAGTCAGGCGCATTGAACTTACTAGACTTGAGAGCGTGAGGAGTCAGCCGCCAAACCTAGACGACTGACCCGGTCCGACGGTGAGGAGAGCTAACTGCTGAAACGAGCTGGAGAGTCGCTCATTCCCGGAGCTCCTGGACCCAAGCTCACTGAACCTATGAAGCTTGGCGAGAGATCGCCACAGTCCTGCAGTAGCTCCCTAATGGACCCTGAGACGAGAGCTGCCTAGCTAGTTAGCTTTCCCCGCTAAGCTAGCTAGGTTGAAAGAGTCCCCTGTACGAGGATGGACTCTACAGACTAGACCGATGAATCCTGAGTCTCTACCGTGAAACTCAATAACCTGGGTGCATACAGTGCACTAAGAGTAATTCTCAGCAACCGGCAGCTGACACTAGCCCTCCTTAAATACACCAGCCCACAGGTGTAACACATAAACCAAACAATGAACAGACACATGACAAAGACAACCTAAAACCAAGATGGCGACGATGGGTGTCAACACAAGAGTCCTTTTCAACATAAAAGTCCAGAACATAACTAAACATGACATGACCATGACAAGACTTTGAAGGGGGAGTTCTAGATTACCTGTGAGCCGCGGCCCGAGACCGCCCCTGGGGCGGGCACGGCGGCGCGGGCGTGACACACCCTTCCAGACCTTGTCCTTGCATTGAGGGATAGCAATTGAGCAATTGAGACATTTAATGTTTAACAGACAACTGCAAGATTAACTTAACACCTCGTCGCTAGCTAATTTATGTCAAAGGCATAGCTTTGTTGCTTTCATTTTTCTATCTGGGATTAAATGTATTTTTTTTAAAGTGGTGATCATTCCCTGCCGTTCCTAGAGATTGAGGTTATGCTCCACTATTGCTATATATTAGCAAAAGAACATTAACTAGGCTTTTTATTTTGTACATTGTTTGTATATATTTTTATTTATATCAGCTGTGAAAACATTTTTTCCATTTTACATAGTAAACATACCTCTATATTATCACTGCTCTCTAGGCCAATAGAAATCCAGTCACTCATCTGTCTGCATGGTTCTCAAATGCCTCTGCCCTTTTGGAGCATTAATTGTAACAAGGGATGTATAACCACACAATGCTTTTTGATGCTGGTCACACTGGTCGGCCAGCTTGGTCTTGCTGATCAACCAACTTGGTCATACTGGATGACCAGCTCAACTAGCTTGATCAACTAGCTTGGTCATACTTGTAGACCAGCGTGGTCATGCTGGTCAACTGCTATGAACATCGCATAGCCAGCTAACTTATGTTAAAGGCATTGCTTTGTTGCTATACTTTTTCAGTCTGAAAGAAATGTTTTTTTCATTTCATTAAAAAGCGATCAACATTCCCTGCCATTCCCGGGATGGAGGTTATGCTCCACTATTAATAGTACATTAACTTGGCTTTTTATTTAGTATAACAGCTGTGAGAAAACAGCAAACATTTTATTGTTTTAATCAAAACATACTTCTATATACTGGTAAACATACTGCTATATTATCACTGCTATCTGTCTGCATGGTTGAAACATGCTTCTGAAATTCTATCCATTACATTCTCAAATGTCTCACCTGGAGCATTAATCGAAACAAGGGATGTATGACCGCACAATACTTTTGGAATTGTTTTGGTTGAACTAGTAATCTACAACACCAAGCATTTAATAGGGTCACTTTCATTCTGTGGGAATCTAGAAGGGAAGAGAATTTCCCAACACTGGGGATAACACTTGCATTATATTTAGCAATCATTATAATAAAGGATTTATAGTCACGTTTTATTGCCCATGATACACTGACATTAACAAGGTAGCTAAATTGTTGGAAAAAACAATAATAAAAGATGGATTATCACCAACTGCAAGATAACAAGACAGACCTCAGTTAGCTAGCTGACCTAACTTGTTAAATTAGTGAAGCAAGAGCTGTGATCACTTTGCAGCCAACTCCAAGACACTCTAGTTCACTCTAGTTCACCATAGTACACAAAATTTAACCCACCGTTTTATTTCTGGTGGTGTTTTAGGTCCACTGCTCCAATTTGTCACTGAATAGCACTACGGTCTACCATAGTCAAGATCACTACACACATAATAACTCAGTATTTGATAGACTACTAGAAAACACCAACTGGACAAGGTCATATTAGGTGAAGCGGGATAACACACATACACACACAAGAAGGATATGTCCAGTTCTTACTCTGTCCTCCCTGAGCAACAGGAGTGAGCTTGCATAATGCTCAGTAATCCCCAAGATAGTCATTTCTCTAAGCCCAAATCTCCTGATGTGACTTTCAACTTTCAAAAGGATATACTTTTTTCATGTGTTTCTGCAAACGACTGATTTTCCAACTCATTCATTTCATTGTGTTTCTGGACTTAAACTTAATTGCACATTGTTAGAGAGGGACTGTCTTGCACAAATGTCAATACATCCAGAGGTAAAACTAGGTGCAAATGTGAGTGTTGAAGTGTATCTTCCTAATGGCCAGATCATCCCAGTGTCTTCCTAGTGGGTATGCCAATCAGCCAGTTTTCAGCCTATCTGGTAAGCAACAATTGGAGTGTGCCCTGTATTGCTACTCATTATATACGGCTCTTGCATGGTCTTCATGGCAACGGCCCACCTGATCAAACAGAAGGACGGGAGCAAAGTGCATGCCTGCAGCATAGTCAGCAAACAGCCAGTCACTATCGCTGACTCACAATCAGATCCAACCTGATTTTATACACACAGATGTGGACTGCTAACCTTTGATTTCAGAAAACGTGAGCTCTGCAGGCAAACGACACTGACGTTCTTGAACAGTCAGTTGACAAAAGAGTTCTAGGAAAATGAATTGTGTCTAGATTGGCTCAGATCAATCAGCTAGCACACACACCTGTGTGTACCATGTGCAACTTCCTAATGTAAATCCTGCATAGCAAAAAAAAAAAAAAAAAGAAAAAGAAAAATCAGGAATTGCAAAATGTTTGGTTTGGTATGTGATATGAAATAGCGGCCATCAAAGAAAGATCGATAAGTCAATCAGTACATTGACGACTTGGCAATTTTAATTCAGGTTCTGACAGCAATCTTGTTTAACACTTAATTCATGCCATTACTTCATAGAACTTAGCTAACCAACACTAAATCATCATAGCAACTGATCAGCAGCTTTTATTGGGAAGCATTGGGACACCTGCTTATTCACTGTTTCTTCTGCAATCAAGGATATTAATATATATATATATATATATATATATATATATATATATATATATATATATATATATATATATATATATATATAGTGGAGCATTTTAGACTTGATTGCATTCAGCAACAAGAGCGTAGATAGATAGATAGATAGACAGATAGACATATAGATAGATAGGTAGACTCCCCAACTCATCCAAAAAATATTAGATGGAGCACCATCAATCCAGAGAAGACAGTTAAGACCAGCTGTGTGTTTGCATTTGCACATCTGTGTCAGCAATGGGTGCAACTTAAACTAGCTGAATGCATTTATTAAAAGGGGTGTCCACAAACATTTGGACATATAGTGTATGATGCATGTTTTACTAAATAGTTTTAAATATTTTGTTTATACCGCAAGTTGACAGCAAACCTGTCCACCAGTGGCTCTGACACCAGTGGCTCTGACATAGTACAACTGTCAAAGCATTGGTCCCACTTTATGTGGATGGTGTCCTGTGAATTATCTACAGATGCAGTTGCAAGAAAAAGAAATCAAGCCTTTTGGAATCACTTGGATTTTGATTACTAGTAAATTGTGATCTTATTCAAATCACACAATTATACACAAACACAGTCTAACAAAACTAATAAC
This sequence comes from Salminus brasiliensis, assembly GCF_030463535.1. Classification (NCBI taxonomy): domain Eukaryota; kingdom Metazoa; phylum Chordata; class Actinopteri; order Characiformes; family Bryconidae; genus Salminus; species Salminus brasiliensis. The sequence continues at coordinate 13,318,622 of NC_132902.1, read as the reverse complement.
ACACAGGCAGTAGTACTATTGCTGTCATTTCTTGAGCACACTGAGTAAATCTACAGTGCAGGCTAGAAAAAGTAAGTGTTCAATTCAGTTTCTGACAGTAACCCTGTTTAACACTTGATTTATGCCATTACTCCATTTTACTGACCACCTAACACTAATTCAACATGTGAACTGATGAGTTTTTTGTCAAAGAGGTACACTATATGGACAAAAGTATTGAGACATCTACGCATCCATTGTTTCCAAAAACATAATTCCAAAAACAAGAGTATTAAAAAAAGTTAATTCTGTTTGTGTTGAAGTAACTGTCTCTACTGTCTGGGGAATGCTTTCTCCTAGATTTTGAAGCTGCTCTTTGATTTGATTGCGAAAAGACAAGAGTGACAAGAGCTGCTAATTGCATAAAGGCATGCAAAGCTTGGTTACAAACAGTTGATTTGAAAAAGTTTTATGGAGGCCCCAAGTGGTCCAGTGGACTATGGCGCTGTCACTATTAACAGAGGATAACTGGTTCAAATCCCAGGAAATCAGCAGCCGAGGCCCCTAAATGCTGGCAATTGGCCTTGGCATCACTTCGCTGCGGTGCTGGCCATCACTGGCATCTGTGGGTGGATGCATTGAAGCAGGATATGCGGTGCTTCCCTCCAGGCACGTTGGTTGCCCGGTGATGTTGCATCCGCGGCAAACCGAAATGTTTATATAGATTTTAGCTTTGTGAAGATCCACAATATATAGATCCACATATATATTTTATATTTTGATATTTGGTTTATCATGCATCTGAAAAATAGAGGAAGTGACATGAGGTCAAAAGGTGGTAACAAACAGGTATCAAAGACTTATCAAAAAATCAATCATGTTATCATAAAATAATACATAGAACACTGATGACATTGCAATTCAGTTCACCAGCATGTACGTCTAACACAAACTGCCCAGTTGATCTACAATCTGCCTGTAGATGTCTACTAGGTTCTAAGCTAGCTCGGTAGGCAATATTCCTTAACCTCAGGAATGTGTTCTTGTGACGCTGTTTTATTCCCTTCATGCCCTTTTCTGCTGCTCACCGAATCTGCCTGGTTGAAGTCTAAATACATTTTTCACTGCCTAAATCATTTTACTTAAAAAATGCAGAGAAGATACAGTATGTTGTTAGACCTGCTTCCTAATATGACTTCTTGTGAGCTTCTAAGTCATTAATGCAGGCCCAGATCTACAGAAGGACCTGATGGGGTAGGGTTTCTTCCCAGCTTGACACTTCGAACTTGGATATGCCACATTACTCCCAAAGAACAGTAGTAGGGAAAAAAAACACAGTTAGTGGAAACTGAAACCCAAGCTTAATTAGGATCCATCATTTATAAATTAACACTGCTGCCACTGTATACTTTCTTTTTTTTATGGGAGTTTATTGTTTGGCAAGACATGTTAACTATCAAACATGTACAGTAATTTTATCATGTTTCCTTAATTACTGTATACAGCTGCATAAATCATTGCTAGGAAATTGTTGTGGACACCCACAAAAAAGTTTGTGGACACCTCTTCATAATGAATGCTTTCAGCTACTTTAAGTTGCACCAATTGCTGACACAGATGTGCTATATTTTGTGTTAAAGTTTTTCTCTTGTTGACAAAATCTGAATCTGGCAGTTGTTCTTTACATTGTGTCAAAATATCCGGACAAATGGGCCAATAGAAAGGTTCCAAAATGACTTGGAGTGACATTGTTTTACATTGACTTCCATTGAAAGGATGTTTTCAACCTTCTCCAGTAAAGCTGCCATTGTGGAGATACAAGGTTTTTGTGTGACAATGACAAGTTCTCTGTGCTGCAGGAAAAGGCTTATTTGACTCATCACATCAGAGGAAGCCTTTTTGGTGCTAGAACCATTTGTAAAAGGTTCTATGAAAAACATCAAGAGGTTTTTCTTGTATTTAAAGAACCATTAAACCAGGCAATTTGTTCCATGTAGCTTTTATTACCAAAAGAAAGGGATCCTTGCTTTCATGTGTTTTACATGTATTACTTATCATCATTGCGATTCTGTGAACAAATACATACAAATGAATTGAATGGATAAAGGTCACAGGTGTTGCAGCAACTGTTAATGCTACTGTATAAGAGGTTCTGGGACTGGTTAAGGCCTTTAACATGCTTCAATCACAGAACACAAGCTCAACTTCAGCGTATGCTAAACGATCTGATAAATCAGGCTCCGGGTGTCCAGCAGGGAGCAGTTTAAGAATCATCCTTTGAGATATCGACTCTGGCGATAAGAGGTGTAGCTGCGTTCCCTCAATCAGCTCCTCACTGCGAGATTCAGAGGATTTACACAGCTTATCTGCTCATATTAAAGCGCTATCTAGGGGAAAGGTTAGCATTACACTATAGCACTGTTCTACACACAACTAATGGGGCCAATATGTCATTGAGTAGCGCCAGTTGAGAGGCCAATGTAGGTGAAAGGGAAGCGAGGAGAGAGAAGGAACTCATGCCCTTTAGGGGTGGTAGCAGTGTAGTAAGTCTCATAAGAACAGTGTGCAAGTTGACCGTGAACCCTACAACTGCAGCCGTGTCGAGTAGTTTGGTCCAGGAGGCCGAGATATCAGTGACAGTAATCGCCATCATCATCATCATCGTAGCCATAACATTTAGTTATAAACATGTTTTCTTTTTCAGTTTCACCCTTAACCCACATGCAGTCAATCAGACGAGACACGTGTGGTGTCAGAAGCTTCTTGTTTAGTTTGGTCATGCTGAAGCTACATGGATAAGTAGTGGAAGTAAGAAATAGAGCAGGTTTATACCCCATACGTCTAATTATCAGCAGTGGTTTTGACCCTATATAATATAGTAGAACTTAGTATAGTACTTAATTTATGTAAAATTAGTGGGGGCAGTGGTGGCTCAGCGGTTAGAGCACTGCCCTATCGATAACAGGGTTGTGGGTTCGATTCCCTGGCTTGGCAAGCTGCCACTGTTGGGCCCTTGAGCAAGGCCCTTTACCCTCTCTGCTCCCCGGGCGCTGGAGTTGGCTGCCCACCGCTCTGGGTGTGTGTACTCACTGTCCCTAGTTCACTAGTGTGTGTGTGTGTGTGTGTGTGTTCACTACCACAGATGGGTTAAATGCGGAGGACACATTTCGCTGTACAGTGCACACTGTACAGTGACAAATATGTGCACCTTTTCCCTTTAAAACATTTACAGAATCTATTCCAGAATTTATAAAAAAAAAACACCTATCAGACAAAACACTCTGTAATTGAATCTGTAATTGGGTGGATATATAAGGAAGCAAGTCAGTTCTTGAAGTCGATGTGTTGGAAGCAGGAAAAATGGTAAGTGTACGGTTGTGAGCCACTCTCACAAAATACAAATTGTGATGGCTAGATGTGGGACAACTGAGGGTCAGAACATCTCCAAAACATCAGGCAAGTCTTGTGATGTGTTCCCAGTATGCAGTGGTCAATACCTACCTAAGTGGTCCAAGGAAGGATATGGATGGAAGGGTATGAATACTACATTCATATATATATATATATATATATATATATATATATATATATATATATATATATATATATACATACACACACACACAAACTATTATGTACAAAGGTTACAAATGACCTGTACAGCTGTGCAAATAGTGAAATAGATTGGTTGTGCCTGCACAGAGGGGACCTACCCATTATTAGGCAGGTGGTGCTCTCGTTATTGATGATCGGTGTATATATTGGCAGTTGCCTTGAAATTGTTAAACATTTAGTCAATATCTTTTTTTTTCATTTTGAGACTGTTATAAAAATATTATTAGATTAGACGTATTTTACTTTTATTTAACAAATATTTTTATGTAAATTATTTCTTTACATTCTCTGCATAAACTTTACTTTAAGCAAGTAAAAAACATCTACAAATGAAAAACATTCCAATATTCTCACAGCAATCTTAGAAGAACAAATATATATATACATATACACACCAAATTCAATGATAGACGTTGTAAGCTTGCTAAATGCAGATTTTGACACTTGGTGAACATGTAAGGACAAAGTTGATTGCTAACGTCTGTTTGATTCAGAATAGTGACGACAGTAGGACAAAAGTTATGGTGATATAAAATAAGAACATTAGTTGTGGAACTTAGTTGTGGGGTATGATGAAACTTAATAATGTTAACATTCATACAATGTAAAATTCTAACTTTGTTAGATTGGTTTTAAGTCCTGGTGTTACGTAACCGAAATTCAACATCTGTCTAATGCTTAAGCTTGATTTTTTGATTTTCCACCAAAATTTAATGTTGGGTTTTGAGCTCAACCCGATTTTCATTATTAACTAAAATTCAACATCTGTCTGATGCCAGAGTTTAACATCTTTTTAGTGGCTCAGCGGTCTAGAGCGCTACCACCCAGTCCTAAATTCAAATCCTGACCCATGCCACTTGGCCATCAACATCCTTAATCTGAGAGAGCACAACTGGCCATGCTCTCTCTGGGTGGGTAGATAGCATCCTCTTCCCTCATCAATCTAAAAACGATATTGGTGTTAGCTGGTGCGGAGGAGCTGGGAAACCAGTGCTTTCCTTCAAGCGAATCGGCTGCCCAATGGATTCATTGGTGGCAATCCGGTAAGAGGTGGTGGCTGGCTTTGCATGAACTGGGGGGGTTTAATTGGCTGTAACAAATCGGGAGAAAAAGGGGAAAATAAACAAGATATTTCTAAATATATATATTTCTAAATATATATATATATATATATTAAGGGATAACAGTATTCATCAATAGCTCCAAACCTGGGTTGATAAGGGGAAGTATTTTGTCACTTATACAAAACCTTCATCAAACCACTGTGTTCCTTACATGGTGAAGAAACCAGTAGAAATAAACCCAACACACTGTCATTGTCGTGTTAACTATAGATTAAGAATGTGTTTTTCTGACCGTTAACGTTTGTTTTATTTTTGACACATGCTGTCAGTCAACACACTCTTTAGATCTGTCACCTGCAACAGCCCAATTCTGTATACATGCCCTGACAGATGTCCACAATTGGCTTACACAGTAATACACAGTGTTACCTCTACCATAGTGCTACAGGGTCAAATGTGCTATTGACATCTTAACATTATCAGGTCATGCCTAGATGGCCCAAAGCCTGAGCATTCGCAAAACAACAGACAGGAAGCATGCAGTGCGAGAAAGAGAGAGAGAGAGAGAGAGAGAGAGAGAGAGAGAGAGAGAGAGAGAGAGAGAGAGTGAGTGAGTATGACAGAGATGTATAAAGTCCAAAGAATAACCGGAGGCTCTATGTGGTTCAATGCTCAGGTTTTACAGCTCAGTGATTGCTTTATCTTCAACAATGAGAGAGAGAGAGAGAGAGAGAAAAAAGAGAGAGACTTGAAAGACGTAATGGGTGACTTCCCATACTATCATGGCCATAGTGTACACTTTGTAGAGAACCTTGTAACCATAAGGTAGACCTTCACAATTAAACTGCTGTAAAAATTAATAATATAATAATAAATAATAAAAAAAAGAAAGCAAAACCTATCTTCTGTTGTTTGACCAATATTCCCCTCATTGCATAAAGTGTGTAATGCTGATTGTATGTCGTGTCATGCCATGGACGTGTATTGGCGTGCCGCTGCATAGAAAGTTGACGTAGGGCAATCAAATGATGGTATTTTACGTTCTACACCCCCAACAATTATATTTTTTGTTGAATTGCAGAAACATAATACAATAAATCTCTGTGTTACCCTGAAAAGCATGTGTGGCCGCTCAGCTGAGTTGCCCAGTTAGGGTAAACAAAATTGAAGGTAAAAGTAAGCTCAGATCTTATTTCCAATTTCATTGCTAGACTGAATTTTATGTGTTTTATCTTCAGACAGGCAGATATTTAAAGCCATTTATTCTTTACATTACGATATGGGCTAGTAATATTCATTATTTCTGCAATAGCCATCATAGCTGAGGCCTATTGAAGAACACTGTACACAGAATAGATATAGTAACAGTCAGTGACGCCAGGGAGTTTTAAAAAACTCAATTAATGAATTTTTATGGCCTCTTAGAATCATCCTAGATAGCTAGGTAGCTTTAATTGTAATTGAAGGGATGGACATATTTGTCTATGTTTTATTTAGTACCGTGTAGTTCTATTGTACTACAGTGACTGCATAACCGATTGGTTGATTTGCATATCGACTTCTTGAACGGGTCGTGCTAAAAGAAGTTTGCTAAAAGGCCAGGAGCATAATTTTACCAAGATATAATTTTTGCACATGTATTTCTTAATGTGATTGTAAAAGGTTGTAAAGGATGGTCCTTCAATACAGAAAATGAGCATCTTTACAGTATGCACAACTTTTATAATAATGAATCATCTTCCTACGTACAGGCCCAAATATGTAATTAGAACTTCTAAAACTTAATTCTTATAAATATGATTTTAAAAAACCCAAAATAACATAAAATGACAAGCTGCTAACTGCGCTATGGGTAAATAGGTCTGCTTTTCCACTGAATAACTTAATCTGATTGTGTTGTCAGGAAAGCACTCCTGAGAGTTTGACGTGTTTTTACTGCAGGATGTGTGCGAAAGCTGTAGGCGGTACTGTGGGTTGCGTTTAGCCTCGGTTTTGGCTAGTGTGGCTGGAAAATGTATGTATGTTTGGGGCAAAAAGAAAACGAGTTTTAGAGTTTTACACCTTTGTGGGTTTCACTTTTGAAAAAGGTTTAAGGTTCATGGTTTGTCACTTCCAGGTACCAAACTCTCACAATTTAACTATGCCAAAATAAATACAGTTTGACAATGTAGGATACCTTTAAAGGTAAGTATCCACTTATCATCTAAAGCATACTGTCCAAATAAAGTGTTACCGTGAATCCCTACTAGAGTACGTGCCCAGAAGTTAGCTGTCCAATTTCTAAGAAAGTATTTGTTCTGATTCAAGGCCAGTGGCTTCCTGGAATGACAGAGAACAGTTCCTAGACAAACAGACAGCGAGAGACAGACAGACAGACAGACAAAGAGTCAAAAAAGTTATTTTTTGGCATATGGCTCAATTATACCAATGGCAAAAATACCAAATGAGTTTTGATTTACTATGTAAGCAGGTTTCAGGGTGTACCATTTACTGCTCAGCCCATAAAGTACAGAAAGTACCATCACTGTCATGCAAAAACCTCTTCTTCACACTGTGTCAGACTTTCATGATGAATGGACCAATGGAAACACTAAATTGACCAATGGAAACACTAAAACTCTAAAATGACCTAAAATAAACACTTGACTTCTATTTAAGGTTAAGAGAGCTTTTTCCTTCACCCGTAAAGTCACTGTTTTGGAGAGTTTTGATCCAACAGCGATGGATAAATTCACACATGACTCAGTAGCAACAAGAGTTCAACAATGATGAACAGCCTCTGTTCAACTGCCCTGCTTGAAATGAGCATGGCTTGAAGGAGCATGAATTCCATACTGGTCTAAGCTGTACTAATCTGGTTTATGCTGCTCTGGTGATGGTTTAGCTGGTTATTCAGCATAGCCATGCTGGTTGACCAGTATATCCACCATTTAGAACACAACACACTCTCTTTGTTGTTAATAATCCGCACGTAAGCTTGCATAGCTGGAATCCAGAATAACAGTGTGCAAAACACAATATACAGTGCTGTGAAAAAGTACTTGGCCTAGTTTCTCAATCAGTGTCTGAATCCCTGCACATTTTTTACACTAAGTTCAGTCTGATTTTATAGTTGACTGAATTAGATGATGTCAGTGATCAGTAACCAGTGTGAGTGCTTCAGTTAATGACCAGCCTTGCTTTGGGCCAGCACTGTCCAATCTAAATCTAACTTTGGACCTTTAAAGCAGAGTGAACTTGGCAGCACACAGAGCGTACAGTCGAGTACATCATGTCACAGAGATTCCTGAAGAATGCCTGAGAATCTCAGTCTTCCCGGGAGTAGCCATGCTCCCAAGATCTCTTGTAAGGTTTTCCAATATTTTCTTAGTCAGGAATCAAATGTCCATACAATATCCATGTATGTGCCTTCAAAGGATCTACGTGCCAAAAAAAAAAAAAAAAAGCTCAGTGGTCCAAGATCCCGGAGGATTACAGTGCATACAGTCCATACAATTCAGAACGAGACACAGTACAGAGCAGCCAGCCAAAGCAATCGGCGTTGATGTATATCACTTTTAAAGCCACTGTACCAAAAACAGCCTGCTTAATTCTAAGGGAAAAACAGAGAATGAAAAAGTGTCATATGGAGATGAATTATAATAGCAGACATTGTGGACAAGTGGACCTCAGGGAAAAAATAAAATGCATATTTCACTTTCTGATTTTTAATTTTCCTCTGGCACAATGGCAATGACCGGCATGGTAGGCCTCAGCAGTGGTTTTAATTACAGTAAATCTCCTTCCAAGTGCACCAGAGAACATTCATTCTAGCTGTGATTATGTAACCTTTGAAAAATGCTCTAATGTTAAACTGCATTCCCATTGCACATGATGTCTGTGTGATGCCCCTTTGTGTGTTTATGTGTGTGTGTGTGTGTGTGTGTTTGTGTGACAGAAGGAGAAAGAAGGGCAGGCAGTGGAAAACGCCTGACTGCACTGTCCCCTAAGGCTGTCTCTATGTGACTATGAGCAAAGGTGACTGGATTTCATCCAAATGCCCCGCCCCACCCTTCTAATTCTGTACAGTTCACATCAAACTATCCAGACAGTCAGGATGATTCCTCAGTTTTGTACAGTTCATCTATAATTTTTAATTTCACTGTAAACTCATTTTAGTATAATCTCTTATTTTGGCATGATTCAAATTCAATTCAGTATCAGCAAATCAGTATGATCGCTGCTTTCATGACAAATGCCTTTCAATATGATTTCTTATTTCACTAAAAACAAATTCAACATAATCTTATATACAAAGTACAAATTTCTTTCACCATGATCTCTCATGTCAGTACAAATTCAGCATGATCTTTCACTTCAGCATGATTCCTCAGTAAAATAAAATTCAGTATGATCTTTAATTTTTATATAAATTCATTATGATCAGTATAAATAACTTTCACTATATCATTAGAGTAGTCTCTCATATCAGTACAAATTCATTTCAGTAGTCTCTCATATCAGGACAAATTCCTTTCAGCTTGATCTCTCAGTTCAGTAAAATTCAATTCAGTATGATCTCTCATTTTAGTACAATATCAAGTTCAATATAAGTGCTAATTTCAGAATGTTTGCATTTCAATATAAATTCATTATCAGTATAAATTACTTTCAGGATGATCTTTTTATTTCAGTACAAATTCGTTTCAGTTCAGTCAATGAAATTCAATTGAGTAGGATCTCTCATGTTAAAAAAAATCTATTCAGTATGATCTCTGCTTTCAGGGTGATCACTAATGTCTGTGAAAAATGAATTAATTCAGTACTCTATATCTAGGATACATTCTTTTCTGTATGGTCTCACATTTACACAGAAGTTTAGGGTCTCTAAATTCAGTACATTTATTTCAGTATGATTCCTACTTTTAATATGATCTCTATGAGCAGTACAATTTTATATCAGTAAGCTATCTCATAAATTCATTTCACAATATCTCAGTTCAGTAGAGGTCTACTGCAGTATAATCTCATTATAGTACAAATACACATGAGAGTCTCCTTTAATGCATCCTTTTAGTACAAATTCAATTGTGTATAATCTCATTTTAACAGAATCTTTTATAGTTTTCAGACAGCCAACACCTTGTTGTTGTCAGGCAGAGCATGACTGATTACTCTGACCAGCATAGAGTTCAGCATAATCCATGACAAAACACAGAGCTGCACCTGTGCTTAAGATCAACAGACCATTTTGGAATCACGTCTTTTTAAGAAACCCTTTTTAGAATCATAGCTTTTCTCCTGCCTGATTTTCCAAATTTAGCTGTGTTTATTTTATTAAATACAGGTCTGTTCATGCACTCAATATGCTCACTCAATATACCAGCTACTATATGTGTAGTTTATGTAGTTGTGAGGGTGTGGGATTAGCTAGTATAAATCTAATGTGTAGGTTATGTAGTTGTGAGGGTGTGGGATTAGCTAGTATAAATCTAATGTGTAGGTTATATAGTTGTGAGGGTGTGGGATTAGTTTGTATAAAACGAATGTGTAGGTTATGTAGTTGTGAGGGTGTGGGATTAGTTTGTATAAAACTAATGTGTAGGTTATGTAGTTGTGAGGGTGTGGGATTAGTTTGTATAAAACTAATGTGTAGGTTATGTAGTTGTGAGGGTGTGGGATTAGCTAGTATAAAACTAATGTGTAGGTTATGTAGTTGTAAGGGTGTGGGATTAGCTAGTATAAATCTAACGTGTAGGTTATATAGTTGTGAGGGTGTGGGATTAGCTAGTATAAATCTAATGTGTAGGTTATATAGTTGTGAGGGTGTGGGATTAGTTTGTATAAAACTAACATGTAGGTTATATAGTTGTTAGGGTGTGGGATTAGCTAGTATAAATCTAATGTGTAGGTTATATAGTTGTGAGGGTGTGGGATTAGCTAGTATAAATCTAATGTGTAAGTTATGTAGTTGTGAGGGTGTGGGATTAGTTTGTATAAATCTAATGTGTAGGTTATATAGTTGTGAGGGTGTGGGATTAGCTAGTATAAAACTAACGCGTAGGTTATATAGTTGTGAGGGTGTGGGATTAGCTAGTATAAAACTAACATGTAGGTTATATAGTTGTTAGGGTGTGGGATTAGCTAGTATGAATCTAATGTGTAGGTTATATAGTTGTGAGGGTGTGGGATTAGCTAGTATAAATCTAATGTGTAGGTTATATAGTTGTGAGGGTGTGGGATTAGCTAGTATAAAACTAATGCGTGGGTTATATAGTTGTGAGGGTGTGGGATTAGCTAGTATAAAACTAACATGTAGGTTATATAGTTGTTAGGGTGTGGGATTAGCTAGTATAAATCTAATGTGTAGGTTATATAGTTGTGAGGGTGTGGGATTAGCTAGTATAAATCTAATGTGTAGGTTATATAGTTGTGAGGGTGTGGGATTAGCTAGTATAAATCTAATGTGTAGGTTATGTAGTTGTAAGGGTGTGGGATTAGCTAGTATAAAACTAATGTGTAGGTTATGTAGTTGTGAGGGTGTGGGATTAGCTAGTATAAAACTAATGCGTGGGTTATATAGTTGTGAGGGTGTGAGATTAGCTAGTATAAAACTAACATGTAGGTTATATAGTTGTTAGGGTGTAGGATTAGCTAGTATAAATCTAATGTGTAGGTTATATAGTTGTGAGGGTGTGGGATTAGCTAGTATAAATCTAATGTGTAGGTTATATAGTTGTGAGGGTGTGGGATTAGCTAGTATAAATCTAATGTGTAGGTTATATAGTTGTGAGGGTGTGGGATTAGCTAGTATAAATCTAATGTGTAGGTTATGTAGTTGTGAGGGTGTGGGATTAGCTAGTATAAAACTAATGTGTAGGTTATATAGTTGTGAGGGTGTGGGATTAGCTAATATAAATCTAATGTGTAGGTTATATAGTTGTGAGGGTGTGGGATTAGCTAGTATAAATCTAATGTGTAGGTTATGTAGTTGTGAGGGTGTGGGATTAGCTAGTATAAATCTAATGTGTAGGTTATATAGTTGTGAGGGTGTGGGATTAGCTAGTATAAATCTAATGTGTAGGTTATGTAGTTGTGAGGGTGTGGGATTAGCTAGTATAAAACTAATGTGTAGGTTATATAGTTGTGAGGGTGTGGGATTAGCTAGTATAAATCTAATGTGTAGGTTATGTAGTTGTGAGGGTGTGGGATTAGCTAGTATAAAACTAATGTGTAGGTTATATAGTTGTGAGGGTGTGGGATTAGCTAGTATAAAACTAATGTGTAGGTTATATAGTTGTGAGGGTGTGGGATTAGCTAGTATAAAACTAATGTGTAGGTTATGTAGTTGTGAGGGTGTGGGATTAGCTAGTATAAAACTAATGTGTAGAGGCTCAGCAGTAAGAACTCTTCTGCACTCTTCTTGCTCTGCACTGTGCGAGTAGTTCTGCTCATTTCTCTTGTAACTCTTGTAACACTTTTCCAATACGTAGTACTGAGCTTCTGTATAATCTTGTAATCGAGCTCTTCTGTGGTTTTCATGATTCATTGAAATGAACAGCTCTTCAAATTGAATCTTTCCCATTGCTACTTAGGAACACTGACAAGGGGCGGGGCAGTGGGAGGGGCAGTAAGTGGGGCTAAAGTGTATTTCCCCTCCCCTTTGCTCAGCGGGAAAGCAGCATTTAAAGCTTGCCGTGATTGAAGACTTCCTCTGTTCAGCTTTTGTGTCCAGGGACTCCGTGCAGGGGGGAAGCATCAGAGACCCATGCGGAGAGAAAGAGAGAGTGAGCGCGAAAGAGGGAGAGAGAGGGATAGAGAGAGAGAGAGAGTGTCTGCTTATTGTCTCTAGCAGTGTGATTAGGGGCTGAGGCTGATCAAAGCCGCACACAGAGAGACAGCACTGCAGAGTTAGGAAAGAGAGGAGTCGGGGCCAACTGCAACGCAAGGCTAAGAATAGAGTTCACATTTGGCTCTGATTTATTGTCCTTTTCAAACTAACGAGAGAAAGAGAGAAGGCGCGAGAGATGAAAATGAGCATTAGCCCAGGGGGTTGTAAAACAATTAGAATAAAATCGGAGCTCCTCTTTAGGGGTTTACAGGCCGAGAGCCAGTAACATCCATCACGGCTCCTGATGTTATATAACCAAGCGCATATTCGAGATAAGCTATCAAACAGGTGCAGATTTCCTCCCTCGAGTGTGTTCTGACAGTTCTCATGTGTGTCCTTAAGTCATCTGTTTGAAGTAGGCCTGCTTTGTAAGACAATGCCGCACCCTGGTGGATCTGAAACCATTGAAATGTGATTACGGTCTCATTTACACACTTTTTCGTTGACATCGTACAGAGCAGACTGGGGGTGGTCACAAAGTAACCAGTATGCATCAGTTAGTAGTGATTAATGGAACATGTTGCGGTGGCACCGTAACCCCAGCAAAAGGCCACAGGGCCAGAGAGCTGTAAAAGATGAGTCACGGGTTTATAGTGTCAACGGTGGTGTAGTAGCTGAGTAGTGTGCTGAGTGAATGAGTGTGTGTGTGGGTGGGTGGAGGTGTCATGGTCATGTACAAGTTGTCTGCTGTTTGTGGGGACAAATGTCACCAACATGATGGGCAACCTGAACATTCTGACATTGTGGGGACAAATGGAAAGTCCCCACTTGGAAAAATGGGTTTTAAGGAGGGAAGAATGTTGGGTGAGGTGTAGCACAGCAAACGTTCAGCTACAGTAAGAAACAATAGTTACACAAACTTTGTGTATCTATGTGTGTTTGCTTGTGTAGGTTTGACTAAATGTCCTCAGGACATTAAAAAAATCCAGAAAAATGTAAAACACTTCTTCTTGGAGTATAAGGACTGCCCTGGGTTCCACTTATTTAACTAGCTTATTTACTTTCAGAGATCCCTGTAAACACACACTGGAAAGCGTGGGTGTGCCATTACGGTAGCTTACATTTCATCCACCGGAGACAAAAGTTTGTTCCAAGATGGAAAACCTTGTGCGTGTGTGACTAAGAGCATAACAAAACAGACAGCTGACGGGAAGGCTAGCTGTAGTTTACGAACAGGGGAAGTCAGGTGCCAGCGGACCCGACTTTTACACGCCTTTAAGTTCAAACAGAACAAAACGTTACATGCTGAAACACAGTGTGTATACACACGCACACACACTCACAAGCAGGCGCATGTGTGCATGTGCAGCGCACGTATCCGTTGCATCATGGCTGCATTATGATAGATAAAAAGCAGATCTGGCTGATATCTGATCGATGGCTTTCAACATTTCGTGTTTATTGAGCTGAAGTAATTCTCCAGCTCCCTGACCAGCCTCAGCTCCTCTCGGCCCTGCTGGAATTTCAGCGTATTTCATCAGTAAGCGCGTTCACTGATGCAACCCCGAATCAACCTGCGCAGCTGAGGCGGGGAAACAGAGACCCCAGGTGGCCGAATTGAGAAATGCATGCAGGCTCGGCTGCGCTTAAAGAAATCTAGAATATATAGCGTCGCCGTCACATGAAAAAACCTTAGGCTCTCCAAAATGGTAACTTTACAGCAGAGGGGAAATTTCTTTACTTTCAATGGAAGTCAAGGTAAAAAGAATTTATTTTACTTGAAATAACACTTGATTTAAATGTATGTATACTTATTTACATTCACAACTACATTATTGAGGCATTGCCACATTAGGTAAAATATTGAACACAAATATATACAATAAATATTCAATATTTTCCCTTCTTTAGTGCAACAGTGTTTCATTTTATTCATGTGTACGTTTTTTCAACACCTTTTTGTCATTACTTAATAGTAAATCACTTTGCATGTACGCAAATATATATAAAAAAATCAAATAAATACTTTGAATATACATCAGTTTAAGTCCTATGAGAACTAGGAGCAGTGGTGAGGAATTACCACTGAAGCATGGCCGTGGCTCGATTGTGCAGCAGAATGTGCAAAACGCATTTTACTTTACCATGTACAAGAAACACAGCAAACAGTGAAACATAACTAAGCCATATATCTGATGATAAATCACTGCCATGAATGCAGTGTCCACCCAATGGCTTTAGAAGGGCAAAATCTATGAACAGTTTTGTAAAGCAGCCTAGACTGACAAATAGGCTCCACGCAGAACTCGACGGGTTCTGAGCCGAAAAAGGTTCGACACGAAACTCTTCTGCAATGTTTGGTCATGAGTGGCATACACAAGTATTTTCTACTCCTAGTAGCATGTAGCTTGCGGCAGACCATAGTTTTAGTCCAATGAGAACTTGAAGAGCAGCTAAAGCTCATTTTTATCACTAGTGATGTTTTTAGATTGTTTTTTGGAATCTGTGCAAGAAAACTAGAAGTCGTTGTGGTGAGAACTGCTTAAAGGTCCAGTGGGGATATCAGAATAACAGAAGCAGCTAGTTACACAGAGCTTGTAGTTGGAAATGTACATTCTGCCACACTTTACTGGGTCCTGCAATGTAGCATTCTAAAGTCAGAACTGGTTTGTTTCATAAAAAAAACCCTGGACATAAAAGTACAACTCATACTGGTGCCCAAAAATCGATGCAGTGGTGAGTAATTAGCAGAAAAGCACGACTGTGGTTCGATTTTGCGACTAAAATAAGGCAGAAATGTGCAAACAGTACATCTGTCTTTACAAGGCACAAGAACAAAAACAATGCAAACACTGACATATAACCATATTCCTGATAAACTAAGCCACGTGTCTGATATGATAAACCACTACCATAAATGTGGTGTCATCCTAATGGCTTTAGAAAGGCAAAACTCATGAACAGATTTTTATACAGTTCTGCACAGAGCCTACCTCTGACAAAAACACTCGACTGCTTCACTCTCACCTGAAACGAATCTCTTGGAAACCAAACAGGTTCTGCAGCTGAAAGAGGTTCAACCTGAACCTTTACCGGACCCTTTCTTTCTAAACAAATCTGTAGCCCACATTGTCTCACCCTCATCAGTTCAGTGGTTATGTGCGGAGATGTGTATGGATGCCTTCCAGTGGAGGTAATGATGAGCGCAACACAGAAAGAAAGAAAATCAGTGCAGATCTGTGTATGTGTGTATGTGTGTTTCAGGAGTTGACGCTATTGGCTGCTGCTAACAGTGATGCAAAGATAGAATCTGGTCTCTGGATGAGATCTTGGGGCCGATCAAATTCAACAGCCTGTGTAAGAGAGAGAGAGAGAGAGAGGAAGAGAAAGTAAGAGAGAGGTTGCATTTATATTTTTGTACTGTCGTAACAAAACTATCTCTGAAATGGTACCATAAGCAGGGGGCCCCAAACATTTCCTTGCCAGGACCCACAAGTAGAGGTACTGTTTGTCTTGGCACTGATCAAATGGTTTCTGAAGTAAAATGTTCTACTTAATGAGTAGAACAGTTGCAATAACATGCAAATAAAACACACAAAGACCCTAACAATTACGAATGAAGTGAGATAACAAATGTTTACACAATTAATACAAACATAATGATGGCAAACAGATCCTGCTTTATAATTATAGTATGATACACCATGCCATTGCTGGAAGCATAGGGTGTGAGGGCAGCATACAAGCAAAACTTGAATTAAGAAAAACAAGACAATGCCTATAAAAAAAATGACCCAAAGCAAATGTTTGGGCATAGTCAGTACTAAATAACACCCCCCACCACCACCACCACCACCACCTCTGTGGCAAGTATCACAGCTTGTAAATGTATTTTATAGCAGCTGAGTCTTTCAGTTCTTGTTCGGGGGATTTTCATGGAATCTAGCTCAGTGAGATTCTTGGGAAAGTGTTGCATGCACTGCCCTTTTAAGGTCTATCCACAGATTTCTGATGATATTTAGTTTTTATTTTTATTTTTCCAGATGTAATGTGGTACAGCAGCAAAGCTGGATGTTCCTGCAATACTGGTGGCGAATTGCATACACCACCGCATAGTAGCAAACAGCTTGCGGCAAACACTAGAAAAAATAGCCTTTACGAGCAGGGGTGGACAAAGTGGCATGAAAACATTTTTATGATACTTCAAGAAATTTCACACAGTGCTCCACATTGATAACATGTTTAGAAAAGCATATTGTGATGTACTATGAAAAAATTGTGTTGCAGTTTTGATCTTTAATGTATGACTCAACAACATTTACAAATAACATTTACAACATCCAAATATTTTTGGGTCATTTCTATTTATACATTTATATACAATTATTTATAATTGATATTAAAATAATAATTATAATATTTTATATGTTTTTATTTTTTCGAATGGTGTAAAAAATGTTTTTGAAAGGGTTTTGATATGACAGAGAGAAAATGTTGATTATTTAGTGCGAGAGTGTTGATTCTGTAGCTTCTGTAGCTTATTTTACAACATTATTACACACTGTAAGCACTGTTCTTTGCTAGCAATGGGTGCAACTTAAAGTAGCTGAATGTGTTTATTAGATGGGTTGGTCACAACTTTTGGACTATATATATATATATATATATATATCTGTATAAGGCTTTATATATATATACATACACACACACACACACACACACACACACATTGGGGCAAAAAGTATTTAGTCAGCCACTGATTGTGCAAGTGACTAAATACTGTTTTGCCCTACTGTGTATGTATATATATATTTGTATACACACACACACACACACACACACACACGTATATATATGTAAATATGAATAAAGAATTCTGAACATAGTGCACTTTTGTTGACTGTTCTCACCTTGCCCTTGTCCATGACAAGGATGCGGTCACACTCCAGTACAGTGTTGATGCGATGGGCTATGGTCAGCATGGTGCAGTGCTGGAAGGCGTCTCTAATTGTGTGCTGAATCAGACCGTCTGTCTCAGAGTCTATAGACGCTGTTGCCTCGTCCAACAGTATGATCTACACACAAAAAACAATCAGTGTTTGGATGAACTATCAGCTGTGTGTGTGTGTGTGTGTGTGTGTGTGTGTGTGTGTAAGTATGTATATGTATGTATGTGTGTTTGTGTTCTTACTTTAGAGTTGCGGAGCAGCGCTCTGGCCATGCATATAAGCTGTCTCTCTCCAACAGAGAAATTCTCCCCATTCTCCACTACTGTCGACTCTAGCTTCTGTGGTAACTTTGAGATCTAAAGAGACAAAGGGACAGGCACATCTGCCATTGTATCCTATAATGTATCCCATAACTCCTTAGACTCACTGATAGCTTCATATCTTAAATATTAGTTTAAGTTTGTTGCTGAATATTAAATGTTAGTCCTCAATAACTTATAGTTGTTACTTTAAAGCAAGCTTAAGGCTTAATAACTAAATATAATCTACTTACTGTTTCTTTCATATATGTTTTCTCCAGAGCCATCCAGATCTCTTCATCCAAGTAATTATTAAATGGATCAAGGTTATACCTGTATCAGGTGAACGCAAACACACAGATGCGTATGAATGTGAAGAACCAGAACTCTATGCTGTTAACATGATACTAGAATGACACTGTATTAGGTACTTCTCCCAAAATGAGAAGATAGGAGATTACCTCACTGTACCAATGAAGAGCACAGGGTCCTGGGGAATGATGGACAGCTGACTGCGCAGGTCCTGCAAGCCTAAAGTGCTGATGTCCAAATTGTCGACCATAATAGTGCCTCCAGCTGGCTCCACTAGCCGAAACAGAGCCACGCCCAGGGATGATTTGCCTGCCCCACAGAATGGTTAGATGCCTTAATACACAGCATTAAAATGAACCTCACAGAACTGGCTTGTAACTTACTTACCAGCAGGCAAAACACTCACCACAAGGAGGCGCTATCAGTATTCAAAAGCTTCCAGTACATCATCAATGTGTTTGGTTAAATTGCACCTTGACCAGGCATTTCTGGTAGGCATCAATTATTAAATGTGTTGGTTTTCTGCCACAGACCCAACTTCCAAACATAGTGCACATATTTGAGATCAGGATTTTGGGAAGACCATTCCAAAAGTTTTGTGTTAGCCTTTATCGATTCCACAAGCATCTTTAATGTCCTGCTGAAATACCCAGTTGTGTCCAAGCAGCTGATGGCTTAAGGTTATGCTGAAGAATTCCTAGGAGGTAGTCCTACTTTTGCAATGTGCTAGTTCCACTGGCAGCAAAACAGCCCAAGAGCATGATGCAACCAACACCATGTTTAACAATTGGTACAGTGTTCTTGGGTATTAATGCCTCACCCTAATTTCTTCAAAAATGCCTCTGGTCATTGTGGTCAAACAGAAGTTTTTTACATCCAGACTTTTTTTAAATATCATAATATTGCCATGTTATTCATGCCCATGACAAATTTCACCTTGTACAATAAGACTGATGCCAACATGTAAGAGGTATTCTTTAAAATATTTTTTAAATGCCTCCTTGAGTACCTTACATTTAGAGTGTATGTTAACTTTAGAGATGGA
Source organism: Salminus brasiliensis (assembly GCF_030463535.1). Classification (NCBI taxonomy): domain Eukaryota; kingdom Metazoa; phylum Chordata; class Actinopteri; order Characiformes; family Bryconidae; genus Salminus; species Salminus brasiliensis. The sequence continues at coordinate 13,299,549 of NC_132902.1, read as the reverse complement.
AAAAGCTGAATCACAATCATAATATAAAATATCATCAGTATTACTATGTGTGTCAAGTTAGTGTTATGTTAGCACCAAGCTCACAGTGCTGTACTTTTGTATCTTTGGTACTAAAACAGTTCTATCCTTAATGTCAATATTTCAAGCTTGCAACAGGTAACAGGTCTTTCAGGTAACAGCTTCCTACTCTGTTTGATGCAAGTGCCATTACAATTGCAGTTCATTATTATTATTCAGTAAATTTAAACTTTTGACACTTGTGTATTTATGTATTACTGGAGTAGTCTATTAGGAAATTGTGTAAACATTAAATAACATGTAATTCATTACCATCTATTGCCTTTAACATTATGATCTTTAACTTTCAAATATGTCATCCCATATTATTCTAAGGTTGTTGCAACATGGCACCCCAACCCCTCCGGTCTCCTCTTGAAATGTACTGAATTATTTCTCACCTGACCCAGTGCGTCCCACGATGCCAAGCTTCTCCCGTGGCTGGATTGCAAGGTTGAGGTGGTCAAGCACTATAGGCGTGTTCTCTCTGTACCTCATGCTGTAGTCTTTAAAAGTGATAGCGCCCTCCTGTGGCCAGCCAGAGGGGATGTTGATGTTGTTAACTCTGCGCGGGGCCTCAGACACACAGCCCTGAGAGACATATTGTCATATGTTACATAACACCTACTCGATCACTTGGAACGAAAGAAAGTCACGTAAATCCCACATACATTGTTTAATCACCCTCTTGGTGACTGTAATGTAGAATTATTTTGAAGCATGTAATAAACTCCCAGTAGCCTCCTTAGCCTGTACAGGGTGGGGTAAGGTTTTATACAGTGTTACGACTAGTGCAGTTTGACTGAAGTATAAATGAAACACTATCAAAATATGTCTTAACCAACCAAACCCAGAAGAACCATGTTATTTGCACTCCTTCGCAGTGTGTAAATCTATGCACTGCGCTTGACTGCAACATTATTCACTGTATTCTACCATTTTCAGGAGCACATTTTCTAGATATTTAGATCTAATAACAAAATTCGAAATTACTAAGTATGCTTCATTCATTTCTTTAATATCTTGACCTGACCAGTGAATTAATAGGTCTCTTACTGTGATGTACTCCTGCAGTCTCTCCACTGAGGTGAACTTGGCCTCCACTTCTGTAGACAGCCTGACGACATACTGCAGCATGCCTGTCAACTGCAGCAACAGCAAACAACATATTTTGAATAACGTGCATGATGATTTCAACATATCTTGCTATTCATCTAAACCCCTGATGTGACATGGTCATCTAAACCCCTGATGTGACATGGACCAAAATGATGTAAGCTTGTTTGATCATGTGAATTCTGCTGTCACAATCCATAATGACACTAATGTAGACTATGGTCAAAATCCTTACGTCACACCATAAATAAAAACACAGGTAACACTTTACTTGGACAGTCCATTGTAGGTGCTAACATTCAACTAACATTCAACTAAATGTCTCTTAAAAGTTACTGAACTGTAATGGACAGTCCATTCAATGTAACACTACACCCAACCCTAACCAAGACCTAAACCTTACCCTTTTAGGGTTAGGTTAACAGTTAGATTTAAGGTTTAGGTTAAGGTTAAGATTTAGGCTTGGTTTAACAGACAACCATTTACATTGGAGTTCAGTTGCATTTCATGCATTTAACAAGCAGAATGTTAGCTGAATGTCAGGTAATATATCAGGCATCTATAATGGAATATCCAAAAAAATATGGACACCAAAACACATTATGACTGGCTAGAGGGCTCATGTTGTAGCCTTCTGCAGTGACAGGATTACAAAGACAAATAATGACAAAATGTTTACCAAACAATAGGTTTTGCAGCTCTGCACACAACTAACGTCATAGCAAGGTATGAGACGGTATCCTATATTATCACAAACACTTATTAGATCATTACATTGTAACTTCAAACTAACTAAAATATTACAGATAGGTTGAGTGCGTTTGTGTTTGTGTGTGCCTGTGTGCACGCTCAGGGCTGGGAAGGCAACGTTCAAAATGTACTGTAAGTAATGAATTTCTGATTACCTTATTAAAACTACAATCAGAGACACAATCGTAATGATTACGGTGGCTTCAAAGAAACTTGCATCTTGAATGCTATTTATCAATGTAAACTGAAGTGTCAATACATTCCCAGAAACAAATTCTGCATTAATGTGAGTGAATAATAAATACTTCACCATTATGTTAACATTATGTTAATCTACTAATAATTACTGAAGGGTTTTAAACTGTTTTAAAATGACTGTAAAATGTGACTGCTTATTACACTTTCAGCACTGGAAACTGGTATTTAAGAGTGTGGGCTTTACCTGTATAGTATAGGAGAGGGCCAGACCCTTCATTGCAGGGTTGATAGTGTCACTGGGACTGAGCACTACAAACAGCGCCACCAACAGGGTAACAGTGGCAGAGAGGAAATCTAACCAGAAGGACAGCCAGCGTGTTCCACAGTTAAACAGCAGGAAGTGATTAGCGTTATGATCGCTTATCACTTTAAACCTGTCAAGCAAACACACACATACACACAGGCATGCAGGATATGAGGTCACATATATTTGTTTTACAGACGGCCACTACAAACGTATTCGATGTGTTACAACATTATGTTTGATCAGAGTGGAATTTTTCAGTACATAGACAATAAGGACAAAAGTTCTGGGACACCTTCTCATTCATTGTTCCTTCTAAAATCAAGGGCATTAATAAGAGTTTATACTGCTTTCGTTAGAGTAACTGGAGGCTTTCTACTAGATTTTGAAGCATTGCTGTGAGCGCTAATAGACTCAACTAGACTATTTCCAACCAGTAACTTTGTGTGACGAGTGTTATTGCTATAGTAGTACAGTATATTCCAGGTTTATTGTACAGTAAGCCTGGATAAGTTAATATATCATATGTGTGCAGTATTGTGCTATGTTTTATTGGGTGAAAGAAAAATCTCGTTATTGTACACAGTAATGCAATAAATGTAAGGTTTGTGTGAAGCCTTACAGTTGTATGCAAATCAGTTTTTACAGGCATTTGTGCAAGGTTACACTGTATACTGTTATTTGCAAATCTGTATTATACAGGGTGCCACCTACTGTTATCTGTAAAGCTGGTATCTCTGGAATCCACTACTATTGTGTGAAGTGCCAAACTGTACAAGAGTGTGGAGTCTAAGGGTGTTCTATTAATATCAACCCTGGTGCACTTGAAAATCTGCTTACTGAAACCTGGGATATCCCAGCCGTGGCTTAAGAGCTTTTGGTTATCTTTTGGTTCAATGTAAAATAAGTCCTAGTGTTCAGTAAGTGAACGCTAAGAGAACAAGAACTAAAATGTGACAATGTATAACGTTAGGTCCAAATCAGGGCAACCGAACTACATATGTAACTGCATCATTGTTTATTTATTTTTAGTATGTAAGGAGTCTTACTGCTGAATGTATTGCTGTCTCTTGTCGTAGGCGTGGATAGTGGGAAGGCCCTGGATGACAGAAGTGGTGAGGGAAATCCAGGGAGAGCGACTCACGTTCTCCATTCGCTTCATCTCTCGGATGCTTCGCTGGAAAACACTGAACAGAGTCATAACATTAATGCAAAACACACCACAACAAAATTGCTGTAAAAAAACACTGCATGATAATTTAGTACACTGGAATAGTACAAACTGAAATTTGGAAACAAAAAAACAACAGATTCAACTAAGTTTTGAAAAAGGTTCAAGATATTGCGTTGTAATCAATGACTGCACATAATAATGCACAACTGTTGTCCCTCTAGTCTATTTACACTGAATGAATACTATTGTAAAAAGGTCTCAGAACATACTGAATAAAGGTTGAATCACTTTATGGATTTTTTTCAGAAGACAGTATTTTTTTTCAAGAAAACATCTATTATTTTGCATTTATTTTAATGTTGTACAACATTTTACAATTAAAACTTACTGCATTTAAACCCAGATAAATGCCTAAGACATTTATACAGTACTGATTTTTGAAATGCCAATACAAAAGCAAAAATGTACACTTCCAGTTGTGTTGTTCATAAAATCACTTCATTGAAACTGCTATTTTTATATGATTCACTAGATGGCGCTGTTAGAATAAAAATGCTGCACAACATGTAAGTAACTCTGCTCAATCACTGCTCTGTATGTTAGTGAGGGGAGTGTTTGGAACTCACTAAAGGATGATGGAGAATATAGCACCCAGAGCAGCCACAGCAATGAGCAGGTATGGGAAGACAACGCAGATGGTCAGGACAGTGTAGGTGACCATGAAGCAGAACTGCAGAAAATTTTCCATGTTGAACGGCAGGGCAGCATCGATCTCATCCTGGTCCTTGCTGAAGCGATTCACCATACGACCGGTAGGTGTTGTATCAAAGAAGCTCATTGGACTGGCCAGGATCTAATGATCAGATGTCATCAATAAATTCACTCATGCCCAATCACAATACACCACTGGATTATCATCTCATCCTGGTGATCACATAATATCTGCCCTGTAGACCCCAGCTCTAACTGTAAACATACAATTTTGATAGATTTTGAGACTAAGCTCTCATTCTTTAACACCGGTGAAGATTCCAAAATCACAGAGATACTATTCATTTACAGCTATTGTAAGTATGTACGATCATTTTGGTAAACTAAGTTATTTAATGAATACTTTTGCATTTCTTGCTTAGTGTCTTCCAATTCTGACTAAGTAAGAATGCAACAAACAATGTAATTGGTTTACAGACAGTGTATGTCAGGTCTGCTGGGAGGCTCACCCTGTTGAACATGGTGTCATGGAGTTTTGAGGAGGCATGCAAGGTGACTTTAGTGAAAGCAAAGCCTTTGGCAGCACTCAGCACTAACATGGCGATCACAGCCAGACCATAAATCATCTGGTAGAACCCCAGATCTGGGTTGTCGGAAATGTTGCCAGGGATTTCAGTGACATTCGCAGACTACAGGAGACAAAGAGAGACAAAGTGGTAGAATTGTTATAAATGTTCCACTCACATTTTATACTACTATTGATGATATTTTATTTCTACAGCCTTTCTCACACTCAAGATTGCTTTACAGTACAATCAGAAAAGGATAAAAGAGGGATGACATAAATGGGCCTTAATTACCAATCATTCTTCTTCTTAAAAAACACTCACACAGTTTTCTGACATTAATTTACAAACAGTGGGATTCATCATTATAAAATCATAGCTGCAAACTACCCTACAGATTTGAAAACAAAATCCTTTTGTTAGGACTTTTCTCAACAACAAATTTAAAAAACTTCTTAGAAATATAGTGGGGACTGAGGCCCAATACTCTTCAACTGGGAGTAGGAAAAACAGTAAACCAGTTTTTAAATCTATATATAATCCTTTGGATTGAATTGAGTTGAACTGTTGTATAACGGTTTTATAAGTGATTTGTCCAGCAATAGCCATTGTATTCTTAGCCATGGAGGTATTATGTACCAAGAGGTTGAAGAGTATTTTGCTACATCTGTAACTCCACCTCAACTGATGATGAAATATTGAGGCTTTTCCTCACTATTAAGTACTGGTGGGTGGTGACCGTCAGTATGTTAACACCCCCATTTAGGACAGCAGTGACTTATGAAGCAGAACACCTTCTGTCTCCTTTCTACCCTATTCACTATGCCCCACCTTTGCATGCTTATTAGTCACATGCCCTGACATGCAATTTTCAAATGTGCTAGGAGGGCAGTAGGCCAGCAGATGTAAACCAGCGGATATATGCCCTCCCTTTGTCATTCCTGATCTATTCAGTCATGCATTCTCTTTGAGTAGGTCAGAGGGCCCACCCTGTCTCCTCATTACTTAACATGATGCTAGCTAACACAGCCATCTGTTAGCTCACGTAACAGAATTCAACTGTCAGCCTTCTCTCTGACTTAAAGTAAGTATCTACTAGGCTTCATTCCTTGGCTTGGTTGTACTGTGTGATGAGAAGACCTACAAGTAAAGGGTGGAATTGTAATTGGTCTAAACTAGGGAGAAAAAAAAACAACTTATAAATACAAGAATGTATATGTGTGGTTGTGTTTACCCCAGAGCCTTGGTCTAGCCAGTAACTCAGCCACCAGTTACTGAAGGCAGTGGATCCCACCAGCAGGACGAAGATTAATATGACAAACAACAACAGAAAGTAACCTAAATTGAGTGAGACAGAAAGATATAGATGAAATAAAGAAAAGAGCAAGGAAGACTGAAAAAGTGAGTGAGTGAGTGAGTCAGTGAGTGAGTGAGTGGGAGTTACCTCCAGCAGCCATGCAGTATTGATGATAGGTTCTCAAAGTGACTGATCCTTCCTGAACCATCTCCTTTGCGACCAGCTGATTTTTGGCTATGTGCACACACATCATTAAAATGCACAAGGGTGTGTTAATGAAACATGTTATAAAGAAATAAATGCCATAAATAAAGGTCAAGGTTCATCATATAAAGCTGATAGTACCTTTTGTTACCTGAGCCTCATTTGCTGAGTCATCTGGTTTAACATTCTCATCAGACATGTCAAAAGCTAAACAGAACAACAATCAACAAATTTGCTATTAATACACTTTCACTTAACGTTCACTACAATCAAGTTATAGCTGTGTATCCTACGCCGGCCTCTTACCTGGGTTTACAATTCCATTGGCTTGGGAATCATCCTCCCCCTGAGTCCTATGCTTTTTGGGTTCAGAGGGTTTTGTGGCTTCCTCTTCTTTCTGCTATGATAGGACAAAATAGGACGCAATTAGCACTGGGTAGAGTTGTTTACGTCTGAATACCGTTAATGGACCCATATTTCTGAGTAGTGTTAGCTCAATGAATTTCAAACCTGACATAGCATGTTTTGATCAGATTGATTTGTTCTGATAACTCTTAACACTACTCTAAAGGACACCTTACACAGTGTTATAAATGCTGATTAGACAAAAACAGAACTAAAGAACGCAGCAAAGTGTATATACTTCAGTATGCTACAAATATGTGAAAGAAATAGAACTCATGAGGACAAACTATGGAAAATCTATTTTAAATGGACATTTGATGTTCAGTTTAACAACACTGAGAGATGGATGTGATATAATTAAATAAAACTGTAGAAATATTTGTAATAAAATTAGTCAAATGTAATGAATGGAAATGTAATTTACTTGGGTTGGAAAAGTTAAAACATACCCACATATAATACCACTTAAAATGCCTTCTATTAGAATCAGGTGCACCACATCAGCTGCAGATTATTAGAAACTGTTTAGAGGTGATTTTGAACTTACTGAAACCTCAGACACTTAGTCTGGGAAGGGATATAAAAAGAAATCAGCCGTTCCACTGTCTGCAAAATACTTTACGTTAAGTAAAACAGATCAGGCCATCCTAGCAAGTTCAGCCCAAGAGCAGACTGCAAGATGCATAGAAGTCTCAGATAATACTAAAATGTCATCACAGCTCTTGCCACAGCTGATGTCAAAGTACAGCATCTATTCTCAAAAAGAGATGGCATACGTTTGATTTTGGCAGGTGTGCAATGACAAACCCTTGCTGTCAAAAAAGAAATCATCAGTGCAAAACTAAAGACTAAACCAAAGAACACCTAGACAAAAATGTGCTTTTGGCAATGAATCTTGAATCTGTCCTGATACATATTGTCCCCATCTGTCCCCACACATATTGTGGTCCACTCTTGGGCTGATTTGGCCATGTTAGCAGTTGTATCACTTATTGTTATTGCATATGCATCACATATATTATTTTGCAGATTGTGGAATGGGTGATTTCTGATTGTTCTGACATCTTTTACATCCTCTCTCAAACTCATATACAAGGTCTCAGAGAGCTATTGGATCCTGCAATGTTGATACACTCCAAAAGTAAAGTAGGGTCTAAATAAGACAGGCTCCTCAGAAATCCCCTCTAACAATATTCTAATTACCTGCAGCTGATTACAAATGTACTCATTTTAAATTGTAATAAATGGGGGGCGTCCTAACTTTTTTTTCCTCACAAAATAGAAAAAAATATTTATATTAAATCACATTTCAAGTTATATTACCTCCATTCCTTAATACTGTTTCAATTAAGATTAAATGTCCATATGTTTAAATATATTAAATAAAGGTTTTAGTGGAGTGTTTTTCTTGACTGTATATTTTTTCACCTAATACACCAGCACTAGACCGATATCAAAACGCTGCAGATATCATTACGCGAACGCTGTCAAAGAAGGAAAGTGTTGTTACATTGCTTTGTTCCAACTGGTAGTTGTTGATAAGCTGAGCGTATCTGCCTTTCACTTTCATCAGAGCTCTGTGTGTTCCCGCTTCCTTAATCTCTCCATTCTCCAACAGTAAGACTTCATCACAGAACTCCAAATACTGCAGACGAAGAGAGCAAGGCAGAGCAGAGGTGAAGGGAAGCCACAAAGTGAAGATCATTGCAGGATAATAGCCTTTAAATCTTTACTGGCAGTAACACATTGAAAGAAGTCGTTAAACCACTTGCACAGCTAAGAGATGACACCCAGTTTGGGTAAAACAGTTACCAATGTGCTGGGACAGCATGACTCACTACAAAAGAGTGGAGTGTGTACAATGACTGCGCAGTTCTTCCTCCCCCATCCTCTCATAGTTAAACCCATCAGCTGCAGTTGAACCTTTTACCCCTACCTTGGTGGAGATTTCAGATTAGATAGACTGGGACCTGAAGTGAACTGACAGTGCTTCCACTTGCTCTTCAGATCCTGTTACTGACTAGGTAAAGTGCTCACCAGTCCTTAGGTGATATTTCAATCACAAGGCTTTAATAAACAGCTCTTTAGACCTCTACTCTCTTCACTGGGATTTCAAAGCCAGTCTACATTATTTTTATTTGTACTGTGTTTATAATTATTATTTTAAGTTGTTAAATTTCTACAATCTTTTTTATTTCTGTATGAAAAAAAAACACACTCCCCCATACAGCTTTCTGATCTGCTCCTGCCTTTGTTGGTCGAGTACACTACTTTCATTTTCTAAATCTCAGAATTTACCTTTGTTAAGGCCTTATTAATTAAAGAGTTTAATAAAGCAAAAAATAAACAATAGAATAAATATATAATTAATTTTTAATTAGTTTTTGTGATTTATAAGCAAATTAACCAAGCAGTAAAAGCATATACATCAGGTGGATGTGAATGCAAGACCAGTAGGTTATACTACAGCATAGATTCTCTCTTGCTAGCCAGTTGGCATTGGCTAATAGGCTTCTCAACATTCAGGTTTTACAGTATTACTGCAGCTGAAGCATCTCTTATAACTATATGTGTTCTAGGCCTAAGAGTTGTGCTTTTATTATTCAACGTTATTAATAGTTCTTTATTATAGTAGAATAGTAGGAATGGATGTCTGTGAAGGTTGAGAAAGTATTACTCAGTACTTCTTGGTGGTTTGACTGAATTACCTGAAGCTGATGTGTGACCAAAATCACAGACTTGCCCTTCAGCTCTTTTTTGATGCACTCCTCAAAAATGTGCTTGCCTACGTGGGCGTCGACTGCAGACAGAGGGTCGTCCAATAGGAAGATGTCTCTGTTAGAGTAGACCGCTCTTGCTAGACTGACCCTCTGCTTCTGACCACCTGACAGGTTCAGGCCACGCTCTCCGATCTGCACACACAAAGACACAACAAATGTTATTACTCATACCAATCATACACACACAGACGAGACAAACACATAGTCTTAGTAAAACTTTAGCCTGGTAGTTGAATTAAAATGAATGTTACGTAACCAGTACATGATTCAAAAAACATTTGAAAAAACAAACCTCTGTCTGGTCACCATATGGTAGAATAGCCAAATCTGGAGCTAGGCAGCAGGCATGGATTACACTGTCATACCTACAACACAGTAATACACACACATACATAAACACAGACTGACTATGCCATAGAGCAAGTATGGTTGTGGAGGGCAGCAGTTAAGCACAGTTTGGTGCATTGCCTGTTCAAACACATCTACTAAACCTGAGTTGATCCAGAGGAGTTTGTGAACGGGGGCCTTCAAGACTGACAGTGAATACCCCTGCTTTACAGCAATAAATGGAACTCATTTAACACCTAGACAGCTATACAATCCCACAAAAGGAGAATCAAGAGGAAGAAAGGAGCAATATCTGTGAATGATTCTCTAAATTCTAAAACAGCAAAGTATAATGTTTCACTGATACACGTAATAGTCATACCTCTTCAGCATACCTCTTAATCTATTCATGTATAAGGCTGGAGTTCAGCCAACTTGTGCCCCCCCATGTGAAACAGCTAATATTTAACACAGTTTTAAAGAACTGCTATGCCCAGGTTTGTGATGGGTCACAAGATCTAGCAGCCTCTGTACCGGAATGCTCTGCATATTTTAAGTCTTCGACTTTAATGCAGTCAGATGATGCCCTGGTGCCCTGGTGCCCAATTTCTACTCAATATATGTGAACATGACCTTGGAATTAAGCTGAGTGTTGTCTGTTTGTCTTTGCCTTTTTCTGAGTTAATGACTGTCCACCTGTCTGGCCTGGCACTGAGGGGAGTTTGACTGTCGGGCTGTCGTCAGACTAGTTGTCTAGTCTGACAACTAGTTATCTCCATTAAGGACTTTGTTGAAATTTACATGGACTATTAATCTTCTAATTGCTGCTATTATTATTATTGATACTACAATTAACCAATTGGGGCCTAATGTTTTATTTGTTGTTGTTATTTTGTACTTACATTGAAATTTTGTAAAGCTGCTTTGCAACAACATCAGTTGTAAAAAGCCTTATGCAAATAAATCAGACTTGATCTGATGTTTGTGTGAAAGTGAGTTTTTTAAATAAATAATACACTTAAGTGAAAGTAAATTAGTACTGGGAAGGAAACATACTCAAGTATTTGAAGGTGAAAAGTAAATGTTTAAACATAAAAACATTAAAAGTTCCTTTTGTTTGGGTGTGTAATGTAAGTGTGGAGAAGCCACTAATCAGCATTATTAGTGTCAAACACAGACAAATTGGAATAGTTGTGGGTGATGAAACATCCTTTAAATTCCATTTGAATGTGTTAATGTTAAAATCAATACGTATAAAATGCAGGGTCAACTTCACTATCAAGAGGAAAATTCATAAACTGCAAACAACATTTGCAGAAAGTACTAAAATCTGAATAAGTGAGTGTAACACCTCCTTTGGTCAAAGGGCTCTCCCATCAGAATGTTATCTTGTACAGTTCCATGGAAGATCCAGGCTTGCTGGGAAACGTATGCAAACGTTCCATTTGCAGACACTGAGCCACTTTTCAGGTGCATCTACAAAAATAAATAAATGGTCTTTAAAGATAAAAAAATGCACAACTAATTGCTGGCACAGAGTTCTACTGTTCAATACTGTTTTTTCATAGTTTCTGAAATCAGTAAAGCTCCAACCAGGCCCTTTGAGCACAAATACAACTATTCATTTTCACATTTTCATTTGCGAATATAATTACATAAATAAAAATCTAGAAAAGAAGAATCTTTTATAATGAGAGACAAAATTCATTATTGTTTACAATTTAAAAACACGAATACACATTATCATACATGCTCCAGTATGCTTGAAATCAAGGATGTTTTTCCACTTCCGACATTTCCACAAACTCCAAGTAGATTCCCCTGCAAAAACAAAACAAAACCTTAAGTGGATCTTAAAACATGCAGATCTTGAAAACAGTCCAGTCAAACACCGATGCTCTTTTGAGTATTTTCCTTCTAAGGCTGTGTTTTGTCCTTTGCACTCTAGTGAATACCCATATAACGCACATGTCTACATAACAGCAACCTCAGTCCCAAATACACACCTTGGGCAGAGTGACAGTGATGTCGCTGAGCGTTGGCTTAGTGTGTGATGTGTTTGTGCCGTTCTGAGTGACTTCTTCCTGTGCAACTTTGCGCTTCTTCATCCCATTGGCTACAGGGCTGCTGGGGGTCATTGAGGTTGAGGTGTCGGGATCGCCCCAGGAGAATGAAGCTTTATTCATCACTATAGCAGCATCCAAGTCTTTCCTCTGGATCAAATATGGGTCAGGATTCTTTATCAAGAGGAGTCTCTACAGAAACAGAAAGGCAGAAAAGAGTTTTTTATAAGTTCTTATGAACTGGACGTTTCTGCACAAAGAACCATAATAAAACTAAATCAAGTTCATTCAACTTGAACTCTGTAACCTCTTGCATGGTTCATCCCAGGTTGACCAAATAGAGTTAAAGCTACTATCCTTTCAAAAGGCAAATGCACTAATCTTACATATCTTAAAATAGGTTTACATAGGCATACATCTTTAGAACATCTACACATAGCTAAATGTCATTATTATGACAAAGTAAAGAAATTGTAAGTAAATAAACCAGGTGTGTTAAAGAGGTCAGAGTTTTTCAGAATTCTTAGTGGTTTACTTTATGATAACTAAATAGTTTATTTTGGGTTGTTATGTTCATGCTATAGCTCAGGTTTGTTTATAGATGTGTGTTATCTTAACCTCTGTGGTGTTCTGTGTTCAAGTTACAAATGCCTACAATATAAGTAACGGACCACTAGCTTTTGGGTAAAAAGTGCCCATTTATGATTGGTATCTTTTGAGACAATCGGTTGCCACAAAATATTTAGGTATTCACTCACAAATTTGTACTGTAATTACTCTAAAGATTTAATGGCAATGGGTTAGGAAAAGGTGTCCTATGAAACCTACAGATTACCTTACAAACGAATCAATCAATGTTTGGCGGACACAGGCAAGTTAAACAGTGTTTGTCTCTTCTAACACAAAAAAGCAGCAACAGACTCAAACCTTTAGTCGTGTCAAGGCCACTTTAGCTTCAGCCAGGGATTTTACAGAGAATGGCAGAAGACCCATGGATAATCTCATTGAGTTAAACACAGCAATGATGGTGTATGCCTACAGAAATACATATGTGGAGAGAGAAAGACACAGAGAAAGAATCATTTAAAATGAACAGAATGATTGGTTATCTGAGACAAGCAGGAGAACTGAACAACGTGCTGCATACAGAAACAGCATGATGTCTGCCACAGTTTCAATGAGGTAACACTTTATAAAGTGTTCCTTTGTAGATAAATAATATACTCTTAACAGAGTATCAGTAACACATCAACAACACATCAGTGCAACAGCAGCAGTGAAGCATCTGAAAAGTAATTTGAAGGTGTTCTGTTGATGCATTATTTACATTAAGTAGATTTACTGTTGATCTGTTACATCAGGTAGATTTAACATGTTACTTTCGTTAAGCAGAACCTAACCCAGCCTTACCCAAAACCTAACCCTACCCTCGTCCTAATCCTAACCTTAAGCTTAACCTCAAACCAAAACCTAATCCTGACCATCAGCCTGGCCCCTTAATCTAAATATAACCCATTTAAGATCCAGGTCCAGACAGGTGTCAGCACACCTGGTCTATAACAACTGGTTCAAATGCTGCTACATCACTGGTATGTTGTCTGATCTAAAAAGGACCACTCCAAAGTGTCACCTTCATGGATGTTACCAGTTTGAACTGTTTCAGATATTATATACAATCAGGGGATGAAATATGACAAAAACTCACAGAAGAGGGGTCCAGAGGAAGTCCGATAGCTGTGTGCACGATGAAAGTGAGGATGGGGGCCAGTGTTGGAACTACTGCTGTTAAGGAAGAGTTCACACTCTGAACATATCCTGCTTTCTCCAACAGCAACTTCTCCTTCTTCCTAATGTCTGCATAGAGAGAGAAAAAAAACAGCCTGTATTACAATATTAAGTGGTGTGGATCACAATTTTAAATTAAATAAAATAAAAAAAATTAAATGATAAACCCCGTTCAGAATTGGGGGGGGGGGTATCAGTGCTGAGCATGCAAGTTCAAACACATGACCGCAAGTAGCTATCACTACAAACAACGAAGGGAGAGTCTATGAGCAAAAGCACATAACTTATGAGACATTTTCACTTCCCAGAAGAAAGTGAAAAGCAAATTGAATGGCATCCTACTTCAGACATAAAGCAATATTTTCAAAATTTGACCTGAACTATTTCCTAGCACATTGAGGGTAGTTAGTTTCAGTTTCACAAGTGCTGGTAACTCATTAGCTCATTAGCACTATATTCAACTGAAGTGTGTCGGTAATTGAAAACAATGAAATGATCATTGCTGACTGAATACAGCAATGTTATCTAAATGAGCAGAGCTGTCTGGCTGTACAGTATAAACGGGTACCTGTGATTTTCTTCTCAAAAGAGTCCTCCCATGCGTACATCTTAATGAGCTTGATGCAGGTCAAGACCTCATTCATAGTGCGAACACGCTTATCTGTTATAGAGACAGCATGCCTCCGCAATATGTTGATTAGTCTGGCAACAAAAAACTTTACACACACACAAACACACACACACACACACACACACACACACACATATAGGAGGGTAAGGACTTAACACGTCTTCTCCAATACATGCAAAGCCAGCCACCGTCTCTTTTAGAAATTCCGCCGATTGGTGCAGCCAATTATGCTCTAATGGACTCCGACTGCTGATTGCAAAGCAGTATGGCAAAATAGTATTGGTCACAACCACCAAGCTATAGTTGTAGCGCATGAGCCAACCGATGAGCCAACCTTGTAATATTTTAAACCTGGTTGTTGCTAGGTTGTTGGCAAATAAGGCAGACCAAAAGATACCAAAAACAGAAAAGTATTTTAACACATTTTAAAACACCTACAATTCACATATGAAGCGCAGTGTAATTAGCAGTCCATAATTTCAGTCTTGGGCTGATAATAGTTACATTTTCTGATTACTTTCGCTAATCATTTACGCTGGACATTTGGTTCCAATTATGGAAACAGACTCAGGGACGCAGAGACAAAGGATTCACAGTACAATAATTGTATTATAATCTAAGAATACAGTACCTTTGAGAGTGAAGTGCAACAAGGATCACAAACGTACCTGCACAGGTATAAAGATCAAGTAGGTCATGATTCCTATGAGTGCTGTGTAGCCCAGAATGAAGCAGGAATAGACGATACAGACAATCAGCAGCACAGGGATGCACAGCAGAAATGTGCCAAAAAGCACTGCCTCAAACATACGATAGCCATCACTAGTCAGGACGTTGATCATCTGACAAAGGGAGAGGCAGATGCAGAA
Source organism: Salminus brasiliensis (assembly GCF_030463535.1). Classification (NCBI taxonomy): domain Eukaryota; kingdom Metazoa; phylum Chordata; class Actinopteri; order Characiformes; family Bryconidae; genus Salminus; species Salminus brasiliensis. The sequence continues at coordinate 13,284,312 of NC_132902.1, read as the reverse complement.
GAACACAAAATGATGTACAGTAAAAACACCAGTAATATCTTTTAGATTTTATTTTTTAACACTCCTCAGAATGACCTTCAAAAACTAAAATACAAAAATAAACCATTAAATTAATCAGTCATAGGTTACCTCTCCCACAGTGACACCATTGAGCGTTTGAAGAGAGATGATCTTCTGGAAGGCAAGCATGCTGAATGCCCCTTTCAGTCGGATGGCAGTGCGCAGGTTTACAGCCCAGAGAAGAGAGGCAAAGATTGCTTTGCTGAACTCCGTAACGAACAAAGCCACACACAGCCCAACGCCATGCAGCAGCGTGGAAGATCCAGGCCGCTCCGCAAATTGCAGGATCTCATACACTAGAATAGACTGCAAAACACCATACATATGCAGAAAATAAAATAAATAATAAATGATCAATGCATTCATATTAAATGAAATGTTGGTTGCAATCTACCTGGTCTACAACTGCTTTCTTTTAGGTGCAGTGACTTGACATTACATTTTCACAGACATCACACTAAATATCATGTTTGTTGTACAGTGCCTGTAAAACATATTTGCCTCTTTGGATATTGTCCCCTTTTGTTGCTTTAAAAAAAAGGAATCATGACCAATTTAATTTAGATTCTTTACAGGAAAAAGTATAAAAAGTGAAAACAGATTTCTACAAAATAATGTAATTAATAAAGCGATATCCTGTAAAATAGACATTCACCCCTTTTAAAGTGACTGGCCTAATGCAACAGGCAATTGATGATACTATTCTCACAATTAGTAAAATGGAGGTCAGCTGAATGTAGTGAATGTATCTTCAGTGATATACAGACACCTGTCTGGAAGGTCCAGTCACTGGTTAATCAGTATTCCTGGCTACAAATGCAAAACACCATGAACACAAAAAAACACTCCCTGCAGCTCAGAGAAAAGAGTTGCACTGAAGAGAGTAAGTCATGGGATGGATACAAAAAAAAGTCACTGAACATCCCCTGGATTTCCATTAAATCCATTATTAAGAAATTTAAGAAATATGGCACATATGTAAATCCGCCTAAAAAGGTAAAGGTGCACGTATTTGTCACTGTACAGTGTGCACTGTACAGCAAAATGTGTCCTCCGCATTTAACCCATCTGGTAGTGAACACACACTCACACACACACATGTGTTAGGGGCAGTGAGTACACACACACACCCAGAGCGGTGGGCAGCCAACTCTAGCGCAGGCCGTCCTAACAAACTGTGAGTGACCATGCAAGAAGGAGACTAGTGAGGGAGGACACCAAGACAGCTATAATGCAAATATAAGACAGCTATAATGCAAATATAATGGAAAATAAAAATGTGTATTGCACTGTTTATGATAAGCTGTAAAAATGCAGCATATAAGCAACGTTAGAAAATCTAAAGAAAACAATTAGGACTTTATAAAGAGAATATTTATTTTAAAGTTTTTTTTCAAGAATTTTATAACCATTTACCAACCAGCTCTAGACCAAAAAGAAAATGCACATTTAGTAATAAAACGAGTTTCTATAGTCTCTTCTCTAAATTGAATACATATTGCAAGAGCATATTGTAGCTGAAAGAAGGCATATGCTGTGCCTATCTGACCCTTAGAGATAGCAGTGTTATTTGGCAAATATTCTTTCAGCATTTAAGAATACTGTGTCGTCCTAAGTCTATGCAAAGTCTCCCAATAACATGCTTTTGGCACAAAAATTTTAATACATCAAGTCGAATATGTAATTCTACAGTTACAATATTTTCACTGCTTGTTGCTCAGTTTTCCTCAGTTTTGCATTATGAATATGTATGTGGGAGAGACGCCTAGTGTACATCTTTCCATGTACATGGCAAACTGAATGTTTAGGCTTGTAATCCAGTGTAAAACATAACATATATTTTTTGGACTGAATGCAAAACTTGGTCAAAGAGTTTATAACACCTGGGCTCTGAGTGTGAGTGTCAATATCAAGGTGATAGGACATACCGGCCCAATGAAGACTGCGAATGTGAAGAGAACTGAGATGAAGAAAGACACTATGAGCCTTGTCCTCTGGAAACGCATTACTGTTGAAAAGAGAGAGGCTTTTTCGACACCTTTGCGTTCCACCTCCTCATCCCACAACCTCTTGAACCTAAACGAAACACATACACAGTTCAACCCCGCCTACATTGCATGTTGACTAAGCTCCCACTTTAACTCCTCACTCTTATACCCACATGATGTACATACAGTACTCAGTACTTATTGTATACCAGTATTAAGATTGAAAAACAAGGCGAGACTAGAGTTTAAAGGGGTAGCTGTATGGTTAATTATCATTTTCCAACCCAAACAGAAATCTCTCCAGTTTTCAAAAGCCTTCACATGGCGTACCTCTCCCCATTGGCGTGGGCTCCATCATGGGGAGACAAGCTGAGAGAGTCAAAATCTAGACGGTTTCTAAAAAGCTTCCACATCATAGGGGTCATCCATGCGAATGAGGTGAAGGAGAAGAACCCTGCATCATCCAAGGGGTTTGAACTGCAGTGGAGCACAGAAAATGAAAACAGCTACCATAAATTATGTCACTTCCATTTTACTTCCACATGGCCTTCTAAAATAGCAGAGCCAAATTAGAAAATGAGCACTGGCTGACAGCACTTGCATTCATTACAACATAAAAGCCAACAACTTGATTTACAAGAATGGATTTTCTGCAAATAATTGAGTTTTTTGGGTTGTTTAAAAATTTCTTATGTGGTTCTGGTTTTATTATAAGCCATAAAAGTAAAGTAGTTAAAGAGTAAAAAGTAAAGGCCAAGTGATATCCATAAAACGAAATTTTATTGGGTGTGAATCAGCACTTAGTGGATTTTCTTGAACTCCTAAGTAGAACATCTTAAAATTATACTAATCATGACTACTTTGAGAGTACTTTAAGGTTCCTTACCCAGAGCTGAAGCGAACTGGAAGCAGGGTCTTCATGCTGGCATGGTATTTGTTTCGATGTTTGAAGGGGGGTTCTGTTTCTCTATAATCTGGAACCAGAGGGCCTTCAGGAAATGAATTCATGGTCACATTTGACTCCTGTCTCCAAGCAGCACTCTCTCTCCTCTGTCTCTGCAGGAGGAAAAAAAAAACGGGAGAAGAGACGAGACAAATTCTGAGAATTATGTAGAATGTAACTGTTGAAGGAATGAGAGGAAAAAAATAAAGAGCAAACAAAAGAAAGATCTGATCAGAGAGTTGGGAATGGAAAGAGTAGAAAGAAGAAAATGGAGGTTTTAAAGAATCAGAGAGAATGGATGGATAAAGACCAGTAATAAGAGAGAAGGTCCTTGTTTACTCACAAAAGATACTCCTTCAACATTCTCCTTCTCTTCGGAGTTAGGTGAAAAGCCCTTTGTTTTCATTATTGTTCTGTAAATAAACAAAAATATTACAGACATGGTGCTATGGCATCGTCCAAAGAACCATGTGTGGCACCTTTATTTTTAAGAGTGTACTTTCTGAGGGAAAACACACTAGCTTATTCCACCTGAAATGATCATCACAGAACACCATAATCAACATAAAAAAAAACTCAGCCCCTACTCTGAAGCATTGTTATTGGTGAAATCAGAAGAGTTACCTTGTCTCAAGCAGGGAGAAGTGATCAGCGCTGAGGTCAGGTTTTTTCTGAATGCTTTTATTCACCCACAGCAATGTGGTTCACCAAACACATGCTCTGTTACGTCAGAGAATTTTACGAGTCTCAAAGGTTAACTAGAGCAGAGGTCCCTGTCAGATTCCCCTTGTTGTGAATGTCGAAGTGTTTTACCTCGCCAATGCCGGACTGAAGGACAACAGACAGTGAACTTTCAATAAAGCTTTCCATTTAAGTTTTAGGTGGTGAATTAAAAACAACACATTGCTGATTCAGAAATGTGTTAAGCCTTTAGGATTACTTTTTTTCTACACACTTAAAAATAACCCAATCCTGGCCCTGGTGCTTTCCTGGTCTAACAAACTGCCTTTAAATCAGAAGTGCTTCTTAACTGGCTGATAAGCTAGTTAACCAGGTGTGCAAGATAAACACTATGTGCAGGGAAGGGGTCCTCCAGAACCAGGGAGGGTTGCGAATCACTGCTCAAATCAGTTCTCAGGGACCAACAGACTGCCATGTTTTTTCCTCTATCCTTTTGTGACGTGAGTAGGGCTGGACTAACTGGGAGTGCCTAAGGACCACTTCCTAAGAGAACCATTTTTGTAAAAGAGAAAGTGAGTGTGAAGAACGTTTTGATCATGGATAATGATGTAAAAGGTCTAAAAAAGTCTTGTAGTTGGTCTACCGCTGTGATTAACTGAGCTGGAAGAAGGTTGCAGAGCATCTCTGTAAAAGCCCTACTGTGTTTCTCTTTCTTTATACTGCTTAAGGTCCTCCCCTGCTCTCATTTCACTCAAACCTCAAATCTAACTAACACAGAAAACATCAAAACCGCCCCTGTCCACTTAGCTAAACATCTCTCACCAAAACACAGGCACGCACACACACACACAGGCACACACACCTGACCTACTACACACATTTCCTTTTCTGCAGTCCCTTTGTTGTAAACAGTAAACTAGAGGAGGTGACACAGTAGGTGAAAGTGTAAAAGTCTGTGAGAAACTTTTTATCTTTTATCAACTGTCTCTAATTATCTGACCATGCAAACTGGTTTTAACGAATCAATATATGTTCCCTTACTATGGCAGCAGCAGGATAGAGACAATAGATAGGTCTGAAAATGAAACGCGTCTACTCTGAAGATTCAGAAGACTCACAACAGTACACAACAGACAAAAAAGTACCCATATCTAATATTACATCCAAAGTGTTTGAGGTTCTGGAACTGGGGAGCTTCTGAACAGTTTCTGAGACAGACTACAGACATTCTCAGAGGCAGGGTTGAGAAAAAAACACACCTAAGTGAAAGCACAGGTACTGTGACGGGATGTACAAAAACAACATATTGCATTGTATCAAACTGGGAGTAGAAAATAATATAGTCAAAATATCATAATGTTATTTTAAACTGAAACAATTTAATGGTAGTTAATGCAATATTGGTCCTCAATGTTTAAAATAGAATGAAAATAAAATGTAAGGGATAACAAGGATTTATTTTGAAAATGTATCCTGGATATGGGTGGGTTATGTTGTAAACAGGTTGTTTACAAGAACTAAAAAAAACACACAATGAGTCAGACATCTTGCCCCTAAATAAGCTGGATGGACAGTATCCACAAATATAATCCAAGTTATCATCGGGAACTTCATTAGTTAATGAATAAATCACACACTGCGAACTCAATGTTTTACTGAGAGCCCTGTTAAACATTAACATAGCTAACGATGTCAAAGGGATGTAAGGCAACAGTAGGTTAGAGGCCAACTGTATCAATAACATAAAACTGCAACATGATTCGTCATGTTTTAGAATGACACTTCAATCATGACATGAACGCAGTTCTATGTAAATCAATGGTAACATATGATACAGCAGAATTACAGTGTAGATATTAGAAACTGCTACATGTAAAAAAAAACATGCTGATACTTAAATTGGACTATTCATTAGTAAATATTTAATTTAGAGATAAAAAAAGAATAAGAATCTATGTAAATCAATAGTACCATATGACTAGTCACAATTACATTAGGATATATGCTGCCCCATCAGAATGAATTCATACATATGTAGATGTGATATTATCACTAGTAAAATGTACATTACACAGATCTTGAAATTGAGTTTTTAAAAGTCACAGCTGGTATCAATGCTGTTTCAGGCTAAAGCAGCTTGCCATGGACAGTGTTATTGGAGGACACTGTATTGTAAATTGTAAACAAAGTAATTTTTTTTTATGGCTTATTGTTGGCAAAGTATAACTGCTCTGTTATTTTCACAGATATCTAATATCCAAGTGTTGGATATGCGCCTGTATGTTATTAATAAGCCAGCAGACACCATTACTTTTAGCTAACAAAGACAAGTCTTCCACCTGATGCCAGCCGAGGCTGGACACAATTAGATTTACTCACACATTACTTACAGAAGTTTCATATTTAAGTATACTAAATGTATAAGTACATGTTTTACTCAAATAAACATATACACGCTTCTTAATGCATTTAAAGTAAAACAAATGTAAAGTATAAAGTAAAAAAGGAAGTATAAGAAAAATAATACAAATATAAAAGGAAGAAAAATAATACAAATATTATATGTTTTTATGTAGAACAAAAACAAATAAATAACATAAATGAAGAGTCTTGAATTTGCCCTTTTCTTATTGAATTATAACGAACGACACCATAAACAAAAGCCACATTTTTAAAGTACTGTAAAATACCTCATAAACAGGGGTTAATTTGGAAATTGGAGATCCCCACTTATGTCTTTTTATTAAAGCCTACAATTTTTACTACAATTATGTTAAGTGCTTCTTTGACTTCCAGATCCGTAAATATACTTCAAATTAGCTATTTGGACAGGATTAGCTTTAGTTTTAACATGGTGATGTGGAGTAATGAAATTTTACTATAGGGCCGACGAACGATTCGCAGGGGAGAAGAAACCTCTGCATAAATGACTGACAAACTGCCATCACCTGCCTGCCATCAAAACCCTGGGTCTCATAACCCACTTACCCACTTCATAACACATATGTAGGCTTTTGGCCATGCTATATAGAAGTGCTGCGCCTCTGAGAAGTCCTTGGCTCACCAGGTGGCGTTACATCAGACAACACCTAAGACAACACTTTTGCCACAGAGCCGAGGTATCTGTGCCATGCAGGATGAAACTAACTGCCTCCTTAAGCATTTCCATATTTGACTACATGTTTTCCCACATTTCGATTCACACAGGATTAATATAACCTGGTAAAAGGTGATATCTTTACTGATGCAGGATTTGGACGGGACTTAAGTCACATTAATAACTGTAATAACTACATTACCTCGCCATGTAAAACTACTCCCATCCAATCAGAGCTTCAGACCACTAGGTGGGTTCGATTCCTGGGCTCGGCAAGCTGCCACTGTTGGGCCCTAGAGCAAGGCCCTTTACCCTCTCTGCTCCCTGGGCACTGGAGTTGGCTGCCCACCGCTCTGGGTGTGTGTGTACTCACTGTCCCTAGTTCAGTGTCCCTAGTTCACTGTCCCTAGTGTGTGTGTGTGTTCACTACCACAGATGGGTTAAATGCGGAGGACACATTTCACTGTACAGTGCACACTGTACAGAGACAAATACGTGCACCTTTACCTTTACCTTACTTTACTAAAAACTCCAGCCTTCCTCCTTCATACGGCACTAACTCACTCTACTCAACTGGTGGAACTGATTCTCACTATTAATCAATATTAAACACTAAAGACAGTTTTATTTTTGCACAATCAGAATCAGAATCTCTTTATTTCACCAAGTATGTTACACATACAAGGAATTTGTCTTGGTGAGAGCAACACGTATGACAAGTAACAAAAACACAGAACACATTTACATATTTACAGTATTAAACTAAAGGAAAATTACACTAAACAATAAATAGGATAGGGGATACATTTTAAAAAGTAAAAAGTACTAAAGGTAACAAAGAGCTGAAGAAGCTGAGAGATGTGAAACAGATTTAGTTGAAAAATATTATATATAGAAAGTTACAGATGACCTGAATATTTACAGAAAGAGAGAGAACATCTGTACAGGAGTGCAAACAGCTGTTCAGTCCGGTTTGGTACCTTGCCTTCACAGATGGACAGAAAACAACAGAAAGCAGCACTCTCCACCTTAGAAAGCAAAAACGAGCTGAAGTTGCACCAACCGCAGAGAAGATGGATGGAAAATGTTTAAAAGTCAAAAATCATAAAATATAAAACACAAATAAAAACCCAAACAGATCCAACTGTAAAATTGCAGCTGTTAACTGAAGTTAAAATCTATTTAGTGACTATAAGCGCATTTGCCCCCAGGCTGCGCGCGCATCCAGTAATGTTCGCGAACGGACAACCCGTCTATTAGCTAGTTAGCTACCTAGCTAGCTACCTAGCACTAGGTAGGTACAAATACATTTGAACACACTGAACACTGATTATAGCGGTCTAAAAACAGTAGACCGAACTTCACAGTTATACTAGACTGTCAAATTTATTACACTCATTTACACGAAGCAGTTCTGCTATAAGAACAAGCGCTCCTCAGTGGACCTGGTAGCTAGCGCTAGTTAGCTAGCTACCTAGCTAGCTAGCTAATTCGTTAGCTAGCTAATCCTCGACCTGGAACTGGACGCTTTTACTTCGGATTTAACGAGATAATAACAACAGTATTGTGGACTACGTAAACGTAGGGGCATTAGAGAACATGTAGGACTTTGGTTAAGGCAGCGTTAAACGACAGAAACTGTTTAATACGAGGCTACTTACTAGTTTGTGAGAAGTGAAGCCTTACGGAGACGCGGTGCGCCGCCATAATGCCGATGCGGAGCAGCCAGCGCGCGGGGCGAGTGTGTAACGGTTATCTGTAGAGCTGTGTGTACCTGTGTGTGTGTGTGTGTGTGTGTGTGTGTGTGTGTGTGTGTGTGTGTGTGTGTGTGTGTAACGGTTATTAGCGTTAGCACATTAAATAGATAACGGTTATCACCAAGATCATTTCAGAAATGATTAATATTTCCATTAGATTACAGCAGTGAAGCTCAGCTCCTGAAAAATGCCTGATAAACAAGAAACAGTTAACAGTAAAAGTCCTGTTTAAAACTGTATTTTTTATGTTGTAAGTAGAACTAAATATTTTAAGGATCATAGACTTAAGATTAAAAAAAATAAGTACTTAAAAATTAAATTAGTATTAGTACAGGATTCATTTAAAATACTGCAAGCAACAAAATACAGCATTTACTCATACATCGATCATCAACACCACTGACAGGTGAAGTGGAAAACATTGACAATCTTTATCTGCGGTGGTATCTGGTCGGTCGGTGGGTCGAGTCTCAGTCTGTGTTCTTGTCTGTGCTTGTGTTTCTCGTAAGCAGTCGCAGGCCAAGTTCTGCTCCATTCTACAGTTCACATCTAGCCCAGTACAGTCCAAATGCCCGGATGTGTTCTTGGTCCGCCCGTGTTGCCGAGGATGCTTTAATGGACATGTCTTGTGTGGACATGTCACTCCACTGCTGCGTCCTCTCTTCACTGGCTTCCTGTAGATGCTGCCCACATCAGATTCAAAACCCTGACGCTGGCCTACAAAGCCGAGAACGGACCAGCCCCTTCGTACTTGATGGCAATGGTCAAAAGCTGATCCGCACCAAGAGCCCTTCGAGTTTCAAGTACGGCTCGGCTCGACCCGCCATCCCTCAAAATCCACGGTAGACAAGCGTCCAGGCTTTTTTTTTTTGTCCTGGCACCAAAGTGGTGGAACGAGCTTCCCCTGGGTGTCCGAACGGCCAAGTCGCTCGCTGTCTTCAAACACAGACTGAAGACCCACCTCTTCCAAGAGTACTTGGACAAATAGCGAATAATGAGTACTATGGTCACCTTATTGTCTTGTGTTTAGTAGTGTCTAAAGCTTAGAGGTATCTTTGAACTATTAGTCTATTCTAACTAGCTGAGGTTTTCTTGGGTAAATAGCAAAGCACTTTTGTGAGTCGCTCTGGATAAGAGCGTCTGCTAAATGCCTTAAATGTAAAAGTAAATGCACCACGCTGCTGTTCCAATTGTTCCAATTATTCCAAAATTACCGTACAGCGTCCTCCTGTCCTCGTGAGTCTGTTCTCGAACTTGCCAAGTCAGTACTACCAGTCCCAGAAATCCCCCAACTAGTCTCCAGAACTGCAGGTCCTGTGGAGTGTTCCTGGCAGTCAGCGGTCAGTACCTACCAAGAGTGGTTCAAGAAAGGACCCACCTGTGAACCAGTAAAAGGGTCATAGGCACCTAAGGCCTTGTTGGGTGCATGCCAGTTGCATACGAATTAGTATACTAACTAGTTTTTGAGAATGTACTACTATGTAATATTGATTAAAGTGTCAAACTTAAGTGTACTTAAATATCCACAATTCATTCTTACAACCAGTTTAAAAGTGTGGTTTTGATAGACACTAGCTGTGGTCCAAAGCCCAGGCTAGAGCGATTTGGAGGACGCAACTGATGTGTCCCTCTTCTGCGCACATACAAAGTTGGGGGGGAGCACCTCATCATAAATATTGGAAAACAAAGCCACCAGAGCAGTGTTCATTTACAAATGCTAGTTTTTATGATTATAATTCATTTCCATTAAGAAATGAAAAAGCACAGAAGTTACACGCCACAATTTCAAGGGGCAGGACCTTTCCAGTGATGTCACCCACTAGTTTTTTCATAGGACAGTTCTACCGAGGACCCGGTCTACCTTGGCTGCAGCCGAGACTTTGGAGCGCAGCTACTATTTTGCTAGACACTATGCAATGCAAAATGGAAAGGGAGGATCTATTCAGGCCTGGTAAAAGGCAGTGACATATGTTGGCATAGCAACAATTCATCACTTGTTAGTAAAAAAAAAAATGTTTTTTATTAGTATTAGTACTAATGTAAGTTGTGAGGCCCCACCTCACAACTTACAGAGAGCTTAAAGAGAATCTGCTACTACGTCTTGGTACCACAGGACATTTTCAGAGGTCTTGTGGAGTCCATGCTTTGAATAGTCAGATCTGTTGTGGCGGCACTGTATATGTTTATTACTATAAGGTCCTAGTCCTGTTGTTATTTTTATTAATTTATTTTTTTGGCCACAGAAGCATTTGTCATATAGCAGTTAGTCCTATTTGTCAACAACATTAGATTGGATTTCTGAGGAATGAAGACACTTTTATGTGTCTGTCTAAACAACCACTGAAATTCCAGCTAAAATAATAGGCCACAACATAGTTTATGATTTATGGTGGTTAATGTGATTATATTACATTATGTAGCGGTAATTCAGGTCACATTTTATTTTTATTGTGTTGTGTGCAGTACTTTGAAATACTGAAATACTGTAGTAATAAACAAAATATTAAATAAATAAAATAAATCTATTTAAAATCCTAAATAAAATAAATCTTTACCACCCTAACCACCAGCCCCCTCTCCTTCACAACCAAGTAGTGGAGAAGCATACTATAAGAAAAAGGTTAGACTTCAAAAAACTGGTAATGTCCGAACTTTGTCCGAATGTCCAAAAATGGACTTAATGAATATATTTTTATATTCGTATAATTACAATAATACGTTGACTTAGAAACATCATGATATATTTTACTTATTTTACATTAAGCACTTATGATGCTATACCAGTACCATAAGGTAACGTCAGAGGCAAACATTCATTATAAGGCAGTTATTAAGGCTTATTATCTGTCAAAAAGTAACCTCAATTAACATTGATACATTCCATGGAAGAAATGGCCTTTGACATTGGGATTTTTATTCTATTACATTATTTTTTATCAGAAAGGGTTTTAAATGTCAATTATTTTGAATGAATAAATATAGCAAACAAACATGTCAGTTGTATTTGTTCTAATCTTTCATACAAACCGGATTCCAAAAAAGTTGGGAGACTAAACAAATTGTGAATAAAAACTGAATGCAATGATGTGAAGATGGCAAATGTCAATATTTTATTCGTAATAGAACATAGATGACAGATCAAAAGTTCTCTGAGTAATCTGAGTAAATGTAACATTTTAAAGGAGAAATATGTTGATTCAAAATTTCATGGCGTCAACAAATCCCCAAAAAAGTTGGGACAAGTAGCAATAAGTGGCTGGAAAAAGGAAACTGAGCATATAACGAACAGCTGGAAGACCAATTAACACTAATTAGGTCAATTGACAACATGATTGGGTATAAAAAGAGCTTCTCAGGGTGTCAGTGTCTCTCTGAAGCCAAGATGGTAAGAGGATCACCAATTCCACCATTGTTGCGCAGAAAGATAGTGCAGCAATACCAGAATGGTGTTACCCAGCGTAAAATAGCAAAGACTTTTAAGTTATCATCATCAACCGTGCCTAACATCATCAAAGGATTCAGAGAATCTGGAACAATCGCTGTGCGTAAGGGTCAAGGCCGTAAAACTGTACTGGATGCTCGTGATCTCCAGGCCCTTAAACGTCACTGCACCTCAAACAGGAATGCCACTGTCAAGGAAATAACAGAATGCGCTCAGGAATACTTCCAGAAATCATTGTCAATGAACACAATCCACCGTGCCATCCGCCGTTGCCAGCTGGAACTCTACAGTGCAAAGAGGAAGCCATTTCTAAGCAAGCTCCGCAAGCTCAGACGTTTGCACTGGGCCAGGGGTCTTTTAAAATGGAGTGTGGCAAAATGGAAGACTGTTCTGTGGTCAGACGAGTCACGATTTGAAGTTCTTTATGGAACACTGGGACGCCATGTCATCCGGACCAGAGAGGACAAGGAGAACCCAAGTTGTTATCAACGCCCGTTCAGAAGCCTGCATCACTGATGGTATGGGGTTGCATGAGTGCTTGTGGCATGGGCAGCTTGCATGTCTGGAAAGGCACCATTAATGCAGAGAACTATGTTCAGGTTCTAGAACAACATATGCTCCCATCTAGACGTCATCTCTTTCAGGGAAGACCCTGCATTTTTCAACAAGATAATGCCAGACCACATTCTGCAGCAATCACAACATTGTGGCTTCGTAGGAGAAGGATCCGGGTACTGAAATGGCCAGCCTGCAGTCCAGATCTTTCACCTATAGAGAACATTTGGCGCATCATAAAGAGGAAGGTGCGACAAAGAAGGCCCAAGACGATTGAACAGTTAGAGGCCTGTGTTAGACCTGAATGGGAGAGCATTCCTATTTCTAAACCAGAGAAACTGGTCTCCTCTGTACCCAGGCGTCTGTTGAGTGTTGTAAGAAGAAGGGGGGATGCCACACAGTGGTAAAAATGGCCCTGTCCCAACTTTTTTGGGATTTGTTGACGCCATGAAATTTTGAATCAACATATTTCTCCTTTAAAATGTTACATTTACTCAGATTAAACTTTTGATCTGTCATCTATGTTCTATTACGAATAAAATATTGACATTTGCCATCTCCAGATCACTGCATTCAGTTTTTATTCACAATTTGTTTAGTGTCCCAACTTTTTTGGAATCCGGTTTGTACAAACAAATGCTAAATAGTCATGCATGTTTTATTTCTCACAATGCCCAATGCTTTTGCGCAATACTGTGTTTTTTGTTTTTACCTGTACTTGTTGATCTTGGATTTCATCACTAAATCGCTTGTCAGACAGTGAAAGCTCCCTAAATGCATCATGGTGAGTTTAGTATCTCCAGCAGAAGGCAGCCGTTCCAGTTCAGAGTGTGCTTAATCAGGGAAATCCGGATTAGCAGCTGTTGTAGACTTTATTAGTAGTCAGATTGATCAGGAGGTTGTTTTGGAGGGGAACAAGAGGTCACTAAAAATGTGTAATAAATGGCAAGTGTGGCCTTTAGAGCGTGACATTAGAGCTAACTGTGAGTCTCATGGCCTGTGCATGAAAGTGGGCAGCCCTGAATTACAGATATTTACAGTAAAAAATAACAAGGATAACATCATTAAACATCATTACCTCTGATTCTGACACTGCCCCCTGACGTGTCATTCTCATTAGATACTTACTCTAAGCATTTCTTGATTGTTTTGCACTATTATATGCACTGTTTATCGATTTATACCTCACATAGATGCAGCTAGACTGTTGTTTCACTATCAGCCTGCTTTTTTTTACCACACTGTTTAATTATTTTTAGATCTCTTAAAAACCTCTTAGCTGAGTATTCCATGTACTTGCAGCATCTCAGCAATAGTTTCTTTTCAAATAGTGCAGCCATCTAAAGTGTTGGCCCTATCATCAGACGATCGCTTGTTCTGTCTCTGGTGATGCCACAGCCATCTGTGGCAAGAAGTCCCAGAGGACACTAGAGTCTCTAGTGTGGCCCTCCCTCTCCCCCATCACTCAGCACAGGCATCTGTTGGCTAAGGTAAGAGAACTGTCAGTTAGTGTTCTTCACACGCTAGCTTTTACCCTTCCAGCACTGGTAGCATTGTGTGATAGGGGGAGTACTGTACTGTACTATTGCATGGGAACGGGATCTGACACAAAATTGGGATATTCTTTTATTACATTTACATTTATGGCATTTAGCAGACGCTCTTATCCAGAGCGACTTACAAGGTTACTCGTATTACAGAGGTGGGCCTCTGTTAGGAGTCTTGCCCAAGGACTCTTATTGGTGTAGCGCAGCATAGTCACCCAGACCGGGAATCGAACCCGGGTCTCCCACATGGTGTTGTTGTAACGCAATGGTAGGTGGTGGTGTTATCTGTTGCGCCACAACATCTCCACATGGGTATGGCTTTTATACTTTTTATATTTTGTTTTTGGCTTTGGTCATTGGTCATTGGTTTGGCCACAGCAATGTCAACTTCCACCTCATGAGAAGGAAAGAAGCTAACGTTATCTCTAAGAACTAACTTTAGTCTAAAAACTAGTTTCATGGTATCTTCTGCTAAACAGAAAATTAACTCTTCCATGTTATGTTTTTATGTTATTGCTTATTCTGAAGCTTATTCCATGCTGTTGTGTGGTGAAGTGGAGCAGAAATGAGTCGGTTCGCTAACAATCCAACAATCCTTCTGCAAATTAACCAACATCTCTGGGTACGTATTAGTAAAAGAGGGTCATTTTCTAAGACTGGTGATAAAGGGAGGTAAGAGAGAGATAAGTGAGCTAAAATTGGTGATAATCTAAGTCCAGTATTTGTTAGCAATGTTAGCGTCGCATTTCCCATTCCAAACTAAAAAAGCAAACATGTCATGATGGATCAGCTGCATCTGGGCTAAGTGACTATTCTATACTATACAAAACTATTCTAAAATATAAAAGCACAGTAACAATGTAAAAATTGGTATTTTTAACCCTTTATAGCCAACTTAAAAATCTACTTTTCTTAATAACAGTCGCAGTCTCTAAGTGCTAAACAAAGGTCATTTGAATTTATAATCTGTGAATTTAAAATTCATAGACTTTGCTTTAGTGTGTGGCACAAACTATTACACCAGTAGCATTGTATTGTTACACCGATTACTCAGTTATTAATAAAAGCTTACTGATCCAAGCTGTACTCTGAATAAGCCCACCCACTGGCTTAGCAGACATTACAGTACATCCAACAATAAAGGCAGCCCTGTTCCTGTATTATACAGCCATAGAAAACACAGTAACACTCAGCATTGCACCGACTCTGCATTGCTGTGGCCAACGTGGACAAACAGACATACACACAGAGCTGAACCCCACTGGAGGCAGATTTAAACAAGTTAAACGGGCCACTGTTCAATTCTGAGAACGAATCACCAGCGAAGATACTTGGTTTGATAGGGTTAAGGAGAGAAAATGCAGAAATGAATTATGACAGTTTTGGTATACAAACTCACACAAGCACCATAAGTGGACCTTTAGGGAATTAGTATTATAAGGATATTGTAGTACTCTATGCCAATGCCAAAATGAATACATTTGTGGCAAAAATGAACAGAAGTGAAGCATATTCACAGCCTAGCTTAGTGCACAGGATCTTACCTTCGATTACTGTAGATTACCTCCTACTTTGTCGAGCCGCTCTCACTTTCCAGTAATTGTTTTCCTTCCATGTGATGTCATATCTTCCTTTCTGCCCCCTTTCACCTTCACCACACATACTGTATGCACATTCTCAGCCCTAGTACCTCCCTCCTCTTTCGCCTCCCCTCTTCCCTCCAAGCAATAGCGCATGCTGAACAAGTATCGTAGTGATATCAGTAGTCAGAATGAGTGAGATACATGATCTGTAAGCCTGGAAACTTACTTGGAGAGCTGCATTGAAAGGGAAATCTGCCCTTCTGCCGCCCTCTCTGTTCAATCAACTCATTATCGCTTAGGGTTCACAAGCCTCGCAGTTTGCTTGGTGAGGCATAAATAACTGAATCTGTTCATGAGAGCACAAAAAGAGCCCTCTGCATCCTGAGCAGACTGAGGACGGAGGAATCCACGTGATTAAAGTTTCCTCTCATTGGGCTGCTTTTTCAAACACTGATAAGACTCGCTGTGGACTAAACAGGATTTCCAGTGAAACACACCCACAGAAATTGTAGCTTCAAACAAGACTAGGCTTGTTCTGTGTAATAGAAAAACTGGACACCAAAATATTCAGCTTCTGTTTTTATTTGATATTTAACCAGGACTAGGTTCCATCGCTTTATCAATCATGGCAATGGGCTGAAAAGGTAAACAGGACACTTGTTACAAACAAGATGACAGACATAGGTGTTGATGATGAAGTTAACTCGCTTAGGCTTCTGTTACCACCTATTTGCATGCTGGTTGTCTCTTTCCCCCTCTCACTAACCATCTGTAGCTGCATTGCAAAGCCTAGGCTACAGCCGAGGTAGGCTGCATTTCTCTGTGTCAAAAAAGGCTGTTTCAAAGTGAAGGACTCCTCGCATTCATCCCAGAAATGCAGCCTTTGTTCAGAGCAATTTGGAGGATGCAACCTTCCTGATGTATCCTTCCTGGCCCTCAGTTACCCACAATTCTCTGTGC
The DNA here is from genome assembly GCF_030463535.1 of Salminus brasiliensis. Lineage (NCBI taxonomy): Eukaryota > Metazoa > Chordata > Actinopteri > Characiformes > Bryconidae > Salminus > Salminus brasiliensis. The sequence goes on along the minus strand of NC_132902.1, from coordinate 13,267,699 downwards.
AGTTCTCTGTTCTCTGTTACCCTTTTCTCTGCAGGCTTCGTGTAAGTGTCCACTCATGCACTGCTGCAGGGTTAAATCATCACCTTCTGAAATGGTTATTACTGTTACCAAAAATAGCCCCACCAGTTTGTACAGAGGTCCCTGTAGTTACTGGACTCTATTTATTGCACATTGCACAACTTGCACACTACCGTCATTATTTATTATCCTCTGTCTGTACTGTGTTGTGTTGTCTGTCCGCACTTGTTTGTTTGTGTTGCACTTGTGTCTTGTATGCACTGTCTATGTTGCACCATGGTCCTGGAGGAACGTTGTTTCGTTTCACTGTGTACTCTGTATGTAGTTGAAATGACAATAAACCCATTTGACTTGACTTGACTTGACTTGACTTACTGAGCAATACACCTTAGTGTGTAATAAGCCTTGGGGTGTTAAGAAGTTAATATGGAAATCAGGAAAAACATGTAATATTAACTGGCAGCAGCTGATTTAGTTTCTTTAACACTCTGTCCTAAGTAGAAACAGCTACTCTGAAGTTGTGAGATTCTAGTGAGAATGATATAAATACTGTATAAATTAATACAGACAGAGATTTTCTTTTAACTCTCAGCATTATAGAATCAACACTGGGTGAGTGTTGTTGAAACCCTATTCACAGTTTCTATTCAACACTACCGTGACTTGATCAGCAGTAAAACAGAGTTACATATCTAACACTGACAAGAGTGTTCCCTTAACTCCAGCCAGTGGGAATTATATAAACAACTCTGTAACTCCTACAAAGTTCATTAAACACGGCAGATCATGCTGTGTAAAATAGCTCTACAGTAAAAGCAAAGTATACGTAAGCAAGGTTCCGCATTTACGCGTTGTGTTGTGCGCTAGAGGTCCCCTCGCTCTCGGGTGGGTAGAACAGCCTTCACTCTTCCCCATCACTCAGTGCTAGCCATTGCGGGCATCTGACTTAGCATTTAGTGTTCTCCTCCAAGCGTGTTCAGCTGTCCAATGACATTGTGTTTGCAGCAAAAGATGTGAAAATGAGGAAGCACATGCTAGCCCTCCTAGCACGGGTGGTATTATGTGCTAAAAAGAGTCCTAAATAGTGGGTGGGAATTGGGAGTGACTAAATTTGAGAGGAACCTGGGAAAAAAGAAAGAAATAAACAAAGTACGTAGAATATGTAAAATATTCAGACGACATTCATAGTATATTTTTGTTGAATCAGTGGATTTGTACGGGAGATATGAACTACACCCATTGTTTATTTAGGGAGGCTTGGGGAGTGTGTTAACCACTGTGTTAAATCTAACCTCACTGTGTGGAGGCTGTACTTAAGCCTCCTTCTATATTTCAGCCATCAAGAGGATGATCAAAATAATATCAGTGAAATGTGTGTACATATTTACTGGTACTGAGTGAAGCTTGGGAAATATCTGTCAGAATACGGTTCAAATTCACAGGTGGCATTGTTATGGGAATATGAAAATATGCTTTATTGCTTTGACTACACAGAAAATCAGTGTTACTCTGTACCCAGCGTTAGTTTGCACCCACTCTCCTACACAAAGTAACCAAAGAAGTACACAAAGTAACCATTATGAAAGGTCATCTGTACAAACCTTTATACCTCAACTATTCAAACATTTGTATTCATGGTGTGAAACTAGAGGGATATAACTGATTGTGAGAACAAATATAGCATAATACAGACCACCCACCCTTAAGGCAGCCACAAAATGTTCTATTACCAAAGAACAGCCACACCAGTTTCTACAGATGTCTTTGTAGTTACTGATCATACGCCTCAATGTGTAATAAGAGTGTTAAGGGACTAAATTGCACCCACTACTGAGAAGAATGTGTAAATGCACACACACAGCTTATCTAGTCCCTGTAGAAAAGTACTGTCAATAGAATAGGACTCTCTGGAGCAGATAGACATGAACCTATTGGCCCCAATGCTAGGTGAGGGCTAGAGGGGTATAACCCCCCCAGCATTGAGCTGTGGAGCAATGGAACTGTGTTCTCTGGAATGATGGTGCTCCATCCAGTACTTCTAGGATGGCAGATAGGAATAAGGTGGGATGGTGATTATCCAACATCCTGACCTCACTAATGCAAAGATATTCTCACAGAAATGCTCCAAAACATTTGTAAAAAAGCCTTCCCTGGAGAGTGGAGACACTTACTCTAACAAAAGCAACAGTTCACCACTCCCATGAGCGACAGTGACACTCTCACAACTCTTACAAACATCTCTTGTGGTCCTCCACGTTTGTCTGAACTATCAATGGCTGGATATTGGATTAGCAGTAATTTTACTAGGACCTCAGATTATTCTCATTTCAGTAATAATGACTCTGGCAACCCAAAAAAAGGCTGTTTGGTATGATTGACTAACTGCTTTCTTCCATTAATTCATCTGTGCTATACTATTGAGCAGTGTAACAGTCTTACATTTTTGGTCAATACATTGCATCACATAAATGCTCCATTCTAGTCTGCCTCACCTTCTGATCCAGCCTTCTTCTTCTCCTGCAGCTACTTTTGTCAGCTTCTGTATAGCAACTGTACGTTTTTAAATTGATCTCTTTCATAGACTCAACTACTTGTATTCTTGACCCTCTTACTACTACACTTTTTTAAAAATGTCTGTGTATAGCCCTCGTATTACTGTGAATTCTAAGAGTATCTAAGAGCCAGAGATCTGAAAACAACAGCTATCAATCCTATTTCTACAAATTCAGGTTGTGCTGCAGAAGCGTTTTGTTTCTGGTCAATATCAGGATTATGTCTCTCAGTATGAACTTCTTGAACCCTTTCAGTCTGGTTTTAGGGTAGGGCACAGTACTGCCACTGTCTTGAGGGTTGTGAATGATCTCTGTGTATCAGCTGACTATGAAACTATCAGCATGCATTGTTTAGACTTTAGTAGTGCTGCTGTTCTTACTTGGTTCAAATCTGACCTCTCTGATCGTTCTTGTGTGTTTTGACAGCATTAAATCTCACATATTAGAGCAATCAGCCAAGGTGTCCCACAGGGATCCATTCTTGGGCCATTACTGTTCAATATAAAGACAGTTAATCTTTAATCTTATTAGACAGTAAATTTTGAGTTTTCATTTTTATACTGATGATACTCAAATTTCCATCAGCAGTAAGAATAATGTGCTTCAAGTCTCTGTGAAGTCAAAATTAACTTCAGCTGAATTGTTCCAAGGAACCTACACATAGGTGATGCTATGATTTTTTAATCTGATGAAGTCTGAAACCTAGAAGTAAATCTTTGAAGGACAGGTTTCTAAAACCTCCTCCTTCTTCTTCTGACCTGATGTTGAGAAACTGGCACATGCTTATATTTCATGCGAGATATGGGCTACTGTAATACTCCAGAGTTCTCACTTTCACTTCACCTCATTTTCTTTATCAATCTTGTCCTTGCAGAGCAACACTGGTGCCCCATCGGTATTGATTTAGAATTCTTGTTTTTATATACAGTGCAGTTCATGATACACCTCCAGTGTATCTCTGTGACCCGGTGAAGCCTTATACTGCCTCTGGCTCTTTATGCTCTGTAGGTTCTCTCACTCTACAGCAGTCTCTCTGCAAACTTAAATCCATAGGTGAGAGAGCTTTTTCTTGTAGAACACCTCAGTTGTGGAACTGCCTACTACTTTTGTACGTTGCTCTGGATAAGCTAAATCTGCTAAATGCCTTAAATCAAAATGTACTACAATGGTCCTTCTGTTCAATTACCTAAAACCCATCTTTTGTAACAATCTTTTAAAGACATTTGAGGTTTGTTTGATATTAGGTTATTATTTTTTAGTTAGTTATTATGTGTACTGATCATTTGTTTCTATGGTAACACTTTGACGGTAACTTTTTAGAAAGCACAATATAAATTAAATGTTTATGATGGTTGTTATTGTATGTGAAAAATCTGGCCCCAAAACCTGGTATGTAATCATTAAATTCAGGTGTTTCATTGCAGTCTGCCTTTACACGCATTAGTGAAAGAACGGGTGGTTCTAAAGAGCTCACTGAATTCCAGCATGTTCTGTAATAGGATGGCACTAATGCAACAACAAGTCAGTTGGTGAGGTTTCTTCCCTCCTAGATATTTCACCATCAACTGTGAGTGGTATTATTGAAAAGTTGGAGCGTTTAGGAACTCCAGAGCTCAGCCACTGTCAAGTACTAATGACGTAAAGTGGGAACGTTTAGGAACTCCAGCAACTCAGCCACCGTCAAGTGATAATGACCTAAAGTGGGACAAAGGTAGAGTGGGGTCACAGATTGCTGGGCGCATACACTGTTAAACTCTGCAGTGGCAGTTTAAGGCATTTAGCAGACGCTCTTATCCAGAGCGACTTACATTTACTTAAGAATAACCACAGCTAGTTTGAATAGGCTAAAATTCAAAGATACCTCCAAGTTAAGACACTACTAGACACAAGTCAATAGGGTGATCACTCTGCTATTCACCCAAGTATTCTCTGAAGAGGAGGGTCTTCAGTCTGCGTTTGAAGACAGTGAGCGACTCTGCCGTTCGGACACCCAGGGGAAGCTTGTTCCACCACTTTGGTGCCAGGACAGAATAAAGCCTGGATGTTTGTCTTCCGTGGATTTTGCGGGATGGCGGGTCGAGCCGAGCCGTACTTGAAGCTCGAAGGGCATTAATATGGAGTTGGTCCCCCTTTGCAGCTCTAACAGCAGGTTTGCAGCGCTGTAGTTATTGAGCCAGTGAAGCGTTGATGACTTTTATGCACAACACTGTTAAAAGTATAAGGTACTTTTAGAGGTTCTTCTCTAAAACTGTGGAGGAACCTTCAAGGAACCTTCTAAAACACATTTCTTGAAGGTTCTTCAAAGCACCTTAAGAGGTTCCTCAGGATCTTATACTTTTTACAGTGTTGTGCATTAAAGTCACCAACGCTTCGCTGGCTCAATAACTACAGCGCTGCAAACCTGCTGTTAGAGCTGCAAAGGGGGACCAACTCCATATTAATGCCCTTCGAGCTTCAAGTACGGCTCGGCTCGACCCGCCATCCCGCAAAATCCACGGAAGACAAGCATCCAGGCTTTTTTCTGTCCTGGCACCAAAGTGGTGAAACGAGCTTCTCCTGGGTGTCCGAACGTCAGAGTCGCTCACTGTATTCAAACGCAGACTGAAGACCCTCCTCTTCAGAGAATACTTGGGTGAATAGCAGAGTGATCACCCTATTGACTTGTGTCTAGTAGTGTCTTAACTTGGAGGTATCTTTGAATTTTAGCCTATTCAAACTAGCTGTGGTTATTCTTAAGTAAATGTAAGTCGCTCTGGATAAGAGCGTCTGCTAAATGCCTTAAATGTAAATGTGGATTTAGAATGGGATGTTATATGTTATGTAATCTAGGTTTCCCATAATTTTGGGGAGTTTTATCTCCATGGGGGTTTATCTATCCATCTTCCTATCTGCTTTTTCCTGGTTAGGATCAGTGTGGGTCCGGAGCCTGCCCAGAATAACTGGGTGCAAGGCAGGAATACCACCTGGAGAGAACGCCAGTCCATCAATGATGTAAAAATCCCAGTTTTAGGGGTGAGCTTTATGTTATGTATGTTATATAAGACAACAATGACAGCATTAAACATGCCAGGAAGTGTTACTTTAAAAATGTATCGGCTTATTATGTAAATGCACTTTGCAATTTTACAGATTTTACATCACCATCACTTAGTTTGTGACCAGTTCTGGCTGGCATATGATGCCATGACATAACATCTGGATTTCATGGCAGAACTAAAGAGACAAATATTGCTTTGTTGTACGCGCTGTGAGAAAACAAACTCAAGAAACTCCCTAGAAAGAAAGATGACTGATGTGGTTCCCCTTTTCCAAATGACTGGCTTGATTTCACTGCTATAGCTCTGTTCCTCCAGGAATTCCATAAAAAGATCCAGTGGTTTTAGCATGCCGGTGTCTATACTTTCATGGAGCAAAAGTTCAGTTGCCATAACAATACTGTAATATTACTGTATAACACTTTACATTGAGCCTATAATGCTATTACCATACTGACAGTCCTGGGTGTTCATTTCAGTCTGATCTCTGCCTTACACTAAAGCTTACAGCACCACTCAGTGGTCACAATTTGGAAGCAAACAACACATCTGAACTCTGAACTAGAGCCCTACTTTTGCCAATATTGCACCACTTTTGTCCTGTACGTCTTCTAATTAGGTGCATTAATTGGGTCATAAAGGCAACTGCTTTAGGCATTGGTATATTTGAGGAAGCTTCCATGTTCCTTGTACTTAATTAGAGTTGATTATTTTCTTTGTTTTTTGTTTTGGCCACAAAAAAAGCGTCTGAAACAACTGAAACATCCAGTGTAAAAAACAAAACAATGTCGCAAACTACGAAACATTGGTTTCTTAAATTGTCATTATACGTACCTTAATTTATAACTGAAACCATGTCACAGTTCTTAATATCATTCGATAAACTCGTTAACCTCTGTATGTAAGTATTACTGTCATAATATACATCATTTTCATAGGCCCTAAAATTGCACTTCAGGAATAATACCTGAATCATTAACTAGGGTGTTGAGGGGCCCTTAAAACACAAAACACACCACCACACATGCCCCTTAAATTCACAAAGGTAAATGAAGAATCCCTAAAATATCCTTTAATTGGTTCATTGGTAATTCATTTGTAAGTAATTAACTGAAAATGTAGTACTTTTTGGAGTAACTTTCCCAACAATGGTTATATCACTAATGCATGTGTTTTATTTATTAGAGAAAATGTCAGTTTTACATAAAAACATTGTCTTTTTTGGCCTTTTTCTCACCCAGTGCCCAGCAGACTGGCTTTGCATGAGTGGTAAATGACTTTCCAACCCCAGGGTCAATCTGAGAAGCAGGTTCATAGGCTGCAGTAATTACACTGAGCCTCCTACGCCTCCTACAGGCCACTCCCTATCACAGCAGGTAAGAGGATTTGATGACAAAAGCAGAAGTGTATAATGTAAAATAACACCGTGTATGGTCACAGATGGAAGTCACAGAAACAATAGCCAATTCATTCCATGGCCACAGATGTATAAAACCAAGCACCTAGGCATGCAGACTGCTTCTGCAAACATTTGTGAATGAATGGGTCGCTCTCAGGAGCTCCAGCGTGGTACTGTGATAGGATGCCACAAGTGCAACAAGTCTAGTTGTAACATTTCCTCGCTACTAAACGTTCCACAGTCAACTGTCATTGGTATTATAACAAAGTAGAAGCAATTGGGAACAACAGCAACGTCCTAGGCCACGTAAAAATGACAAAGTAGGGGCAGCGGATGCTGAGGTGCATTGCGTGCAGAGGTCGCCAACTTTCTGCAGAGTCAATCGCTACAGACCTCCAAACTTCATGTGGCCATTAGATTAGCTCAACAACAGAGAGCGTAGAGAGCTTCATGGAATGGGTTTCCATGGCCGAACAGCTGCATCCAAGCCGTACATCACCAAGCTCCATGCACAGAGTCGAATGCAGTGGTGTAAAGCACATCGCCACTGGACTCTGAGCAGTGGAGACGTGTCCTCTGGAATGACGAATCCCGCTTCTCCGTTGTCTAATTGTCTAATAGTTTCCCTGTCTCAGTTCAATAGAATATTGAGGAGCAGCGTAATGTTCAAGAGAAGGTACAGTGTCGCTGATCTCACAGCATTATGTAGTTTTAAATGATGGGTAAATGAGACCTTATTTCAGGTCCAACCAACCAGTGTCCTAAAGCCAGGACTGTGCCTGTTAGGAACAGAAAAAGACTCACAGCTCGTCCACAGTTTCCGGAAAATGGTCAGTGTCATGTGATGCCAACAAGAAACTGTACATGATCTCTGTCAGGTACTTGGGTGAGGCTGCAGGGGCAAAAGCCTCATTCTGGATTAGTAGCTGTTTTCTATGTCGTCTCCAGGGTCCACCCTTATAATCCATAGGCTGGACACCCTACAGGGGCTGTGGTTGGTCTTTGTCTGCGATCATTTCTAATGGCGCCCCCGATGTGGCATGACACTCCATAACTCACAGCTCACAGCAACATAAGGCCTGTCATCAATCTCCACCATGTTGATGGGATGTGAATAAATGGGGTTAAAGTCATTCTTAAGCATCTTGTAGTCCTTGGCACTCAGCATGGTGAGCTCACAGCACCAACCGCCACAGCTAATAATCTGAAAATGAAGCTTACTAATGTCTTCAAAGCAGGAGAAGATTATTAAAGGTCTCAAAGCATTTCAGCTGACATTTTGCAGTGACTGACATGTCCTTAACCCCTTAAAGCAGCAAGGCTTTATTACACTCCAAGGCTTATTTCTTAGTAACTACAGGGACTTCTACAGAATACAAACTGGTGGGGCTATTCTTAAGCTTGTAATAACATTTTTGACCCACCAACAATCCATAAACGTTTTAAGGGGTCAAAAATTGAACTGTGGAAGTTGAGGCAAGACCTAGAAGACCAAAAACACTCTTAGCTTGTATACTGACCAGAAGGTCAAAGGAAATTTCTACTGTGTGGGGTTACCTGTACATATACTGTATGATCTGCATGGAGAAGCCATCAGCCATCAAACTCCCTGATCACAGTCACCAAAGAGGAAAAAAGAAACAGCATTTGATGAAAAGATTCCTCAACAACTGGTAAGCATGGAGTGGATCTGTTATGCTTTAGGATTGTAGCAGTGCCAGTGGCAGGGGAAACATTAAGCAGCTGTAAAAGAACAGTAAAATCACAAAGTACAGTGATTGTTTTGTAGTTGCTTCAAGTGTATTCTGAACATTTGCCCAAGCCCAATTATTTTATTACCCATCCTTAGGTCCAAAGTTTCTTTCTGTCTCACCCAGCAAGCCACTCTACTCTGCTCACTTTCATCCTACTGACATCCTACATCTTATAGCCAGAACGTTTTCTGACTTCCACTCAAAGGTAGGTTGTGTAATTGGTTAAAATGTTCGGTCATTTGTCATTTTGAAGGGTTACTTTAAATGATGGGTATATCATTTGGCTAGCTTTCGCCAATTTTTCTAGTGTATAGTTGTCTTATGAAGAGTCGGAAGGTGTCTGAAGGTCTGAAGCAAGCTGTGAATTTTTTCATTTAGGATAAGGTTATTTTTTAGGCCAGGTGTGCCTGCTGTTATCAGTATCTGGCATTAGTACTTTTTTCAGTTGAATACAGTTGGTTCTTCCTGTGCTGATATTGACACATTTTTTTTTTCTTCCAGAAATCAGCTTTAAAACATTAATTTGCTACTTAGGAATGAAGCGATCAACAGTCTTGGCTGGAAGAGACCACCAGCAGGACCTGCATCATGGGGGTCTACCAAATTAGTAGGCATGTCTGGCTCCGACCTCTGTTCTGTGTAGACTCCGGTGGCAAATTTGACTACATGGCATAAAGTTTTAGCTTTATTAGTTAAGAACTGAAGGGAACATGTTTTCTACAGTCATTGGTCTGCACCAATAAAATATCTTCACATTTGCTATCATTTATCAGCTGTTACTGCTTTAATGTAATGCAGAGTACCTCCAGACGAGTCCTGAGTCTTTGTTCATCCAGAAATCCATCTGTTCCCTACAGACACCCACTGGCTTTAGATTTCTGATTGGCTGGACCTACAGGGAGGTCACATTTAACCCTGAGGAAGACACAGATGTCTATGAGATAAGGGATGTACCAGACAGTGAGATTGAGACTATACTGAAGGACAAGTTTAATGTTATTTTGGGTAGTAAACTCACACCTGTAAACAAGACATAATTAATTCTACATTATTGTGCAGCACCAGGTACTCTATTGTTATGTTTTGATTCAGCAAAAGGCTTCAATCTGAAAATATTACACTGAATGTGCAGGGCTGTATTGACGGGTTTCGGGGTCACCTTATCTAGAAGAGGCTTCATCTAAGGTGCACGTATTTGTCACTGTACGGTGTGCACTGTACAGCGAAATGTGTCCTCCGCATTTAACCCATCTGGTAGTGAACACACACTCACACATGTGTTAGGGGCAGTGAGTACACACACACACACCCAGAGCGGTGGGCAGCCAACTCCAGCGCCCGGGGAGCAGAGAGGGTAAAGGGCCTTGCTCAAGGGCCCAACAGTGGCAGCTTGCCAAGCCCGGGAATCGAACCCACAACCCTGTTATCGATATCCCGGCGCTCTAACCACTGAGCCACCACTGCCCCAAGAGTGGTTTTTTTACGTTTCTCTACAAGAGACCCTTAGGTACAGCCCTTATTGTACATCAGATAACTAGTAACTTCAGTAACTGTAAGACATGTATTAGATAGTTTGTTAAAATTGTGCTTGTGTTAAACGCTTAACATAAAGGCTTTAAGGAGAAAATTATTTTAATTGTCAGCTTAGGCAGAACATATACACTCTAGTCATGTGGTATTGGGAAAGAGTCCTCAAGATTTAACAACATGCATTTAGGACAGACTGTATAGTGATGTATAGGCAGTGATATGTAGACAAGTTTTTAAAGTGTATTAACTTTAGATAAATGGATAAAACCCATCTTCTCTGATCAGTTATTGCTTGTATAACTTTTTTATTTATTTTTTGAGGGCTAAGAGACCATTGAGATTACATACAGGTTGGGTCATTGGCAAATTGGGAAAAATTGGGGAATGAATATATATATATATATATATATATATATATATATATATATATATATATATATATATATATATTGGACATTACCTGTGGACATTATGCATGATAGAACTGAATGACCTGCCTATTCAGTTCTTAAGCTAACTGTCCAGTTTAGGGACCGAAAAAACACTCGCAGAGATGGAACAAAGCAAGATAGTTTATTTAACGGGACAAAATACAAAACAAAGGGCTAAGAAAAGCAAAGTGCAGAAACCGAGACTGAAACAGAGAACACAACAAAACGTGGCAAACAAGGAGGCAAAAATAACAAACCTGGGACAGGGAGGAGCCGGGAGCTGAGAGAGAATATAACAACGGGGAGAACTAAAAGGGTTCTAAACGTAAAAAAGCCGCAAGTCTAGCTTGGGCAACGGGTAGCGAATACAAACTAGGTGCAGAGCCGCGCTCTGTAAACTGACCAAAAAATGAGATCAGCCAAACCTGAGTAATTAGCGACTGCCTAGGAACATGAGCAGGAAGCAAACGTAACATGCTTGCCTCTAGAGTCAGACTGAGATAACCCTCACACTCTAACACTCGCCGCCAACCCTAACACTCGCCACCAACGAGTGGGGAATTACGGAGAGTCAAGGAGATTCCTAGAGATTCAATTCACGGCAAAGAGTGGCCACCTTGGAGCTCCTTAAATGCTCCCAGTCCCAGGTGCAACTCATGAACAGTGAATGAACACAAATGAGCTGGAAACAACTCAAGGAAGTGAGGTGGATGTCCTTATTTGGCCTGTGGGCGGCAGCTCCGGATCGCCCCGGGGAAGGGCGCAATAACGAGGGCCTGACAACCCTGACCTTGACCTTAACAAGAATAGCTAATACATCACAGAATAGCTTACGCATCACATTATTACACATCAAAATGCATATTCAGTAACTTGTGGCTGAACATATACTGCAAAAGAAAGCCTCCCAAAGCTGAGCATGAATAATCCAGTCTGCTTATGAGACCACATTGAAAACATTTTGCATAGTGAACAACCTGAGGACAGAGGAATCCATGTAATAAGGTAAGTTTCATTTATTTGTCACACGCTTACTGTTAGACAGTGAAATGCTTTCCCGCTACTTACCCCTCGTTTGTGAAAAAGTGACTCTTGGGAACTAGAACTAAATCCTACAGACAGGGCTTGGGCGATAGGGGGTTAATGTGAACAGACACTAGAGCAGTGCTCATTACACAAATGAGGAGAGCTGAGGAATCAGCCGCTAGACCAAACAGCAAGGCCGACTTAACCTGAAATAGCAGCGTGCTGCCGCGAACATGGGTCACCTTGCTTGGGTGTAACTAACCTGAGAATCCAGACATGAAGCGAGCGAGCCTCGCTAGACGCGTGAGTAGCAGGGAGACCTGCTCCTGAACGTGGGTAAAGCACCGGAGTTGACCTGAACACACCAGAAACGTGCAAGGAACCTCAGGGCGTCCTAGAGGTTCCAGACGGTTCAATACTTGGCCGAGGACAATGGTGTAGAGGCTCCTTAAGTACTCCCCAGTCCCAGGTGTAACACATGAACCAAACAATGAATGATAACACTGAAGTGAACTGAACCAAACTTACATGAACGTAAACCAGGTGGAATTCCTTATTTGGGCCTGTGGGCGGCGGCTCGGAATCGCCCCGGTGGAGGGCGTGATACAGAGTGCCTGACAAAATCTCCCATCAGCAGTACTATAATGCTATTCCACTACTTATTTCTTTTTTGGTACTCAAACTTGGAACCCATCAGCATTCCATAAATTCAACCAATACTTTTCATAGTACACTTATTTCATTTTTAGAGCAGAGAGAGAAATTATAAAACACTGTAAGGGTCTAAGAGGGAGCTATGCCCTGACGATGCGTGTTGGAGCTCAGAGGGAATAAACACACTCACATTCTGAGGTTACTCAGAGTTCAACCTGCAGCACGAGCATTAAAATGGTGGAGTCCAGTGAAGAAAAAAAACAATAAAAAAGGACACAAAAACGTACTGTATCGACTCTACACTATATCCACTCTACACTATATCCACTCTGGCCTGCATCTAACACTCTAGACCTTTTCCAACGTGTTACTCTCCAGCTCAAACTTAGCTCGTCCTCTCAGCATTCTAAATCCTGAAGAGATTATCCGTTCTCGACATTATGCAGAGCAGCCAGACCTCAAGCAACTTGTTTGTTTGTCCCCTGCAGGATCGCAATGGATCTGAAGGAGTACTTCCAAAGGATTGGGTTCACTGGTCTGTATGACAAAGCTGATCTGGCCACGCTGTGCACCATACACAAGCTGCATGTGTTGAGCATTCCCTTCGAGAACCTCAGTATCCACTGCGGAGAGAAGATCACGATGGACCTGAAGGTCATCTACGAGAAGATTGTGCGCAGTCATCGTGGAGGTTGGTGCTTAGAGAACAACCTACTCTTCTCCTGGGTGCTGGAACAGTTGGGCTATAAATTTGCCACTCTAGGTGCCAGGGTCTTCAACAAACTCAAAAAAGAATTTAGCCTCATGGACGCTCATCTCATCAACATGGTGGAGATTGATGGCAAGTCTTATATTGTTGATGTGAGCTTTGGAGTGTCATGGCAAATCTGGCGGCCATTACAACTGATCGCAGACAAAGACCAACCGCAGCCCCCTGGGGTCTTTCGTCTACTGAATGATGGTGAGAACTGGATCCTGGAGAAGACGAAGAGGAAGCCGCTGGTCCAGAATGAGGCCTTCGCCAAGCATAGCTTTGACAAGTGTCGGACAGAGCCTGTGTACAGCTTCCAGTTAACACCACGTGCCACTGACCATTTTCTGGAGACGGCAGAGTACCTCCAGACGAGTCCTGAGTCTGTGCTCACCCAGAAATCCATCTGTTCCCTACAGACACCCACTGGCTTTAGATTTCTGATTGGCTGGACCTACAGGGAGGTCACATTTAACCCTGAGGAAGACACAGATGTCTATGAGATAAGGGACGTACCAGACAGTGAGATTGAGACTATACTGAAGGACAAGTTTAATGTTATTTTGGGTAGTAAACTCACACCTGTAAACAAGACTAAAGTCTAAAACATAATGAAGACATCATTCATTATTAATAATGAAGACATAATTAATTCTACATTATTGTGCAGCACCAGGTACTCTATTGTTATGTTTTGATTCAGCAAAAGGCTTCAATCTGAAAATATTACACTGAATGTGCAGGGCTGTATTGACGGGTTTCGGGGTCACCTTATCTAGAAGAGGCTTCATCTACAAGAGACCCTTAGGTACAGCCCTTATTGTACATCAGATAACTAGTAACTTCAGTAACTGTAAGACATGTATTAGACAGTTTGTTAAAATTGTGCTTGTATTAAACGCTTAACATAAAGGCTTTAAGGAGAAAATTATTTTAATTGTCATCTTAGGCAGAACATATACACTCTAATCATGTGGTATTGGGAAAGAGTCCTCAAGATTTAACAACATGCATTTAGGACAGACTGTATAGTGATGTATAGGCAGTGATATGTAGACAAGTTTTTAAAGCATATTAACTTTAGATAAATGGATAAAACCCATCTTCTCTGATCAGTTATTGCTTGTATAACTTTTTTATTTATTTTTGAGGGCTAAGAGACCATTGAGATTACATACAGGTTGGGTCATTGGCAAATTGGGAAAAATTGGGGAATGAATATATATATACATATATATATATACATATATACATATACACATATATACATATATATATATATATATATATAATTGGACATTACCTGTGGGCATTATGCATGATAGAACTGAATGACCTGCCTATTCAGTTCTTAAAGTAACTGTCCATTACAGTTTAGGGACCGAAAAAACACTCGCAGAGATGGAACAAAGCAAGATAGTTTATTTAACGGGACAAAATACAAAACAAGGGGCTAAGAAAAGCAAAGTGCAGAAACCGAGACTGAAACAGAGAACACAACAAAACGTGGCAAACAAGGAGGCAAAAATAACAAACCTGGGACAGGGAGGAGCCGGGAGCTGAGAGAGAATTATAACAACGGGGAGAACTAAAAGGGTTCTAAACGTAAAAAAGCCGCAAGTCTAGCTTGGGCAACGGGTAGCGAATACAAACTAGGTGCAGAGCCGCGCTCTGTAAACTGACCAAAAAATGAGATCAGCCAAACCTGAGTAATTAGCGACTGCCTAGGAACATGAGCAGGAAGCAAACGTAACATGCTTGCCTCTAGAGTCAGACTGAGATAACCCTCACACTCTAACACTCGCCGCCAACCCTAACACTCGCCACCAACGAGTGGGGAATTACGGAGAGTCAAGGAGATTCCTAGAGATTCAATTCACGGCAAAGAGTGGCCACCTTGGAGCTCCTTAAATGCTCCCAGTCCCAGGTGCAACTCATGAACAGTGAATGAACACAAATGAACAGGAATCAACACAAATGAGCTGGAAACAACTCAAAACCAGGAAGTGAGGTGGAAGTCCTTATTTGGCCTGTGGGCGGCAGCTCCGGATCGCCCCGGGGGAGGGCGCAATAACGAGGGCCTGACATCCCTGACCTTGACCTTAACCAGAATAGCTTACACATCACAGAATAGCTTACGCATCACATTATTACACATCAAAATGCATATTCAGTAACTTGTGGTTGAACATATACTGCAAAAGAAAGCCTTCCAAAGCTGAGCATGAATAATCCAGTCTGCTTATGAGACCACATTGAAAATATTTTGCGTAGTGAACAACCTGAGGACAGAGGAATCCATGTAATAAGGTAAGTTTCATTTATTTGTCACACGCTTACTGTTAGACAGTGAAATGCTTTCCTGCTACTTCATTATATTTTATTCAACATTTTTGGCCACATAAATAGATAAACTCTAGTTAAGTTCTAAAGAAAAGAAGGACAGGAAAAAGAACTGAAGAGTGTTGAGAAAAGAATCTTATCAAGAATCCCTTATCAAGAAGGGAACTTTTATTTTGATTTTTGAAGATTATCAAATGATCTTTAATATTCACCTACATACACTATATTTCCAAATGTTTATGGACAGCCCTTCTAATGAATGTATTCAGCTACTTTACTGACACAGATGTCCAAATGCACACAAACAGCTTGTCTAGCCCCTGTCGAGAAGTACGGCCAATAGGGCTCTCTGGAGCAGATAAACATGAACCTATTGGCAGTGTGTTTTCCCACCTCATGCATGAGACTCTGGCAGCATTGGGCAGCTACTTCAGCGACAGGCTGCCCAAGTGTGTGAAGGAGCGAGACCGCTGGTCCTTCCCTCCTGCTGCCGCCAGACTCTACAGCACAACCAGCACTGCTCCCAGCAGACCACATACACATACACACACACGTAAACACTACACACTTAGTTCCTTTAATGAAACATTAAAATGTGCCATATTTTTTCAATTACCCCATGTGCAATTAGGGGTCAATGTGCAATTATCTGTAAATAATATTGTTCTTCAGAGTTTTTGACTTTTATTATTTATATTGTGTGTATTTATATATTATATATTTATATATTTATATATATATATTTACTGTGACACTGAATTTCCCCACTATGAGACTAATAAAGGATTATCTTATCTTACCTTAGCTAGTTTATATAGACTAGGACCCAACAGATACCTCTAAGCTTAGATGCTACTAAATATAAAAGCCAGTATGGAGACCATAATACTCTACACTACACTACACCCAAGTCCTCTCGAGGAGGTGGGCCTTCAGTCTGCTGTTTGGACACCCAGGGGAAGTTTGTTCCACCACTTCGGTTCAGGGCAGAAAAAAGCCTGGACGTTTGTCTTCCGTGGATCTTAAAGGATGGATCAAGCCGAGCCGTACTTGAAGCTGAAGGGGGCTCTTGGTGCAGATGGGCTTTTGCATTTTATTGAATGAAATAAATATGTGATACAATAGAAAAACAGACCTTAATATTTGGTACAGAAACCTTTGTTTGCAATTACAGAGGACACACATTTCCTGTAGTTCTTGACCAAGTTTGCACACACTAGAGCAGGGATCAGGGAAAAAACAAATGAGAACTCGAACTAAATCTTACAGACAGGGCCTGGGCGATAGGGGGTTAATGTGAACAGACACTAGAGGAGTGCTCAATACACAAATGAGGAGAGCTGGGGAACCAGCCGCTACACCAAACGGCAACGTTACTGACAACCCTGACCTTGACCATAACCAGAATAGCTTACAAATTACACATCAAAATGCATATCCAGTAACTTGTGGTTGAACATGTACTGCAAAAGAAAGCCTTCCAAAGCTGAGCATGAATAATCCAGTCTGCTTATGAGACCACAATGAAAAAATTTCGGGTAGTGAGCAACCTGAGGACAGAGGAGTTTCATTTATTTGTCACACGCTTACTGTTAGACAGTGAAATGCTTTCCCGCTACTTACCCCTTGTTTGTGCAAAAGTGACTCTTGGGAACTAGAACTAAATCCTAGAGGCAGGGCTTGGGCGATAGGGGGTTAACGTGAACAGACACTAGAGCAGTGCTCATTACACAAATGAGGAGAGCTGAGGAATCAGCCGCTAGACCAAACAGCAAGGCCGACTTAACCTGAAATAGCAGCGTGCTGCCGCGATCGTGGGTCACCTTGCTTGGGTGTAACTAACCTGAGAATCCAGACATGAAGCGAGCGAGCCTCGCTAGACGCGTGAGTAGCAGGGAGACCTTTTTAGGCCATTCTCAGGGTTTAGAATCTGATGCTGGCAGCAGCTACAGGAAGCCAGTGAAGAGAACGCAGCAGAGGAGAGACATGACTGAACTTAGAAACACTCAATCACTCAGTCAGAGTGGAGCATTCAGAGAGAGCTCAGGCAAACGTTGTCTTCAGAAGATGTAAGAGAATTCTATACAGTTGTCATTCATGTCAGCATAATAATTGTATTTAGGTTTAAAAGCATTGAAATACAGATACATAATGTTACTGTCTACAGAAAAAAAAACCTTGTATATCCACAATTGTGACTTTTTAGTTAAAGGTTAATGTTAATAAATTGGCATGTGAAATTGTATTATGTTTTTGAGCACGTTGTTTTGTTCATTTGTGATGAAATTCTGTTTTTCTATTTACATTTACATTTACATTTATGGCATTTAGCAGACGCTCTTGTCCAGAGCGACTTACTTAAAGGATACCTCTAAGCTTTAGACATTACTAAACACAAGACAATAAGGTGACCATAGTACTCTGCTATTTGTCCAAGTACTCTTGGAAGAGGTGGGTCTTCAGTCTGTGTTTGAAGACAGCGAGCGACTCGGCTGTTCGGACACCCAGGGGAAGCTCGTTCCACCACTTTGGTGCAGGACAGAAAAAAGCCTGGACGCTTGTCTTCCGCGGATTTTGAGGGATGGCGGGTTGAGCCGAGCCCTACTTGAAGCTCGAAGGGCTCTTGGTGCGGATCGGCTTTTGACCATTGCCATCAAGTACGGAGGGGCTGGTCCGTTCTTGGCTTTGTAGGCCAGCGTCAGGATTTTGAATCTGATGCGGGCAGCAGCTACAGGAAGCCAGTGAAGGGGACGCAGCAGTGGAGTGACATGGCTGAATTTAGGGACATTGAAGACGACCCATGCCGCTGCATTCTGGATGAGTTGCAGGGGCCTGATGGTGCGCAGAGGTTGTATTGTATCACATACTTATTTCATGCAATAAAATGCAAATTAATTAAAGAAATCATACAAAGTGATTTTCTGGATTTTCTATTGTTAGATTCTGTTGAAGTATACCTATAATACAAATTCCAGACCTCTTAATTCTTTGTAGGTGGGAAAACTTGCAAAATCGGCCACTAAAATCGGCCACTATTTTCCCCACTATATATAGTACTACACTGTAACACAGGTAGAGTACTTTACAAAATCCACAGCAATGATAGCCTGGCTGCCTGTTTCAGTAGTTAGTCATAAAGAAAATCTAATATTTTAGCTACCTGTTCAAAAAAAAGCCAAACCAATATTGATCCTCAATTTTGACTCTGCCACACTCTTTTGTCTGAATAGTATCTGGATATACGCCAAAGGAAAAAAAAAAAAAAAAACACATGTTGACACCATGTGTCAACAGGCCCCCTGCATGTGATGAATGAAGTATGTAAGGACATGTGACATGGTCAGGAAAACTGGAGAATGAATATAAAGGTCCACATGAAACTGTTATGGGCAAGTTCTGGCTTTCTCACCTCTGCAGTTACATCTGGTTGAGTTGAGTTGACAACCAAATTGCCAACAAGTGATCATAATTAGTAGCAATCAAACAAGAGATAAGTGAATAAACCTGGCTGTGCTGCATATTTAGCCTACAATGCCACAGTCTTTACAGCACTTCCTAAGCTGTAAAGCACCTCTAAATGGTCACACCATGGCAGCAGTCACCCAAGATGTTGTTGTTTTGTACACCTCTGTTCACCCACTTGTACTCCTTTTCAGCAGATGAATGGGGGTAGCGAGGGGATGTATACATTCACAACCACAATCTAGATGTCCAAGGGTTAACTCCACTTATCACTTCACTATGCAAGCATTCTTTCTGTTGACCTCAGATGCATTACCAGCACAGCTTCTCTGTTCTTCACTGATCTTCTGTGTTCTCTCTGACTCTAGACAGAGTTGTAAGTAACATCTACTCTGGTTGCTGTAATTAGGTCATTTTTGTGAATGTTTCATGCTTGCTGCGGAACTGTGAATTTCTTATCTATTTCATCTTATCGTAGCTAATTTGTATAGACTAGAATTCAAAGGATACCCCTAAGCTTAGATACTACTAAATATAAAAGTCAGTATGGGGACCATAATACTCTACACCCAAGTGGTGGGTCTTCAGTCTGCATTTGAAGACAGTGAGTGACTCTGCCGTTCGGACACCCAGGGTAAGTATGTTCCACCACTTTGGTGGCAGGACAGAAAAAAGCCTGGACGCTTGTCTTCCGTGGATCTTAAAGGATGGTGGGTCGAGCAGAGCCGTACTTGAAGCTGGAAGGGCTCTTGGCGCTGATCGGCTTTTGACCATTGCCATAAAGTATGGAGAGGCTGGTCCGTTCTCGGCTTTGTAGGCCAGCATCAGGGTTTTGAATCTGATGATGGCAGCAGCTACAGGAAGCCAGTGAATAGGAGTTACATGGCTGAAACACTCAATCCCTCAAAGTATTTAGAGAAAGCTCAGGTAAACGTTGGTGAAGAAAATGTTTTCAGAAGTCGAAGAACTCTGAACTCGGAATTCAAAATTCAGAAGTTGGAATTTGGAATTCAAAACATAGAATTCAGAATTTGGAACTCGGAACATGGAATTCGAAATGTAAAATTTGGAACTCGGAATTTAGAATTTGGAATTAAGAATTTGGAACTCGGAACATGGAATTCGGAACTCGGAATTTAGAACTTGGAATTCAGAACTCGGAATTTAGAACTTGGAACTCGGAATTTAGAACTTGGAACTCGGAATTTAGAACTCGGAACTCAGAATTTTGAATTTAGCTTAACTCGGAATTCGGAACTCGGATGTCATGCTGGCTAGGCGAGACAAAGGAACACTCGCAGGGACAGAGCAATGCAAGGAAATAGTCTTTAATGACCACACAAAACAACCAAACACATCCAAAACGAGGCAGCAAAGTACAGGGTCCAATAAACAGAAACAGAAAACAAACAGGTGACAACTGAAATGGGGCTTAACCTGGAAGACCACCTGAGGCTGGGAAGTAGTCCGGGAGCAAAGCGAGAGGGGACAAATCAAACGGGGGGAGGAAGGCTAGAACGCAAAGGAACCAACGAAACTAGCAAACAAAAACCTCACCCCAAAACCCCGCTCATCAGGCGCTGATGAACTTACTGGACTAGGGTGCAAGGGAACCGGACGCCAAATCTCCCTGGCGACCAACCGGTGAACCAGACAGTGAACTCCTGAACGTGAAACCGCTCCGATAGAGCATAGACTACTTGAACTCGTAGACCTCCCTAGAAGTCTCCTGAGAAGTCTCCTGAAAGTGAAGCCAACCTCACAGCTTGGCATCGCAAGAGTAATTCTCGGCCACAAGGCATCTGCGTTTGCTCCCTTTGTACCCCAGCACTCACACAGAAAACATGGCGCCTTACTGCGACCGCTGTCAACATAAAAGTCCTTGGTAGTAGAACCAACGGGTGGTGAAACAGAAAGTACCTGAACATAGAAAGAACATAGATTCAGGAGTCAGGAGACTGGATCTTCAGTGTTGATGAGTTTATTGATACACACAGCTTGATCTTAGAATGGGGCATATTTTCTCTCAACAGCAATGATAGCCTGGCTGCCTGTTTCAGTAATATGTCATACAAACAGGTAATAAAGGTCGGGTAGCCAGCAAAAGATGCCGGATCTTCTTTAAGAGGATGTGCATGTGACGAGTGGGTATGTAAGTAACTTCACTTTTTATCACTTCTCCATGCAAGCATTCTTTCTGCTAACTTCTGACGCACTACCAGCTCCACTTTTCTGTTCTCTCTGACATCCGCTGAAGTAGACAGTTGTAAGTAACAAGTTATATTTACTCTGGTTGCTGTAATTAAGTCGTTTTTGTGAACGTATCATGCTTGCTGCTTTGGAACTGTGAATTTCCCATCTTATCTTGGCTAGTTTGTATAGACTAGGATCCAAAAGATACCTCTAAGCTTAGATACTACCAAATTTATAAGCCAGTATGGAGACCATAATACTCTTGGAAGACTCTGCTGTTCAAACACCCAGGGGAAGTTGGCTCCCACTGGAGCCTGGACGCTTGTCTTCTGTGGATCTTAAAGGATGGCAGGTCAAGCCGAGCGGTACTTGAAGCTGGAAGGGCTCTTGGTACCGATCGGCATTTGACCATTGTCATCAAGTACGAACAGCCCCGCCTGTTCGTCAGTGTTCTTCTTGACTTCTGACGCACCACCAGCTCCACTTCTCTGTTCTCTCTGACTTCCGCTGAAGAAGACAGAGTTGTAACTAATTGCATTAATTAAGTCATGTTTGCATGTGTAGCACTGGTACAGATGAGTGAAGTTTCTGTGGTTGTCTAGATACTCATACTGTGGAAGAGTTATCTGATGTCTTCACTGGCATTGGGCAATTTCCAGGTGATTAACAGGGATGTAACACCAGTAGTTTATCCACCAAGAAGAATATCCCTTTACTCTGCATGGCAGGCTAAAAGCAGAAGCCCCAAGCACGGAAATTCAGAGTGTGTTAATAAAAAAAGTTACACAACTGTAATGTGCCACACAGAACCAGATACTTGCAGAAGTAAAATGAGAAGAGTAATCCAGAGCTGTGGTCAAAAAACAAGCAAGGGTCAATTTCAGAAGGCAGAGAAGATTAGATGTTACGGGTAAACACAAAGGCAGTAACGTAGTCAAACATAAAGGGGGGAGGTCGAAGTCCAAGATACAAAAGACAAGCAGATTGTCCAAAGGGCAAGGCACATCTGAGGGAACCCCTGTCCAAGTAGCTAAAGGAGGTTGATAGCCTAGGCACCACTAAATGGATGTCATACCTGTAGCAGAACTGTGAGTTCTGCCATCTCTGCCCAGGCCAAATATGTAGACCAGTCCTGGTTCCTGATCCATGCACTCACATTGACCATTCGAACTCGGAGTTAAGGCTAATCGATACCTAGACTAGACTCTCACCTAGACTCTCAAAAACAAGACATGTTGGAACAAGGCTTCAGCAGTTTGAAAAGAGCTAGGAATAGTGGCAAAAGGGATAAATCTGACCCTTCTAGTATAGTAGTGTTGCCTTGGGGCTGCCAGGTGTGACCACGGCCTATTAGGCACTGTTAACTGTTGACTAGTTTTCTGGCGGGTAATTACTTTGGTGTCTTACATTGAGCGCATGTCGCACAGGAAACCATAAATGTGTGTATATCTCTTTGCATGGATTCCCACCAATACTTGTGGGATAAAAGTTGGCATGTTCTGGTTTCACCTAGTCAAGTTAGCATTGACTAGGTGATAATAATGCTATTCCACTCCTTATCACAGTACCCAAGTAGGCTCGCAGTTTCTAAAATGAGATGAAGATTTCAGTGACGTACTGTATCCACTCTACACTGTATCCACTCTACACTGTATCCACTCTGGCCTGCATCTAACACTCTGGCCTTGAACCACACTAAAAGCCATCTAGTCTAGACCTTTTCCAATGTGTTACTCTTCAGCTCAAACTTAGCTCTTCCTCTCTGCATTCTAAATCCTGAAGAGATTAGCCATTCTCGACATTGTACAGACCAGACGGATCTCATGCAACTGTTTTGTTTGTCCCCTGCAGGATCGCAATGGATCTGAAGGAGTACTTCCAAAGGATTGGGTTCACTGGTCTGTATGACAAAGCTGATCTGGCCACGCTGTGCACCATACACAAGCTGCATGTGTTGAGCATTCCCTTCGAGAACCTCAGTATCCACTGCGGAGAGAAGATCACGATGGACCTGAAGGTCATCTACGAGAAGATTGTGCGTGGTCATCGAGGAGGCTGGTGCTTAGAGAACAACCTGCTCTTCTCCTGGGTGCTGGAACAGATGGGCTATAAATTCACCACTCTGGGTGCCACGGTCTTCAACAAACTCAAAAAAGAATTTAGCCTCATGGACGCTCATCTCATCAACATGGTGGAGATTGATGGCAAGTCTTATATTGTTGACGTGAGCTATGGAGTGTCATGGCAAATCTGGTGGCCATTAGAACTGATTGCAGGCAAAGACCAACCGCAGCCCCCGGGGGTCTTTCGTCTACTGAATGATGGTGAGAACTGGATCCTGGAGAAGACGAAGAGGAAGCCGCTGGTCCAGAACGAGGCCTTCGCCAACCATAGCTTCTTTGACAAGTGTCGGACACAGCCTGTGTACAGCTTCCAGTTAACACCACGTACCACTGACCATTTTCTGGAGACGGCAGAGTATCTCCAGACGAGTCCTGAGTCTGTGCTCACCCAGAAATCCATCTGTTCCCTACAGACACCCACTGGCTTTAGATTACTGATTGGCTGGACCTACAGTGAGGTCACATTTAACCCTGAGGAAGACACAGATGTCTATGAGATAAGGGACGTACCAGACAGTGAGATCGAGACTATACTGAAGGACAAGTTTAATGTTATTTTGAGTAGTAAACTCACACCTGTAAACAAAAAACATGTCTAAAACATAATGAAGACATCATTCATTCTTATTATTGAAGACCTAATTAATTCTAATCAATAGGATATGATTAATTCTAATGACTAAAGACATAATTACCATAATTAATTCTACATCATTGTGCAGCACCAGTTACTTTAATTTTCTGTGTTGATTCAGCAAAAAAAACTTTAATCTGAATATACTGACTATATGTATTAATCTAGTGGGCTTTATGGGCTGCTAAGGGCCTAATTAAGTTAGTTAAGCTATTAAGACAGCCCTTATTGTACTTCAAATAACTAGTATTATACTAATACAGGGTTTTACAGTACAACCAAACACTGATAAGTGTCCGGTGTAGAACAGGTAGGGCATGATACAATTGTGCAAGGTCTGTAGACAAAACATCAGGGACTGGGATGCTTTAATAACAAGCACAAATGCATAAATGTACATGTGCAGATGAGTGTGTATGAGGTCTGGTTGATTTAGGTCCAGACTAAGTTACTACACTAACAGTAAGATGGATTAAATAGAGCAGTGATGTGTTGTGTGTTTAAATGGAATCTGCTATTATAGCATTGTCAAGTGCTAAGTGCATACAGTCCCTGAGCTAGTGGAGCTCATTGTGGGTATGATGAGTGAACTGGAAGCACCAGAGTAATCCGTAGCAGTCTGCGTGTGTGTATTCAGGTTGATGTGTATTAGACAGATATTGCGAATCACTTTGTAATCACTTGAATTGTTATTATTGTTTTATTATCATTTCAAATTTGAGATTTGATTTGAATGAAACATACATTGAAAGTTTAATTAAAACGTTTTAAAAAAACAAAAGTCATCTTTTTAACTGCTAATCTATGTGCAGAACATATACACTCTAGCCATGTGGCCAGACCAACATGTGAATGGGTAGGGAAAGAGTCCTCAAGATTTAAAAGGACACATTGTGGAAAGGATGGTGTAACGTATAGGCAGTTATGTGTGGGCTAAAGTAGCTATATGACAAGACATTTTGGGTAAGACTTCATCAATATAGGCTCTACCAAAGGCTTCCCTAAAAGCTCATAGATGACACTGAAGGGAACACTGGTGTGACTTTTTTGCTCTGAGTGACATTCCATTCCTAATTTTAATTTGATGTTGGGCCACTTTTTGCTGCTATAACAGCTTCATCTCTTCTGGAAAAGCTTTCCACAAGGTTTAGGAGTGTGTTTATGGGAATTTATGACCATTCATCCAGAAGCACATTTGTGAGATCAGACACTGATGTTAGACAAGAAGGCCTGGCTCACAGTCTCTGCTCAAATTCATCCCAAAGGTGTTCTATCAGGTTGAGGGCAGGCCAGTTAAGTTCTACTACACCAAACTCACTCATCTATGTCTTTATGGACCTTGTTTTGTGCACTGGGGCACAGTCAGGAACCGGAAGGGGCCGTCCCCAAACTGACCCCGCTCTGTCATTTTACATGACCTCCCCCTGAGCTGCCGTCGTTCCCAATCGCTTCCACTTTGTTATAATACTACTGACAGTAGACAGAGGAATAATTAGTAGCGAGGCAATTTCACAACTGGCAAAATTGATTGGCATGGGTGTGTGAATACTTTTGGCAATATAGAGTATTTGTCAGGGCCTTATAAGCCATATTTCAAATTAAACTTGAAGTGTTGAAGTATGAAGTATGATTGAAGGAACTCTGGGCAGGTAAAATATCGTGGCCTGGGAATATGAGGTATTCGGGAGGTAAGGGCCACATTTAAAAATCACATTTTTAAAAAGTTCTGAAATTCTGATCCTGTCCTAAAGGTCTTTAGTAGTAGAGTTTGGAGAGACACACCAATTAGAGTTGTTGCATTACCTTAATGGTTCAAGCGTCTTGGATTTAGAGTGTCAGAACTCACAAGTGAATTATAGTTAGCCGGTCCTGGTAGCTGCAGTTGGGCTGGGCTGGGAGATATAGCAGAAAACCCCTACAGTTATTGGTGAAGCCTACAGAGTAGCCGGCCAGCCAACATGCATAAAACCATGGTAAAATCATAAGTTACATAAATGGCTCAGAGAAGTGATAGTGTAGGTCAGGAGACCTTCAAAGAAACCCAATGACACCCAAACTTCAGCTTCCTTACAGAAGATTTCATGGTACTTGATTGAATGCATCTTGCACTGCACATGCTGCAAGTTGAAAGCATCACAGAAAGAGCCATCGCTATGCTTTCCTGTTGGCGGAGTGTTCTTTTCAGTGTAGGCCTTACTCTTCCTCCTCCAAACATATTGCTGACCCATAGGCTGATCCAAGAAGTACTTTTCTTGTGCTTTTGGGTCAGTAGAAGTGTACGTCTTGGTCTTTGAGTACTGAGACCTTCAGCATCTATTGGGCATCTTAGTGTGCACACTGAATGACAGGCTCTAATAGGGAGTGACTTAATGTTAGTTGTCAGCTAACATTTCATCAATGTGCAGCACATAGTCTAATGGATTTACCCTAGAACTCAAATATATCTGGCAAATAGCTCACACCTCCATCCTAACTGTACTAGTGCCCACTTTCATAGAAGCACTATTCCTCAAACCCATCCGTGCACTGAATAAACACATACACACTAGTGCGCAAACACACGAGGTGAGCACACATTGCCAGAATGGTGGCTGCTGCAGCGCCCGGGGAGCAGAGATGGTTAAGGGCCTTGTTCAGGGGCTCAACAGTGACATCACTCATTAAACAATTTGGCCCTCTGGAGCCTGCATTTTAAGAATAAGCATACCTACTTCAATATACTTCATACAAACTTCATACAGGAACCTGTGTGCCACATCTGCAGAGAGACACCAGATTTTTCAGACCTATTTTCAGACCTGCTGGAAACTTATTTCAACTGTGTGCTCAAGTTGACAAAGGCTCTTGACAAGTTGACAATCAGGAAATACTTTAGAAGAGACTGATATCGCTCTGAAAGAAACCTCTGAAAAGTACAGAAAAAAGGCATGGTTGTACTTCTTTGAAATGGTGATGAGGGTTTGCAGACTGATAGAATTAAACCAATCCTTGTTCACCAAAATTTCAAGGTTTATTTTGTGTCTGAAAAACGTCTTGCCGGATAATGATGTGTACTGCAGACCAGTTACAGTACATGTTACAATACATAAGTGTTGTGTGTGTGTGTGTGTGTGTGTGTGTGTGTGTGTGTTTGTGTGTGTGTATACACCAAGGAGAGCCTTTGGATTATTATTCAACATTACAATCTCTGTGGCTTATCAGTAGTTGTGTTACACCATTCTTTATTGTCTTTGTAGGACAATGCCTAATTTAGAGGAGCTGAAACAAGCTGTCTGCTCCACATTGCCTGGACTCTGAGAAAACAGTTAAAAGGTTGGCCGATGGTCTTGTTGCTGTTGGTGTAGTCTCCAGAAAATAATGACATTCTTTACATTCATGCATGATCCACAATAAACTGCCACAGTTGTTTTTTTCTGAGAAGATCAAGGGAATCATCTGTACTGAACAACTGCATATTTCATCATAATAAAGAGCATAATTTGTCCTGATAAGTGGATTTGTGGATTTTTTTTGTGGATTGCAGCACAGGATGAGAGACTTCACAGTTAGTAGTTAGTTAGTAGTTTTGATAGTATATATTAAATGTAGTATTACTAATTGTGGTGTCAATCTATTAGAAAAGTTCATGTTTATCACTTTAATCACAAATCACAAATATTGTAATATGTATTTTGCAATATACAGGAGACAAGATGAATGATTCTCTGTTAAATCCAACCGCAAAAAGTAAGTAATCTAATATGGATATGGAGTTACAAATTGAGACAGACGTTCGGTATCACATGACACAAGTGTAAATTGTTCAAGACAAATATATATATATATATATATATATATATATATATATATATATATTAAACTAGACTAACCACTGCCATTCAATGGACCCCTGCTTCCAGGAAGGTGTTTGGGGAACCAGTATTGAACTATAGGACAGCAAGTGGAATTTGGCCATCAAGTTAGTTGTAGGACATGGAACAGTTGTAGGTGTGGAAATATTTTAAGGGGTCCAAATAAGCCTAAACCTTTTGTTTGGACAAAACGGCAAGAAGTGGGAAATCAGCCTGGCACGGGAAACTGCAAGAATTCTGGCCAGTGCCTCTACCCTGACAGCGGAGTATGCATATATCTGGTGGGACAGGCTGTTCTGTGGATGTGTCTTTGCCAGTATTCTAAGCCTAACCTTTACCACTGTACAGTTTTGTTGCTTAAGGAATGTCATCACTACTCTCTGCCATCAAATATTCCAGAGGGGCGATTCTGTAGGGAGCAGGGATGCTCTGATGAGATTTGAAAGTCACCATCAAAGGTGTTATTGACCCACCGTACAATGACAGATGGCAATGATCACACTGAGAAAAGATATCACTCTCATTTGCATCCTCACCCCCTGCTAAGCCCAGAGGGGTAGGAAAGGGCATGCCCAAGACAGTATTTGAGTATTAAAACATGTGTCTATGTCATGTTTGGACATTTAATAGAATGTATAGACTTTCACCCCTGCACACTGAAGTCTGGTTAAGTCAAATTCTGGTTTGTTTTCACCCTTGGTGTGATTTGCTTGGGCAGCTTGGGTGTGATTACAGTAATCGCACTTGGATGCAGACCAACCACCGCGACAAGACCACTGAGAGGAGGTGGTCTTGGTCAGGTTCCTTAAATGAACTCTGAGATAACTCTTTAGGATCGGACATTGATCCGATGGAGCTAAATGACTCCCGTAGCCAGGTTACTGCCCAGATAATTAGCTATCAACATTAATTCATTCAGCTATCAACAAATGCATTGACAGTGCTCCATGTTAAATATGCTATGCACTCATCCAGAACACAGGACATTCTTCCTGTATTTAAGTGGAGTTAACGCTCTTATGTGGGTTGTTTTTGATGCATTTTGGTGCACAAAAATTTTCCCTGTGTGATTCAGTTTAGAGAAAATGAACTTTAGGTGTGAAAGCACCCTAAGAGTTTACCCTCTTCATCAAAGGAAAGCATCTCTGCTTGACATTTATGGCCTGTCCTGATGCTTTGATCCTATTGGCTCACCTTGATGGCTTGTGTTGTAGGTATGCTTTTCATTTCTTATTGATTCTTTCTTAACATTGTAATTGTGTGGTTTTCTTTTTGGCCAAAAAAAAAAAAAAAACACATTTGGGCAATTGGTGCATTTATAATGCTCTGCCAATCATCTGCTTATTTAACACTGTGGCTGGTCATGTTTCCTAGATTAAGGTCCTAACTCCCTACGTGAAGAAAAAGGTAATGTGTTACTGAAATGATACTATTTAACTGCACCTCTAACCATGGCTTTGATA
This sequence comes from Salminus brasiliensis, assembly GCF_030463535.1. Taxonomy (NCBI): domain Eukaryota; kingdom Metazoa; phylum Chordata; class Actinopteri; order Characiformes; family Bryconidae; genus Salminus; species Salminus brasiliensis. The sequence goes on along the minus strand of NC_132902.1, from coordinate 13,238,480 downwards.
GTCTTTTACACAGCTGATCTAAAGCACCCATTCTTTAGCTTATGATGAGCACACACAAAAGCATGTCTCCTGACCAGAAAGAGTGAAATTACTCAGACATTTCTCACATGTTATCTTTACAAAGCCAGAAACAAATCTGGGCTTGGCTTCTGGAGTAGGAGATATCAGAAAGAGTGTTAAGAAAGAGTGTGTAGGGATTACTGAGAAAAACACTTTCTCCTTATGAGTTTGAATTGTCCTAATTGGGTTGCAAACAGCTGCTCACGCTACCAGTTGTCAAAAGTACATAGCTTAGGGCACTCACCCTGACACCGACCTTAATCAGTATAGCTTACAAATTACACGTCAAAATGCATATTTAGTCATTTGTGGTTGAATATATACTGCGAAAGAAAAAAAGGGACAATTTTTACATTATTGTTATATTTTCAAATATATATTATTAAACATTATTACATTTAATTTAATTACATTGCAAAAATGAAGAGAACTGAAGAGTGTTGAAAAGAATGTACACAAAAAGCTTTAAAAGATTATCAACTGATGTATAAATGAATTCATGTAAATAACTTAAATTCATCTAAACTCTAAAATGAATGTAACAGATTCTATGAAATCTAAACCTAACTTAATATCAAATAGCATTTAGTTAGGTTAGGATTAGTTTTAGGCTCAGATTTCATAGAATCTGTTCCATTTGTCTTAAGGTTTAGTTGCATTAATCTCTATTCAATGAGAGAATCAACTTTTTGTTGAAGCATTTTCTGTATTAAAGCTTCTGTGTCCAAGCTTCGTCATGTTTGGGGCTAAAGTTCTCGAAATGAGATAGCTAGTTAGTGAATTTGTTGTCCTGCCTAAAAATTCAAGGGCATTCAAGGGCAAGCTAGCATTTTAACTTGTGATTAATCAGAATTAATCCCAGAATATTGTTGATTAACACCATTAAACTTTTCAATAGATAGACACTACAAGTGTTATACAGTGACATCATTTTTGTAATTTTGTACAGCGGCAAAATAGATTAGAAATTAAGCAATCAATACGTAATTGAAGTGCAGACTTAACTCAGATTTAATTCAAGTATTCATTTAATTTAAGTTCTAGAAGATGAAGTTTTAAAAGCAGGAAAAATGGTCAAGCATAAGGACCCGGGACACTCTGACAATGGCGGGACAAGACAACTGGGACAGAGCCTCTCCAAAACATCAGGCAGGTCTTTTCCCGGTATGTAATGGATGTTCCCTACCAAAAGTGGTTAAAAAAAGAAATGATCCGGTGACAGGGGTTATGGGCACCAAAGGCGCATTAATGTGATCCATGGAGGCCTACCGCATAACTTATATAGTACTTAAAGGATCTGCTGCCACGGCCTTGTTGCCAGATACCACAGGACACCTTCCATGCCTCGTATACTCAGATCTGCTTTGCCAATGGTACATGTGCATGCACATGTAAAGAAGTATCTCTGGCTATTTAAAGACATACTTTGCTTTAACAGAGTTTTTATATAAAGCATTATAATGCATGAAGTTAGTCTAACTTATTTTTTCTAGGGCAATCGTGCAAAAGCAATGGTTCTTAACTCTGGTACTGGGGACTCCCTGCCCTGCACACACTTCATTCAAATGATCAGCTTGTTGGAGAAGGGATGGGGGCCCTAGGAAAAAGATCAAGAAGCTAAAACACTTTAATAGTATTGCGGATTGAGTGATTGGATGTGGAAATGGAGTTTTTATGGGGGAAAGAAGTGTGATTGGGCCGTTAGGGTCATTACTTCTGACAATGAGGACAGTGAACTTGATTAAAGTGACAGTGATGAGGTGTTTGGGATTGTTATATCAACAGGGACCCCCAAAACATTTTTTTTTTCTCCAAAAAATAAAATTCATGCCAATTGGAGTTTAAGGAAAGGGAATTTAATGTTCTTAAACGGCTAAGTCAGGCACCCAACCTCAACCCAGTTAAGCAGCTTTTCACTTACTGAAGTTAACGCTAAAGGCAGAAAGACCCACAAACAAGCAGCAATTGAAGGAGGCCAAAGTAGGAAAGGCCTGGAAAAGAATCTCAATAGAGGAAGCTCAGCATTTGTTGAAAACCTCAGGCAGCCTTTGGACTGCAGTCAATGGATTTGTCCATTTACTTTTAAGCCTGCCAAAATAGAGGGACTATACAATATTTAGTGCAATATATTTTATATAGTGCAATATATTTTTTTCAATATTTTTGTTCAGTCGCATGACTAAAGCTGGAAGCCTCTATCACATCTCGGTTGCTTCATTTAAAATTCACTAGGGTGGTGTGCAGAGGCCAAATTACAAAAACGGTGTCACTGTCCAAATGCTGTTGGACCTAACTGTATGTGGAAGTTCTTTACATTTTAAAATAAAGGTTATTAAAAGGTTATTTATGAAACCTAAAGTATCTATTCAATGGCACTGCCAAAAGCCAACTTTACTTCTAAGAGTGCACAACGCAACTACTCTGTCCGTAGCACTGAGTGTGTGTCATGGTAAAATGTCTGTAATTTGAGCTGTATATTTAGGAACTGGCCTATGAACTGGTCTGGTTGACATTTGCTTCTATTAATCATTCTGGGACAAAGACACCCTGTGCTGAACATGGAAGTTAACACTGTTCTGGGTTCTGACCCCCTGTTTCTTCTAGCTTACGAATTAGAGCTGACTAACAGTGGATAGAACTATGGTTCTAAGTTACACATAAAACTTTTTAGACATGTTCTTTAATGATCATTATCAATCAAACAAGGTAAAAGTGACTAATCCTGGCTGTGCTGCATGTTTTGCCTACAGTGACACAGTCACATTGGACACTTCCCTGCATGATCTTTCAGTTTCACTTCTTAAGCTTTTTTAAAGCGCGACTAAATGGTCGCATTATGGCACTATTTAGGTTTTGTAGACCTCTATTCACCCACTTGTACTCCTTTTCATCAGATGAATGGAGTGGTGAGTGAATGTAGACCACAGTCCAGACGTCCAAGGGTTAACTCCCCTTATTATGTAGCCTGTCACTTCACCCTGCAGGCATTCTTCCTGCCGACTTCAGCCGCGTTACCAGCACAACTGGTCTGATCTTTCGCTCAAAAGTAGGTTGCGTAACTGTCCAAAATATGGGGAGACACATTTTTAATGCTAGTTATGCAACTTAGCTAGTGCTCTTCTGCTTTAGATTTTGCAATTTAATCTAAAAGACTTTTAGCAAAAGTGAAACTGAACAGCCTAGTGTGTCCTTCTGTTTGAGAGTGCCAGTTTCTTCCACACCCAAGCTTTTCTTTGTAATCTGTTTTTGTAATCTATGAGGAATTCCTGAAGAGATTAGCCATTCTCGACATTGTACAGACCAGACGGATCTCATGCAACTGTTTTGTTTGTCCCCTGCAGGATCGCAATGGATCTGAAGGAGTACTTCCAAAGGATTGGCTTCACTGGTCTGTATGACAAAGCTGATCTGGCCACGCTGTGCACCATACACAAGCTGCATGTGTTGAGCATTCCCTTCGAGAACCTCAGTATCCACTGCGGAGAGAAGATCACGATGGACCTGAAGGTCATCTACGAGAAGATTGTGCGCAGTCATCGTGGAGGTTGGTGCTGTGAGAACAACCTGCTCTTCTCCTGGGTGCTGAGACAGATGGGCTATAAATTCACCACTCTGGGTGCCAGGGTCTTCAACACACTCAAGAATGACTTCAACCCTATGGAATCTCATCTCATCAACATGGTGGAGATTGATGGCAAACCTTATCTTGCTGATGTGAGTTACGGGGTGTCATGCCAAATCTGGAGGCCGCTAGAAATGATCGCAGACAAAGACCAAGCGCAGCCCCCGGGAGTGTTCCGCTTACTGCGTGACGGAGAAAGGTGGACCCTAGAGAAGACAGGAAGGAAACCGCAGATTCAAAACGAGGACTTTGCCAACTCCAGCCTCATCGACAAGCGCCTGACGAAGACCATGTACAGCTTCTTGCTAATCCCACGTGGTGTTGACCACTTTCTGGAGACAACAGAGTACCTCCAGACGAGTTGTCAATCTTTGTTTACTCAGAAATCCATCTGTTCCCTACAGACACCCACTGGCTTCAGGGCTTTGATTGGCTGGACCTACAGCGAGGTCACCTTTAATCCTCAGGAAGACACAGACATCATGCAGATGAGAGACGTACCAGACAGTGAGATCGGGAGCGTACTGAAGGAAAAGTTTAATGTTACTTTGAGTAATAAACTGACACCTATAAACAACAAAGCTGCCTATAAGTTATAGGAGGTTTGCTGTTTTAGCTAGCTTTGCTTTACCTAGGAAGACATCCTTAATGAACTACACATTCCACATGGTATAATTAATGTTATTGTGCACTGTTACACTGTACACGGATTCTTCAGTGTTATTATTTTTTTAGTCTAAATATTCTGATTAGAATAATAGAATAAAACTGACTGTCTTTAAATGTCTTTAAATTAACAGAAAGTTTTTTGTATATAATTTCCACTCTTTGACCATTTCAGTATAATAATTTCTAATTTATTTTGTTAGTTGAATCAGTCAATGTCAGTCAATAAACTGATTGAAAAAACTAAATTGTCCACACACATAAAACTGATAGAATTGTGTTGTATGTTCTGGGGTATTTTTTCTTTTTCTTTTTTGGCTTCCATTAAGCATCACTGCCATCTAGTGTTATTCTGTAGACTTGCAAACATTTGCAATTTCATCTGGTTTTTAGTTACAGCAGTCTGCAACTGAAGCGTTTTTTACTTCATAACTGAAGTATGTGTATAAATAGAAACAAATAAAAAAACTATTTAAAAAAATATTCAACTGCTGTTCATCCATCTAGTGTTTAAATTTGCAGTGAACTGTCCTGAGTATTAAGGCACCCCTAGGCCTTGAGTTCTGGGACCTTCTGAGATCTCTGGCCCAGTCAGTAACCCATTCTTTGTGCAGGTTACATGATTTTACAGTAGTTGGCAAAGGGAGTGACACCTTTGTCTAAATTGCAAGTGTTACATATAAAAATAAATCAAATAAACATATAAAGCATATAAAAAATCAAATAAACACATAAAGCATATACAAAAAATCAAATAAACATATAAAGCATATACAAAAAATCAAATAAACACATAAAGCATATACAAAAAATCAAATAAACATATAAAGCATATACAAAAATCAAATAAACATATAAAGCATATACAAAAAATCAAATAAACATATAAAGCATATACAAAAAATCAAATAAACACATAAAGCATATACAAAAAATCAAATAAACATATAAAGCATATACAAAAATCAAATAAACATATAAAGCATATACAAAAAATCAAATAAACATATAAAGCATATAAAAAAATCAAATAAACACATAAAGCATATACAAAAAATCAAATAAACATATAAAGCATATACAAAAAATCAAATAAACATATAAAGCATATAAAAAAATCAAATAAACACATAAAGCATATACAAAAAATCAAATAAACATATAAAGCATATACAAAAAATCTAATTAACACATAAAGCATATACAAAAAATCTAATAAACATATAAAGCATATACAATAAATCTAATAAACATATAAAGCATATACAAAAAATCTAATAAACATATAAAGCATATACAATAAATCTAATAAACATATAAAGCATATACAAAAAATCTAATAAACATATAAAGCATATACAAAAATCAAATAAACACATAAAGCATATTTTAAAATCCTCTACATAATAATATACTGAATTAAACATAAAAACACAGAGACATTTTATATGTATTTTATGTTAATATATGTGAGATTAACAGATTTACTATTATTACATGAATTACTAAATAATAATATATTATTATTATTATTTTGGGGTTTTTTCACAGCCTTTTATTTTATAGTCTGAAATGCACTAATGGCGTCTTCAAACGCACGCGCAGCTCTTTAAAGTGTTACGTAACGCCGGTTCGTCCAATCAGGTTCGAGCTTTCAGTGCAGCGCTGTGAGTCGCGGCGCGGCCTGGACTGGAGAAGAGCGATGAATTCACTAGAGCAAGCTGAAGGTATATCTGAAATTAACCCCATTTCAGCCCGGCTTTAAAGTACACCTGTCTGTGTAGAGTCACACTGCTTTTACAGTTGCCATGTTTGGCTAAAAAGAGCGTATTTTGGGATGACACTGAGCGGTTCCTCTGCTAGCAGTCTTGCAGGCTAGGCTACACACCCCAGCAGTTAGCCACAAGCTAGCTAATAGACCCCCGGTGTGTGAGTGGCATGTCGGGGGCTTTATGAAATGTGGTGGTTGTTGTTGTTGTTGTGGAGGAACTGATCGCTTTGAAAACTAGCTAATGTCAAGTAAATGACCCAGGTCAGGTCAAGTTCTGACCGTGAAGGAAGCACAGCTACAGCTAGTGTTGATGAGTTGACCTAACCGTTAGCTGGCTACCTGTCTGTTGACTGTCATATCCAAGGCAGGAAGGCATCAGAGAGGGAGATTGTCCAGCAGGTCTAAGACTAGTTTCTATAGATATTGGGTGATCTGGCTTGCTGGACATTTCTAGATTACAACATAAGAGATGTGGTGATTCAGCATCCCGTTTTTGTGCTTCAGGCTGCTCTGGATTTTTTTGCAGTTCTGAAAATGACCAAAATAAACCCTTTATAGGCACCTTATGCAGCTTTGTTTTTTATAATTGGTACACTTTGACCTGTGCATATATTTACAGTGGAGGAAATGGGTATTTGATCCCCCACTGATTTAGAAAGTTTGTACTCTGACAAATAATTAAACCGTCTATGATTTGTATGGTAGTTTCATTTTAACAGTGAGAGATGGAATATCAAAAAGAAAATCTAAATAAAAAATAACAAAGTATTTGATCCCCTTAAAAACATGACTAATGTTGGCTCCCACAGACCACTGACACACCCTAATCTCAGTGAAGTCGTTACCTGCATGAGAGACACCTGTCCCAAATTGTCACCTGTGTAAAAGGCCACCTGCCAAGAGACTCAGTGACACTCCAACATCTCCACCATGGGCAAGACTAAAGAGCTGTCTAAAGATGTCAGGGACAAAATTGTTGATCTACACAAGGCTGGAATGGGCTACAAAGCCATAAGTGAGAAGCTGGATGAGAAGCTGACAACTGTTGGTGCGATTGTTCGGAAGTGGAAGAAGTACAACCTTACTGTCAGTCGACCTAGGCCTGGAGCTCCATGCTAAATATGACCTCGTGAAGTCTCAATGATCATGAGAAAGGTTAAAAATCAGCCAAGAACTATGCGGGAGGAGCTGGTTAATGGTCACAAGGCAGCTGGGACCACAGTCTGCAAAAAAAACTTTGGTAATACACTGAGACGTAATGGTTTAAAATCCTGCAGTGCACGCAAGGTTCCTCTGCTCACGAAGGCTCATGTCCAGGCCCGCCTCAAGTTCGCCAATGAACATATTAATGACTCCGAGAGAGACTGGGAGAAGGTGCTGTGGTCAGATGAGACCAAAATTGAGCTCTTTGGCCTCAACTCAACTTGACGTGTTTGGAGGAAGAAAACTACAGAATATGACCCTAAGAACACCATCCACACTGTCAAGCATGGTGGTGGAAGTATTATTATGTTTTGGGGGTGTTTTTCTTTTTTAAGGGCACAGGCCACCTTCACCGCATCGGCGGGAAGATGAACGGGGCCATGTATCGCAAAATCCTGGGTGACCACCTCCTTGCCTCTGCCAGGGCACTGAAAATGGGTCGTGGATGGGTCTTCCAGCAAGACAACGACCCAAAACATACAGCCAAGGAAGAAGCATATCAAGGTCATGGAATGGCCTAGCCAGTCTCCTGACCTCAATCCCATAGAAAATCTATGGAGAGAGCTGAAGCTTTGCGTTTCCAAATGCATGCCTAAAAACCTTAAGGATTTGGAGATGATCTGCAGAGAGGAGTGGGCCAAAATTACTCCTGAAGTGTGTGCAAACCTTATAAACAAAACTAAAAGAAACATCTGACTGCTGTGCTTGCCAACAAACAAGGGTTTTGGGTTTCATGTATATATTTAAATGTTTATTATTATTTATTTTTATTATTTTATTATGATTTATTATTATATTATTATTATTACTATTAATAATAGTAATTGTAGTGACGTGTTTACACAACCTAAGACAAAATAAGACTATTTAATGGACAATATAACAGATCCTGCACCTACAAAAGTATTGAGACACCTACATGACATGACTCTTTTCTTCCACTCCCTTCCTACCTTTGCAGCGATAACAGCTTCCACTCTTTTGCAAAGGCTTTTTATAAGACGTGAGTGTGTCTGTGGGAGGTTTTGCCTATTCTTCAGACACTGATGTTGGACGAGAGGGCCTGGCTCACAATCTCTGTTCTAGTCCTGTCAAGTGCCTCCACACCAAACTTGCTCCACCATGTCTGTATAGACCTTGCCTTGTGCATCGGGGCACAGTAATGCTGGAACAGAAAATGACCTTTCCCAAACTGTTTCCACCAAGTTGCAAGCGTTACAGTTGTCTAAAATGTCTTTGTGTTGGTGATGTGAGGCTTGCATGCAGTTGCTTTGCCATGGAGCTCTTGGTGCACAGTTGTGCCGATGTTAAAGTCAGAGGAGGCTTGGAACTCTGTGGTTATTGCACTCTACAGTAAGCTGATTTTATGGACTGCGTTCCTCAGCACTAGGCGACCCTGCTCTGTAACTTGCTGTGGTTCCTAAACGCTTCCACTTTTCAATAATACCACTCACAGTTGCTCATAGAATATAGAATATTCAGGAGGGAAGAAATTTCACAAATTGACCTCAAGTTGCAACGGTGGGATCCTATTAAAGTACCATGCTGGAATTCAGTGAGCTCTTTATAACGACCCACCCGTTCACAAAGGTTTGTACTGGCAGACTGCATGGCTGAGTGCTTAATTTTATACTCCTGTAACAATAGGACAGAATGAGAAAACCTGAATTCATTGATTAAGAGGTGTGTCCAAATACTTTTGTCCATGTAGCGTATCTGCTTATAGTCACAAATAGGTCAGGTGTGGTAGTGAGTGATCTGTGAATACTCTACCCATCATTTCATTTGAATCTGCAGACACATCTGAACAGATGAGCTTCAGTTCCAGTAACGGCCACGTCCTACCATTCATGAGTGTTTTATGCTGCTCTCTAAACCTAGCCTACAGAAAGTGTTTGAAGGGTGTTTTATGTATTTATTGATTTATTTTTGTAGATCTGAAGGCCTTCGAGAGGAGATTGACTGAGTATGTGTCCTGTCTGCAGCCAGCCACAGGCCGGTGGCGAAGTAAGTCACTGTTTTCCCACCCAACTGAATGGGTAATGGATTGAGGGGAATCTTTCAAAAGATTAAACATCAATGTCTGAACACCAGGTTTCCCGGTCAATGATTAAGCCTAGTCTTTGACTGTTTGCAGTGCCAGTGGTGGAAACTTTTCAAACAATACCCACCCATGGATCAGACGGACTGTATTAACCCTAGCTGTGTTCACATGTCCTGTTTTGTTTCAGTGATTTTGATTGTAGTGTCAGTATGCACGGCGACCGGAGCTTGGAACTGGTTAATAGATCCAGACACTCAAAAGGTCAGAGAAACAATTTGTGATTTTGACGTTTTGCAGTCTTCTATGCAACGTTATCCTTTCAGAACAAAGTGTTTTATCACCTTTTTTTTCAATCCACAGGTGTCCTTCTTTTCATCTTTATGGAACCATCCGTTTTTCACCATCAGTTGCGTCACTCTCATTGGCCTGTTCTTCGCAGGAATTCACAAGCGCGTTGTTGCGCCATCAATGTATCCTTACCTGTATTGCCTCTATTATTAACATTATAGCTAGTGTTTTAGTCAGTTTGGCCTGCAATGAAGCCGCCGACTATATTATGACATGTTAAATGTATTTTGCAAAACAGGAATCATAGGCATGCTGTTATTATTAGGCTAACACTAATAAGGTAAAGGTGCACGTATTTGTCACTGTGTTATGTACAGCGAAATGTGTCCTCTGCATTTAACCCATCTGTGGTAGTGAACACGCACACACAAACACACACACTAGTGAACTAGGGGCAGTGAGTACACACACACCCAGAGCGGTTGGCAGCCAACTCCAGTGCCCGGGGAGCAGAGAGGGTAAAGGGCCTTGCTCAAGGGCCCAACAGTGGCAGCTTGCCGAGCCCGGGAATCGAACCCACAACCCTGTTATCGATAGCCCGGCGCTCTAACCACTGAGCCACCACTGCCCCATGCTATATATATTAATCAGCATTTTATATTCTGGTAGTCCTAGTTAATGTTTAACAGACAGATCAAATTTACAAGTGTAATAATTTCAGAACCTACTTCATAAGTAATAGGGGACACTATTGATAAGATTAAGAACCACTTATCTAATTATGAACCTCAAAGGTCAGAGGTTTTGGACTACTACTTTGAATCTAAATCTACTTTGGGATAGATTTTCATGCACTCTGTTTTTGTGTTCTTGCTAGATGGTCAATGCAGAAGGAAGTCAGAGAGCTAATGCTATTACTAAATTTCTAATTTACCACTTCTGCCTGTATTGCTGAGAGACAGTTAAACAGGGGATGGCTCTTACTGGTTTGCCCAGTGCTGCAGCCATTAAAGGATTTTCCCTGTTGCTAATCTCTTCAATATACCAGTTGGGTTCTAATTAATAGTAGGATGAGCAGAATTTCTACTCTCTGTGAGGGCCAATAACCCAGGCATTAAAAAAGGCTGTGTGGGTTAATTAGGAGTGGGGAACACGCTGATATATGTAACACGGGTAGACCAGGACAGTGATTGGTTATATGCTGGTTTAGACTGAGGAGTGTAATTTCAAGAATATCAGGATATCAGCCTTAGAAGTTGTCTTGGAGGGGTTCATTCCTTGACTCTGCTTCAGTATTGCTGCACGCTGCCGGACAGTGCTAGCAGAATACAACATGTCTTGTGATGATGTGAGTGTTGAAATCTTTAAAATGTTTAAAATGAATGATTTCTTAGTAATACATGGACATTTGATAGTTACCCCTCTCCACAGTTTATATCCATGCATGGGCCTTGGGCAAAATCAGTTGTGTAACGCTACAGTTCTGTGTATGAAGATAGCTTTGTGTATTAGATCAAGCTGATATCGTTTTTACCACCATCCTGTTTAAAATTACTTTAGAGACATGAGTTGATTATTGATGTGTTTAAAATAACCAATCAGATGCTCATGTAATTTAATTTGAACTGCTTGTTTTGTTTTTAGACGGGGAAACTTATTCTAAAGCCTCGGCCTCACATCCAGTAGCATCACACAGACTGTAGGAAATATCATATTGATCACCATGTGGATCGCAAAGCTTACATACAGCACAAGAGATCACCAGATAAATCAAGATCCAGAATGGAAGAATATCTTCTGAGCAGGACTCCTGTTTCATCATTCTGAAGAGTGGAAGCTGCATCAATTTTTGTTTTCTTTTGTTTTCTTTTCTTTTTTTTTTTTTTTCTTTTGAGAAAATGACTTGCTGCCATTTTAGAAGCTGCCCCTATACACAAATGATCCTTGGTGGGTAGAACTTTTACTTGCGTTCACTGTCTTTATTTGTAATGCCGTTCTCTTATTTTAGATGTGGTGTTCAATATTTTGTATTTTTAAAGCAAATTGTTGAACACAATAAATATTAAACACACGGACCTCTTGCTCTGCAAACATGTGACATCTGACAGATTTTTAGCAGTGGGTTTTATACCATAACAATTATGTACCACTAAATGATCTTTACAAATATCAAAGTGTGGCTTTTTATTCTAGATGTTTCTCTGACATATATAATATGCATGCATGCATTGGTTGAAATATACTTAACATATGATGCTCTTTTTTTTTATATTTAAAAGCACTTTTCTGAAATGAAAAAGTAATAAAAATGTTTCCATTGTGGTTATGCAGTACAGCCCAGGTTCAAACTAAGTATGTCCTTATGCCTTTATCTTGGTAAGTTTTATACTGCACGCTAGAAAAGTGTTTGAAGGCCCTTACACATCTTAAATTAAATGCATGTATGACAGACATGCATACTATGTTTGTGACTGCTGACTATGGCTTTGCAGCCCACAATGGCAGAAGGTTTAAAGTTTCATGATGAGACAGATGACACACTTTTCATTTTAATTTGATTCAGATTAAATGAACTAAAGTAAGATATGTTTTGGTTAATTTCAGTTATGCCTCTATTGCACATTTCAGAACTTGATTAAATTACCTTAGGCTTTGTTTCTGTGTAGCCTGTCACTGATGTAGCTTAGAGCAGCAGACAAAAAAAAGACCTAAAAAGTGTTTTTATAAGCATCTGGTTATTCATCAAATTAAGATTTACAAATGTTATACTGTTTTTATTTTGACATGTGGAGCTTGAATAGTGCTGAAGAACCATTACAGAATTACAAACTCTGACACTGTCTTTCCTTACAAGGTCTTGTCTCATTGTCCCTTCCAACAAATTCTAGTCTTGAATATGAATTCATGTCAATGTGTTACAACTGTCCCAGTTTGTTTTGAGAAGGATGTCTCCTACTGTGTGTCCTAGCGATTGAATAACCGGTGTGGGAGGGAAGGAAATCATGCAGTTCCCCTGAGTACTTGTTTAGTTGGTCAATATGTGCAAATCCTAAAAGGAGCCAAACATGAAGTCAGTCTCATTAATTTAGCCTTGGACTAGATCCTGTATTTAAGCCTGTGGTACCCCAAAACAATCTAGTTTCCCTTTTTGCAGAAATAAAGGCCTCCACTACTGGAGACTATACTTCTGATACACCTGCCTCTGAGGAATCTTCGTTACCTGGATAAGGGGGTTACATTAGGGCTGGGGTAAACCAAAAGGTGGCAGATCACCAGGGGCCTGTCTTTCATAGAAGTTCTTTTTTAGCTTATCGCCAAGCATAGTTGGATATAACCCTAGACTAAATACATTTGCCATCCATTGTATTCCAAAACCAGGCTTAATCTATTTCAAAAAGGCATGTTGTTGGTTCTGGCCCTAATGTATCACATACCTGATTCAGGTGATCAGAACCTTTACCAACATTCAACTGGTTTTAGGTTATGGCTGTATCTAAGCTCTGAAGGTTGGTACACATACAGAGGAGCTAGATGTGATCTGCTGCAGTCAAATCTTACACCTTTTTCATTTGCATGAGTTTGTGTTAATTACATACCTGAAACCATGTTGTTTACAGGATACAGGTGTGAATCACAGCAGACCGGTCTGTCTCTTGATGGAGATGCGTTTGTGCAGCCTTCCTGGCTAAAAGATGCATACATACAACATACAACAGTCTGGAATTAACAGATATTTTCATTAGAATGAGACAGGGAAAAGTCTGGCTGGAACACTGTACTAGAGTTCAGGATATGTATGTAAAACTGGGCTCCTTCTGGTCTACAGCTCTTCAGAGATTAGTGTTCTCACTGGTTGAAAATTCTGAATTTAACTCATGAAGGCTGTGGCAATTAGCTGATGAATTGAAACGGACATGTTTAATGAGGGAGAATGCTTAAGCCTGCAGTGCTGTTGTCTGTGGTTGACACATTCTAGAGCTTACCACAAGTCTATGAGACCCAAAAGTAAACGGCTATTGTATGGTGCATTTGGACTGTCCTTGCAACCTTGTGAATTCCTGAATGATGTGTGAAAGCCGTTATTATTTAGTGCTGACTGTCAGAATGCACCCTAAAACAACAAGAAAGTGCTACGTACCTCATCTCTCCCTTCTCCGTTGGACATTGTCCATCCTGAAGCTGAACGTTCACAATCCACTCAGTTGTTCTGTTTCCGTGTGTCATCTTTAATAAATGATACCATATATTTATTAAATATGAAAAAAAACAATATTGCAATAATGAATTAGTAAATATATAAATATGCACAATGATATACTCACAACTTCTCCCAATAGCTCATCCTGCTCCCAAATGAATCTTCCGATTACGGCTCTTACCTCTACACATATTTAACCAAGTGTCAGTTTAAACAATTACATATTAATTATGAGAATTCCACATGCAGTTGCTCAGAAATGAGACATTTCTCATGACAAATAACACAGCTCACCTCGCTGTACAGAAACAGGAGGCAGCAGATAGTGACCAAGAGGCACAGACTTGGCGCTCTGCCGTAGTCGACAAGTTGAGAGATAGGTGCTATGGAACACTGTGGCCTTGTCCATTGCATAGTCATCACTTGCATGTACCCTGCAATAAACTCACAAAAAATATAATAAATAAATACACAAAAAATGACATATGTAATCATAAATACCAGGTCACACATTCAGAAAGAAGACCTGCATGCCTGAAGTCAATGGGCCTCATTCACCAGTATCTTCCTTAGAACTGTCTTACATTTGTTCTTAAAAAAAGTCCAAACTAAAGCTCTACGTCAGATTCATGAGGTTTTTATTTTTTTTTGTTCACATCTATGCTCTTGTAATGACGGACCTCATTGTCCATGTAAACTGAACTAATGCCAAACAAGAAAACATTGGTGAATGTCAGGACCTTGGTACAAACTGAGAGAGTATCTTCTGTCTTCTGTATCTTCCTAAGAACGGTTGGTGAATAAGGCCCATTGTTTTTAGCCAACAACACATATTGGGGTGAGGCCTGAGAACGTTGCTCTTTTCCAAAAGTGTGACTGAAATTACAAGTGTGTATGAAAGCACTCATTACCTTTTCGTGTCAGGACAAGAGGCGTTGTCACTGAAGAGGTAATCTGCAGTTCTCCAGCTGGAGATAACGCCACCCTGAGACACTGAAAGGATCACAGTTGACAATGACATTAGTGATGGTATATAAATTCATGTGAAATCTAAAGGAGGCACATAGTGCAAAAGACTTCCTCCATATTCTTTACATTCTTTATCCTGTAAACAGATGAACAGGGGCATGAATCAAGTAATGCCATAAATACATTTACATTAACGGAAATTAGAGCTGTCATCAAACAATGTGAAGCAATGTTGAATTTTACAATCAACGGCACATACAAGTGTTTTATACATTTTAAAATATTCTGGGTTTTCTAGTGTATTGTTTTTTTTTTTACATATTGCCTCTAAATTTCTGTTGAAGGCAACACCTGTGTCCTGTGTCCCACCTGAATCATCACATTCATCATTATCATCAGTGAAAGCAACACCTGTGTCCTACCCTGAAAGGACCAGGCATGTTTTAAAGCGATCACTGCTATTTACATCTAGACACTTGAGAAGATCTGTTCACACTGAAGTGTGACAAGATGATTGGGGTGGAAAAGATGGTGTGCAGTGTGACTGAGCCTTAAAATGAAGGGTGCAGAGTGAGACTGGGTGTGGTGCGGTTTGCCCATAGAGATCCTTAATTAGATGATTCAGCTATGGCCAATTTGTGTTTATTATGTTTATTACATGCTAATAATACGAGATTTGGTCAATTAGACATGAATAGCATACATAAGAAGTGTAATACAAGTGTAGGTTAGCTTAAGGTGCAGTTACTGCCGGATATCATGGCTAAAGGGTTACCATATGAAACCTGTTAGCTAGGGCGAGCTAAGTGGGCGGCCATTCTAGCCAGCAGCAGCTAGTGCTAGCTCTTAATGATAAACAGTCACATACTGACTGAACAAGGCTTTACTGGATAGGACAGTCACTGCTTTTAATTACACATGTGAACCTAAATATGTATCAATAGCAAGGGATAACGGCCATTTCACTGACATACTTCTGAAGGGGAGTTAGAGGAATTAGTTAGCTAGCAGCCCTGCTAACCAGTGACAGGTGAGGCTAGGCTAACACGCAGGTTAACGTTTGGCACAAATGGCTAGCTAGCTAGCTGCTAACTTACCCCAAAACCTGGGAATATCTTTCCCTACACTGTTTGAGAACCAAGCTGCTTTATTTTTAAACATATTTTGCTGAGATGGAGTTTGTTAGTTAGCTGTCGAATGGTAAAGTGGTTGGCATTGAAAAGACCACTTCGTCGAGCCTTGTCGACCCTCAGCTCCAGATAGATAGCTAGCGAGCCTTAGCTAAATGGATTACCATACATATATTATTATTATTATTATTATTATTATTATTATTATTATTATTATTATTTTAGACTTTATGTGCTGTATGTAGTTCGTGATAAAGTAGTATAGTTTTGTGATACGTGCCCAAAAATACATAAAAAACATAATATATTTTTTAAATAAATAAATAATATAATATTTTTTTATAATATTATTGTATTATTATTGTATTATTATATAATTTACTGTTATAAATAATATAACAAATGACCAGCTTGTCATATTAAGGTTCTAGCTTGTGTGGCATTATATAAGTTTATATTATATATTATAAGTTATTTTTCTTTCACTCGAACTCTGCAACCATTAGTATAAAATCATAAGTAAATGTTGGCCTTTTGTTTATTTTTTTAATAGTTAGAAAAGCAGAGGCTCTCAACAGCTCTTCTGTGGGATTCACATCTACAAACCGAGCCTGGCAGATCTGCTGTAATGCCCTCCTACAGCCACTGGGTGGAACCAGCGACGTGTGTAATGGTACCGTGCTGTGCATTTCACACTCCTATCATGAAGTGAGGGAACTCAAGTAAAAAAAAAAAGCTATTAAAATTATAAAGTAAATTTGTTTATAAGTGCAGTGAAGCCAGGCTACATCCAGCATCTGCCAGCGGAGGAACGGCCTGATGTTGGTTGCATGCTGCTTTTGGACCCTTTTGGTCCAGAATAAAATGCAGAGGCCTGAGCAAACCTGAAGTAGCCCACGTTGTGAACTATCAGAACCATCAGACAAATATACTAGTATATCCATATTGTAGAAGTAGTAGAAGTAAATATTTTAATAATACTAAGAACTGTACTTAAGTAAGCTGTATGTACAGTAAATAAGTATTCGGACAGTGACACTTTTTTATACTGGTAAGTTTTGTTACTTTTGAGTCTGTGGAAATGAAGGGACTATGTACAAATGTCTGCAATTCATTCATTCGCAGTCCGGATACAGTGCAGATAGCAGTCAGGTGAAGTGACCAGGTGTGAACAGGGTCTGTGCTGTACATATGGATATACAGTGTTCTCTAAATGCCCTAAAAAGACAAGGCCAATTCTTTGGCCAATTTGTTTGTTGTTGTTTTGGGAGGGGGGTTGAGGACATTTGGGTTTGATTCCAAAAGAAAGTTATGATTAATTCCTACTATTTACATCTAGCGACATTAAACAACTTGGAACATGCAGCCTTTTGTCACTGTTGGGCCCTTGAGCAAGGCCCTTCACCCGTCCTATCCCCCGGGTGTAGCAGCAATGGCAGCCCACCACTCCGGGCATGTGTGCTCACTGTCCACTGTCTGTGTTTGATCACTTATGTATATGTGTGTGTTCACTGCACGGATGGGTTAAAGGCAAAGGCCAAATTCCATCTGTGTCCAACAACAATGGTGAATATGGTCGTCTTGTCTTGCCTTGCCTTGTTTTATCCTTTTAATTAAACCCACCATCTTTTTTTTCAAGAATTAATAGGCCTAAATGTTTACTAGTAGTCCTGGGAAGTTTTCACGCGTTTTTAAAAGGTTACACCAACTAGAGAGTTATCTAATGGAGCAAAGCGGAGAATTGAGGGAAATCAACAATTAACTAAAAAAAAGAACCAAGCGAACCAAAGACAAACAAGTTAACTGATAGTAAAACACTGTTTTTCTCCAGGTGTCTGATACAAGGTAGATGATAGAAGAAGAAAGCACATGGGAGTGAGGTGGAGAACTTCAGACCCTAAAGGTGTGTAAAAAATAATAATAAGAAATCCAGTAACAAGCCCATAGACTCCAGCATGTCAGTATCCTGACCACCAGTAACCAGCACTGAGGCTAATGATCTTGGTTACATTTGGATTTCATTCATTGGGCAGCCTATCATGCCAACGCTGGTTGAAAAGCAAGACCAGCCAACCCTTACGAAAATGAACCAGGGTTTTACTGTGGTCGTTTATAGTTACTATTATTTTTGCATAGGTAACTATGAATCTACCATGAACTGCCATGGCATCTTATGGTAACTATGTGTATACTGTGATTCCACCATGGTTTTACTATGGTAGTTTATGGTAACTGTGGTTATTGTATAGTTTACCATGATTCTACCATGAACTGCCATGGTATTGTAAGATAACTATGTGTATACTGTGAATCCGGCATGGTTTTACTATGGTAGTTTATAGTAAGGGTGGTTATTGTATAAATAACCATAAATCTAAAGTGATCTGCTGTGGTATTTTATGGTAGCTATGATAAAATTGTTGTAATTAACCCATTGGGCAGCCTATCATTCCAAGGTTAGAGTGTGTTCTTGTGTTTTGCTACTTCTAGATACAAAATGTCAAGGAGGACAGATATGTAGACAGAATGGGGCTCTTTCCAATGTCAGACAGTCAGTTTTTTGACTGCTGTTGACTAGGATTGATGTGTTTTGCATCTTACGACGCTTTTTGTGCTGCACTGCTGACAGGAAACTGGAATGTCCCACCCAGATGAGATGGTTACTTGGTAGCTGTGGTTGGCGTGAGATATTGCCACTACACAGGCTATTAGTTTATAGTCTTATTTAAGTTATGTGGGGTAAATCAAACCCTTCTATATGTCTCCATTATGCAGTATTCAGAGACGTTGACAGGCTGGCAGGAGGATTTAATGTGCATTCATATTTCATCAGACTTGTGCATACTGCATACTGTCAGCTCATAGCTAGTCACGTGGTTGGCAATGTGGATTAACTTCTGAATAATTAGTGTGAATTCACACTATCCATGATGTGAACGAGCTGCCATCCGACAGGGCTGGCAAGCTGTTTTTTATGTTCACGCCTTTGCATCCATATGCTATGAAACTGAGGAAAACAGCCAGGCTAAATCCGAGTCAATACATAAGCTAGCGTAATCTGATCCACTGTAGCTTTTCATTCATGTTGGATCATTGCAGTTACGCTACACTCTATAATGACAGATTCTGAAGGATACAGTTTGTTGCATTCCTGTGCAATGTAGACTAAACAAGAGACAAATGAAAGACAATCTCCACAACCTTATACAACATAGAGCACAGGATATCCCAGTAGGTGCATGAAATTAAATCTGCTGGAACAGCCTGGGCTGCTCAAGATGGTTAAGATGGTTGACCGGTTTAGCTCTTTACCAGCATAAGGCGTGTTTTTGTGTGAATTTGATGGGTTAGCTGGTCTGCCAGCACGACCAACCTGCCCAAGCTAGTTAGCCAGAATGACCAAGCTGGTAGACTACTCTGACCATGCTGGTTGAGCAGCATGACCATAAGGATCATACTGATTGACCAGCATACCAACCAGCCAACCCTTATGAAAATGAACCAGGGTTTTACTGTGGTCGTTTATAGTAATTATTGTTTTTGCATAGGTAATTACGAATCTACCATGAACTGCCATGGCATCTTATGGTACATATGTGCATACTGTGATTCCACCATGGTTTTACTATGGTAGTTTATAGTAACCGTGGTTATTGTATAGTTTA
Organism: Salminus brasiliensis; assembly: GCF_030463535.1. Lineage (NCBI taxonomy): Eukaryota > Metazoa > Chordata > Actinopteri > Characiformes > Bryconidae > Salminus > Salminus brasiliensis. Next base: position 13,218,864 of record NC_132902.1, on the reverse strand, counting down.
CCATGATTCTACCATGAACTGCCATGGCATCTTATGGTAACTATGTGTATACTGTGATTTTGCCATGGTTTTACTATGGTAGTTTATAGTAACCATGGTTATTGTATAGTTAACCATAAATCTAAAGGGATCTACTGTGGTATTTTATGGTAGCTATGATAAAATTGTTGTAATTAACCCATTCGTAAACAGCATAGACCACCTCCAGCATTGGGTTGTGCTTTGAATGCTACTTTTCTGTATTCTGATTGGCTGCCATGTATTGTACCTCCTTCAGAAATTAATTCTCCTTCTTTAACTTCAAGACAGAAAGAATTTCTAGGATTTGTTCTGCAGCACTAGCAGGTATTTATTTCCTTATATATGTACACACTTCCTTTCACACATTGCCTTGAGTTCATACATGCAGTGGCAGCATTTGGTGCCATCACCATCACTGACTTGTACCCTAACAAAGCCTTTAGGCAGCAGCGGGGCATGGCTGGAGTGTCTCATTATCTTCTCTCCATGAGAGTAGCCGCCAGGGCCAGAGGTTTATTTAGTGCTAGCTGCCATGGGCTCGCAATAGTGCCAAATTGGTTCTTAGCTTTTGAGAGCAGTAATGTCATGTAGCCTTGTGGTGTATGTCCGTGTGAGGCCGTTTAGAAAGCAATAACCATAGGGCAGAGGGACAGCATGTTGCCTGTTGGGTAATTGATCACTCATGCCTTGGAGAGTTGCTCCTGTCATAGCTGAAATAAAATACAGCTGACATTTTTAAGAGCTCCAGCTAGAGGTTGCTCTTTTACAATGACCCAGGACCTGTTCCCCTTCTCCATTGCTAACCTTAACCGGGTGTGTACCTACTGGATGTTCCCAAAGAAATAGATTAAGGGAACCTTTGAATGGGTTTTCAAAGGTCATGGTTAGGGTCACAGGTCATCATGTAACACACGTTACTGTAAAACGTGTTCAAATAAAATAATAGGTAAAACGTTTTACACCCTGAAATGTATACTTGTGTGTAAGTCAGGTCCGAAAGTATTTGGACAGTGATACAATTTTTGTCCTTTTGCATCTGCACACCACCACAGTTGGCTGAAAAGCAGTTTTATGGCTATGTGTGGCCAGTTCCCTCATTAGTTTCTGACGAATTAAGGAGATAAAAGGTCTAATGGTCTAATGCGCTGTGGCTGGTCATTGAGAGTAGGCGATTGGGGTGCTTCCAGTCAGTAGTAATGAGTACCTGTGAGAACCTACCAAAAGTGGTCTGAGGAGGTACAAGGTACAAACCAGTTCAAAAAGGCTCATTGATTCACAAGGAAAACAAAGGCTATCCCATTTGGTTTACATTGCCAGAAATCCAGAAGACGGTTAAGAGGGAAATGCTTCACAACACCCTACTGCATATGGGGCTTATCAGAGTGCCCATGGTAACCCCTGTCCAACGATAATAGCTTCTGCATCGGAGCATATGAACTGGACCATGGAGCAATGGTAGAAGATTTGCCTGGTCCCATGAAGCCTGTTTATTGTTTGTTTATATCATATAGCTATAAGGAACATATGGCCTCTTAAGGACTCCAGGAACCTCATAGGGCCCTGGGAACATACAGTGAACAACTGTAGACCAAATGTTTGGTGTTGACCCTCCTTAACCATAAAAAAGGCCTGTAGTTTGAATTCCGTAGTCCGGACCAAGCAAGAAAATGATGATTCTGCTGTGGTTTTACTATGGTAGTTTATAGTAACTATGGATACTGAGAAGTTACCCATGAATCTAAGGTGATCTGCTATGGTATTTTATGGTAACTATAATAATATTGTAATTAACCCACGTTATACAGTATAGACCACGCTCAGCATTTGTTGTGCTTTGGATGCTGCCCTGCTGGTACATCATGGTTTGGATTACCAGCTTTTTTAACAGCCCTGATTTAGTCCTGCTTTGCTTTGCGTTCATACTGACTTTGTAATAGAACCAGAATTAGGGCAAAAAGGTGATGAATATGAACCCCATGACAGAAAGCAGAGGCAGAGATCTGCACAAGGCAAGCGTGTCCATGGATCCTGTGTAGTGCATGCAATTACTAGCGGTCATATGGAGCATCCAGCAGGTTGTCACTTGTTTGATGTGTACCAGACAGCGTTCTCACTTACTGTACCGGACCAAAGCCGACAAATATAAAAACAAAGGATAATATGGGTTGATAAAGCTCTTCATTGGAAAAGAATTAAATGCAATTTTGGCAAGAATGTTCAAAACATGCTGATTTTAATATGATCATAAACTAGGAAACAAACAATGGCATAGTCTTAGAGAAGCTAATTTTAGGGTCTGGCCACCACAGCCATTGTCTTCAGACAGAGCACGTGGTTAATGTTTTAAGCAGTTCCTCAATCTGCATGCACTTAAGCTTTCTTTTCTGCCACAGTGAAATTGTTTAATGCGGCAGGGTCGGCTATAATAGGGAACGACATCATTCAAAACTGAGGACTGCTTGATTCTATTCTTGGCAAAGTGCGCGCGTGAGTGTGTGTGTACTTGCATGCGTGCACGTGCATCTGTTATGAGGGAATGGAAATGCTTTGTTCATTTTTTTTTTCTGATCATACATTTTTAAAATAGCTTAGGAAATGTATAGTATAGAGCCAGCTGTTGTCTTCCTTTCACGTCTTCTGCAATTGTACTGCAATCAGATGGTTTAACACTGGGGACGGTGTTTGCCTTTGAACTCAGGGCAGTGTGAACCTGATTTATGGACGCAGTGATTTTAAACAGCTCTCAGGAGATTATGGCCGGTGCTTCCAGAGATGCAGCTCATATAGTGAGAATGTCTGTTAATCAGTGACAAATTGGCATGGTTGTTCCTTGATTGTTGTAGAAATCTTGCTCAAGTGGCGTTTTACAATTATAATGTTCTCTTGTAACGTTGGCATTTTTTTGTTCAGTCTGTATTAACTACAAATCAGTAAACTAAATGTTTTACTATGAAGTAATATTAACATATTATTATTATTATTGTTATTATTATTATTATTATTATTATTATTATTATAACAAATTCCAGTGCAATTATGCAAGCTCAAGTTTGTATTCTGCCTCTCTGTTAGTTTTTTACATACAGGAGAGCTGTATATATATATATATATATATATATATATATATATATATATATATATATATATATATGTTTGTGTTGTATATATATATGTTTGGCATGTTAGGTGGAAGGTGAAGGCTAAAAGGTCAAGGCAGGGTGATAGAAATGATTGGCTCTGGTTGTATTACATGACATACTGCTGCACAGCTCAAACAACCATTAAAACAATCCATTAATCATCCAGAAAGGTGATCAGTGCCTGTGTTAACCGAAGGGCAGGTGACAGCAGTGTTGATTCAGTGTGAGCTATCCATGTGATGTAACGGCTAGGTATTTTTTCCGTGGCAGGAGGCCCAGGATTCTTTATTCTCAAAGTATGAAAGAATCCAGGCTGCACTTGCACACCAACAGACACTTCTGTTGATATTATAAAATAAATAAATGCAAGAATGCACAAGTAGGTTCATTTTCTGAAGATGGATGCATTGGTTGATTTAATTACAGTGCTCTGATTATGGATATGTGTACATTATACATTAAGTTTTTCTTTATTATGTTCGATATACAGATCACATTAGTACCACTTGCCTAATATTAATTTAGGTGCCTTTCGTTAGGTGTCTTTCATCTGCCACAACAGATCTGACAATTTAAGGCATGGACTCCACAAGACCTTTGAAGGTGTGCTGTGGTATCTGGGAACCAAGACATTAGCTGTATATCAGCAGAAGTCCTGCAAGTTGTCATGTGGGGCCATGACCATGACCCTGGTGCCGGGTCACTGATTGTCCCTTTTTGGACCACTTTTGGTAGGTACTAACCACAGCATATCAGACCCACAAGACCTACCTGATGTGGACCCAGTCTCTCATAACTTGCCCATTTTTCCTGCTTCCAGTAAATCAACTTCAAGAACGGACTGTTCATTTGCTGCCTAATCACTTGTCATTGGTTTTAATATTATTGCTGACTGGTGTCTTGTTTTTTTCCCCTGCAAGGAACTAATTGTAGCTAACCAGCTAATATCTAAAACAGCTCTGGAAAGCAGCCTCTTGTCTTTGGACAGCTATTCTTGCGCTTGCACCTCTGGACACTAAATGTGCACTTACAGTAGACAATAGACAACTATTAGAACAGTCAGTGGAACATCCAGCCAAGAGTTTTGCCATCAGCCACAGCGGTGTAATAAACCAGATGGTTATTTTTCAGTGCAGTTTAAGGCATTTGTCAGTCATTGTTGACCTTAACTTGGATGAGCATACTGAGAAAGATTTACTTGTGTTCAAAACACACAGGATAGACAAGTTCAGAGAAAGGCTTCAATAGGTGTACTGAATAAAACCCTATTCGAGCTGGATTCGTTTTACCAGAGGAGGCCTGGTAATGTAATTTGTAAGTAACTTGACTGGCAAATTCCCAAATTACCCCACATAGCCTGGAATGGAATGCCATAGCGAAGTTCCAGGATGTAGATAGGGCATAGCAGGAAATGTATTGTGGGCTCCACGATATTTCTGTTGATTCTTAAATATTAAAAAGTAAAAAAATTTAAACTTCAGCAGATAAGCTCTGCTCATTACAGGTTATTTTTCACACAAGAATCTTGATAAACCTTTCAAGCTGAGTACAATGAACTGGGGTGAACGCAGAGCTGCATGGTGCTTGGTTTTGATTCTGCTACTTCCCGGTCATGAAGCACTGCTTCGCTTTCCAGAACTTGTCCCAATTCAACAAACCTGTGTTCATTTTTTTATATATCAATTCAGTTTGAGCTCCATTTTAGTGATTATCTTTCCTTAATGCTCCCAAAAACAGCTGCTGCTATTGTCTTTTTATGAGCCTTGGCGTTCTCAGTTGCAATGAATTATAGAAGGAAATTTGCTCCTGATTTACTGCAGGCTTAGTAATGGATTCAAATCACAGAAATTATTGCACCTCCTCAAGTAAAGATAATGCCGCTCGATTAGGACTTTAAGGCTGCAGTTGAAATTCCTATTCTCCAGCCTATTCTTCCATTTCCTGTAGAGAAGTACTGCCAATAGAATAGGACTCTCTGAAGCAGATGAACATGAACCTCGTGTAGGCTAGAGAGGAAAAATGCTCACCCAGCATTGAGCTGTGGAGCAGTGGAAGCGTGATTGTGCTCCATCCAGTACCTGGCATTAGGCATGGTGCCAACAGGTTCATTTTCATCTGCTCCAGAGAGTCCTATTCTATTGGCAGCATTAGAATTTCTTTACAGGGACTAGACAAGCAGTGAATGTGAATGCATTTGCAACTAGCAAGTAGCAAAGTAGCTGAGTGCATTCATTACAAGGGGTGTCCACAAACATTTGGACATTTGAATAGTGTATAATGATCTATCTTTGGAAGGGTGCTGGTCTGGAAACCATTATTAATATTTATTTATTAATAAACATTTACATTTATGGCATTTAGCTGATGCTCTTATCCAGAGCAACTTTGAAGGTTACTTGTATTACAGAGGTGGACCAATGTAGTGTTAGGAGTCTGGCCCAAGGACTCTTATTGGTGTAGCGCAGCATAGTCACGCAGACCAGGAATCGAACCCCAGTCTCTCACATGGTGTGGTTGCTCAGTGGCAGGTAGTGGTGTTAGTTAGTGGCGTTTGCGCCACGCCAACCACACCATAAATATAGGACTTAAGTCATGAGGCTGAGATCATTATGGAGAATTGGTATTTTGAGCGCATGTGGACTGACGTGTAGAGTAACATTGCAGGATTGTACAGGAAAATGACTACACGCAAGCTCTGTCCTGCCTGTTTTACCAAAGTTATATAGGGCAGTTAGCAGCGTGACGAACCCGGGAGTAGCCGTAACAGACCTGCTGTTCTTATTACAAGTCAGTGAAGCTTTACAATGCTGTTGTTTCAGGATAAAACAATGCTAGACAACGCTGCTTTAAGATGGAACCACTTACTGCTCACAATCTTGTCATCAGTTAGTTGAAATTAAAGTTGATTCAATGCATTAAAGATTTTAATAACTGCCCAAAAATGCCCTAAGAGGCATGTTGTCACCTGGAATCCTTCAAGCTGTTACTTGCCTGTTGGTCGCCTGTCACCCATCACTTTTTACTGGCATGCCTAATGGACTGAATCTGAGAGCATTAGCAGACAGAGAGAGGTGGGGTCACGAGTGTGAGAGAATATTGTGTGGACGTCCTGTTTGTGCTAATTAAGCCAGATTGAATCCATGGCACCTGGTATCTCCAGCCCACAAAGGGAGCGAGCACCTCAGCCCGGAGCTATTTTTGGGACTGTTTTAGATGAGATCTTACATCAGATGTCTTTTGTGCTGGAGCAGCTTCGGTTTCCTGTTTCCTCGTCTGTTGTCTCTTAGTGGAAAACTGCTAGTTGTAGCTCCAGGCACTATTTAGGATCAGATCCCAGGATCTGGTCAGGGGGTCCTGTGAAATCTGTTTAACCGAGCAGATACACTGCTGTTGCCGTTCCGTCCACATGTGTGGGCTGTCAGGGTGAACTGGCTCTGTGTTTTTTAAATGGAAATGCAAAGTCTCCTCTTTCTGGAACGTGTGCCGGAGCCTCTCTCTCCTCTACTCAGCGAACAGCTTCAAAGGAGCCCTTTTCATGGCAGGTGTTTCTGGATTAAGGCCACTGCAGGATTGTTTTTTTTTTTCTCCCCCTCTCCCTCACCTTTGAAGTGTCATCATCTCTTTCACCTGCCTTCCTTTCCGTTGTAACTCTGCCCGGCTCAGATTCGCAGCTCTGGCAGAGCACTGAAATAAATGTTCTATTTTAAACCTTGAGTGAGATCGTGTGGGAAAGGGAGTGTAATTCTAACACATGTACAGCTCTCAGTAAGGTGGTAACATCTGTAGTGCCACAGTAAGGAAGGATGAAGCAATTCAGGTGACAAGGAGGCATGACTGCAGCTTCATAGGGGAACTGTAAAATCTATTTAAGGGATATGGATATAGTGAAGAATTCAATTCATATTCATGTTAACCTGCATTATGATGTAGACGTGCTTCCTGATTACTGCCAGAAGTGGTGCCAAGTATAGTGGACACCTAATAACCTAATAACCTTAATACCTAGAAGTTACAGTAATGGAGCATCACAACTCACACAGAAGACATGTGGACTCACCCAGAGTGGTGCTGAGGAAGCTCACTACATGAGGAAAAATCTACAGTGACCTTCTGGAACTGGTAGAACATTTGATGTCCAAGTAGCCATTGTGCAGACATCCACATTTCAGCCCTGCCTAAAGTATAGAAATACTCCAGGAAGATTGATAAGACCCACTGCATAAATCCTCAAAAGCAGCTATTCTGTTTTTGCATTCAGCTTCATTGCTGACACAGATGTGCAAATGCACACACACACAGCTTGTCTAGTCCCTGTAGAGAAGTACTGCCAATAGAATAGGAGTCTCTGAAGCAGATGAACATGAACCTCGTGTAAGCTAGAGGGGTATAAATCCCCCAGCATTGAGCTGTGGAGCAGTGGAAGCGTGATTGTGCTCCATCCAGTACCTGGCATTAAACATAGTGCCAACAGGTTCATGTTCATCTGCTCCAGAGAGTCCTATTCTGTTGGCAGCATTTCTTTACAGGGACTAGTAAAGATGTGAGTGTGAATGCATTTGCAGCTCAAAGTAGCTGAGTGCATGCATTACAAGGGGTGTCCTCAAACATTTGGACGTTTGGATAGTGTATAATGATCTATCTTTGGAAGGGTGCTGGTCTGGAAACCATTATTAGTATTTATTTATTAATAAACATTTACATTTATGGCATTTAGCTGATGCTCTTATCCAGAGCAACTTGTCCAGAAGGTTACTTGTATTACAGAGGTGGGCCAATGTAGGAATCGAACCCCAGTCTCCCACATGGTGTGGCAGCTCAGTGGCAGGTAGTGATGTTAGTTAGTGGCGTTTGCGCCACACCAACCACACCATAAACAGTGTCCTCTGAGCTAACCTAGAAGTTTAGTTGAACCACCTTATTGGTATACCATACCTGAACTGTTAAGGGACAGGAGTATCCAGTACATTGCCTTTGGTGTTAAGGTAGAACAAAAAAGAGCTGTAGAACATTGCAGCACCACAGTGCAGGTGGTGAGGGAAATAGCAGTAAAGCCACAGTTACCGTCACATTGTAGGATGTTATTTTCCACATGGGCCGACTGCCCTGCTGCAGAATTACATGTTTAAGCGCAATAACGCGTAACGGAAGCCTCGCTCTTCCCAGAGCACATAGGAGGAAAACGGCAACAGGAGGGGGCAGCTGCCCCAGAACGTTAGCGCTAGCTAGCGTAGCATCACTAGTTATTGTGCCCGTGGGAGCTAGAAGCCCTTGTCAGGACGCGTGCGGATTGTGTGAGCAGCCCTGGCTAGCAGGAGCGGTTAGTGCACAAGTGAGCGACTATGGGGCACATTGCTCCTCAGACCGTTAACAGAAGGTCACAAAGGACACAGAGACGCCTTTAGCCTTTCCCTAAGGCCAGATGATGAAACAAAATGTGTGTTTGTGTGCATGTGTGTGTGTGTGTGTGTGTGTCTTCACACAAGAGTGGATGAGGTACTATGAGGATACCTCAGCAACCTCTTGTTGTTTCTGATGACTGGTGTGGACTGAATAGGGACTTTGCGGTGACTTAGGGAGCGCTTACAAGGAATGTTGCATATCGCCGCTGCCCAATGAAAAACATGTATCTCCTGAATGATACATTTACAGGTGAAACTTGGAATGGGAAAAATGATCTTACCTTTGAATGGATTTTATGTAAAATAAGAGTTTATTCCAAGTCATTTAGAGCATTTCTATTGGTCTATTCCTCCAGAATTATTTATACAGTGGACAGAGCAGCTACAGGGTTCGAACGATGGAGAAAACTAAAAACGGACAAAAATGAAGATTCATGGTTTTCATTGGACAGCAGCAATGTGCAGTAACATTGAACTACAATCTAAATGTAATAATTAGAGAATTTTAACACATGACAGGACAGTTATGTATATGTATTATGTATATAGTTATCTAATCAGGTGTATAAATGCATGTTATACAGCTAACACAGATTCCTACAACAGAAACTGTGGGCTTGTCCTGAAAATAAACAGCAGTTAGTCCACTCTGGCAGGAACTAACTTTGTTTCCTGTGCCTGGCAAAGATATAGTCAGTAATAAGTCAGGCTGTTGAACTGCATCTGCTTTCCCTCATTCTATTCTCCAACACAAGGATCTGTTTCTTTTTGGGATCACTAAACAGCTACACACACATAGACATAGGGCTGGGAGATATGGTAAAAATACTATATCACAATATTTGAAGACATTTTTATGATACACAATATCAATATATATATATATATATAATATATAATAAAAATACTAAAAACATCAGTAGCGACAGATTCTTAAAAACTACTATTCAGAGACTCTCCTGTACTGACTACAGTGATCTTTATTCAACATGTGCTGCTCTTTATCTAATTAAACCAGTCTAATTACACTGCTGGTAATGAAACCTGCAGTTGATCAGTGTTTATTAGGCACTAACAATATCCTCGATATGCTTAGAAACGGATATTGCATATCACAGTGATCAACAGAATTGATCACGGTATCATAATGTATAGTCATATTGCCCAGCTCTACATAGATGTGTACTTAAACTTTTCATCAATTTCACTAAATCTCCAGCAACACCACACTGTATGTTTATTACATTTTGAAAGTCTGCACTAATTTGCCTAAATTCCAAGTGTTAAACCCCCTGTCTTCTCATTTTTGTGATTTTCTTCTATCTATTATCCTTTGTTTTGTGTTGAATTTACTCTGAACTGGCAGAAAAAATATATAAGTTTTCTTCAGTTTGATTGAAGTTGAGTGGGATTAAATTGAGCCAGTTTTACATCAGATGGGTGAAAGGATCGATCAGAATTAGCTATTAGTTTACCTCACCAAGCTCGACTTCACTAGATAATTCCATTAGTTCATCTAACCTGCTTCCTCCAGCATACAGGATGTCCCTGAAACACAGCAACACCTGTGTTAATCAGTGTAAGTCTGCCGGTCAATTTAAGATCTGTTTCGTCGTCATAACGTCAGTAGAACATTTCTGCCTCTTACCTTTTTGTGATTTTATGACCATTTAAACCAACACGGCTGCACAAGAGAGGCTGAAGTTATTCTCCAGCTTCTTACAGGAGTTTTCTGATGCACCTTAAATAGTGCAGAACTTACAGGTGGCAGAATGTAACTGCAGCATTTTGACCCCTTTACACAGCAAGCTGTATTACTTCATAACTACAGGGACGTCTGTACAAACTGCAAACTGGTGGTGCTCTTATTTTACATAATTATTTTCCTATTCCAAGTTTCTCCTGTAAATGTACCATTCAGGAGATGCATGTTTTTCACTGGACAGCGGCTATATGCAACATTCATACAGTCCACACTTTGGTAATAGAGGTTTGTAATAACACAGCGCGAACCATAGACTTTAAGACTTTTTAAGGGGTTAAGGTGACGTTTCAGTTTCGTGCTGCAAGATCAGCACACGGTGAACTTTTCTGTTTGTGTATTTCTTAAAAATTATATTTGAAAACATTGCTTTTTTTAACATTGCAAACCAATCAGCGTGTCACGTGCCATTTCCTTTAAGAGCTAGGTGCGGTCTGACTTCGGCCTGTGGCGCATCATGCTCGGTCTTGGAAGGCTTGCTGAAGCGGTGGAGTGTCTTGCCTCTAGAATAATGTTATTTTATTTTGTTTCTGTTTTCCTAGCTGCCAACTGCCACGCACTATGGATTTGTGCACTGCTGCATGGCCATGTGTGCGTAACAAGTGGGGGTGTACGCGCAATATGCCAGAAATTTGCCTGAACACACCTCATTTCGAGACAACCACGCCCATCGGCGTAGATATATTCGCAAGCACTATATTCGCAAGCACTGCTTAAATGACGCAGGCGGAAGGCGTGAAAATAGACTGTTGGCTGGGTTTAAGATAGCAATGAGCTCTGTTGTAATCTGAACCTTTGTATCATCATTGGCACCAAGGTCCAAATGCCACATCTTATAGAAACACATAGGGGAATAAGATCAACCATTGTCAAATGTTTAGTATTTGAACTGAACGCCTCTCTCTGAATCTTTTGGCCCTTGTATAGCACTCAGGCTAACAAGCCGGAATGTGAAGCGTGAGAAAAGGACTGTCAGCCAGTGTTGCCATTTACAGTCCTAGCCACGAGGTAAGAGAAGAAGGGAACAAACGGATGCAGATTTTCAGAAGGCCATTAAACAGTTTCTGACTGCTGCTAGCTGAGCGGCCATGTGACTCATAAGCCCCGAGGTCAGGCCTCTAAGACTCCCAGGGACATTTATGATTGGATCAGTGAGTTGTCAGTCAGGTTTTAGCCTCCATGTTAATGGGGTGTCCTTGAGTGCACAGCCATAAGGCCACTGCTGTGCATGGACAGTCTGCATTTGCTTGGTCCACTCTCCTGGGCTCCTGCCTTTGACGGTCTCCATATGACTATCCTGAATGAATAAGCAGTAAACAGACAAATGACATGGGCGGATGACAGCTCTGAGGCTTGACGCCTAACAGCACAAGCAGTGGGTATTTCAGTGACTCAGTCTGTGTCAGCCTTGCTTTGCTCCTTTGGCTTTAGATCAAGGGCGAAATGACTCTTGTAACTTTGCACACTCTCTGAAAAAAGTCTACTTATTTTGGGGACAGATGCTGTCAGTGGGGTGGAAGCCTGAGTGGTGTGCTTTCAGTAGCTTTGAGTAGGGAATGTAGTTGTGCCAAATTCCAGTGCATTGCATCAGTTTTTACTGAGATATTAAAGGTACTTTTTTCCTTTGTAATATACCTTTTAAGGACCATTTTGAGCCTTTAAGGGTACTTTTACATTTGACACATTGATTCAGGTCATATTATTTGTAATCAGTGGCTCTGTTGAAGTAATATAGACTAATGTAACAGACTCAGTCCTGTCCTGCCCCTGTGTCTGCCCATCCTGGTTTTTATGCCGTAGGCTCTGTCCCATTACTCACACTCGCACCTTTGCAGCCCTTCTTTGCACATGTCCGCTAGGTGTGCAAGGCTGTAGGGCATCCCATTTCCCCCAATTTCCCCAAAAAGGATGCTCACAGGTACTCGCTATGAGCACTTTATAAACTTGTTCCACTGCGATCCCGTGACATTTCTCACATAAACCAATCACAAAAATGGAGAAAAAGTGTGAAAGCTCTTTTAGGGTGACTGGACTCTTATCTTTTAGATAGGAGAACAAGCACTGTTTAACATGTCATAGTGATATTAATAGGGATGCACCGATACCACTTATTCCTTTCCGATACGATACCGATAACTGGTTTTAAATGTATCTGCCAATACTGAGTACCAATAACAAACCAACTAAATTAAATAATCAATAGATGGCTATAAATCCTGATATTAATAGTGTTCCACATTTTATAGGTTGTACCCCAAATAAGAATATAATAAGCTTGAAAGAACTGCATTTACTGGTTGTGACCATTACCAACACTGATGTACAAATGCACACACACATATGTGTGCTTGTCTAGTCCCCGTTAAGAGGTATTGCCAGTAAAATAGTACTCTTAGCAAATGAGCAGGTGACCATGAACCTATTCGACCCATGCCTAATGCCATGTTTGGGCTAGAGGGGTATAAAGCATCGAGCTGTTGAGCAGTGGAACTGGAATGATGGTGCTCCTGCTAGTATTTTTGGGATGTGTTGGGGAGTTTGGAGATGAGGTAGGGTGGGCTGGTGATCAGCCTTCCCTGGACAGTAGAGACAGTTACTCCTACACACTCATTTTTATTATGAATATGAAACAATGAATAAGCAGGTGTCTCAATATATATTTGTCCGTGCAGCGTATTTGATATGGGAGAAATAGGCAGGCAGGTATGAAGACCTGCCCATAATGCCCTGAGCAGTATTGTTTAACTCATATCGGCATCAGTTCAATAGGTGCCACTGATCAAACCATTGTAAACCAGGTCAAACCAGGTATTAATCTTCATGGCAGTGGTATTCCCTGATAGGTGGCCTCTTTTATCAGGATGGTGCACCGGCCTTCAGACACCACAGATCTCAGTCCGATCGAGCAACTCTGGGATTTACTGGAACAAGTCTAATTTGTAGAGGCTCTACTTCGCAACATCCAGGCCTTCGAAAGTCTGCTGCTAAAGTGTTTGTTTCAGCCCGGGGCAGCTGTTTTAAAGCATCATTATATATTAGGCAAGAGGTCATAATGTTTCGGCTCGTCTGTGTTTAGTTATGCTAAATTAAATTGGCTATGCGTACAGTTAGTTTAATCAAAGTCTGATTACGTGTGAAGAGGTCCGCTCTAGAGAGAACATAAGAGAGAGCTTATCCGGCCAAGATTCTTACTGCATATTTTATTCTCATTACTGATGGTTTCCACAAGGCAGCTGAGGTTTCTGAAGGTTCAGATCTGTTTCCAAGTCATCTGGAATTAATGGATTATTCAAACCTTTAATAATATTTGTTTGGTCTAATAAAAGGTTCTTCACTCATGGATTAGTGCCATACTTCAGCTTTCTCACCAGAAGCTTTTCCTTTCTTCATTAATTCTCCCTGGTTTTCTTAAGCCCGTGATTGAATTGAGGCCATGCAGAATATCGATGGGTCCCGTGTGTTCAGTGGTATGTCGTGAGGTTTTTAATCAGCCTTATTGATTCGTCCAGATAGGCCAGAGCACTTTAGCGCTCACAGTGTGTCCTTTTCTCACAAGAGAGGCGAGATGTTATCGCGAGGTACGGCCAAATTATTGAGTTACATAATGGGCTTAGTGCAGGCTTGGATGATCTCACTGGTTTGGGAGAAACCAAGCCTAGAAAGTCCCTCAGAAGCTGCCGATTGCATCCACAGTTACGGCACCCTGCCATTACTGTCCCATGTGGCTCGGACTTTGGTCTGCCGCCAGTGTGGTATATCAAGTATTCTTCCATGCTCTGCGTCTGATATCTGTTGTGACCACCAGTGGGTGCGTGAACCCGAAGAATGAGAGCAAAAGGCCAGAGTGACCTCAAACCAACCTGCAGGGGACATTTTTATCACGTAGTCTCTCTGTAAACACAAGCAACCTCGTTCAATATGTGTCCCAACATAATAGAGGAGACACTTAGGCTTGTCAGGTCGGCCATGGGGCTCTGGCTTGTGAGGGAACATAGGTGGGTTCGTTAGTCTCCTCGTAGGTCCCACCCCCTGGCCATTGACGGCTGCCCAAAACACGGGGGCTGATCTGAGTCTCAGCGAGCGCATTCTGTCCAAATGCTTTGTGTTTTGGTTGGGTATGGGAGACGGCGGGCCCGTCGGGCCCGAATACTATTGGCTTCCAAACTATAGTACTCACCTCTACAAGCTCATTTCTAGGCCCAGAGTGAAACTGCTGGTGTAGGGTCTGCTTCTTTGAAATCCATGTAATCACAAATATTTATTAGGGTTATGAAAGACAAATGCTGACCCTGGATCAGCAGTCTTGTGTGCACAGATTGCTTTCCGACACAGTCTGAGCTCGCTTTTTCTGCTTAACATTTATGGAGTCTCTGCAGGTTGGTTGTGTAGAATATCTTTGGCTGATTTGAGGAACACAGATGGACTTAAATGACATAAACATCCACAGAAAGTGATACCTGGGCTCCCTCTGCAGTCGGGAACTGTAATTCTTTGAGACACCCCTAGATGACATGCACAGTGCTTTGAGCCATCCCTTAATGGCGTGCTTTACATTGCACGGTGTACAGTGTTTACAGTGTTTTCCTGCTTCACCAAACTTACATAGTGCAGTAAGCAGTAAAGCTGTTCTCTTTATTACACATCAGTAGTTTAAAGCTTTAAAAACCTTTAAAGCTGCTATCTTAGAGTAAATTTTACATAATGTTGCTTTAACTGGTATATGTGTATATGATTCAGAGCATTATTTTGAAGGATACTGCAGTCGTATTTGAGTATAATACACTAGTTTGTGTGGATGTACAGGCATTGACAGACATTCAAAAATTGCATTGGTTACTCACCAAGCCATTAAAATTGTATTCACATTTGATATTAAGAATTTGAACCAAAAAATGATGTAAAGGGATGTCATTTTCACACTACATGCAGCCAGATGGAAGATTTCTATCATTTGATCAGGATGAATCATCTCCAACTGCAGGTTTTAAATGAGTTACTCGCTGTAAAGAAGTGTGTCCGCCTGTGGGGAAAACTGATATTCTTGACAGAACCTCATATCTTTGTCAAAATCATATTAGTCATTTATTGATAGATTTCTTTTCCCATTATCAGATTTTTTTTATTATCATCACTGTCACTCACAGTAAAAGCTGATTATACTTACAGGGTCTTCACAGCAGACAGCAAGACAAGCCGTAACTTGCCGTTACACATTAGCTTTCATGGTGGCAGTGTTAACATTGCAGCTGGTAAATTCTAACATACACTATATTGCCAAAAGTATTCATTCATCCAAATCATTTAATTCAGGTTCTGCGCACCATCAGGCCCCTGCAACTCATCCAGAATGCAGCGGCACGGGTCGTCTTCAGTGTTCCTAAATTCAGCCATGTCACTCCACTGCTGCGTCCCCTTCACTGGCTTCCTGTAGCTGCCCGCATCAGATTCAAAACCCTGATGCTGGCCTACAAAGCCAAGAATGGACCAGCCCCTCCGTACTTGATGGCAATGGTCAAAAGCTGATCCGCACCAAGAACCCTTCAAGGTTCAAGTACGGCTCGGCTCGACCCGCCATCCCTCAAAATCCATGGAAGACAAGCGCTCAGGCTTTTTTCTGTCCTGCACCAAAGTGGTGGAACGAGCTTCCCCTGGGTGTCCGAACAGCAGAGTCGCTCACTGTCTTCAAACGCAGACTGAAAATACTTCTGAAAATACTTGGACGAATAGCGTACTATGGTCACCTTATTGTCTTGTGTTTAGTAATGTCTAAAGCTTAGAGGTATCTTTGAACTATTAGTCTATTCAAACTAGCAAAGGTTTTCCTGGGTAAATAGCAAAGCACTTTTGTAAGTCGCTCTGGATAAGAGCGTCTGCTAAATGCCTTAAATGTAAATGTAAATGTCATGTGGCCTTCAGATTAGCAGAAGAACTGAGAATGTAGAAAGCTTCATGGAATGGGTTTCCATGGCCAAGCAGCTGTATCCAAGCCTTACATCAGCAAGCGCAATGCAAAGTGTCGGAGCTCTGGAGTGACTCTGGAGTGACCAATCACACTTCTCCATCTGGCAATCCGATGGACGAGTCTGGGTTTGGCGGTTGCCAGGAGAACAGTATTTGTCTGACTGTAATGTGCCAAGTGTAAAGTTTGGTGGAGGGGGGATTATGGTGTGGGGTTGTTTTTCAGGAGTTGGGTTCGACCCCTTAGTTCCAGTGACAGGAACTCTTAATGCTTCAGCATACCAAGTGATGTTGGCCAACAGTTTGTGGATGGCCCCTTCCGGTTTCAACATGACTGCCCACCAGTGCACAAAGCAAGGTCCATAAAGACATGGATGAGTAAGTTTGGTGTAGCAACTTGGTGTCACTCAGGTTCATATGCACGCGAAGGCAGGCAAGCAAATACTTGCTTGGGCACTGGGCAGAGGGTGAACAGGTATAGGTAATGTTTACCCCCAGTGAACATCTGTTTGTGTTATTGTAGATTGAGGTAGGTGAAAGTGTGCTTGTGTGTGTGTGTGTGTGTGGTTCTGCATGCTATTTGTTTTAATTGTGTTGTTTTCCACATTGTAGTGGTGTGGATAGGTTTGTGTGTGTGTGTGGTCTGAGTCATGCTCTGTTGTGGATTGAGTCAGGTGAAAATGTACAGTATGTGTGTGTGTGAGAGAGAAAGAAATAGTGTTTGTGATATGGATGAGGCCAAATTAGACAAATGTTGTGTGTATATGTATATGGTTCGAATCATACTGCGTGGTGGTGCTGGTTCAGATTTCTTCCTCCACAGGCTCTGGCTTGCAACTGATTGGCTGACCTTGACTGGGCCATGCAGAAGTGCCCGGTGCAGCAGAAATATACTCCCTCCATCCTGCTCCTGACACACACACACACACACAGTAAAAATACACTCAATCTTTCCTGCACCCAAGATTGGCACCGATTCAGAACGAACCGTGATGCTGTAAACAAAGACTGAACAGGAAAACAAACCCCACATGCATACACACAAATGAACACGCAGGGTTTAGGGGTGCACTGATATGAGAATTGTGGGCCAATGTGGATATCTGACGTTTGTCATGTATAAATGTATTGAAGCAGATACATAAACTTTTATCAAATAAAAGGGCATTGAGCCACATGACATTGCAGTTTCTCGTTCAACCACTAGAACCGACTCCCCTCTGTTCCACCAGTCTGGCGTTTGTCTCCACCGTATCTGACGCAAACTCACATATTTGTACAATGTGTAAAACTAACGTGTCTCCCGCTCCACCAGCCAACATCACTTTAAGTGTGATGAGGGGAAAGAGCGCCATCTAGCCTTCCGGAGACAGCACGGCCAATTGTGCGCTTTCAGACTCTGGCCGCTGATGGGAAAGCGGCTTGGCTCGGGATCTGACCTCGCAACCCCACCCCCCAGGCCATAGTGGCAGAGCATTAGACCGCTGAGCCACTCTGAGCCATGTTCGGTCACTGTTAAAAGGGCAACTGTGTTCACAAGAGGTTGGAAAAATCTGTAGAAACTGAGATGGAGATACGGTTCTGATATGACAGTAAGGATGTTATGGATTATGTGAATGTTATAGTGATTGAGCTGAGGCTAATTTGCACCTCATAGTCTTTGACAATAGTAATTAGGACACGGCTATGCTGGTTTCATTGCATTTTGGATAGAACTGAAGGCGTAATGTGCACAATGCTGGAGCTCTGCAGATTAAGATGAACACAGGCTGAGCATGTTAGTGGAAATCAGCCTATCATTGGCAATGAACAAACACACACACACACTAGACAACCATATTCACCATTTGTGTTGGACACAGATGGAATTTGGCCTCTGCCTCAAACCCATCCTTGCAGTGAACACACACACATACACACTTGTGATCAAACACACACAGTGACACAGAGCACACATGCCCGGAGCGGCGGGCAGCCATTGCTACGGCACCCGAGCAGCACCAACTGGGAGAGGGTGAAGGGCCTTGCTCAAGGGGCCGTGTACTGAACTCACAACCCTGTCATCAGTAGCCCAATGCCCAAAGCCTCTAATCAGCGCTCAAAGTTAGAAAGTTGCACAAATTGGGAATCGAACCCAGGTCGCAAGAATGAAACTTGCAAGACACCGCTATACCATTAGCACTAGGGATTAGGGCAGTGAGAACACACACCTGGAGCAGTAGGCCGTACCCCTTAGTGCCTGGAATGCAATTGGAGATTAGGAGATAACTATGGATGTCGGTCCTGGGGATCAAACCACTGACCTTCCAGTCCCAAGCCGTAATATTGCATAATACAATATATCGTGCGCACAAACACACACACACACACACACACACACACACACACATGGTAGTATGGACAATCCAATACGTTTTAGAGCAAGGTAGGGAGCTAAACCAAGGTTTAAAAGAAAGGTTCCTTTATTTTACAATCAATAGAGCATTAGAGCTTCGTCATTTTAAGCTATTGATTAGTTCAGACTAATGCCATTTATTTCCTCCTTTATCTGTTCCCTAGGGTACAGAGCTCAAAGGAAGTATAGCAGAAGGAGTGATCATTTGTACCCCCGTCACCTTTTCCCATTTTAGCCAGTTCCTTGTGGGAATTTATAAATAGACTCTAAGGATCTGTCTCTATTTCAGTGCCTGTGTTGCTGTTGCATGCCATGGCCTTTCTCTCTCAAGCTGTCACACCACTAGAGGTGAGAGTAAGCCCTGAATGCTGATGGCAGCTATGTGTGTGTGTGTGTGTATCTGTGTATGCGTGTGTTTAGTGGTTGTACTACTAGTGGCTATGTAACAGTTGCGCCGCTCTGAGCTCCTCACACTGGCAAGCCGCATCAGTGTCCTTGTTTTACACATCTTGAGGGGACAAAAAAAAATGATTATCTCTCTACTTTGAGACACTTCCCCACGGCTCCACTCTCGCACTGCTGCACTACATACGGCTTATTGTGCTTTGATCCACTGTTAAGTGTGTTTGGGTTCATAGCAGGACACGGGGGCCTTCACGCTCCTAGGTCCCCCATGGCAGACATGCCTTAAAGCACCTCATCTTGCATTTGGTTCCATTATTTGTCTCTAGGTGCTCTTTGAATCAAGCTGAGGAATTGTGTTGAATGCACAGATTTTAAAATCATGTTGAGGTTAGTTGCTTCAAACCTCATGACTGGCTGAGAGGCCTCATGATTGGCGAGAAGGAGGCAAGTTGTAAGTGCAGAGGAGGTTTATTGCAGGTAATCCAAGAGCCGTAATCATTATTGCAGTCAAGCTCAAGATCAGTCAAGCCAGTGGTCCCATACATGTTTATGGTCTTTACTCAGGACTCAGAAGGATACACACTGCAGCAGAATGCACAAAAGCTGGTTCTTAGGCTGTGTTCTTATCTGTACTTGTGAAGCGTTATCGGTCGCAGCCCAGGTACTGTTCCACTCATAAGTCCACATCTAGCCACATCTAGCCAAGTGTAGCCCACCCGTGTTATCGAGAATGCATATTTAGGAGGTGACCTTCGGACAGCCAAATATCCCAGAATACATTTTGCCCCAATCTCAGAGCAGTAACAGCAGATGAGAAAGCTCACAGGTAGGTTATCTTTTTTTAAATAAAACTGCTGACATAACTGACAGTCCTGAGGAGAGGCGACACATGACAGAGGCAGTTCCAGTAGGCCGAGTCTCATGACACCAACATATAGAAGCTGCGTTTCAAAGCCTAGGCTGCATTTCTCGTCCGGTACCATCAGTGAAAGCTGTTCCAAAGTAAATTATGTATACAGCCCAGAAATACAGTCTACATTCTGGGCTATTTGAAGGACGCAACTGATATATCTGTGTTGGCCCACAGTTCTCTGTGCACATACTACACCGGGGGTAGGGGGGGTGGTTGGAGGCGGCTATTTGTTTAAAAATGTTAGTTCTTATTATTGGAATTCATTTCTATGAAGAAAAGCAGGTTTTTTTTTTTGGGTGGGGGGGGGTTCATGGGGTGTAATACATATTAATGATCACTCTAAATAGCGTAGAAATAAAGCAATTATTCCATATTTGACATCACATTTGTGAATATATTTTAGGCTCTAATGACTTATTGTTATTATATTCAGTCTAGCTTTGCAGCACTAAAGAAAATTACGATGTCTTGGGCTGCAATGATTAGTTGACAAAGTCAGGCATATGTAGGCATACATTGGTTGGAAAACTAGGAGACTGTGTCATTGATGTGAAGTAGGGCTGGGACGACGTATCGATTTGCATAATGTGCGTCAATGCGTTGCAAAGATGGCCGTGCCTAATGAAAGCATGGAATTATCCGAAAGCGCAAGCTGCAGCTACAACATATCGCCCGCGAAGTCCAAGCAAGAGTGCAGTCTTTTTAAGCATTTATAGATCACGTATGTTTAAGGTACCCTTAAATACATTAAGTCGTGCTTCTGAGCCCCCACAGCAGAGGGTCATCGGTTCCACAGACTCTTGGGTTCTTTCGACAAAAAAAATAACTTCACTCACACATACACACACACACACACACACTATATATAGTGTATATATTGAGAGACATAAAGAGCCATGCACTGTTTATGCGCAAAATGATTTGATTTCTGCTCTACTTTGAGTCATTTTGTTGGGAAAAACTAAACTAAAACTGCTCTAGTGTTTCTCTGGGAAGTGACTTGAATTTGACCTGGTTTTATTTATTTTGGTAGATTGTGTCATGCTGGCTAAGCTAGACATGGACGGGTGAACACTCACAGGGACGGTGCGATGCATGATAACGTTTTATTCAAATGAACAGGGAAAAAAACACAAGTGTGCAGCAATAACAGAGAGGGATAAACAAGACAAACGTGACAAACTAATGCAGGCAAAACCTGAAGGCCACCTGAGGCTGGTAGGCAGCCAGGGAGCAAAGCGAGGCTGGGCCAACCTAACGGAGGGGGGAAGCCAAATACAGGAACCCAAACCACGCTCGTCAGGCGCTGATAAACTTACGTGACTAGAGTGCAAGGGAACCGGACGCTGAATCTCACTGGCGACCAACCAGTGAACCAGACAGCGAACTCTATCTGAACGTGAAACAGCTCCGATAGAGCATACACTACCGAAACCCGTAGACTCTCCTAGAAGTCTCATGAACGTGAGGCCAACATAACGCTTGGCGTCGCAAGAGTAATTCTTGGCCCAGACCTTAGCGTTTGCTCCCCTTTTGTACCCCAGCTCTCAGGTGACCCAAATCAGAACTAATAACGAGAAAGCACACATGAACTAACATGGCGCAGTCTGTAAACCGGTGTCAACGTAAAAGTCCTTGAACATGAACTATATGTTTAAAAAAGAACGACGAAAGAAAATATTGCAGTATTAAAGTTAGGTACAGCCCTAATGTGAAGCACTGAAATCTGTCAGCCTGCTATATCTGAGGGAAAATGTGAGTGAGTGAGTGAGCGAGGGAGTGACAAGCTAGATCCACAAATTGCCTAGTGTCTAAAAATGTAAACATAGATTTTTAGTTTTGACATTTCCTTTACAAAAAAAGCCATTTAATATTAATGCGTGTTCATTTCATCAGATGTCAAAACACTGTAAAACAACACAGGTGTGTATCTTTTGTAGTTTGAGTCTAGGGTTCGTCCTTAGAAGAAATTGTTCTTTCAACCAAGACAGATAAACTCCATTTACTAAGCACCATTAACTAAGTGGAGGTAGTGTTTCATTAGTACAGCAGCGCTGCACAAGCGGAATGAAACAAGACTTAAGCAGCCATGGTTCAGGGTGGTTTTTGCTCCTACTGATAGTGGTTAAGTGCTTGTAACTGTTTAGCCTAGGACTGCTGGTAGCTTGTTAAAGGTAATATTAGACTACATGCTGGAAAGCATTTCATGGATGAGAGGCGTTCTTCAGTTAGGTAGGAAAGTACGGTTTCATTTTGAATTGCTGGGAATTTTGATTAGATGTTTTAATTAAACAACAAAAAACACATTTGACACACATTGAGTAAAACAGGATAACATTATAAATTTAATAAATGACAAAGTAAAGTGGAAAAGTGTGTTTTATCTTGGAAATATAATTAAGTAAAGAAGCAAATGAAGAAGTACTAATTTTTAAAACTACTATTCAAAATTACTTTGATTTACATCAAAGTAATTAATTTCTTCTGTAATTTAATTCTGTGATCTCTGTGAGATTCTGTACAGAATCACATTGGAGTTGTTGTTTTTTTTCTTTAATATCCTATAATATAATAATATCTAGCATTTTCTGCTAGCATGAACCCAAAACTGATACTGGTGACCAATTCAGGGGCTTGAAGGCACACACATTGACACATATATATGCCACACAAAAACAAATGAGTTTCTTTTTACTGATAGTAACAAATTAGAGAAAGTAAGTTGGAAAGTACAGTGGAGTGAAATGCAGGCCATTCTGGGGTAAAAGTTTAATAATTAAGTGATTGGGCTTCAGATTAATGTAACCTAGTCATCTGGGAGGGTGAAAAAACAGAATTCTATTAAATTGACCATGTCATTGAAACGTACATATCGCTGCTGTCCAACATGTATCTCCATTTTTGTCTGTTTTTTGTTTTCTCCATCGTTTGAACCCTGAAGATGCCCTGATTATTATGTAAATAATTCCAGATGAATAAATGCTCTAAATTATGCTCTAAATTATTTTTGCCTTTTCCTGTAAAGATGCCATTGTGGAGATTTGTGGGTTTTTCATTGGACAATAAAGCTGCTAATTCAGCCAACAGCGAAATAGGTATTCCTACACTAATCTTGGCATTATACGGAGCACTTCTGTCCAGATTTTTATGTACAATACCTGGCAGCCAATCTGAACCGAGCTCTCTGATCTCTCTCGTAGCAGTCCTAAAGGCACACTAACAAAAACAGCCTATTTATTCTAAAGGATAAAGAAAGAACGATGCATAAAGACCAATATAGAACATGGCCTCTTTAAATCTGTTTTCAAGACAAATCTATGAAATATATGGTCATAAAGTTAGTCAAAAACATAAAGAAACCTTTAGCCTGTAAAACATCATTAAAAAAGTCATAAACAAAAATGGGAAATGATAAATGACTACAAGCGTTAGAATCAAGGGAACAGGAAAGCTAAGTTAAATAGCCGGTAAATGATAAATGACATAATATAAAGAAAATGTACTGAACAGTTAAAAGCTTCTGGAAATGTTCCTTATCAATTTTAGGTTCTTCACACTTCACACCTTAATAAACCAAAAATCAACGAACCCTTTGTAGCATCCTTATGTTAAAAAGTGTAGTACAATTTTATGTATTTATACACTCTTAAATATAAAGGTGCTACAAAGGGTCCTTTGAGTGTTCCCTTGGGAGAAGCGCTTTCGGAAATGAGATATATAAACGAGTGTAGAACCCTTTAAATGTTTGAAGAAGTCCATATGGAGGTTTATTATCAATTTTAGGTTCTCGCACTCACAGCTTATTTACAAATATGGTTCCTTATGAAACCAGAAAAGGTTCTTCTGAGGCATCAAATAACCCTTTGTTGCACCCTAATGTTCAAACAGCGTACAGTCGGCTTTGTTAGTCCTGTAGTAGCAAAAAACATGCAAATATTAGGAGGAGCATTTACCCAAAACCTAAGACACGTACAAGAGACATGAGTTTACAGACGTGAGCTTGAATGTACTGTAAGTGCCGTTTTGGATTTGATGTAAAGTTACATTCATGCGGTTAACGCTTCACACTGACCGGGCTGTGAAGGGACTGTGAGTTGACTGAGTGTAGTGCTGGAGTGTGGAGGGCTGATGTGTTAGACTGTGGGACTGCTGTGGTGATTGTGGGCGGCAGGGCCAGGCTCAGCACTGATCACTCCCCTTTTCTTGCGGTAGATTAAAGAGAGAAAGAGCGAGAGCGAGAAGAATCGTGTTGAGGTTTTTTTTTCAGCCTTCGGGGCTAGCTGAAACGCTCTGGTGCTCACGGTGTTCGGGCGCCATGGCAACAGCGCAACTCTCGATAACAGCCTTCCATGCAATCAGGCTGAGTGACTGCACCAGCGCAATCTAAAGACCATCATTCATTTAGTGACACAGAATGCTATACCTAACCACCAGTTCAGAGTCATGTACACACACACACAGTGTTTTTATGACAAACGCTTGTTTTTTACTGTTACGATTCAGTTAAAATGATGAAAAAATACTGGAGATGTAAATGAAGTCATTCAGGGTGGACTGGTGTGAGATGCGCTGTTCTAGAGATGCCGACAGAGTCAGAATTTTCCCAAACAGTGGTGATAAGAGGCAGTTGTCCAGAGCAAGGCAAGAAATTGGTCAGGTTAGGTATGTTTTCGGCACAATCTGCTCTTTCTTAGCTGTATCAAACATGTACAAGGCTTTTATCCTTGTTGGATGCATAGTGTTTTTTTGTTGTTGTTGTTGTGTTGTTTTTTTTTGTGACCATGCAAGCTACGTTTAAGGCATTTAGCAGATGTTCTTATCCAAAGCGACTTACAAAAGTGCTTCACTGATCACTCAAAAAAATACCTGTAGCTAGTTTGTATGGACTAGGATCCAAAAGATACCTCTACACTTAGATACTACTAAATATAAAGGTCAGTATGGAGACCACAGTACTCAACACTACACCTTGGAAGAGGTGGGTCTTCAGTCTGGGTTTGAAGACAGCGAGCGACTCTGCTGTTCAGACACCCAGGGGAAGTTCGTTCCACCACTTTGGTGCAGGACAGAAAAAAACCTGGACGCTTGTCTTCCGCGGATTTTGAGGGATGGCGGGTCGAGCCGAGCCGTACTTGAAGCTCAAAGGGCTCTTGGTGCAGATCGGCTTTTGACCATTGCCATCAAGAATGGAGGAGCTGGTCCATTCTTGGCTTTGTAGGCCAGCGTCAAGGTTTCAAATCTGTTGCGTGCAGCAGCTACAGGAAGCCAGTTCTATCTATCCGAGAAATGATAAAACATGGGCAATATGTGACTGTAATGAAGTGTTTAGGGTTTTGATCAAAATAAAGGTTTCATGAGTAACTCAAATGAAAGTCAAAATGAAAAAGATGAAAAAACTCTAGGCTTTGTTAAATTGTGTTCATTACACATCAGGTTAATGCATCATCGCTGAGGCGTGACATTATTAATACAGAAAAACTGATTGGACTGCAGAAATGGCCTCCACTCAAGGAGTCTGGGGTAAAAAGGTTAACAGCTCCGATGCCTGTTTTACAGTAGGAGTGAGGTTATGGTATAGCCCTGAAATTACTTAATTGTACAAGGCATAACAATAATAATAACAATAATAATAATAATAATAATAATCATTTTGATTTATATGAATAATCTGCAGAGGGGCCGGTAAAGGGTGGAGCAGCTACGCAGGGGCCAGACCATGAAGAGCTTTGAAGGTAGTGAACTGAATCCTAAACTTAGTAGGATGTGGGCTGTTACTGGTAGCCAGTACAGCTCCTTGAGGATGGAAGGCTGGAAACTGGCAAGATTGCAAAGATGAAAAAAAGCTGAGCTAGGAATCAAACAATACTCCAAGATTTCTAACAACAACATGCATCATCAACATTATATCTAAAAACCCAGAAGACGTGTAGATTGACTGGTCAGAAAACGATGGTCCATATTTGTGATGTTGACTGTACGACCATACGGTTCCTCACCAATTCTGTTAAGAAATCTTGTCGGCAGTTAGCCAAGCAATGGAGTGACCTGTTCATCAGTAGTTCACAATAAATTAAGGAGAGGTGATGCCAAATGTCAAATTTACATGTAATAGGTAATAGGAACTATTCAACGAGGTGTTGCTGTTGGTCATCATAAATTGACCAAACCTATCAGAGCTATAGCAGAAACTTTAGGAGTTGCCGATTCAACAATTTGGTTCATTCTTGAAAAAATTAAAACACAGAAAGGCCTGAAAAAAACACAGAAACAACTGAAGTAGATGATTTCAGATGTATTTTTTTGATGGAGAAAACTCGCCTCACAGTATCCAGTGAAGACAAGAGACGCCTGTAAATATGCATGTAATAAAATGCTAACCACTGGTAAGACTGAAGAAGTGAAAGCCCAGATTAGACTGCCATGAATCTTAAAAAGCCTTCCCAGTTCCAGTGGTCAGATGAAACCAGTACGGCAAGTAAGGGTTGTTGATCTGAAGCATGCTACGTCATCTGTCTAGGGTTTATTAACAATGTGTCCGCTGAGAAAAGGAGTTTCCAATTCTGAAATATGTAGAGGTGTACTTTCTGCTCAGAGTCAGTCAAATGCTGCAAAATTGATAGGCTGGCTCATCACAGTCGACATGGATAATGACTGAAAACAGCAAACCAGGAGCTTCTGAAGGCAATACAATGAAATAGAATGGTCCTAAAAGGCTCAAGCGTCACCTGACCTCAATCCAAATGGGCACCTTTTCACTTACTGAGGACATAACTGAAGGCAGAGAGAGCCACAATCAAGCAGCAAGTGAAGGAATCTGCAGTGAACAGCAAAGCATCTCCAAGGAGGGATGATGTCCATGGGTTCTCAAATTCAGGCAGATATTGACTCTGAAGGATTTGCATCTATGGGAAAAATACCCCCGGTACAATGCAGGAAAAATACCATATTTTAAGAAATATGATAATGATGGTGTCCAATTACATTTGAACCTGCAAAAATTAAGGGACTATGTAGAAAACATAACCTTAAATGAGTATTTCCTAAACGTCAAATGCAATATTTTAGTTAAGCCCAAATTTCAAATCCAGTGAGGTGGTGCACAGATGCAAAATTACAACAACCTAGACTTCACTGTATGTTAAATTACTCCAAAACTAGGTGTCTCCAAGAATGTGATTGGCAGTGTATGTGAGTGTATATGGACACCAGCCAAGGCTTTCTGTCTCTGAGGAGTGATGCTGAACCTCCCACGGGGGATTTCCACAACGCTACTGCAAGAGTAGAAAATCCCTTCTCCTATCACCATGGAAACACTGTCAGATTGGGATCCGACACCCTTGTGCATGCAAAGGCACCATAGCAGCCCTCGCCAGCTGATCTGCGCTGAATGAAACATGTTGGTAGACAGCGTCTAGGTTCCTCTTCTCTTCGTTGTAAAAACCCAGCAGAGCTATCGTTCCGTTCGGTTGTTCACAGACTGAAAGTGACATTTTCTGCCCTGAAACCCAAACACCACGTTCCTTTTGATCCATTTTCCATTATCCATCCACAAGTCTTTGCTTGTTTGTTTGTTTGTTTATGTGTATTATTCAGATATCGGTCTGTTCATCCATTCAATCAATGCAATACATTCAATCAGTGTATTTACTTACTTTACATACTTATAGTACTCTGGGTTCTAACCCCTAATGAACAAGGGGCAACCTAAAAGCCTGAGGGGAAATATAAATTTAGGGACCCCTCCTACTCTAGACTGCAATGGATGACAGAAAAATAAACTTGATCAATTAAATATGATTTGAGAGATTACATTAAATGTAAAACATTAACATTTAGATACAAGAAGCTCAAGAACAGCAGTACTGTTAATCCTGGAACCTAAGAAAATGCTAGATGGGCACCAAGCCTAGATGCTGAAATTGGGAATGTCATATCCGTGTTGGCCGTGTTCCAGTTAAACATATAAAAATATTGTGCAAAAACAATTGTACATCAAGTTAGCTAAGGACTTTTTAAGAGTTTACGAGCTAAGAGTTTACCATATCTGGTTTAACAATCCTTTACCAGTGTTTTATGGCCACGCTAACCAAAATTTGCCCCACTTTTTATGTCCCAGGTTAGCATTGTTAGCGATTAGGGTTGCAAAGGGGTGGCACATTTCCAGTAATTTACCTGTAACTTTCCATGCAAATTTCGGGAACTTTTGGAATTTATTGGAATTAGTAGAAAGTCTTGGCTAATTTAAAGGAATGTCATCTTACACTATCATCAGTGTACTGTTTTTTTTTTTTGTCAACAGCAGACATAAAGGTTTACTATGGATAATGAACAGGTACTTGCATAAGAAATCAGCTGGAAATATGCTGTGCATGTGATGGAGGAATAAACAGTGCATGCAGGGGGCATGCAGTGTAGTTTTTCCCAACTATATGTAAGTTTTTCACCTTTAGCTTAAAATATTTCCATTTTATTCCTGTGGACGTATTTAATTCCCATGGTAAATTACCCAAATTCCCGGAATTTTGAAACCCTATTAGAAATACCAGTTGACAACACTGCATTATAAGGAATTTTGTGCATTCAGACATCATGGAAACACGTCCACAGACTGAAGTTGTGCCGTACTGTGTGTACGACTGAGACCCAAATAGACAGTAATGCTAATAAACTGTATAATGCTACTGCTACTAAAGCCGTTTGGGATTCTGAACTCGGGGTTGGTGAGGCTCTCCCGAAGTTCTATTTGAATTCGGAATTCAAGTAAAACGCAGCATTGGTAAAAACTCAAAGCTGGCCCTGGAGCCGCTGTGGTCTGCAAGAGTCTGCAATCCCTGATTGTGTGGCAGCCCCAGGACTAACAGACATACATACTGAATGTTTCAGTGGCTGCATTTTGTAGCATAGGCATTGTAAGGATTTGTGATTCACAATTAAGGCTGCATTCACAAGAACATTTTGGCAACTGAAAAAAAAAAGTGTTTCTGCTACGACTCTTTGTGCAAAAATTCACAGTGTGCTAAACCGAATCTGTCCTTTAGCTCCTCAGAGTTGGAATTTACACCTTTAGATGCAAGCTGACAGCAGCGATTACTTTCTCCTCCGTTTCACGCAACAGCAGTGTAACTGACCTTAGCCCACCCCCACCTCACTGCTTCTGCCTGTAGCTCAGATCTCTGGAATTCAGTTTGAGCTGCTCTTGGAGATGCTGGCACCGTATATGATGAAGCACGAAACACTGCAATTTGTACAGTGGATGTTAAAATATCATAGTTGATGGGATACAGCCAATCCATCTGCTTGGTCGACACCTTGCCGGTGCCAAATACAGCTTAGTTGTGCTCTGGTCGCACATTGTCAGGTATTAGTTATTTGTTGGCCATCAGAGCACTGTTCTCATTCACATCAGTGGCAAGAGGTGAGGTTTTTACAGAGAGCTGAATGTCCCTGTGAGTATGGCTTGATGGCTTGAAGCACTGCCTCGCTCAGATTACTGTAAGAGATAACAGTGACATTTTTAGAGAGACATGACCTACAGATTCCAACCCAGGTGAAGATACACTGCATGTCCAAATATTTGTGGACACTTCTTTTAATGAATGCATTCAGCTACTATAGATTGTACCTACTGCTGACATACATATACACACAGCTTGCCTAATTCCTGAAGCGACATTTTGCCAATAGAATAGGACTCTCTGGAGCAGATAAATATGAACCTGCTGACCCCATGCCTAATGCCACGCATGGGCTAGAGGGATATAAAGCCCCCCAGCATTGAGCTGTGGAGCAGTGGAACTGTGTTGTCAGGAATGATGGTATAGAGACAGTAAATACAGTTGCTTCAACAAAAGCAGTGACTGCTTTTTTTAATAATATTTTTGATTTCAGAAGAAACAATGAATGAGCAGGTGTCCCAATACTTTTGTCCATATTGTATATGTCCCTTTTTCTTTCTGTGCAGGGTTTAACTAGAGCAAATGTGTGTGTGTGTGTGTGTGCTTTGGGGGAGGGGATGCTTAGAGGTGTGCATAAATGAAATGCCACTTTAAGTATTGAATAAAGATTATCTATTTCCACAACATCTGTATGACAACAGCATTCTGCTAATTGGCACATCTGTACAACAGTATTGCAGTCACATCCTGATTAATACATATATTGCTGCTACAATCACGGCTCATTTTTATTTAACACCTGAAATGACAGTTCATTCTGTCAGTGGCAAGGCTGGGGGAGGCAGCGGTTTGGAAGGAAAGCAGGGGGGAGGGGGAAGGTGGAGAGAGAGAGTAGGTGGATGGAGGAGAAAAAGTGTTGACAGCGAGAAAGAGGCACTGTGTGGCGTCCTGCCTTGTTGTCCCGCTGTTTCCACCTGTTCACCAGCACAACAGCTCATCCTGTCTGGCACCATGACTTTCCTCTTCTTAAACTTCTCTCCCTTCCCTCTGGAACAGCAGCTATAAATCACACGAATGTCGTGAAGCATGTGATTGTCTCTCTCTTATTCCATCGCTCACTTGCTTTAGCTAGGGTTGCCACTAATAGAAGGGAACGATATGATCACACTTTATCATTATAATAACTAGGGATGTCCCTACACTACAGACCGATACCGACCCAATCTTTGTGTTTCTGTTAATAATACAGCCTAGAGCTGGGCAATATGACGATATTTTATCGTATCGTGATGAATTTTGTTATCTTGATACATAATATGCTTTTCTAAGGATATTGAGGATACTTAGTGCTTAATAAACACTGATCAGCTGCAGTAACACATTACACCTTTGAAGCCAAATGTCCAAAATGCTATAGTGCCCTGAAATGAGGGGAACTGTGTGAAAAAGAATTGTACATGGGGTGTTCAGCATGGTGAAACCAACATATTTGAGCTTGAAATGCTCCATTTCCACACTGCATGCAATCTGTTCTGCCATCACAGCCCTTATCTTTATGTCTATATTGGAGACTTATGTATATATACACTATTTATGAATAGTAGCTCCACATCTTTAAAAATTCTGTCACAGGTTTTCATGAGTAGTCTAACTCGTAGACTAATAGGTCTTTTGCAGAAGACTAATAGTTTAACAGTGTAGTACTAAGCTTAATCTGTATCTGAAAGGCATGATATGATTAGGTGAAGTAGATATATATATATATATATATATATATATATATATATATATATATATATACTGCTCAGTGCTTTCATACATATTGCATTATCTTTGTGCAAGATTAATATATCACACAGAGGCAATATCTAGCATGCATTTCATTAACGCTTTATTCCATTCTTGGGTGAGACAACAGGCATTATATTGTATTGGCCTCCAGGCATACCTGAGCCTATGTGTTCACAGTTCATGTGATAGGAATTGCAGATTTTAAAGAAAAGCCGTTTTAATTTACACACTTTTACTCAGCTGGAGTCAGCCATGGTAGCATGTATTAAATGCCTGAAATATACTTCCTTCACTTTGCACTGGAGCCATTAGGTTAATGTAACTAACACGCAATAAGAAATACATTTACATTTATGGCATTTAGCAGACGCTCTTATCCAGAGCAACTTACAAGGTTATTCGTATTACAGAGGTGGGCCAATGTAGTGTTAGGAGTCTTGCCCAGGGACTCTTACTGGAGTAGCGCAGCATAGTCACCCAGACCGGGAATCGAACCCTGGTCTCCCACATGGTGTTGTTGTAACGCAATGGTAGGTAGTGGTGTTATCTGTTGTGCCACACCAACCACATTGCATCTTACAATAGCTCAGTTAGTAAATGAATAGTCAAACTATGGCTTATAACCACAGTCAATATAAGGCCAAAGTAGCTAGATAAATAACAGAAGCTCAATGTGCACCTATTATCATCATGCAAACTCCTAGCCAATCAGCACACCCACCACTTGCCTCATAGAGCTGTTAATAAGTCTCAAATAGACTTGCTAATGTGGTTTCTGGCACGTCCGTTTATAAATAACAGTCTGTCATACAGAGTCAGAAGCCAGATATAAGTATAGGGCTAAACGTAGAGATGGCACCGATCTGATATCAGGTATAGGTACTGGGTCAGTATCAGCAGGTTCAGTTATCTGACATTTACCTAGAGATGGCATGATAGGACTGTTTTTTTTATTCCAATGCTGATGCTGATGTGTAAGTCTTTAATGTCTGGTAATGCTGATCCAATATTTTCTCTTTTCAAAACAGAAGCATGTACAAGTAAGTGAGGTATTTCATGCTAGACTCTTTCCCTCCAATATAAAATGCTGCATTTTCTGCTAATATCGGCCAGGCGCAGATGCCTGGTATCAGATTGCTGCCATATCTGCTTATACCCTTTAGGCTGCCTCACACTACTGTCTAGACGTGACGCACAGCATAGAGTGCACTGCTATAAGAAACATTACATTTGTGTAAGGCAGCCTTTAAGACTCAATGCTGTTCTTGGTGTAAATTTCAAGCCACATGACATCTACTGAGCCTGTTTGTAGACTTGTTCTAGGTTTCATTGAACACAGCAGGGGCATGTGTTCTACTAAACTAACACTTGTAAGGGCCTCCTTTTGGTTTGAACGCAGCCTTGCTTCTTCATGGTGTACCATAATACCATAATAATCCCTGCAGATGTTCCTTAAGATCAGATCTGGAGACTTGGAAGATCTGGCCCCTTTCCAACTTTGAACTGTCATGTTCATGAAACCAGTTTCAGACGACATTTACTTTCTGACAGGGTGCATCATCATGCTGGAAGTCGCCGGTAGAAGACACGTGGTCAGCAAAAAAACAAATCAAATAGGCTGTGGAATTAATGCAATGACTGATTACTCCATTACATCACCTCCGCCTGCCTGTACTGTTGGCATAAGGCAGATTAGCTTGATGGTGTTGACACCAAAATCTGACATTACCCTTTGTGTGCCTCAGTAGAAATCAGGATTCATCGGACCAGGCTGCGTTTTTTTTCCAGTCCTCAGCTGTCCAGTTATGGTAAACCTATGCCCAATGCATCCTCAGCTTTCTGTTCTTGGCTGACAAAAGTGGAACCCTACGTTCTTCTGCTGCTGTAACCCATCCACCTCAAGGTTTGACATTCTAAGATGGTTCTCTGCTCAACACAATTGTACATCTTCATTGACCTCTCTCTTCATCAAGGTGTTTCCATCTGCCGATCTGACGCTCACCGGATGTGTTTTCCTTATTACCCCATTCTGAGTCAACTGCAGTGGCAGTTCCAGAAATTCTCAAACCAGCTCGTCTGGCACCAGCAATCATGCAATTCTCAAAAACAGTAAGATCACATATCTACTCCATTATGATGGTTGATGCAAACTTTACCTGGAGCTGCTGGTCTGTACATATGCGTTTATGCGTTGTACAGCTGCCACATGAGTGACTTCTTAATGGGTGTGCTGGTGCTACTGCTAAAATGTTCAATGAGAAAGGGATTGGTTTGCAGGCTTTTTCTATAAATCGTAAAGGCTTGCCATGTTGAATGTTGTATGCTGCATTATGATGGACACAGCCATGTTCTGACGTCCCTGGGCAGTGGACGGCGAGTGCTGCAGTGAAGTATTGAATTACTGTCATACTTCCTGACACCTGGCAGATGGGCCACAATGCAGTTTAGTGTCTGCCTCCGCTCGAATCGTGTTAAAGCAGCCATGGCAGTAAACGTGTGTTCGTTCACACCCTACTCTCTGAGTCCGTGATTAGAATGTGCGTGGGGGTGCTTGTCCTCCGCACGTGTGAGCAGCAGTTATTTGTTTATTTGTATGCGTGTGATTGAATGTGAGGGACCACAGGCCAAGGCCGTAGAACTAATCCCACGGCAGGGAGTCATGTGATTAATCGTGGCCACGGGCTGCCCCAGGGTGTAATTTATGGCAGGGGATAATCAGTGCATGAGGAGCGTAGGTGCTTTTGAAGGGAATCTCAATCTCTGACCTGTCCATCTTTCCTCAGTGCCGGGCAGGAGTATGATAACAGTGATTTCCATACAGGTTTGAGGACAGTTTAGTCGGTGATGAAATTCTGAACATGAATAAAGCCTGAATACATTATGCTTGAGTTCACCTGACCCGGTCTACATCCTATAGTGAGGATGGGTGTAGTTCAGGCTCATTTTAGTATCTGTTTATCTGACCCAGCCTACATCCTAGAGTAAGGATGGGTGTTTGTTCAGGCTCATTTTAGTAACTGTTTATCTGACCCAGCCTACATCCTACAGTGAGGATGGGTGTAGTTCAGGCTCATTTTAGCATTGGTTTACCTGATCCAGCCTACATCCTATAGTAAGGATGGGTGTAGTTCAGGCTCATTTTAGCATTGGTTTACATGACCCGGTCTACATTCTACAGTAAGGATGGGTGTAGTTCAGGCTCATTTTAGTATCTATTTATCTGACCCAGCCTACATCCTACAGTAAGGATGGTTGTAGTTCAGGCTCATTTTAGCATTGGTTTACCTGACCCAGCCTACATCCTACAGTAAGGATGGGTGTAGTTCAGGCTCATTTTAGTATTTGTTTACCTGACCCGGCCTGCATCCTACAGTAAGGATGGGTGTAGTTGAGGCTTATTTTAGTGTTTGTTAACCTGACCTAACCTACATCCTACAGTAAGGATGGGTGTAGTTTAGGCTCATTTTAGTAACTGTTTATCTGACCCAGCCTACATCCTACAGTGAGGATGGGTGTAGTTCAGGCTCATTTTAGCATTGGTTTACCTGATCCAGCCTACATCCTATAGTAAGGATGGGTGTAGTTCAGGCTCATTTTAGCATTGGTTTACATGACCCGGTCTACATCCTACAGTAAGGATGGGTGTAGTTCAGGCTCATTTTAGTATCTATTTATCTGACCCAGCCTACATCCTACAGTGAGGATGGGTGTAGTTCAGGCTCATTTTAGTATCTATTTATCTGACCCAGCCTACATCCTACAGTGAGGATGGGTGTAGTTCAGGCTCATTTTAGCATTGGTTTACCTGATCCAGCCTACATCCTATAGTAAGGATGGGTGTAGTTCAGGCTCATTTTAGTATCTATTTATCTGACCCAGCCTACATCCTACAGTAAGGATGGGTGTAGTTCAGGCTCATTTTAGCATTGGTTTACCTGACCCAGCCTACATCCTACAGTAAGGATGGGTGTAGTTCAG
This sequence comes from Salminus brasiliensis, assembly GCF_030463535.1. Classification (NCBI taxonomy): domain Eukaryota; kingdom Metazoa; phylum Chordata; class Actinopteri; order Characiformes; family Bryconidae; genus Salminus; species Salminus brasiliensis. The sequence goes on along the minus strand of NC_132902.1, from coordinate 13,183,707 downwards.
GCTCATTTTAGTATTTGTTTACCTGACCCGGCCTGCATCCTACAGTAAGGATGGGTGTAGTTGAGGCTTATTTTAGTGTTTGTTAACCTGACCTAACCTACATCCTACAGTAAGGATGGGTATAGTTCAGGCTCATTTTAGTGTTTGTTTGCCTGACCCAGCCTACATCCTACAATAAGGATGGGTGTAGTTCAGGCTCATTTTAGTGTTTGTTTACCTGACCCAGCCTACATCCTATAGTGAGGATGGGTGTAGTTCCAGCGCATTTCAGCATTTGTTTACCTGACCTAACCTACATCCTACATTAAGGATGGGTGTAGTTCAGACTCATTTTAGTGTTTGTTTACCTGACCCAGCCTACACCCTACAGTAGAATGGGTGTAGTTCAGGCTCATTTGAGTATTTGTTTATCTGACCTGGCCTAAATCCTGCAGTAAGGATGGGTGTAGTTCAGGCTCATTTTAGTGTTTGTTCGCCTGACCCAGCCTACATCCTACAGTAAGGATGGGTGTAGTTCAGCCTTATTTTAGTGTTTGTTTACCTGACTCACATTTATTTGACTTTGTGTCATTTTATCCAGAGAGTGCACAAGTGTCTTATTTTTTAGGCAAAAATCTTGCAATATCTTGGCAAAAACATGGAAATACTTTAAACAAAGTCACTACAAATCTGTGCATTGTGTGTTTGTGCGACAGCGCTTGTGCAAGATACCGTTCCATGGGTTTACTGGTAATGTGTTACATCATATGCAGCTGAAATGATAGAAAAATCACTTAATCAACCAAAATCAGGGATAGATCACCCCTTGAGCTAGATTCTTGCACTAAACAGATGTTAGCCCATTCAATTTTCCAAGCTTATTACTCCCTAAGGCATAGAACCTAGCTTATTCCTCAGTGGAAGTTTCTTCCTACCAGGAATGATTATTAATAAAAGTACTAATAATTTTCTAGTAGAAATACCTAAAATAAGAAACACATCTATACTGGAGACCGAACAAAGTTTGACATTCCCAATGATTGTGCCTAGATATCCTACATCTCCCACATCCTGGCTTTAAAGCAACATTATGTAGCAATTGTACCTTAAAATATCAGCTTCAATATTCAATATTCATTTTAATGCTTCCCTGTCTTGTATTATGGAGCTCAACTGACAAATATGGATAATAGCATCTCTGTCATTGCCACTCTGAGCAGTAATGCTGCCACTGCACTGTGGAATTTGGTGGAGCTGCACAAGACTGAGTAGTGCTACATAAGCCAAGTCGTATTTGTGTAGAATTCAGTAATATTACTCTATGCCTCCATCCACATGCTTTTTCAGTTCAGATGGCAGTTCTGTATCTCTCAGCTTGTCAACAAATGCATGTGAAGAGCTAAAAAAAAACTTTAGAGAAGTTCATTAGACTTTCATTAGACTATAGTGTAAATAGTGGAACATGATGTCAGACTCACAATAATACTGCTTACAGTTGACCAGGGCAGACCTAGCAGTACTTTCATGGACTGACCTGTGGCATAGCTTGCTTCCTATGAGAGTACAAAGCTTAAAGTCACTATGCTCTTCACTACAACCCCGTATACTGTCTTACAGTGCTTGGCTATGTGTTTAATTTTACACATCTGTTACTAAAAGGAAGGGCTAATACACCTGAACTTGATCATTAAAGGGGATGCCCTCTTTCAATCTTTCAGAACATGAGTAAACAAAACTGAAAGTGGAGACTCTGTTAAAGATGGGTGATGGACTGAACATTTAAGCACAGATATTTTAGGAATGGTGTCAGGACCAGACCAGATCCCAAGGTGAACAGTCTGATGCCATCAGGTTTGAGCAAATATTTTAAGCCCTAAGCTCTAGTCAGCGCTCGTCCTCTACGCAGCATGCCAGAGCACCTGCGACTGTAAGGTGTGAGCTTTTCATGGGGGAAACCTGCTGTGTCCGGCTGCTGTGTGTGTGTGTGTAAACACTTCTCTTGACCTTGAGACACCTCAGCTGAATGTAGCAGGAGTCCAGGTCCTCGCTAATGAGGTAACTGTCTTCTTTCACACTTAATATGTTAAGGCATTTCCCATTTGTCCAATGATTTGTTGTCACGCTATGTGTTTGCTTAACGCATAAGGCAAGCTAATGCATTCATAAATAGGGCCTTAGCACTGACTCTGTTTGGCTTTATTAAATGCTTATACATTATTTATTACACAGAGGGTGTCGCGTGAATAAGTGGTTATAATCTGCACTCTGAGCTCTGTAAGTCTGTGTCTCGGCTGCATGAATTATGTAATGTTCATTATAATTACAGCGGATTAGAAAGACATTAGTGACGAAGATCAGATCTGCTCGGTGGCGCCGCTTTTCAGCATTTTCACCGGCTAAACATGTCCCCGAATTGCCTTTTCCACATCATTTCCTATCTGCTGTAGCACCTTGAGATGGAAATAGGGGCATATTAGGGTCAGATAAACTAATTCGAAGAAGCGAATCCTTAATTGGCTTAAGAGACCAGCACTTAATGAAACCTGAAACTAGGGGAGATTTTGTTTAAATATCATTGATTTTACAGTATAAACCTGAACATAAATACCCCAGCAGCTCGCCCTGTAGCTTAAATAGGAAGTATTGATGGAATAAAGGTGGAATAGGTGATTTCTTTTTTTAGAAACCTCGCCGCTAAAGGGTGCAGACTCTGCATTCTATTCTCTTTGACCTTTAGGCCAAATGCGCTCTTGTTTACAGGGACAGCCTGGCAGGAAAGACTTTGGCAGTTTTTTCCTGTTCGGGTTGCTCACTGGTTCTTTCTGAGTGCTGTATCAATCTAATGCTAATGGTTACAGGTTAACCCTCCAGAATCCATCCAGCACATGAGTCGGTTGTGGCATTTGGGTGCAGTTTGCACTCCATTTGTGTGCTGTGTTTGCCCTCCAAAGCTCCAGTTTAGTCAGCGAAACTGTGTAGTACACTATATATGTCTAAATGATGATTGCAGATCGCTGTTTGGCTTGATCAGTCATTTGCCAAGACCGATCGAGGGCGGGGCTGGATGTCACTCAGCAGTTAAGTGCAGTTAGAGCATCAGGCTACTGATGACAGGGTTGTGGGTTTGATACCCGGGCTCGGCAAGCTGCCACTGTTGAGCCTTTGAGCAAGGCCCCTTACCCTTACTGCTCCATGGGCACTGCCTACCGCTCCGGGCACGTGCTCACTGTCACTGTGTGTGTGATTGATCACTAGTATGTATGTGATGGTGAATATGGTCCTTTCTTGGGTCAGATACGACACGCCAGACTGGCGGATACAGTGCACAGAGCAGGGTACAACACTGGCTGTAGTGGGTTTCTGTTGTGTCCTGTGACCAAGGAGCCAAATGTCATAACCAATTGATTTTTCCAGCTCTGCTTTAAAGAGATTTATCTGCCCTTGCCGTTGTGTAAAAAAAGGGATTGGGCTCATTATCATGGCAATTCATCATCATGCAGGGCTTCTGTAATTTTCTGCATTGTCTCTCATTGATTTCCTATTGATTTCTCTTTGACATCAATGAACAAATTTGCAATCATTCATGCAGCAATATTAAGTAAATTAAAACTTGTGTAAGTAATACAATCTTATTTTTAAATAAAATGAACAGTGAGTAATTAAACAGACTAGGAATATAGTCCATTAACGTTCATGGTTCTTTGTTGACCAATTGACTTCAAACATCTGCACACCAGCATTTAAATATCCCAACATTAACGATTATTTACAGTAAACATTATTTACGCCATGTTAAGATCTTAATACCTTTTAGCGTAGTGTCCGTTTACACTTTACTCTGTCCGTGAATCTGTTCGTAGGAATATGGTGTATAGTGGTTCAGCTGTAGCGGCCTATGTGATTTGCTGTGACAGACTGAAAATGGTTGATTTTTCAGACAAAGCAGTGAAATGTTAAAAACTGGTTTCCTTTTAAATGTTATTTGGAGTAATTATGGTCTAGTGTGTGTTTGTCTGCAGGAGCTGTCAAGGCTGTGTGTTGAAGCTGGAGCCTTTGTTATGTTGGATCATGACTCACCGAGATCATTAGCGCTCCCCCTGGCTCCTAATGAAAGATTAGAGATGGGAAGCGCTCTGCCTTTGTCCAGATTCTCTGCGTGAAACCAGGCACAGTCATTGTCCTACCCCTCACCTTAGAAGGCACTGGACATCTTCTGCTTGAGCCAAAGTCTCCACATGAAAGTCAGTACTGTCATTAGCCTGTCTCTCAGTTGGAAGGATCTTTGCTATGTGACATCGGAGTGCTATGTGAAATTCGAAGGACCTTTTAAACCAGGCACAGAAGCATTTAAGCATCCAAGTGGTTGTTTGATGACTTCTATGTAGAACCAATACCTTTACTTAAGGACCCCTGAAGAACACTCGTATTTTAAAGAGAATAGGACTAATCGGTCTACACTCTTTGACCTCGGTCTTTTACCATTAGAACTTATCATTTACACTAATATATACTTTACACTATATATACACTAATAATATATATAATAATCACAATGCAAGATATACATGCTTTCTTTATAACAACTGGAGGAAACATAATATAAAAAATGAAGCTTTCAGCTCGTATTCAAGACCAAGTATATTATTTTACACATGCCATAAAATATAAGGACTAGCATGAGTAATAGCATGAGTAATATGAGCGTGTTGCCAAGGACATGCTGTTAATTACTTGTTGAACAAGGCAGAAATAGCTCATCTGTAACTAGGCTAACCTCTCTAGCTTGTTACTTGGATCTAAATACAACAATAAAAATGTATTTCTCTGTTCTTAGCTACCATGATAAACTGACAAATTGACATACCATCCACTGAACAGTGGATTTTTTGTGTAGACCCCTTTGAGGGCAGTGTTTATAACTTTAGCATTATTTGACATAAATAAATAAATAAATAAAAATAAATAAATACATTTCAGGATGTTTCCAAATGTTGCTGCTAGTGCTTCCTTTGCACGACTGGTATTTTTAGCACTGTAGCAACAGTGCACCAGTATAATCTGTATGTGCATTAGGAATAAGACCTATGATATCAGCTAAAGCTTATTAAGGTTGGTCAGAATGCTCAGCCCTAGTTTTAGTGAGCTATGAGAGAGCATTAATATCAAAATACAGCATGCTTTTATTTTTTTCACACTAATACTAGTCTCAGTTCTCCTCAATGCAAGAAACGCTTGAGATTCTGGTCCGTGTTGACATAATTGCCTCATGCTTTCATGCCGCAAATCTTCCATTCTACCACATCCCGAACGGGTTTTGAAGTTTTTTAATGCGGTGACTAAGAAGGCCACTGACCAAACACATGACTTCATCACCATGCTCATGAAACCAGTTTGACATGACATTAGCTTTGTGGTGCATCATGATGCTGGAGGTAGCTGTTAGAAGATGGGTAAATTGTGGTCATTAAGGGATGCACATGGTCAGCAACAATAATTAAATAGGTGGTGGTGCTGAATGACTAACTGGTACAAGTAGGTTGAAGGTGTGCCAAGAAAACCTTCCCCACACCACCTCCACCATCCTGGACTGCTAAGACATGGCAGGTTGGGTCCATGGATTCATGATGTTGGAGCCATATTCTGACCCTACCACCTGTGTGAAATCGAGATTCATCAAACCAGGCTACAGCTGTCCAGTTTAGTGGGCTTGTTGAAACCTTGCATGGCTTTTCTGCTCACCACAGTTGTACAGAGTGGTTATCAGAGCTGCTGTCGCTTTTCTGCCAGCTCGAACCAGTCTGACCATTATCCATGGACCTCTCTCATCAACAAAGGATTTCCGTTTGAGGACAGCAGTCAAATTACTGTTAATGTTAGTTCTCACAACATTTACAGGCAAGTTTCTAGTAGGTTGTATTTCCTGGGAACCAAGATGTCATGTGTCACATGTGGTCATTTGTAATGAAATGACTGTTAACTGCTCCCATTGTGGCGAGTCAAGCGCGCTGTACCCCTCGCCGGAGTCAACCCATGGGGCACCATTGTTATGCTGCTGAGAGGCACTCAGTATGTGAGGAGTCCATTCTAGAGTACACTTTCCCTAAGGTAAGTAGCCTTCGCCCACTGTCACAGTCATATCAGAATATTATGACCACCCCTGAATGGAATGAAGTCGTCTCGGGACGTCACAGATGCCACGTGACAGGGTTTGCTGCATGTGTAAATAAGCGAGCCCACCAGTCAGTTGTAGCGGAGCGCAAAACGATCGTCATGAGCAAAGAGTGCAATTTGACTGATGTCCAAAAGGGCATGTATAATAATAGGGTACCTTTAACTTTGTGGGATGTTCTAGAGCCGCCATAGTAAAGGTGTACTGAGAATGCGTGCCTCCATAACAGTGGTGCCCAGAGGGGAACGATGACTCTGCGAAGGGTACAGAACCATCCACGCACCAGTGTGGACCAGTTCACTTCTATAATGAACACTTTTCATTACCTAATACTGTCCTAATATACCTAATATGATTACAAAGCAATGTTTTGTGCCATCATAATCATCCCTTTAATCACTTATTACAGAGACAAAATTCTAAGATACGGAATTGTCTAAAGCCTACAAATGTAAAGCTGAGCTATGCTTCAGTTATTATCATAGCCTGAATCGCTAATGATTCCATGGAAACAAACTGTTCAGCCTCCAGAGAGTAGTGAAATGAGGAATAGGACATCAGCTGCTGCTGTCCTTGTTTCACAGAGGAAATCGATGGGAGAAGGCCAGACAAAATACATGTTATTATATTTCCAATATTAATATATTCTGGAAGGCTTGTCTGCATTAAGGTGGCTCCCATTCAAGCTCCGCCATATTCTAGCACCCAATATATGCACAAAGAGACTTGATATGGCATGAAGCAGTGATCCAATTCTTTTTTTAGGATAGGAGGAAGAAGAACACTGACATATCCAATCCTAGTTCAAATGAAATCACAGTGTAGAACCTATTAAAATGGGAAATTACCCCAGACCCTGTTGTGAAATCCTGTCCAAATCAGGCTGTTGAGTGTGTTTGGGCATGTGATCTGAATGAACTGGTCTCTGTGTATTTCCCAGAATCCTTGAAGGTTAATAGGATGTCCACTGGGGCTGGGAATCTATAAATCAGGAGGAAAGCAATAGCTCATCAGTGTGCCCTCTTCACCCACGGGTTGGTAGCTTCTCATTTATTCATTACCAGCAATGGTCATGTGTTTGTCTCCGTATTGGACCGGATAAAGAATCGTTTAACGTCACAGAGATTCCTTGACCTTCTGACCCCTCCAAGTTGTCACTGGATAGGTTTAACCGCTGAGTGGCAGGGTGAAAGAAGAGGAAGAAAGAGAGAGACGCAGATAGAGAGAGAGTGAGAGAACAAGGAAATGTCTATAAATTCTTTCTATATTAAATCACACAAATCTAATGACTTAAGTCAGGTGATTGGTTTCCTACGTCTTCAGCCCATTCAGCCCACTTAGAGTGCACTCGTCTAATCTCCCAATCCTCCCAATCCACCTTTCCATTCCTAATCAGCTGTAATCTTTGCCGCGACTGCGGCATCTTGACCTAGGTGATCTTTTGCCTTTCATTTTAGATTTCACAGGCCGAGTCTGTTGATCTGTTGTTTGCGACAGAGATGCCACATAACTCCTCCTTTAGTCACTGACCTTCCTCCCTAATTAGGCAAGTCCTTTGACCCAGCTGCTTGGCCTTTGGAAAGAATAATAGCAGGTGTCCTTTAGCCCTCTCTAGGATCAGACCGAGGTTACTTAAGAAGATTGAGCTTTAAAGAAGGTCAGTAGGTGGCTTTGGATTATTGTAATGGCTTTTGTTTCGATTGTTGCCATGGTAGGAATTATTCAATTAATGCAATAATGTTGCAATCAGTCACAGTCAGCAGAGATTTGACTGAGTGTTAAGGCGGTGTGAAAAAGGTGTTCGCCGATTATGTGTGATTTTCTGGTACTGCACTGAGAGAACCCTGGACAAATGACTTGGCTTTTCCAACTCAAATACATGCAAATTTTTAAATGTTTGATCACCCCTGGTATGTAATTCTTGAAGGTAAAATAAACACACATCCAGATAACCTTTTTTATGACGCACAATTACTGTTTATTTGCTGAATGGATCATATTTGGGGAAAGCATGCTGTAGAGTGTTGTTGCAGGAGCAGTGGTGGCTCAGCGGTTAGAGCTTCGGGCTAATGATGACAGGGTTGGGGGTTTGATACCTGGGCTCGGCAAGCTGCCACTGTTGGGTCCTTGAGCGAGACCGCTTACCCTCTCTGCTCACGTCTCGGTACGTGTGTTTGATCACTAGTGTGTGCAATGTTGCGTTTTCACTGCACTTACGATTTAAAGGCCCAATTCCATCTGTGTCCAACACAAGTGGTAAACATGGTAGTATTGTCTTGTTGCTATGGTTGCTTTAAAGTCAGTAAATAAACAGGAAGCGTTTTGAAATACCAGAAAATACCGTATTTGAAGCAACATTATATGAGAGCTGGTATATCTTGCTCCCGGACTCTCCCTATATAGTATACGGGTATAGTATAATTCACACCTTGACACACCCCTAAAGGACAAGCTTTACAGTGCATTTCTGGACTTTTGAGAGATACAGAACCATGTGACAATAAGCATGTGGACATGGCTCGCTTTACCAAGGTTATGTAGTGCAGTTAGCAGCATGTTGAGCCTAGAGAATCAATGAGGGGACATGCTACTCTCACTATTACAGGTCTGTGTATGTTTATGTAAAAATGTAACATAATGTTGCTTTAATTTAGTTTTTTTGTACAGGATTGTTTTACTGATAGAAAATATTCAAATGTGTCTTTTTACCAGGGGTGCCCAAACTGCCCAACTTGACCGTATACTGAATGAAACTAACGTTTATTTGATCTGGATAAACCCACGCCATTTGCCTTGTTACTGCATGATGTCATTTCTTAGGTTGACTGGATGAATTCTGTTTATATTACATGAATTATACATATTTTACCTTTGACAAAACAACAAAAATAATAATCCATCTATCTTTTTATCATTTTCTTTCTGGTCAGGCAGGTCTGGAGTCTACCAAGGATCATTAGGCACAAGGCAGGAATACCACCTGGACAGGGGGCCAGTCCATTGATGGGTACCACATCCACTCATTCACTTACTTAGGGGCAATTAAGCGTTGCCAATTCACATTCAGTTTTTTGGGAGGTTGGAGGAAACATTACCGGAGTACCAGAAAACACCAATGCAGACAAATCTGACCACACCAAAAGCAAAATGAAAATATCAATAAATCTAAGTATTGCGATATTATGTTTTCCAATACTGTATTGATTTTCATAAACACAGTAATTAATTTTTTTATTAATAGTTTACATGTAAAAATTGCTTTGCAGAAAGTGATTCATTTTGTGTTGTTTTTTATAACCCTCGGCCACTAGAGAGCATTGTTCAGCTTTCACTGTTCTGATTACATAAAAATAAATAGTTTTTTTTATTATTCTATGGCAGTTTTCCTAAAAAAAGTCATATATCTTGCTTAAACGTTGCTTACAGTATTGAGGGGATGACACTGTACTTTGCATTGTATTTTTTTCATACAGATGGATCAATGGCACCGATACTGACATTCTGAGTATCGTCCGATTCCAATTCCAATCCCGATAGTTATTCTTTAAGAACTACTGTCGTTAAAAACGAGTGCTTTGCATTTTACTTCACACTGGATGAGCATCTAAGAGTAGACCATCATGACAGGACGAAACACACAGCTACCAGCATGACATCACATGCTGTGGGTGTGCTCTGTTTTGGACTGGATTTGTTAGAGAGGATTGCAGTCGGGTTCATTCAATTTGCCTTTCAAAATCGATCCAGTGTTTTCTGACACATAATACTGACCTGTTGTCAATACCCATTCATACTGACATGCCAGCTTTAATTCTGCACATGCACTCAGTAGTACTGACCGTCACATGAAACAGAGGATAAATAAATCCTTTTGATGTTTGCCAAAAAGTACAGGATGCTGGGTCAGTTGCTAGGACGCAGCAGATACGTCACCTTGGCATGGCAACATGCCGTTCGGTGCGCAACATATAATCAATCATGTGCTTAAATAAATTAGCAACATATGAATAAAAAACAGTAATAAGACCTGCTCGGTGTGTTAAGGTGGACGTGGTCAGTGGCTCCTGTGGTTTTGTCAGTGATTAGATTGTCTTTCGGCTTGTGAATATGATCTGGATTAACACCCCCACTCTTTTTTCCCCCCTCTTTTTTTCTGGTCCTCCCATCCCCCTTTCAAATTAGGCAAACTCTGGTTACACAGCTGCCAGGTCCAGCCTTTCCTTGTGTGCCTTCAAATCTTAATAAGCCTCTGATGCAAAGAGCGCCAATCTCTGTGAAAATTGTGCAGCACCCGCTCCTTTTTTTATCTTCCCAGTCTTCCTCAATCCCTTTATATTCCTGTCTGTTGAGTCCCTCGCCACTGGATGCACACAACTTGCGCTCTCTCGCTCTTCCCATCTCTCTCGCTCTCCCTCTGAGTGCATGCCTGTTTCTCTCTCTCGCTCTCTCTCTCTCCATTCCCGCTCTCCCTCTGTGTACATGCCTATCTCTCTCTCTCCCTCACTCTCTTTCTGCCTCCCGCTCTCCCTCTCTCTCTCTCACACTCTCTCGCTGCTTCCCACTCCCTCTCTCTCTCCCCCTCGCTCAACACACGCACATCTCCTCTTCTACCTCACACACACAGAAAGACGCTCAGGCACCGCTGCTGCTTCGCTGCTTGCTCTCCCTTTGTGTGTTTTGGTTGTTGTTGTTTTGTTTTTTTTTTTGGTTCTTTCACCCAATCAGGAAAGTTGTTTCGCACCGGAGCGACCGGAAACAATGCCTGGCTCCTGACCACCAGCGACTGGATTAGCCGGCTATTTCTGAGCACTAATGAGATTTCGCCGGCCGTAGCAGACATGGACGGTGGCGCCGAAGCAGCACCTTTCCTCCGGCTCCTCGGGGTTCCCTCTCAGTCCCCCAGCGCTGGGAATGGCGCTCTGACAGCTACGCCGGGCACCACAGGTCTGAACGCTCACCTGTTCCAGCTCTTTTCCTTCTAACGCGAGTACAGCCGGCGGACAAGATGAAGTACCAGAAATACATCACGGTGATGCAGATGGCCATGGGAGTGACCGCCTCCAACAAAGACAACTGCCTGCCTCCGAAGAGACAGCTGTGGTGAGCATGACCAGAAGTGTGAGAGAGTGTGGGAGAGAGTTGTTGTGGAGTGAGGAGAGGAGTCAGGTGGGCAGGTTGTTAACAGAAAGGAAAGAGCGACGAAGAAAAAGAGAGAGGGAGAGAGAGAGGGAGAGAGGACTGTGAAGAGAGTGTTCAGTCTCAAGCGGCACAATTAGCTCCGTTAACCGGGTTGTCATGGGGAACACGAGCGCACTACTCCACCACTCCGCAACTGTTTGCTGAAGTGAGGCACGCTCGTTCTCCCTCTCCCTCTCTCTCTCTCTCTCATTCTCTCTCATGCTCTCTCTCTCCTTTTTGTTTTGTTCACTCTGCCAGTTTCTCTCTGACTGTCTCTTCTCTCTTTCTACCGTGTTCTCTCTCTCTCTCTCTCTCTCTCTCTACACCTGTATTTTTCTGTTTCTCCATCTTTATTTATCTTGGCATCTCTCTCTCTTTTCTCTTGTTCACTCTCTCTATGTCTCTTTATCTCTGTCTTTCTCTCTTTCTGTTGTTTACTCTGAGCCTCTCTTGCGCTCTCTGTCTCTCTCTCGCTCTCTCTCTATATATACATATATATATTTATCTCTCTCTCTCGCTTACTGGTTTATTCTGCCTTTGTTATTCTCTCTCTCTCTCTCTCTCTCCCTCTCCTTCTCCCTCTCCCTCTCTTTCCTTCTCCCCCTTTTGTAACAGTGTTTCCTCTGTAATTCTGTCACTCTGAAGGGGTGTCCACGTTGTTGGTTGCACATGCTGTTCCCGTTGTTGCTTTGGGTCTTTCAACCCACACGTGCACGCGTCGTGTTTCTGTTGACCGATCGATCAAAGCGCCGCTCCTCCAAACACAAAGGCTTGCAACCTGGAGACGGAACCCACCCCCCCCATGACATCACCGCGTCCACTCCAAATGACTAATTAATTAATCTGCGTTCTTCCAGACTGGGGGTGAATAATCCACGTCTTGTGTAGAATTAATGGGATCATATCTATTTTTTATTTATTATTGTGTTTTTTATTTTCTGAATATCCAGTTTGCCTTCACTTGTTGTTCGGCGCTCCTGTTGTGCCTGAGAAAAAACCGTGAGCGCTTATTATGAGCCGATATGAAGGCAGGCTTGCGCGCCCGCGCCGTGTCACTGCCATTCACAGCTCTGGAGCAAACAAAGGCACCTTACCGTAAATCAACGCTCATTGCTCTGTTTCATTATCCTAATGACGGACATGCTCATTGGTTTTCTATTGACTTGATTAAGGAGGAGCCGCTTTCCATCGAGAATGACAGTCAATCACTGTGCGTTTCTCTCTGTGCGCCCTGTGCGTCCTTAACACACCCTTTTCACCCAGCTCAAACCTGTTCAAACAGCCACTCCAATACAATCCCCTGATCTGCAACAGCTGTCATTCTTCGATATTCTCCATTAATGTAGATTTACCATGTTGAGACCTCTATTGATGTTATTATTATTATTATGTTATTATGTAAGGCATTTTAAGGCCATTCTTACTAATAGAGGGAACTCATTACAGATTAGACATAAAAACGGATTATGGATTTCGACTGACAATACACCCAATACAGCTAGAGTTTTACCTTTTGAGCATTTGACAGCGCTGTGTCCTCAGCACACCATGGTGTGCATGTTAACATACTATACTATAGTACAGTTATAGTACTATAGCCTCCAGCAGACACTTTCATTGCTTTCATGTTAAAGGAATGAAATCCTTAGGGATGGGAATTGTGGGCGGAGGCTGTTTTCCAGTATTTTTCTTGTACATGTTTCTGTCGATTGAGGCAAATGTGTAATAATGGATCAATTAGGAATGGGTTGCGAAAAAATCAGATTTTTATCCCTGTAGGGTTCCTAAATTCCTAAAATGCAGATATTTTCGTGTAGTAGCTCAGCTTTACCTAAATGTTCTGGTTCTCTGGAGGACAAATACACATATACATATTAGGTTGAAATAGCGGTCAAATCTGAACATCTGTGCGAATCTTGCTTTATCTGCTAACACTGATATGATTCCGAAATCGTTGTGCATCCACAGCTGTCGGATGTGTCTGTTGTTAACCGTGAGTACTAGGTTTGAATGCTGATGTTGTATCCCATGGGATTTAAAGCGTCCGTCTGTAAGTTTTGGGAATGTGGGGATTTGGAGACCTCTCTGGTGAGAATGTGTAATTGCATTGAGCATGCAAAACAGTACTTTAAAAAAAAATTGCACTGTGTTCTCCTTTCAGAGCAGATAATCTAAACATTGCAAGTTTCCATTAGGTCATAGTTTCTTTGGTTTGGCAGTGGGTGAATGAGCAGATGAAGACTGAGTTTGCCGTTCTGATATCTCTACGTTCACAGCAGCTCTCGCAGTAGCCATTCTGATTATATCAGCGTCATTAGCAGCACCATGGATGCTCAGGTAGCTAGCAAACGCTGCTGGATCCTCTTTTAGAGGCTGTGCATGTGATGTAAGTATGGAAAAGCCTGACATGGCCATGAAAACTCATGGCCAGGGAAAACCTACCAGACAACTCAAAATTTATAACTCAAAAAGACAACTGCTTTCAATTTCAGAATGTAAAAAAATAAATCTTAAGGACTGCTGCTTTAAACTGAAAGACAAAGGGTGTTGATCCTTAAGGGGGAGCTTCTTAGACTCCACTGTATGGATTACTACTGAGCTCTAAGTATTTTACCAATACAGTTAGTGATGTCTGACCTGTATTGGCAGTGCAGTAAATTGGACATGGTTACTACTGGAGCACATTAAGAAATCAGTGGAGAGCTAATGACTTGGCATTTTTGAAGGGTGTCCTATAACTCAGGCCTCTTGGGCTGAGCAGGACTTTTGTACCATTCATAAGGACTTTCTGGGCCAGTTAAGTGACTTCACACCTTGGTTTGGGCAGTTTTCCTCCCACCTGCTAAGAAAGTGTGTGTGGCTGTTGTTATTTGTTGTGTTATATAAATTAAGATGCTATATAACTAATAATTAAAAGTTTATTTATTGATTTACTTATTTTAATTTAGGTCTGCAAAATATATTGTTTCAGCATCTGCATCGCAATGTGTGCATACACAATAGTCCTTTCAGGCAATGGCTACTTCAGTGAAGTACTGCTTCGTCCAGAGGAAGCGACACTACTGTGCAAATTCCTGGGGGGCCAAGCTGCAGGGAGGCGGGGGGAGTGAGCAGGTGCTAGGCTAAAGGCTAATTCTAGTAAGCCCTTCTACAGTCTCTGCAGCTAGCTAACCGACACACTGTTCTGAATGAACACGCAGAGAGGATCCGGAGAGGACAGCAACACTATCCACTGACGCTCTGGAATAATTACAAAAAATAATCTATGTTCTCGTTACAATGCTAAGAACAAAACTATGCTATGCTGTACCTCATACCTCATCATTTTTTCTCACAACCTCTGTATATTAAAGGAAAAACAGTGTTTCATTCTAAGGCAAAATAACAGGCTTTTGGAGCATTTTCACCCCGACGAAGTCACATGCTTACTATTTATACATCAAACAACAATGTAAAATGCTTTTTTAAAAACCCTTCTTTTGTTTTGTAGAGGATGATGTGCCTCAAATTCCTGAGGGCTATATAAGCTTGCTCCATCCTCTGTCTCATACACTCTAAGTAAAAAGGGTTTTACATATCCGTGCTGTCCAATGAAGACCACATATCCCCATTTTTGTGCGTTTTTGGTTTTCTGTAGCTGCTCTGTACACTGTATCAATAATTCTGGATGAATGACCAGTAAAAATTCTCTAAATTACTTGGAATAAACCTTGACAACATTGACAACATTGACTTCCATTCAAAGTTAAGAATGGTTTTCAATGGACAGCACCGATATGTAGTACTGCACAATGATGTTTCTATAAAGACCTATTCATAAAAGAATATATATATATATATATATATATATATATATATATATATATATATATATATATATCCATTGCCATTATTATTATTATTATTATTATTATTATTATTTGCTTTGGAAGTATTTTAATTACCTTATTTTTAGGGTACAAGTGTCTAGTCCCTAAGGAGAAGTATTGCTAATAGAATATACCTAGAGAAAGGAAACATGAACCTATTGACACTATACCTAATGCCATGCGTGGGCTAGAAGGGTATAAAGCCCCCCAGCATTGAGCTGTGGAGCAGTGGAGAACTGTGTTCTCTGGAATGATGATAGTGCTCTATTCAACACTCTTGGGATGAGCTGGGGAGTTGGGGATGAGCTGGGAAAATGATCATCAAATATCCTAAATACATCCTCACTAACGCTCTTGTACCGAATGCAATCAAATCCTCACCGCAATGCTCCAAATTCTAGTACAAAGCCTCCCCTGAACGCGAACTCCAAAAAAAAAACAGGATACTTTCTGTTTTAATACCCTGATTACGGAAGAAACAACGAATGAGCAGGTGTCCCAATACTTTTGTCCATATGGTGTACGTAGTGCTAAAAGGGTAATAGTGGTAACCTTTTTGTTGCTATATCGAATCATTTAACTAGGTTCTATAAAGAACTGTGTATTTAAGGTTTATCACTGTAGAGAAGAGCCATCTGAGCATGCAAGCGGTTCTACGAGCTGTTATGGTTCTACATGGTTCTACAGCAAAGAACCCTTTAGAGAACCGCTACTCGTAAAAGTGCACAGAGGACATGAGCATATATGTGTATTGAATGTTTTGCTCATCCCATAAGACAGTTGCTCTACCCTTAAGAGAGCCTCAGAGGTGGGTCTGTGTGTCACCCCCCCCCCTTGCACCCCCCCTCCTCCTTCCCCCTTTAGTGACAGAGGCAGAGTCACGTGCGGAGTGGAGGGGGATGGGGCCGCCATCAGAAGTGCATTACAGTATTGCCCTAATAGTATTGGAGCCAGGCCCAGCTCGTGCTGGGCGCTGTAATGAAATGCTAGCGTGTGGTCAGATGGAGCTGACCGTTGTTTCCCAGTCCCTCATGTCTGCCTGTCTGCCTGTCTGTCTGTCTGTCGGCCTGCCCGCCCGTCTGTCCATCTGTTCTGCTGCTCCCTCCACGGTGGAACATGCCTCTGTTCAACATTTGCTTAATGATGCGTCAACACAGTCTAATCGATTCCCCCCCAACACACGCCACACTACACAAAACCATAGGCATATGTAGCCACACACTAACACAGACTCACACGGCACATACACATAGACACACACACACACACACATGTGGATTTACATACAAATACAACAGCAACACACACTTGCACACATTTCTTTACATGCACACACACACACACACGCACACACATCTTAACCCTTAAATACATATCATGGGTCACTGCCTGTGACCTCATACCCCCCCCCCTCCTCATCTAGCTTCTTTTCTCAGATTGGACACAGACAAACTACCATGTGTAGGAAATGTGTTGCTAAGCAACAACGGTGGTCGTTTTACAGTGAGCTGTTGCTAATTGTTATTGTTAGATCTGAAAGAGTGTTCAATTTAATTTGGCAGTCATGGTGGTGGAACAGCATCTTTTGGCAGAAGAAAATGACCATGTTATAGTTATGGTCAGTAAGTAATGGCCAGTAATGCTGGCATTACAGTAAGGAGCTGTTCATATGTCAGCAGACTGTATTGGTTCGTAACAAAACATGCCGGGGTGCTGACACTATGACCCGGGGATCACAAGTTTGTGCTGCTTTGCCATCGGCAGTCGGAGCCCAAGAAAGCACAATTGGCCATCCTCTCCCTGGGTGGGTATCACTCCCATTGTGATGCTGCCCAGCACAGGCGTCTGTTGGCTGATACATCAGAGCTGAGGATCCTATGCTTTCCTTCGAGCGCGTTGGCTGCCTTGTGATGCTGTCTGACCTGGCATCTGTTGGACTATCACAGCCAGGGATACTTTCCTCCGAGCATGTTGGTCGGCTAGTGAAGCTTCATTGGCATCAGTTCGAATAGAGGTGGTGACTGACTTCTAATGTATCAGAGAAGACATGTGCTCGGCCTCACCCTCCTAGTGTTGGGAGCTAAGTGACAGGGGGAGTGAGTGGGTGGGTTAATGGGCTCAGCTAAATTGGGAATAAAATTCACAATATCTATA
The DNA here is from genome assembly GCF_030463535.1 of Salminus brasiliensis. Taxonomy (NCBI): domain Eukaryota; kingdom Metazoa; phylum Chordata; class Actinopteri; order Characiformes; family Bryconidae; genus Salminus; species Salminus brasiliensis. The sequence goes on along the minus strand of NC_132902.1, from coordinate 13,166,358 downwards.
AATATATGTAAAAATATATATGTATTAAAAAAATAAAGGCGCTGAGCGACTCCACTAATGATGTGTCAGTGCGAAGAGCCTTTTAAATTCATAAAAAATGTGATGGTTCATTAAACCTTTAAAAGGTTCTAAAACCAAAAGTGGTTCTTCTATGCCGTTGCTCAGAGAACCTTTTGTAGCACCTTTATTTTCAAGTGTGGTGGGCCAGTGTGGAGCTGATGCCCATGTTTGAAGTCTACAGAGTCTACAGAGCGCCAGCTTATAAAGCTTTTAAAGCTAGCTGGTGTGGAGCCAGTGCAGTATTAAATTGGGAGGAAAATGGTTAAATAAATAAATAAATAATGTATATATTCAAAAACATATGTAGATATAATATAGATGCAGAAAGAGGCCGGGTTGTGGGAAAACATTTCAGGATCTCTTTCACAAAGCTCCAGGAATTATCAAATTATCTCGGGAAAGCCGAAGTTGTTGTGGTGTGTTGTAATAACGGTAAACTGAGTAAATATTAAATAATAAAAGTTCTCTTGCTCAAACATGCCAAGTACGTACAAACAGTTTGCAAAAGCAGATGCAAGGGGTGAGAAGTGACAAGACTGACATTTCACTGACAGTTCCTCGCCTCAGTTGCCCTGGTGATGAAATCTTGTGTACAAAGCATCCTTAACCCTACACAGACATGTGTCCTGCTGTCGGCCTGTTTAGCTTAGTCATTGTCCCAGAGTCCGTTACTTATTGTCCTTGGCCTGTGGCCGTGTGTTTTCCGTCAGAAACCCGCATGTTCGCTCTATGCCAGCAGAGGAGTAAGCAGCTTTCGGCTGGTCTTATGGCACTGAGGGGAGGCAGATTACACTGGGTTTAATGATTCACCATTCCCCCACCCTCACCATTCCCGTCCCCGCGCGGGGGGGGGGGGGATCTGGCGGGAGTATTGAACAGGGAGAGCAGGTGGAGGTTTATTGAAGTCAAGTGAGTTTAATTGGCCGATTCTGCTGGTTCAAACGTGCCCCAGTGTGTGAAAGAGATGGAGGAGTTATCAGTAAGGGGGGGGATTAACTGCATGAGATGGACATTTTGATCATTTCTGGTACTTTTTTAAATATCACATAGTGTTTGAATATTCCACTGAGACATTCTACTAGGACATGTCCTCGCCTACCTTGGCTGCAGACTATAGTTCTGCAAAATAATTTATTGTATTAGTCATGAATACCTGACGTATGTTCACACATCAGACTATTCATTTGATTAAGGTTATTAATAATTTGATTAAGTCGAATGAATGATCATTTCCCAAGTAAATAATTTCCTTTATGTATAAGTTGTAGTGTATTTGTAAGTGTACTATTTCAATACTACTTGGGACTAAAATTGGCCCACCTTTTAGTTTATAAACACATATTTTAAGTGTACTTTAGGTGTAAGAGCAGTAAACTTTGAGTACACAACTAGTTTACATCTAGGCTTTATTTTGTACTGCAGCTATTCTGTGAACTACACAGAAGTAAGTAAACTTATAGGTGCTAGTTATACACTTCTAGCCCACTTTTTGTTTTATAAAAGTATGTTCTTAAGTAGACCATATGTGTCAGAGTAGTAGACTTTGAATATACAACCAGTTTACATCTACCCATCTTCTTATCTGCTTCTTCCTGAGGCTAGATGCAATTTAGCATGTCCAGTTTACCTACCATATACTCTTTAGGGGGGTAGGGGGAAGCCGGGATACCTAGTGGAAACCTGCGCAGACACTGTGGTCAAACAGGGGATTGAGCCCACATCCCAACAACCTAGGTTTATTTATTGCAATTTACTACTAAAAGTGGACTACTGTTAGTTTTTTTTAGTTATATACTATACATCTATCCCACTTTTTTGTTTATGTGACTGTTTTTTATGAACATGAAACTTAGATTTCATTTGAACTTAAAAATATACTCCTAGATTCCATTTAGGTATTATTTTTTACATTTGAAATATTTTTTAAACTTACTTAATGTTTTTCCTTTCCTTTTACTCTTGGACCAGAACTATGAACCACACAGAGATACTACCAGTTACTCTTAGTCTGCATTCATATGGCAGAGGTTATTCTACAGAAAACTCGCTTCTGAGTAAGCAATGGGCAGTGCTTTGGCTGTGATGTGGCAAGTTTAAAGACACATCATGCTTTACATGGAAATAACGAGTGAAATGAAAGAAACAAGCAATTTGCATCCTAATGATTTAAAATGATGTTATGTGTGTGATATTCATCTTTCAGCAGAAGATTTAAGTAATAAAAATGCCTGAAACTGTAATAACAGACATTATCATTATCATTGTCTGTCATCATGATCAGTGTGGCCACCTACTTTTTTCATCAAGCCTGTCTACAGAAATATATACAGTAAATTAATATACAGGATATGCATTGAACATACTTCTCTGTCCAGAGTGATGCCTGATTAAAAAGATCGTTCACTCAGCCATTGCAAATGCTTGCAAATTCCCCAAATTCTCGAATCTCAAATGCATAATTCACTTGCGCTCTCCCCTGAATATCAGGGTAGCCATGGCCTAAAGGTCAGAAAAGGAGGCTTGGGACCAGGAGGCTGGTTGAGTCCCCAGGCCCATCATCCGTGGCTGAGGTGTCCTTATCCCCCAACTGCTCCCTGGGTGCAGAGGTGGCTGCCCACCGCCCCAGGCATTTGTTCTCACTGCCCTAATTGTGAGTGTGTGTTCACTGCCACAGATGGGGTAAATATGGTGCTTTTATTCACACTGAACTTGGCTAAATCAAATATGAATATCAGGTTTTTAGACAAACCACACCCATGCCTGTTAGCGACAGACACTGCTGAGACAGAATGTGTGTGTGTGTGAGAGAAAGAGCTTACACACTGTCATCAGACATACACAGTGCTTCCCAGCATGTGGCCACTAACACTCAATATCCAGTTGTGATAATCTGTTCATCAGTAGTTAAAATGAACAGCCTTCCACAACTAGGCTAACCTGAAATGATCCCTGAGCCTCTCTCTCTCTCTCTCTCTCTCTCTGTCTTTCTTTCTGTCTGTCTCTCTCTCACACACACAATTATACAGTCTGCTTCTCTCTATTTCTCTTATTTTCAACCCCCCCCCTCTCCCCTCCCTTCTCTACTAGACTTCACCAGTCACGTCTCCTCACACTCTGTTTTTTCCACTGCCAAAAAAAACCCTCTAATCAAGCTCTCACAGACAGCGGCCCTCTTTCTCTTGCCAAAGTACCTTCACTCTATTAAGTGGAACTTCCTTTCTTACCAGCTCCTATAAAAGATCTGCCCACAGGGAACAATAACAAACACTCGTCTTTTGCCGTAAGCAGACGCCAAAGAAAAAAGCCTGATTGCTCTAATCTGTGAATCAGACACCGGCAGCCATGGCAACTCACAGCAAGAGAGATGGAGATGGAGTCAGACACCAAATGGCAAAAACCGAGTCAGAACATGACATACAGGCCCGCGAGACCAACCAGCACAGCCTTACCCAGCCTTGCGAGTGCTCTCTTGCTGTCGCCCTCCGTATCACTTTTCCATTGACAATGTACTTGTGCTTTTGCCAAAGCAAGCACCTGATCTTCAAATGTTTTTCTACCAAAGTTCTTCTCCTTGGCTGTTAGAATCGATGTCTTTCTGCTCTCGTAAACCTGCTGGTCCAGAACCAAGGAACCAGGGATAGGAGCGAGCATCTGCCATTTTTCAAAAAAAGAAGAAGCTCAAAGAAAAAGGTCTTCCTCATTGCACAGCAGCAAAACCAGTGTATGCCCCCCAAAAATGCTAATTAAGAAAGAAAAAGTATGTCAAATCCAGCCTGTAAATCTTAATATGTCTCATTTTGAGATTGTTGTACAAATCTTTTTGGTGTTTTTCACTTTTTTATTAATTTTTTTAATGAATATTTTCATTTCTATTCAGTTTTCCTCCCCAAGTGTAGATCACCCAATTACCCAACCCACTGGTCAGTACTGTCACCCAGTCACAGTGCGTATCCTGCGACGGAGCAATCAATGCCACCGGGCAACCAACACACTCGGAGGAAAGCGTTGGGTATCCAGCTCTGATGCGTTGGCTAGAAGATGCCCCAGCCGACAAACATCACACAGAAGTAATGTGAGGAGAGAGAGAGAGCCATCTACCCACCCAGTGAGAGCAAGGCCAATTGTGCTCTCTCAGGCTCCGACTGCTGATGGCAGGGAGCATAACCCATCACTTTTTGTCGGTCCACTTGTGGATGTTTTAAAAAGGTACTTTTTTCATGAGGGTTTAATAAGGTCTACTGCACATATAGAGTGCTCATATGTGTCTTTATATATGGGGCCCTATCTTACACCTTGCACAAGGCACGTCGCGATGCTCATTGCTATCTTACAACCAGCCAACAGTCTATTTTTGCGCCTTCCGTCTGCGTTGCTTAAATAGCAGCTGTGCTTCTGAATATCTCTACGCCGATGGGAGTGGTGCTCTCGAAATGAGGTGTGTTCAGGTACATTTTTGACAACGGAAAACACAGGTGTGTCACTCACCGAAAACAACCTAGGCTATCATTAACAGTCGGACGTTTGTTGCTGTCTTGGCAGTGAATTGTCAACACAGGCGCGTGTCCAACCAGCTCTTAAAGGGATTGGCAAGTGATAGCCACGGTTTATTGCTGGTTACACCCAAAACACACCCACGATTGACTAAGAGACTTAGTACATGCCTTTTGCGTGTTTGAGCTGCGCAAGACATACTTGTCCCGCCGTTACAATGGCAAGGACACACTGATATGCTCTAAATCAGGTTGTGTGGTCGATGGCTCGCCAAAAGATCTAAAATAGGGTCCCATGCAGTTTCTTTCCGTCTAGCTTTCATATCAGCTCTCTAATTACATTGCTTACCATCTCAAATGACGAGGCTCATTACAATTTAGTAAGCCTGGTTACAAGTTGGTGGGGGTTGGGGGGAAGCCTTCAGTCTTTTTGAAGCTTTTACCCTTGCGCCAGCAGACCATCTGTGCTGACAGTCGGATCCAATCAAGCTGCTGGTCTGGACGTTTACTACCAACTTGGAATAGTTGGAAAAAGGGACAAATTGGAGGTCAAATGACCTACTGTTATTGTGGTAATTAAATGTAACCCCATAATGTTTAAACACCATTTAATGATTTACATCAACATTCATACATTCTGTATCCACAGCTGTTCCTCTTGTACCTGAAAACACAAATACAGTGTCAAAAGTTCTGCATTTTCCACTTGTTTCAGTGGACTATGATAATACTTCAGAAAAAACAAATAATAATAAAATATTAACTACAACCTGTAGCTCTTATTGGTTAATGAGGATAATCCCTTGTTATGCACGGGCTGAGTAGACGCTGTTGCTCTGGGTTCTGGTGCTAGCTTTGCCCTTGTTCCCAGAGATCCCACCATGGGGCCTGTCCGCCGTCGCTCCCTGACCGTTGCACTGTCATGTCTGATACACGTCTGTCTGCCTAATCTCTCCCTCCATCTGTCGAAGCTGTCTGGCCCACCTAATCAGCGCCACGATCCCTGTCACACTCCTGGTCACCCTGTATCAAAGCGCCCAGGCTCCGATTGTGCACAAAGTTCTTGCGTATGTGAATCAACCCCCGCAACTATTATCTCGCAGCGCGGTCCCCGATGACTTCTGAAAGGTGCCCACTTGGTTAAACGTGATTTGTTTTGTTTGTCCTGTTTGTATTGTAAGCGCATTGGCAACGTTAATCTGGCATAAATGCGATGTGACATGCTGCTCCAGTCATCCCCCTGCTCCTGAGGGACGAGGTTCAGGGTCACGGGAGCATGAAAGACGTCATGTCCTGTTCGCGTAGGCCAGGAGAGCCGCCGGGAACACATTCCGACGATTGCTGATGATTTGTGTTTTGAGTTTCTCTCATGAAAATAGTAAAAACGAAGCACTACTTAATGCTGGTAGATGTGACGTGTCAGAATCGGCTAGCTTTTCTGCAGTGAGTGACACTAGAGCTGTCCTACTGTTAAAATACCATATTCATGCTGTGTGACCCTTAGGAATCCAGTGGTATGTGCCTAAAAATAAGGTAACAGACCTGTTGTATAGGGGACCATCTGTTGATCATTTGTCAGGTATTCCCAATACTGCAGTCCAGACATCCTAATCAAGACACTCCAAGTCTTCATAAGCGTCTGATTCCCTGAGCAGGAAGAGTTAGAGTCAGAACCTCTGAGAGTTCTGCAGGTGATTGCCAGACCTGACCCAAGCGTTTTGTACTATAGAAGTACTATATTTCCCATGATGCAAATCTCTCAGAGTGTGAAAGTCCTTCAAGGAGAGTTATGTAACAAGTACAAGTGCTAAGATTTCTGATGGACTGGCAGATTTAACTTGATACCCGATGTCTTTGATACAGTGCTGCTCTGCAGATTTCCCTCTGGCTAGGAATGGCAACAGTCCACTGTGTCATATGAAACTTTTGTTTGGAAACACCTTGTGGTTAGCTTGAAGTCACGGAAAACGGCAGAAGAACATTGTGACAGCTTCACCTTAATCTTCCATTTAGCTGAACAGTGTTTTCCAGGATTCATTGTGGTTTTTAGTTGCGTGCACCAGCTTTTTAACTAGTGGTCTAGAGGGAGTAGTACTTTAGTGTCTAGTCCCTGTAGAGAAGTACTACCAGCAGAATAGGAGCACATAAACATGAACCTATTAGCAACTTGCCTAATGCCAGGTGTGGACTAGAGTGGTATAAAGCCCCCCAGCATTCATCCAATACTTTTGGGAGTTGGGGATGAGGCAGCGTAGTGACCATCCAACATCCTGACCTTATTTAACACTCTTGTCGCTGAATGCAATCAGAATTCTCACAGCAATTCATCAGAATCCAGTAGAAAGTCTTCCCTGGACAGTGGAGACAGTTACTCCAACAAAAGCAGAATTAACCTAATACCCCTGATGTCGAAAGAAACATTGAATTTGGAAGTGTCCAAATACTTCTGTCCATATAGCCTCAATATTCCTTAAAATTTTGAGAGTGATTTGCCCTCAGTTTTTAAAGGAGGTGGAACGTATCTGAGTCCATGGCTTGTAAAAACGCAAGCTTTTTAGAGCTCAGTGGTAGTTGCACATGTCTACTCTCATATGAGTAAGACCTTATGAAGACAAGTGCCTTCAGGACACACTCTCTCCTCTTACTCATTCAGTTTGCCTTCAAAATCCCTGGGAGGCCGCGACCAGCAAATGCCAAAGTTACATCCTGGTACTTGCTATCAGGTGCTGTCTGCATCAAGTGCAGCTCTAGCATGATATGTTTCAAAGCCCTTCGTATCCACCTTGGTGTCCTCTTGGATTGCTATGGCCTAACGAGGCACTGCTGCAACCATTGAATTGAGTAATGCATCCTTGCATCGCTGCGAGGTCTCTGTGCTTCCGGCCATGCAATGTCAAACAGCGCGGCCTTCTCCAACACTGCAGCAGATATCGCCTTGCCCTGACACTCATTAACAGAGCATGTTGCCTCCGCGGGAGCGTAGCATGATGTGTGCCCTGCAAGCTGTGCTATTTTTAAAGGCTGGTTTCCATATTGATCTATGACGCTGATGGCGTGGCGTATATGCTGGGTTTTGACATGCACCACCTCTGTCATGTATTCTTGCACTTTAGAGGATGGAGTTACTCCATGCATTTTGATCTAACGTAGCTAACAGAAGCGTATATACACCAATTTTAACATTAAGTAGACTTAGTTGTGTGCTTTCAGGTGCAATGAGACACAGAAATGGCAACAGTGCAACAACTGCTTACAGTGTTGCCCACACATTTGCCAGGTTGTACTTGGCCTACCCCAAATCTCAGCCCTTGCTTGTTTCTGACCTGTGTCCATTTGTAAAGTAGTAAAAACTACTTAATCAAGTCTATTCAAAGTGATTTAACTCAATTGTCAACGTCTAATTTTGACGAACAAGCGCTGTTAACTCTTTCGCAGGTATGCCCCACCACAACCACCCCCTCCTCCTTGATTTAAACGTTTAGCTTTGAACGTGATGCACTTTCAGCTTTAATTCTACTGATTCATCAAATCCATCCACTGATGAATCTTCCTACAACATACAGTGCATCCTTAAAACGCAAGGAATTTTCAGTTCCACCTTAAATGGTTCAAAAGTAAAAAAAAACTGACCCTGGATGGATCATTACTGGTGGCCAGACCTTCAAACGCAAATAGGCCAATGCAGACTTTGGTGAAGGCGGCATCAATGCAGACTCAGCAGAGGCTTTTTACCTTGGGATGTGGTTGGTGTGGTGCAACAGATAACACCGCTACCTGCCAGCGAGCAGATTGAGATTCAATTCCTGGATGACTATGCTGTGCTACTCCAATAAGAGTCCTTGGGCAAGATTCCTAACACTACATTGGCCCGCCTTTGTAATATGAGTAACTTTGTAAATTTCTCTGGATAAGAGCATCAGCTAAGTGTACTGGCTAGGACCAATCAGAGTGAAAAGAGAAATATATCCAGATGTTTGGACAATTATTTAAATAATTTAAGGTGTCATTGAGCTGCACTATGTGTGTGATTTGAATTGGGCCACTGTAGAGAAGCAGATTAGCTCATTTCTAAAAACGCTACCACAATACGCCACAGTGCCAGCACATCGTATCAATCTGACCCAAAACCAAACCGAAACCAAGCTCCCTCCTGGTTTCCCACCCTATAGGTCTGCACATTGTTTACATCACCAAAGTGTGGTTGTTCAGGAGGGGCGCAGGGCTTTGGTTTGCCATTTGGGACTGGGCTAACGTGGTAGTAGGCAGCATAGCGTTGCATGTTGCTAGTAGTACAGCCTTGAAGCCCCAGTGCGACTCAAAAGCAGAAACCTGTGGGCGCCAAACATGTCAAATTGGAAACAAGGGGGACATTAGGCCAAACTGATTTTTTCACCAAGCTATCACTTTAATCAGCCAGGCAGGCTGAGCTCCTCAGCGCCCGTGACCTCCCGTGACTCCCACTGAGAAAGGGACAACATGTTATTTTTTGGGCCAGCGCTCATGCAACATTGATGGAGCTCACCTTCTCTGAAGAGACGCGACTCTGTGTTTTTTGCTATTTTTCCCCCCTCTTTTGGCGGAGATGCTTTGTTTAGCTGTGGGGGAGATAAACACGGCAGGCTGCTTAATATTTCAACACATTACTCCTTCAGGGCAGGATGGAGAACAACCTTTAAAGGGCACATTTCGCTTTACAGCCCACCCCGTGTGTCAACCCATCCTCTCTGAGCACCTAAATTAGCGGTTAAGTACGGTGTTGCTAATTGTTTTGACTTCGTGTAGGAATAGTTTAGTCTAGGGGCTGATGAATGACTGTCATTTGAATTCTTAATGCTTGTTTTGGCCTTGTCCTCCACGGCCTTGTATGTGTGTGTGTGTGTGTGTGAAAGTGTCTGGCCTTCATTCATCCATTCATTCAGTCATTCAAATCAGCATCATTGAGACTTTCCACTGGATTCAGTCACTCAGTATGGATAGAAGTAGGACGGCAGTGATTGTGTGTGTGTAGATATGTGTGTGTGTGTGTGTGTGTATGTGTGTCCAGGCTTATTCTGATCCCGAGAGCACAAAAAGACAGACCAGACCACTCTGTACACTCTACTATTATTCTTAGAAATCTATTCTAGAACCCCGGAAGGCTTTTAAAGCTGCTTCGTGCTTTAATGGGCAGTATGAAGGAATTCCCTCTCCTCCGTTACAAAATGAGACATAGAGGATAGGTAGAAAGAGAGTGATAAGAAGGAGAAGAAGACTGAGAGACTTTCCGAGCACCAGAGACAGCGATGAGCCACCCCTGTACCACCAGAAGCCAGACCAGATTGAAAGCAGAGCACTGTGTTTGGGTTTAGCTTAAATCCACCCGGACACGTGGGCTGGGCTGGAGGTCAGGGGAGAGAAACCATTGCTCTTTCACTTTGGCTGCTGATCACAGGGACATTTACATTGATGGCATTTAGCTGACGCTCTTATCCAGAGCGACTTACAAGGTTACTTGTATTACAGAGGAGGGTCAACCTAGTGTTAGGAGTCTTGCCCAAGGACTTTACATGTAAACTACATTTACAGTCAATAAGCTGCTATTGGTCAGTCGGTATGTAAGATTGGACTATAGGGAAGGGTGGGGTTTCTCATAGGGAACAGAACAACCTGGTTCATCTTGCTGCTCGAGGCGACTGCCGGCCCTGTGTAGCCTTGCTATTTTTTCCTTCTCCTGCCTAAAATGTATTTTTGCCTACACCACTGGTTCTGTTGCAGCTCACCACTTAACAAGAATTCTTCATAAACTCTTTGAAGCAACGGTATGTCCAACATGCTTTCGTTTACTGTATCCTTTGTGATGGGTGGGTGTAGCGCAGTATAGTCAAACAGACCGGGAATTGTACCCCAGTCTCCCACGTGGTGTGGTAGCTCACTGGCAGATAGTGGTGTTAGCTGTTGCGCCACACCAACCACACATGAAGATCCAAGGTCCCTTCATGGACAGCCATGCTATTTTAGACCAGGCCTCAGAATAAATAAAAAACAACTCGATTCTCTCGACCAAATTTGAACATTTCTGTTCATGCACTTTTACCATAATGATCATAAACCAGTTCAGATCTAAATGAGCCTAATGTAATTCACGAGTAGGGCTTGAAATCTATTAGATCAGCAGATGTACAAATATGGCAGCCCATCATTATTTCCCAGAGGTTGTTATGATAGCAAACAGTCCTGGTTTGTCATTAAAAACACATAGTTTCATATAATAAAGTTTATATTGAGAAAATAGTTATGAAAAGCTTAATTTATCTTGGGTCAAAAAGGCTGTGGATGCACAAAGGATACAGTAAACGAAAGCATGCTGGACATACCGTTGCTTCAAAGACTTCACGAAGAGTTTATGAAGAATTCTTGTTAAGTGGTGCACTGCAACAGAACCAGTGGTGTAGGCAAAAATACATTTTAGGCCGGAGAAGGAAAAAATAGCAAGGCTACACAGGGCTGGCAGTCGCCTCGAGCAGCACTCGAGCAGCAAGATGAACCAGGTTGTTCTGTTCCCTATGAGAAACCCCACCCTTCCCTACAGCCCGATCTTAAATACTGACTGACCAATAGCAGCTTATTGACTGTAAATGTTGTTTACATGTAAAGTTTACAGACTAGTTCTATTTTTTTTTTACCCATTTTCTACCCATTTTTTCGTTCTGATTACACAACCCCTACATATTTATCCCTATCACATGCAATGCTCCTGACACTGGGAGCATGAAGACCGATACGTAGGAGGATGGGTGGGTGGGTGAGTTAAATGTATGGAAGGATGGGTGGATGGGTGGGTGGTTGATTTGAATGTATGGATGAGGGATGGATGGGTGGGTGGGTGATTTGAATGTATGGAATGATGGGTGGATGTGTGGGTGGTTGATTTGAATGTATGGAATAATGAACGGATGGGTGGGTGATTGATTTGAATGTATGGATGAGGGGTGGGTGGTTGATTTGAATGTATGGATGAGGGGTGGATGGGTGGGTGGTTAATTTGAATGTGTGGGTGGTTGATTTGAATGTATGGAAGGATGGGTGGATGGGTGGGTGGTTGATTTGAATGTATGGAATGATGGGTGGGTGGTTGATTTAAATGTATGGATGAGGGGTGGATGGGTGGGTGGTTGATTTAAATGTATGGATGAGGGGTGGATGGGTGGGTGGTTGATTTGAATGAATGGAATGATGGATGGATGTGTGGGTGGTTGATTTGAATGTATGGAATAATGGATGGATGTGTGGGTGGTTGATTTGAATGAATGGAATGATGGATGGATGGGTGGGTGGTTGATTTGAATGCATGGAATAATGGATGGATGGGTGGGTGGTTGATTTGAATGTATGGAAGGATGGGTGGGTGGGTGGGTGGTTGATTTGAATGTATGGAAGGATGGGTGGATGGGTGGGTGGTTGATTTGAATGCATGGAATAATGGATGGATGTGTGGGTAGTTGATTTGAATGAATGGAAGGATGGGTGGGTGGGTGGGTGGTTGATTTGAATGTATGGAAGGATGGATGGATGTGTGGGTGGTTGATTTGAATGTATGGAATAATGTATGGATGGGTGGGTGGTTGATTTGAATGTATGGAAGGATGGGTGGATGGGTGGGTGGTTGATTTGAATGTATGGAAGGATGGGTGGATGGGTGGGTGGTTGATTTGAATGAATGGAATGATGGATGGATGTGTGGGTGGTTGATTTGAATGAATGGAATGATGGATGGATGGGTGGGTGATTGATTTGAATGTATGGATGAGGGGTGGGTGGTTGATTTGAATGTATGGAAGGATGGGTGGATGGGTGGGTGGTTGATTTGAATGAATGGAATGATGGATGGATGTGTGGGTGGTTGATTTGAATGAATGGAATGATGGATGGATGGGTGGGTGATTGATTTGAATGTATGGATGAGGGGTGGGTGGTTGATTTGAATGTATGGATGAGGGGTGGGTGGTTGATTTGAATGTATGGAAGGATGGGTGGATGGGTGGGTGGTTGATTTGAATGAATGGAATGATGGATGGATGGGTGGGTGATTGATTTGAATGTATGGATGAGGGGTGGGTGGTTGATTTGAATGTATGGATGAGGGGTGGATGGGTGGGTGGTTAATTTGAATGTGTGGGTGGTTGATTTGAATGTATGGAAGGATGGGTGGATGGGTGGGTGGTTGATTTGAATGTATGGAATAATGGGTGGGTGGTTGATTTAAATGTATGGATGAGGGGTGGATGGATGGGTGGGTGATTTGAATGTATGGAATGATGGGTGGATGTGTAGGTGGTTGATTTGAATGAATGGAATGATGGATGGATGTGTGGGTGGTTGATTTGAATGAATGGAATGATGGATGGATGTGTGGGTGGTTGATTTGAATGTATGGAATAATGGATGGATGGGTGGGTGGTTGATTTGAATGTATGGAAGGATGGGTGAATGGGTGGGTGGTTGATTTGAATGCATGGAAGGATGGGTGGATGGGTGGGTGGTTGATTTGAATGAATGGAATGATGGATGGGTGGGTGGTTGATTTGAATGTATGGATGAGGGGTGGGTGGTTGATTTGAATGTATGGAAGGATGGGTGGATGGGTGGTTGATTTGAATGTATGGATGAGGGGTGGGTGGTTGATTTGAATGTATGGAATAATGGATGGATGGGTGGGTGGTTGATTTGAATGTATGAAAGGATGGGTGGATGGGTGGGTGGTTGATTTGAATGAATGGAATGATGGATGGGTGGGTGGTTGATTTGAATGTATGGATGAGGGGTGGGTGGTTGATTTGAATGTATGGAAGGATGGGTGGATGGGTGGGTGGTTGATTTGAATGTATGGAATGATGGGTGGATGGGTGGAATGAATGGATGGAAAGGATACATGAATGGAATGGATGGATGAATTGGAGGGAATGAAGTGGGATGAATGGAATGGGTTTGTGGATGGAATGGATAGATAAATGGATAGATGGATGGGTGAATGGGGTGGAATAGGATGGGTGGATGGATAGATGGGTAGGTGGGTGGATGTAATAGATAGATGAATGGATAGATGGATGGATGGATGGATGGATGGATGGATGGGAAATGGATGGGATGGATGGAATGGATAGATAGATGGATTGATGGATCGATGGGATGGATGGAATGGATGGATGGATGGATGGATGGATGGGAATGGATAGATGGATGAATGGATGGATGGATGGATGGATGGATGGATAAATGTAATGGATGGGCGGATGGAATGGATAGATGGATTGATGGATGGATGGAATGGATAGATGGATTGGATGGGAGGATGGAATGGATACATAGGTTGATGGATGGATGGATGTTTTTTTGTGCTGAATCTTTGTGTGAGATTGAGCTGTATTTATCTCCTCTTTCTCCGTTCAGCTCTGCTCATCTCAGCAGGCTATGAGTCAAAAATGAGAAAAATAGCATTTAGTCTTAGCCTGAAAGTGGCCGTGGTTGCCAACCGTGCTGGAGATCGAGCAGCCCTATTAAACCCATCTCATCTGAACCAGCTAATCAAGGTCTACTGATGACTTTGGACCAGATGCTTTAGATTAGAGCTGCTTCCTCTGCCAGAGGGTTGGTGAGACTAATTACTGAAAGCTCGGGTCTGCATGTCAAGGGTTCTTGTCATAATCATCAAGGCTTTGTTGATCAGGAGTTTCTACCCAGAGGAGCTGGCGGACTGTCTAATGTTATATATGCTTATGTTGGGCTATATGTCCAGCCTTGGTCCTTTATTTATTACTAAAATTATACTGGTCAATTTTGGCCCGCAACACAAAATAAGCTATTTTGTGCCACTATGAAAATAAATTAATAAATAAAATGGTTTAAGAACGAATATTTTCATTACAGTTTAACACAAAGTAGTCTTTGATTAATAGCACGATATATCTCATCTAAGTATTTGTTATAAATAAAAAGCTTTGTTGATCAGGGGGTTCTACCCAGAGGAGATGACAAACTGTCTAGTAAAATATATCTATATATTATATCACCTGGATTTCTAGCAATCTGTTTGGACGTATTTGAAACCTTTTAAGATCCATAACATCGAGTTACGAATGCTCTAAGCTATAGACACAGTGGAAACTTTGTTGACGTTGCTCAGTAAGTCTAACTGCCATTGACATGTCTAAGGAGGTCTGGGATAATACTGACCCAACAGAAATGTGATTGACCACCATGGGTGCCCTCCCAATTGAAACTTGCGGGTGAATGGATTTAAAGATATCAATATACATCTCATCTATCATAAAAAAATTGACTTCTGTAGTACCCAAGGACACTTCACAATCCTTTACACTCAAGCAGCACACACTGGCGAGAAGCGGCAGCCAACTGCACACAGCATATTCTTAACCAGAAACCACCGCCAACCTGGAGTACTACATCAAGCACTAGGGGGTTCATCCAGGACAGAGTGCCAATCAATATCTAGGCATACAGACATACATGCATGCCCTCACAACAGGGCAATTTTAGAGCAACCAACCTGGGTCACCTGGGTCCCCAGAGGAATCCCACACAGACACCAGGACAACTCCACTCAGATAGGGACTTGAACCCAAGATCCCTGCATTGAGAGGCAAACGTGCTAACCACTAAGTCACCATTAGTCACTTATAGATAGAATGAATAGAATCTAGCTTTTTTAACCAAGCCATTATTAAAAAGGTGCCGTAGAATTAATTTGTTTAGTACTGTGGTCACGTAGCCTAGCCTAGCATACTATAGCTTTATTTTAGCACTGTAATAAAAAATGTCGTCATTATTTTTTGTAATTATTTTGTAATTAGTCTTTCAGGATAGTGTTGCTGTTCTCTTGGTGTCCTCTCAACGTGGTGTGGGGTTAGCTAGCTAAAGGGACTGTAGCCAGTTGGCTTTGGATAGCTTCTAGCCTAGCACGGTGTCAACAGCACCATATTCTCCTGAAGGGGCTGTTGGGTCTTGCCTCATCACACAGCTTTGCCTAAGATTTTTTTCCTCGAATTTAGAGGGTTTGTGTATGATAACATAAAAATCTATATTAACAAAGTCACATTTAAAACACCGCTCACTCCCCAATCAGTGTGTTTGAAAAAAAAAAAAAAAAAGGATGCTAGTATAAAAAAAGGAACCCAGTGCTGGCCTACCCACTAACTGCTCCCTTACAAAGGCTTACAAAAATGATTCAAGGTCAAATCTCTTTGGTCTAGAAAATACAAAGCAGGGCATGTCTCAACATTTCACCCCTAACTGTACCAGTTGCTATTGAAGGCAAGTGTATAAGCCTCGGGTCCTCCCCTGTGGGTACGGGGATCAACATTTCTGGAAACACATGAACACCAGAAGGTGATACTGCTCCCGAAAAAATAACATCGGATACTGGTTACGTAAATCAACCCTGTGGCAGGCTAAAAATCTCTCTCTCTCTCTCTTTCCCTCTGGATCCTCTCCTGGCACCGACTGTGTGGCCCTTAGCCCAGGCAAAAAAAGAGAGAAAGAGTAATGGAGTAAATAGACAGCAGAGCAAGAGAAAGATGAATTGTACAGCAACAAAGGAGGTGAGGGGGAAGACATGATTTAGAGAGATTGATGGGTAGATGGGATCGACTAGTCTCAGATCTAGTGACAGATGCTTTGGGTTCCACAAGAATGTCTGCTTTCCGTGAAATATACAAATGAGTATAGTAGTGTACAGATATGATTGCTTATATCATTTATATGTCAACAAAAATAATGCTGCTGTTATAATATGTAGATCAGGTGTGATCTACCAACCTGAGGAGTTCCAACACACTGGCTGTAATATTCAGATGCTTCTGAAGGCTTTGATGAGGTCCATTAGATTAGTCTTGGGGCCTTATATTAGCCCTTGTAGCACATAATGCTAATTAACTAGCAAAACCTTTAGCATTTCTTTAAAAAAAATAGTTAATTGTACAGTTTATTAGATATCTTTGTTTTGCAGTCATTCTAAAGGGTTTGGCAGCTAACACCGTTGGCTACAAGAACTTCGAAATTCCTAGCTTAGATAAACATTTAGCATTTGGTGCAGGATACAATTTGGAGTTCAATTCAGGTTAATTCAAACATATTTATATAGCACTTTTCACAACGAAGGCTTTACAGAGATCCAGGTCCGAGCCACTTCAACAGTGGCAAGGGAAAACGCCCTCATGTCGGATCGAGGGAGTTTTTCCTTGCCACTGTTGCCACTAGCTTGTTAGGATCGAGAGGAAGAAACCTCAAAAGGGGAAGCCATCTTCCTCTGGTCGACACCCGATAATAACAATAATAAGCAAAACAGCAGTCTATCATTTCCAAAGTAATTCACCTGATCTTACAGTTTATCAGCTGAAAGCGACGGGAGTCCCAATGTTAAGCTAAATGCACAGGTGGACTGAGGGGCTAGTCGAAGCAGTTGCTCAAAAGACTATAAATCAGTTCCGTTTATTCAGTACAATTTTATGTTGTTTGAATAAGTTTCCAACCTTAATGCACAAAAATATCTGCATCAGAATGAATATGATTAGTTAAAAGTATAAGAGCTAATAATAAAAGGGTCACAAATTAAATATATTCTATTTGCAAGTAATCTAAAGAACATTTTTGATGAATCTGTACTTAAACTTCTAAAAATGCTGCTAAAAACGGTTTCAAATCTATAAGGGAGATATACACTAGATGTTCAAATGTTTGTAGACACCCCTTTTAATGAATGCATTCAACTACTTTAAGTTGCACAGCTTGTCTGGTACCTGCAAAGAAGTACTGCAAATAGTAAAGCACTGTCTGGAGCAGATAAACATGAACCTGTGCCAGACGGGGGTTAGAGGGGTATAAAGCCCCCCAGCATTGAGCTGTGGAGCTGTGGAACTGTGTTCTTTGGAATGATGGTTGATGCTCCATCCAGTACTTTGTTGAGGATGAGGTGAGGTGGTGATCATCCAACATCCTGCCCTCATTGACACTCATGTCGCTGAATGCAATCAAATCCAAAATCTAGTAGAAAAGCCTTCCCTGGACAGTAGAGACGCTTACTTCAGGATAAACTCTTTCTGAATACCCTTGATTTTGGAAGAAACAATGAATGAACAGGTGTCCCAATACTTTTGCCTATAGTGTATGTGTCTTGGGGAGGCTTAACTCCACTGTTCGGTGTGGAGGCCTGTACTTTAACCTGGTTAGCTCTCACTGTGAGTATGTGCTTAAAAGTGGGGGTAGGCTAGAGTAATAGAATATAATAATACCAGCAAGTAACATGGCTGATTTAGCAGATGACAGGGCTGTCTGACGTCCCTCAAGAAGATCAACTTGATGGTGCAACACAGTGGTGCTTCTGTGGCGGTAGATGCTATTGTATTGCCTTGGCTTGAGTAATACAGAGTAATAGAGTGAGGTAGATAGAAAGACGTGTGTGCGTGTGTGAGGAATGGAGGAGTATGCCTCGTACCTAGCGTTAGCCCCTGGGCTGTCACATGACATTAAACCCACTTGCCTTGAATGCCATTCCAAACCAACAGGGAGGAAAGCCCTTTAAAAATGAAGGAAAGCACAGAGAAGGACCTTGGTAACATTTGTGCCCTGCTAGCCTGTTTTCTCTAGTGCTTATATGTGAACTGCTATAGTCAGCTTTCCATGAGACTTGACGTGTGTGTGTGTGTGTGTGTGTGTGTGTGTGTGTTCGTGCATGACAGTTATGGAGCCATTTATTTTAGAAGGACATTAAAACCATCATGGGCAATTTCTCCAAATGGTTTAATTGTCTGGTGCTTTAATTCAATATGAAAGGCACTCACTGCTAAAAAGGGCTGGCGGAGGGAACCAGTTTCAGTGGGAGGCAGATTTTCCAAAACATTTCATTCACAGTAAGGGACGGCTTCCTTACTTACTAAGAAGTGTCCGACAGCATGGGGGCGTTTGCCTTTACTGAAGTTTACGGACACTGCATTTGTCCTGCTGAGGAGACTGTCACTAATGCATATTAGGCTAGATATGGGAGAGGGGGGGCATTTAATTAAAAAAAAAAGAGTTACAGTGAGATAGTTACCATTGCATTAGGGCCTGGAGTGTCTGTTTAGTCGCATAGTGAAGTGTTTCTAAACCCAGTCTTTGAGTATGATGGGTCACGTCTTCGCTCTTTCAAGCAACAAATAACTGATAAGGACTGTCTGGGGTTTCCTAAAGACTTAGGTTTGTCAGCAACCAGTGTATTAAATGGTCATATTAGAATGTTATGATCACCCCTGGTTTGGAATGAGCTCTGCCCATTATATCAGCTCCATTACCATTACTGACAATGACATGGTGGTGGCGTGTTAATGTGTGTTGTGCTGGGGACGGCTATCATGGAACAGACACAGCAGTGCCGCTGGAGTTCTTAAACCCCTCAGTGTTACTGCTGGACTAAGAATAGTTCACCGACCAGACATTTCTGGCAGCATCCTGTCCTGTTACCACTGATGAAGGACTAGAGCATGACCAACACAAACTATGCAGCAACAGACGAGCTTCTGTCTCTACAAGGTGGACAGTGAGTGGACCCAGGATCGCTGGTTCGTATTGCATGCTGCTAGCCAGGCCTCAGAGAGAGCACAACTGGCCTTGTTCATTCCTGGGTGGATAGATGGCGCTATTCAAACATAAAGTTTCCAAAGAAGGTTTAAAGACTAAGGCACTAATACATAATGTGTTAGTCTGAGACAGCCAGGGCCCTATTTTAGCCATCTTAGGTGAGCCATCAACCGTGCATCGTGCAGCTTGATTTAGGGGGTGTCGTTGTATCTTTGCTCTTTAAGATCCAGGTGCAGTCTGACTTTGGCAGATTGCTATTTCAGTGGAGTGGGGGTGTACACGCGATGGGCACGCGCCTGTGTTGACAATTCACTGCCAAGACAGCAATGACTGTCTGACTGTTGATGTCTACCTAGGTTGTTTTCAGTCAGTGGCGCACCTGTTTTTTTCTATTGCCAAGATAACAATACGGCAGAAATGTACCTGAACACACCTCATTTCAAGACCACCGCGTCCAACGGTGTAGATGGACTTATCTGGACTTCTGGACAAAGGCCAGTCCTACGCATGTTTTCTGTTGTCATTGTGGTTTATTTAGTTCTGCTTATATCCAGTCAAAAAGGTACTTTTATGTGACCTAGTAATTCTCATCTATTTTCGCTTAGATACAAAACTGCTTTCATTGCATTTTTTAAAAATATACTCACATCCTCAAAACCTGGGATGCTCTAGCATACATGTCCTTGGCATAGCATGTCACTACCATGGTGCGCCCAGGCATGCTTCACCTCACATTCACCCCAGATCAAACACTTTGCGTCTACAGTTTTTTCTATTTAATATTCATAAAGCTAAAGGTCCAGATATTATTAAATTCTCAACCTACACACACTACAGGCTGGTCAACCCTAGCTGCCTCATCCCAAGGCCTGGTTGCTCAGACACATTTTAAAGGCTTTTATTATTATTATGAAGATATTTGATATTATGAAATGTTGGTATTGACTGTTAATCTTGCACATCCTTGCTTAAAATGCAAAGAAGTTTAATATTACTGTTGTCAGCCATAACAAGGTATAAGTTGTCGATTAGCATTAATCTGACCTGCATCAAGCTATCTCTCTCTCTCTCTCTCTCTCTCTCTCTCTCTCCATGCCTCCTTTCATATACAGCTCTGTCTGTCCTTTCTTCTTGGCTGTCTCTATGCATTTGGACCTGACTCTGTGAAGTCTAACACTTTGCACACTCTGTACCCATCACACTCACCCTATACTTGTCTCTCTCCCCAGGGTGCCCCCCAACTCCGATGCTGCCGCTACCTCCAGTGCAGCGCCCCCTGCGGCAGCTGCAAGCCAGGGTAAGCCATCACTACGCAGGATCAAGGGCCGCATTCACCGCAGCAAGAGCCTGGACAGCATTGACCTGCTGGATTGCAATGTAAGGCTGTACCCTACTAATAACACACATCTATACTGAACTTCTGGACACAGCTGGGAGACTCTGAATGGGCTTTTCTGGAGAATTGTTGTGGTTTCAAATATTGATATCTACGGATTGAATTACTGTAGTTAAACCGATGCCTGGGATTCTGCATAGGGATAGTGTTTCA
The DNA here is from genome assembly GCF_030463535.1 of Salminus brasiliensis. Taxonomy (NCBI): domain Eukaryota; kingdom Metazoa; phylum Chordata; class Actinopteri; order Characiformes; family Bryconidae; genus Salminus; species Salminus brasiliensis. The sequence continues at coordinate 13,145,652 of NC_132902.1, read as the reverse complement.
TGTCCAATGTTTGCTACTTCATTTTTGACATGGAGCTACACGGCTAATGTAGCTACTATATCATAGAAGCCTATACACACCCATTAGCCAAAACGTAATGCCCACTTGCCTAATATACAGTTGGTTCTTCATGTGTCTCCACAACAGCCCACACTACAAGACCCCTGAAGGTGCCCTATAGACACTACAGCAGATCCTTTAAGTCCTGTAAGGTGTGAGGTCAAGCCACCGCAGAATTTCCGGCACATCCACAGATTGTAAACGTGACCTTGTAATGTAATGTAATGGCTTTTGTCAGTCTAGGGCTACCATCATTAACAGGTTCTTGTGCCACAGTAGCCTTTCTGTTGGTTCTGCTCAAATGGGATAGCATTCGTTGACCTCACAGATTAAAAACCCCATCAATGATTTGTGGTCTGTCCCTTCTTGGACCACTGTGGGTAGGATATCATCACTGCTGGCCGGGGTGCACCCTACAAGCCTTGCCATTTGGGAATTGCTCCGATCCATTGATCTGGTTTGGCTCTTTTCAAAGTAGCTCATGTTTTCATGTTTATTTATCTTGCATCCAAACTGTGGAACCAGATTTTCAGTTACTGCCTGACATTTGCAACATTATTTTCTTTATCTGTGACTGGTCATAATGTTTCAGCTAATCAGTGTATATACCAATTAATACCTAAACCACTTTCACACTTTCCTCAAACCAGATTAACTTGTTAGGTCATCTCAAATAGACTCAAATAGACATGCTGCTATCTACAAAAATGGTCAAACTAGACTTGACTAGAAGAACCAGTCCACTTTTATAGGAAATAAAGCCAATGCCTTTGTCAGTGTGCTGTGTGCATTAACCTTCAACTAACATTTGCTTTGCTGAACCTAAAAGGCCCTTTATTGTACCAAAGCAAGTGTCCCTCAAGGGGGCAAAAAGTTTTTTCTAGAATCTATCGCTGACACCTTCAAATGTGACAGAGATGAAGCACGCATCACTGATTTTACCCACCAGCCCTTCTCAGCTGTGAATCAGCATCACAGGGCTGCCAGATGCTCTTTAAGCACACTAGCACTGTCTTTACACTTCCCTGATCTATGAACAGCGAAATGTGGTATAAGCTGTTTATTTTGTCTCGTCTTACGTCTATTCCAAGGTTCTCAGTATGTAACGACCGCATAGATAATTGCAGTAATATGGACTGTATCCATGCCTTTGTGAAGAATACCTCAGTAGTGTTTAATGATATAAGGCTTCATAACTGTGTGTGCATGTTGTGCCCAAATTTAGTAAATGGAGCAGTGGAGAAAATGGCCTCTGGCTATTTGCTCTTGAGTGACCTCCATGCCTTTATCAAGCCCCTTTTTCTCTCTCTTTCTCTCTCTCATCTCTACCAATCCACCAGATTCAACTTTACCAGATTGCAGAACCCATATTTCAGCTTCAGAACATCGATCTTGGATGACGTCCTTTCTGTTTATATGTATTCACTGTTAGATTTATTGGAATTGTGTGCCTTCAACCATTTCTTTTTGTAAATCATTAATTTTACAGGTAAATTATGATTTAACCAAGTGTTTAGTAATATTTGCCTTAACACTTACATCACAGTTCAGAAGTTTGGATACGCTTAATATAAATAATTGTTGTTATTTTAGTCATGTATACAGTGTAGGTTCAGTTGCTGTAAGCTAGACAAGGCAATGTATGTAAAGATTTTATTTTTAATGGTTCAGTTTTAATAATCATAATCATAATTATATTATTAATCATAATAATAATAGTTATATAATAAGTTATTCAATTAAAAATACTATATTCTAAGTTAATGGTAGTTTTTGCACTGACAAATCACTGACTGTTAGACATAGGTCTTCATTTCAGGCCCATGTATGTCAGCGTTTTTTGATAGCACTTCCTGTGGGACTCTAGTATTATGTTAGCACTTAGCTAACAGATGCACAGGAATGTTTTTTTGGATTGTTTTAAACTAAACATGGACAGTTGAAGCTTGTGAAAAACATTGCATTGATTTTTAACATTCCATTTGTCACAACTGAATGAATCCTGGTTCGACTGCTGGTCATATTTTTTATTTTGTGACAAATCTAGGATCTGACAAGCTAATCTGACTTGCTCATGAAGTCCTAATCAATAAGAGACCTCACCTAACTGTATCTACCTAGATACCACAGAGGAAAAAGTCGGATTAATCGGATTCCTCTGTTTAGTTATGGTGAAGTGGGGGTAGACTGTCCTTTCCCTGACCCTGACTTCCTAGAACTGATGCAGCTTTCTTTGCCAGTTCATTGAGCTGGTTTGAGCCCTTGTTTCCTCCAGCATACCACAATTTAGAAGAAGGCAAGCTGCAGATTTTAAAGGACTTCGTTTCTGTAGAAAGTGCAGTCGACTTTGACCTTTTTTATAGACCCCTTTGACCATCTGAGGTTGTCATCACCCCTAGGTACTTAAAGGAGTGTACCACCTCCGTAGACCCTCTATAACAGATGGCAGCAGGTGGGAACTGAGCTGAACTTTCCAAACTCTCCAAAGTCTACTACCATGGCGATGGCTCCTGTGACACCCGTCCACATACTCTCAGATCTTAAAACACCTTCCCATGACCCCCCCCCCCCCCCTTCCCCTTAAAACAACCCATAATGGCAATGTAATCAGAATTCCTCTGAAGGTTCATAACTCTGAGTCAAAGTCTGAGTTAAAGTCAGGGGTAACAGAACAGCGCAGTTCCCTGAGGTCCTTGGACCTGACAAACTGTGATCTGCAGGTCAGGTAGTCTATAATCTAGGTTATTAGGAAGACCTCTGCTTCCAAATTGGTTTCATGTTATTGGAATTAAATAATATAATATTTTCGTAAACCAGTCTCACAAGGCACCGCCCCCAGGACCGCTCCGTCACATGAGTCCGCCCTGGCACTATGTAATATAGGCTTGTTTAGTAGAGCTTCCTTTTTTGAGTGAAGGCTGCTGTTCTCTACCCTTGCCTAGCCTAGCTTCATGTTTTCCAGAGAGGATAATTCCAGAGAGTCCTGAGTATTCCCATGGATACACTCGGTGAATACACTGTGGATTGCTATTGGAACGAAGAAAGAAAAAACCCTAGGACTTAGGACAGTTAATTGACGCCTGGACCAGTAATGCTAATGTAGTAGTTGCATTAATTGTCTTGTAGTTATGGTGTAATTACTGTTTTCACTGTGATTTCTTAGGCACATCATAGGTTAGGTGCCTCTATAATCAACTCCACTCCTTACTGATTGTGTCTACAAGCCAGTAATGATTAGTCCATCTCTTTTTAAGACCTTGCTATTGACCCGGGAACTTTATTGAATTTGTGCTCTGGCAACAATGGAAACCTTATTGGATGGGGCTAATTTGCCGTCTGGCGCTACAGAATACAAATGATCACTGAAACATGGCTTAATGGTGATTAATGATCTTGTTCATTTTCCATTCATCATGTTTGTAATTGCACGGTGATGTTTTACTACGGAGATCCTTCACAGTGTGGTAGTTTACACTATACTGTTTTGACGGTGTCAAGTTTATGGCCTTGAGTGGAGGATAAAAAGGGAAATTTGAGAGTCTGTGTGTGTGTCTGTGTGTGTGGTGTTGCATATAGTATTATTAGTGCGCCCCATTCATCTCCTTAGTATCCTCCTAATGTTCTGTCAACCCTGTGATCATGATGTGATCTTCAAATCTGAAATATGACTTGATGAAGATGGGCGTGTATGTGAACAGTGTGTGCATGTGCGTTTGTGCCTGTGTGTGTGTGTATGTTGTGTGTTTAAACAAGCGTTTAAAATGTAGCATCACCAACAGATGTGAAGTCCTCAGTTAAATCCTTGTGTTGCTTTTAGTGCCTCTGCTCTGGTCTTTCACGTGTGCCACGCGGCACAACGCCTCGGCATTACGCAATACGCCACTCACCCTAGCAGCGAAATGGGCAAAACTTTAAAGCACTCCATATGTCTGCTCGCTCAGTGGTTCATTTTAGCTGCAAAGGAGAGGAATAATCTGACAAATTCAAAGGGTAAGCTGCTTGAACCAAGCCCTAAAAAACATGATAACCCTGGGAATCTGTGGGGGGAGCTGAGAGCAGCTTGCTTGGCCTAGACATGGGTTTGTGTGTGTGTGTGTGTGTGTGTGTGTGTGTGTGTGTGTATGTGTGTGTTAGGGCGAGGGGGGGGGGGGGTTGGGGGGTCTCTGTCGGAAAAGCCACTACCGTTTTAGGAGATCAGCTCTCATGCCAACATGCTAGCTAATGCGCTCTGCAACTCGCATTCATGACAAATTTATGAAAGAGTGCAGAGGCAGTTTACCTCAGTACTGGTGATTACAGTGTAGTAGTGTGTTATAGGAGATAGCTGTGATCATGTACTGCAAGCCAGTGCTTTAGAGGTGAACATTTTGTTCCTACTGCTTCTGTTAAATTACATTACAATTTTACGATGATGGTGACAGTATGTTTGGGTGCTCTGTTGTATAGGCCCATGTAATGTCAGGGGGCCAAAAAGCCTTCTGTTCTGGCTGTCTGTGACTGGTGGGAGTTTAAGAATGTGACCGTTACTCAGCAAGTCAGCTGTAGAGCGATGTGGGAAATCAACAGCCAGTACCTGTGTGAACAGTATCAGATCACAGATTGCCGTTTTTGGCCCGTTTTTATAAAATGGCAACAGTTCATGACTTTGATTTGTGTATTTACTGGATCTGATTCACTGATTCACTGATTCTAATATAGAATTTGAAAGATATAAACATCCCAAAGTCTGCTGTGCACTTAGCTTGCAGCATTAAGCTGAAATTCCACCTTAAAACAACACTGCAGTTACATTCTGGAGCCTGTAGCTACCACTGCACCTTTTAAGGTGGAATGAAAAATTCCAGTACGAAGCTAGAGAACAACTTCAGCTTGGTGAAGGTAGCCGTGTTTGTTTACTGTGTCATAAACCGACGACCTTTCTGCCCCAAGCCCACCTCCCCTTTTAAGCCACAGCTGCCTCATTAGCTTAGTACATGAATATAAATTGTGCTCTATTTTTAAAAATGGTATCTTTAAAGCAGCATTATGCAAGAATTGGTATTTCTTGCTCCTGAGCTTCTGGGAAAATTCGAACTTTGAGCTACCCCTAAAGGACACGCTGTACACATGCATTTCTGGACAAGCTGAGAGGCTTAGCACCATCACTGAAAGCGAAAGAATCATCTGCACTGAGGCGGTAGAGTGATATTATAGGACTGTACACTAATATGACTTGGGTTACTTACTGCTGCGCAGTTGTCGTGAGTGCTGTCCTGCCCACATTTCCAAAGTTACGTAGTGCTGTTAGTAGCGTGCCGAGCACAGGGTAGCAACGGTAAAGACAATATTCTCCCTATTGCAGGTCAGAGGAGCGTCACAATGTTTTTGAGGCTGTTATTTTAAGGTAACAGTGCTATGTAATGTTACTTTTAGGTTTAGGATTTGCCAACTTATCGTGACGTAGAACATTAGCAAAACAGGAACAAGAGCAAAAACAGCTAGTTTAATTCTATGGGGAATCTGATGTAAAACATTTAGCTCCTAAAAACAGCAAATGTAATAAATGTAACATTCAGATTATTATAATTTCTTTTAATTGAGATGCACAAACACACACATTCACACACACACACACACACATACACACTGACTTTCTTCTTCTACACTTATTCACTCTGGCTCTTTGTCCCTCTATGCCACTGCACGTTCTCCCTCCACATCTGAGGGTCTCCTCAGTCATTTGGCGCGGTCGCCAGCAGTTTAGCGAAGGAATTAACCTCCCCTTCTATAATGTTAAACAACTGTCACCATTTTCACTGGAGTCATTTTTCCCCATTGACATGTAATTACTGTGATGAGTGTGTGTGGGTGCTCTTGCCTTGATAGAGGTGTTATGATTGGGCAACCCCGCTGTGGCAGGCCTGTGCCTGTCTGTACGTGAAGAGACTGTATTAAGGCTAAATTTAGAAATGACCTCATTGCACTTCCCATAAGTTAATCCATTATTGATGTGCAGAAGCTGAAGGTGGCAGGGAGGAAGATGGCAAGGGGGGATTTAAGGTCCGCCTGGCCATGAACCTCACTTTGTTTGGAAGGGCTGAATCAGTCGGAATCCAGTCGATCGTACATGGAAGCACCTCTGTTTGTGCAAACGGAAACTTTTCAGTAGAGGAAAACACTGATTTTAGACTCGGAGGTCAAGATTGAAGGACACAGAATAAGTCACCTTTCAGATTTTTTTTTTTTATTGAAATGTATTATTGGCCATTTTATTATTGTTTTTATAACATTTTGTTTGATATTTATTATTTTATTATTTAAATGTACTTACATAAAAAATCCATATTTACATAATGAGTTTCCATTCAGTTTACCCTGTCAGGTTCAAGGCCAAGAAATGTCATTTTTTATGTTGTTATTTTTGTATGTATTTTTTTATTTTTTTATTTTTTTATTATTACATTATGTATGTATATTTGCATAATTACATAGTTAATTGTATATTTACATAATCATTTGCATTTATGTTGCATTTAAATGTTGAAAAGTTAGCAAAAAAGTATACACACACACATATATGTATATATATATATATATATATATATATATATAACACGTTTTGGTATTTTATTTGTATTATACTGTAGTGTTTATTAACCAATAATTCTTGCAACAACAAAAAAATAAATAAATTATTCAAAAACAAATACATGCAAATAACCGCTAACGTTAAGTATGTCATGCATGAAGCTTATAGTGTCTACACCTTTATAAGTAACATGGTGTATTTACATGACATACATTATGCAGACCTGCTCTTAAGGCGACAGAGATCTCATAGTCCACTCGTGTGGATGTACGTAATGTAAAGCCGAACACTTCAGAGCATCCTCATACATGCCTGAAGCGTCTGAACGGTTTTGACTGCTCGGTTCCCCACAGCCACTGTGGTGCTTTTAGCTTTTAGCCCTCTGACGCCCACGCCGCTCTCTCCTGATGTAACCGATCTGATCACAAGGCGGTTTTGTGGCAACAGCGCCAGGGTGCATCCTCATTAAGACGTTTATTTCAGGCCAAAGCTCTTCCTGCCCTACATACCTTCCTCTAATCTTGATATTGGAAAGTCCCTCCAGAGACAAATGGAGTATTGCTCAGCTGATCTTTCGCTAAAGTCGGGGAGGCGCTTTCTTCTCTGATGTTTGTAAGAGCCTCTTGACTTGCGGCCTGGTTGTGTGAGCTTCAGTGCGCTAGTAGGCCACACGCTCTTGCAAGCTGTGGGACGTTCTTGGTGGGAAAGGCTGTTTTAACCATTTCTTAACCAATCAAATATCCTACCAAGAGACTCAGGAGCACCTTACTCATTGGAAAAACTGTTTAGTTTATTTTACTATCGTCTCAACCAAGTTAGTGCTCTAATTAGAGCTGGGCAATATGACAATATTTGATCGGATTGTGATACATTTTGTTATTGTGATAACAATATGCTTTTCTAAGCTATGGAGGAGACTGTTAGTGCTTAATAAACACTGTTCAGCTGCAGGTCGTATTACTAACAGTGTAATTAGACTGGTTTACTTAGATGAAGGGCAGCAGATGTTGAATAAAAATCACTGTATTCAGTACAGGAGAGTATCTGAATAGCAGTTTATAAGAACCTGTCGCTACTGATGTTTTTAGTCTGTGATTACATGTTTCGTGATAAATATCATGTATCGTAAAAGACTTTAAATATCGTGATATAGTATTTTTACCATATTGCCCAGTCCTACCTCTAATGTGCGAATGGTTGAAGTGTCATAGCTAGCCAGGCGTCAAGTGTGCAAGTTGTAATATAAAGTGTCCAGTAAACAAATTAAGGGTATTGGTCGCAACAGCACCCACAGTGCCTGTCTGAATTCACCAAACTAAAGAAAAGGTTTGATTGGTTCACATAAGGCTACTGTATGTGTGGAAGCACCCTAGGTAATCTTGGTGAGTGTCCTACAGGGTCAAAATTCAAATCAAGTCAAATTTAGTTATTTACTGTGTGCCGCTAGTAAAGGCTGCATGACTGGTCATTTTTACTAGTCGACTAATTATTGAAAAAAATATTATTAAAATTATTAAAATCTGGAAGACTCTGATTGACACCAGCAAAGAATTTGTTTAAGAAAACTGCTAAACACTGGCTACAATTAAACTCCCAGCTTCAGAGCTTGTAGGCTACGATTTAAATAGATCGGTAGTGAGTGACCTTTCATTTCTTGGGAAATACTTACTTTTAGAGCATTGTACAACAGGGTGATGGTATTCCAAAGGGTAGGATTCCATTGGATGGGATTGTGTGGCCTGGCTTAAAAAAAATATGATATCTCTCCAGAGAGACAACAGAAAGTGGCCGAATAGCGAACAATATTGAACAATACAGCCTATTTATCATCTATTTTGAAAACTGTGACGTTAGCCTGCCTATTTCCAGTGTGCTCCATCTTGCTACTAGAAGTGTTCTGTTGAGTTGTGCTACCCATCTATATATATGTGCTACTTCCAGGCCTTTAGCAATGGATGCTTCATTTTGAGATGCATTGTCATGCATTGCAGAAGTATTTTTATTGTCCATAAGCATATCTTTACACATTGTGCAGCTGAAGATAGAACTGGATTCATCTCTAAAGTATTTCCAGGCTACCGAAGTTCAATTAGCACAACGTTTCACAGAAGAGCTGCTTTCTTCACCATCTGCCTGCATCCTTGCTACTGCTACAGCTGTGACAGTCCAGCTAGTAGATGTCCCAGTCGACTAGTCAGCTAGCATAGTGAAATGGCATGAACTCTGCATGCTCTAACAAGGTATTACTGTTTACCTTAATGTGAGATATCAGTCGTTAGTAGCAATGCCGTACCGCTTATTCATTCAGAAACCTCTCTAAAAAAACAGCATTTGTATCGATATATGTATTCAGTTCTTGCCTTATTTGAATGACAAATGCCGATATCCTCTTATTGTATTCGAACATTCTACACTCATCCTTAGTTCTCGAATGTAAGGGAACAGAAGTGCATGCAGAAGAATGTCCTTCAGGAGAGTAGTGGGAACAGATAGGCCATCATGTAAATCAGATACTGATGGAGAGCACAGTGAAGATGTATGGTGGCAATAAAGGAGCCCAAGAGAGGAATAGAAAAAGAGATTGATAAGATCAGAGAGAGAGAGAGAGAGAGAGAGAGAGAGTAAGGCATGGCGAGGCATATAAGAGGTAGGGGTTGCACAGGCTAACTGACTCGTTGTCTAATGCTAAGTACATGCATTAGGTGACGCTCTGGTTGGTATTGCAGTATGGCAGCAGAATCCAAATAAGGCATGTTTTCTGCTAAACGTACTTCATAATTAATTAATGATTAAAACAAATGTTCTATGTGTAAAAACATGCAAATTTGATCCTTTTTTTATTTATAACTGCCTCAAAAATGGCGCATTCGCTTCTCCTCGCTGATAGTAGCAAGACAAAACCTGGGAAAGACAGAGCTAGGGTATTCAAGACAGGGCTAGAGATGTCAAAGGGCCAATTTCAGGTGAAAATGAATAGTTGTGCAGCTGCTAACAAGAGGCATTGCTCCTAAAGAGGAGACCAGTTTAAATGTAGGCCTAAGAGTTGTTGTGGTATCTTCCACCGAGTCTCCAGGGAGAACAATGGTGTCAGTCACGTTTCAGCTCAGAAGACAGCAGCCCTCTAGCGACACACATGAATGGCAAGGGCAGCCCTGATCCCACAGCCCTAGAATTCCAAGTCGCCACATCATGTGGCCCACAGCAGCGGCTCTCGCTGGACATGCACTTGATTTAGCTCCCAATACCTGATAAAGCACCACAGCTAGAACATTAACCTCACCTTATCCCACTGTGCCGCTTCTCTGGAGAATTCCGGGAGTGAGCTCTATTTTCCAAAACTGAAAACACATACATAATAGATTAGGATTTTGATTGGCCTCATTGTGCAGCGCATTTCTGAACTGCTGCAGCTGGCGCCTCCAAGAAAGCGATGCAGTTTGCTCTGTTAAAGGCAGATGTGCACGCGTGCAGGTGCTGACGTCATTCAGAGAAAACGCCTATTCTGTGCTCTTCTCCTCTGATGCCAAACAGCTGCCAAATTGCTTCAGATGGAGGGATGATAGTCATTTAGAGCAGCTCGACGGGAGCGAGATGGCTGAGGTGGAAGGTTGTGATTACTGTTGAGGAGTGCACAAAACTAAAGGCTGAGGATCTGTATCGTGGAGCTCTCGAGAGAAGTGTTTCTTACTGCATAGCCTGCACAGCAGTTCGCACAGTGTACGGCTTATGTAATATAGGCCATAAATGATGAATCGTGCTGCCCGCACAATGCACATATTGTACTAATTCGGCAGCAACCACCTTTTAGATGCGTCCATGATTGAGGAAAGTGTTACTGTATGTTGTTCTGTATACCTCAGAGCTTGAAGTTTGGATGTCCTTGAAGTGCATTCCAGCAGCATGGAGCTCGGGCACAGCAAGAAAGCCAATCATTATCGAACAGTCTGCCAAATGAACACAAGGACACTGACTGACTTTGATAGCCACAGCTTCTTCTTTGGCTAGCTCATGTCGGCTTATTGACTGTCTCCCATTTGCACTCTGCGCAAAAAAAACTAAAAACACTTGTCTTGTTTTCGGACACTTTCAACTAATTCACAATGTCACGCAAAGAAATGGCAGAATGCCACAACAGCAAGACTGATTTTAACCCCAGTGTAATAAAAGGTCTCGAAGTAGCTGAGTATTTTAGGTTTTATTAGTAGGTAAAGGTACATATTTGGGGCGAAAAATGTTCAGATGCCATTTAACAAACCTATTTACAACCCTGTTTTGCCTCTTGATTTTCCCTTTACAGAAGGCTTGTGGGGGAAAAAATTGCTAGGCTCTTCTTTCGGAGGCTCAGAGGCAAGGCTCGAACAACCTGCATCTTATAGCATAGTTTTTAATTCATTTTATATACATTTTTAATTATTCCACAGTCTTCCGGAAAATATTGATGTCCTCTCATTGTGTCCCCTTGGTGCAATATTGGTACATTGCCCCCACTCACTTCCCAGGTTCCCCCCTGCTTTAGCCTCGTCACATTTCGAGTTTAAGCTCCTCTACTGCGGACTCTGGCACTCGAAAAACCACGGTCACCAGGACTGGTTTGCCAGGTGTAGCCACCTGTATTACCATAACTAGCAAAGACTACAGGTGATATGCTGCTCTCTAGTAACACCAACAGTCGTAACAGTCTTGGGATTTTGGCCCATTTTCAGCTCGGTTTTGGTTATGCCAGGTTTTTTTTCTTTTGAAGGAGGACACAACCGTGTTTAAGAGGAATGGTGTCAGTTCCATGTACTGAACTCTTTCATTTAGGCTAAGGAAAATACAGCTATCCATTCTAGAGCCCCTTTAAGCTTTAAAACCAGCTGCTTTTAATTTAAAGCACTTCACTTAAGATGAGCATCTCAAAGTAGGCTGTCATGCTCAAACTACTCGAACACTCCACCACCCACAGAAAGAATCGCACAGCTAGCATCACATCACACAGCGTGAGTGTGTGCTATTTCAGGCTAGATTTGTTACAGAATTAGATCAGACTCATTCTTCTCTGATATGCAGTCCAGCATTTTCTGCTCAAATCTGCCCAATACCTATTCTCATCAATATCAGTATGCCACCTCTATTACAGTATGACTTTGGGTTGCTGGATAGCCAGTGCACTGTGGTTCTTAGATAAGAGATATGCATTCACATGCCCAGATCTATCCTGAGTAGCCCTGCCAGTATTATCCAGGACCACATGTTTTAACCCCTTCATGCAGAAAGGCTTATTATACACTCAGGTGTATCATTCAGTAGCTACAGGGACTTCTGGACAAACTGGTGGGGCTATTCTTTGGTAATACAAGTTTGGCTGTTTAAGGGGTTAAGGGGTTTAATGGTGGTTAGACTGACTAAGTGTGTGATTGCTCAACAAAGTGAGAATGTAGTGTGAGAAGTGGTTAATACTTTGAAGTAATAACACAATACAGATCAGAGATGTCTAAATGAACCAAGCACTGGATACATCATCATCTCCACCGCATAGCTCCTGTTGCACTTGCAGAACGCAAGGTTCTGACACAGCTGGACATGTGCATTCAGCTCATTAGGTTCGGTTTTAAAAGCAAGGCTCAGACACGTTCAAAGCCATTTTACAATACTAAATATTCACACATATGACATATCCAACCATATCCTGCATGACAGATGACCTATCATGGTATCTCAGATAAAACACAACCCACTAGCGCCGTTAGACCAGAGTACACCTTAGGGTTCATTAGGGTTTTTGGATGTTACTCTAATCAGTTACTGCAAAAAAGGTACATCCTAAAACCTACACCTATGACTTTTGTTGATGTCAAACACACACACCAAGCACCTCATTAGGAGCACCTACACCTCCTCATTCAGGTTGTGGTGTGATTGTGTGGTGAATGTTTTCTTGGCACACTTTGGGCTCGTTAATATCAATGGATCGCCACTTGAATTTCACAGCCTATTTGAAAAATCTGCTGAATTCACAGAAATCAGCATGGATCAGCATCGCAGAGGAATGTTTCTTCCAACATTTTGTAGAAGAAAGACTGTTTTGAGAGCAAATGGAGGCCCTACCCAGTATAAGTATATTACTAATAAGGTGCTCGATGAGTGTATTTCTGTGTAAACACTATTCCAGCTTTGGTTTGGACCAAGGGAACCCAAACTACAAGTATAATTGCGAGATAATGGCAATTAATCCATGACCATGACTTACAACATGTATTACACCATATTAAACATATTTGTAAAGACATCTGGAGATATTGTAAAGACATCTGCCATTTGTACTATGCCTTGGTGGAACGTCAAGCCTCAAATATCCAAGCATGTTTGACTTATTAACCCCTTAAAATCCTCGGAAACACCAGTGCTTCTGTTTTTGCCCCACTGTTATAACATATGAACAGCTCAGCCCGTTTACATTGGTTTCGCATGTCGCATTAGCAATCCTTGGGGTGTAATAAAAGTCACAGAGCATTAGGGGTTTAAGCAAGGCTGCCGAAATTCTAGCAGAGCAGGAGGTGCACATTTTTCTTTGAAAAACCCATAGAATTTACCTTGCAGTTTTCCTGTTTCTACATTTCTACAAAACATCTAGCTCTGGCTTTGTGTACTTGTGTACAGTTGATCCATTGTGTAGAAATCAGAGGTATGTTAGCTCTGATCAGTGTTGACTGCAATCTCTAGTCTGTTAATGGCTTTCAGGGCTTGGTTGGCAGCAATTTTTGCTCCTTGATTGGCTTTCAGGCTTTGTCCGGCAGTAATCTGCGTTCAGTGATTGGCACTTTGGATTTCGGTTATCTGGTATGATTTCATCCCAGCTTAAATCACAGCCTCTCTGAAGTCAGGACCCTGCGTGTATTGGCTTCACACTCGACCATCGGCACGCATACAAATGAAACCTTCTAACCTAATTTCTTTTCAGTTGCATAAGGGAGCTCCCGGACGCCTCTTATCACCGAACCTTATCACCAGCCACTGCACTACCTACTCACTATATCCATCCTGCTACCCTCCTTTTTTTAGATCCAGTCCCCTTTTAGACCCTTCCCACCTTTTCAGCACTCGTAAAAGAAGCAATCAGAGCTCAGCATCTCACCTTTTTCAGCGGATAATCTGGGACAAACAGCCGCGTCGTGTTGCCCGAAACAGAACAAGGACGGTAAACAAACAAAGTGCTGGAACACATGGACTACGGATCAGATTATCTGGCTGCTTTTCATGATGACCGCAGATGCACTTAGCCAAGCTTTTCCCGCCAACTGTGAAAATGTTCCTTCGTGATCTGCTGTTTAGACCCAACCTAAAAAACTCATTTACCAGCACGCAGTCAGATATGCATTTTTCATGGTTAGCTGACCAGGGAGGGTGTGTGTTTAGGAGAGTAAGATGCAAAAAGGACATGTCATTGTGTACTGCCGATCCCTCAAACTGACACACACACACACACACATACAGACTGACACCATACAGCTCTGTGTCCTTGGCTGACACCGAAATGAACCCTAAATCGCATTCTCCCTGATTTGTTTTTACACCATTTGGAAATGCCAGCTGGCATTTGCATTGTTTGGATATTTCATAACATAATTGGATCAATAGAAATGGTCCAACATTTCTGAACAAAAATAAACAAATAAAACTGTATTAAAAATATAAAAAATATAGTAACTTTTCTTTTTACATAAGAACAGTTACTATATTTACATAAATACATAAATGTATTTTTATTTTTCTGTATTTTATTAATTTATTTGCTCAGAAACATTACTAATATTACAATAACTATGTACAGCAATAATACGAAGAACTCAAGACCTTGCTGCCTATGCTGTCTCATAAGTCAGTACCTTAGAAGGCAGCACTGTGATGAAGGCACCTACAATCGAATCACATTTCAGACACAATGCGTCATGCCGTTGCTAGGATACCGCCAACTACTGTCAGGTGGTGGTGAAGGATACATCTACGCAGCCTTCACACATCTTTAATATCATTTATTTCACATTTTACCCCATTTTCTACCTGGTTAGGAAGGACAATTACCCAATCCCTATTCATGTGAACTCGCCCTATCATTTGCAGTGCCCCCACTTGTATCTGCATCTAGAACAGCTAGGTGAATGAAGTAAGGTGTCTTGCCCAAATACTCATATTTGTGTTGGATGCTGTTATTTCCTAGCTGGGAAATGACATTAAAACCACCTGCCTAAGACACCTGCCTATAGATCCCCCTCTAGGCGTGGATCCACAAGTCCTCTGGAGGTGTCCTGTGGTATCTGGCACCAAGATAGGGGGCAGTGGTGGCTCAGTGGTTAGAGATCCTGGCTGTTGATGACAGGGTTGTGAGTTTGATACCTGGGCTTGGCAAGCTGCCTCTGTTAGGCCCTTGAGCAAGGCCCCTTACCCTTTCTGCTCCCTGGGTGCTGGAGTTGGCTGCCTACCGCTTCAGGCTTGCAAAAACTTCACCAAGATGTTAGGTGAGGCCTTCATGGATCACATCTGTGAGCCTTAGGTGTTGCCAGTTCATCATTTTTTTAGGGGGGCGTACATGTCACCCTGTGGCCAGTTTACCGTATTTTGTTTCTTGAACTGCATGTCAGCAAAACTCCTCAGATCGGCCCGTCTAGCTATCATAATTTGGTCGCTTAGATCCTTAAGCTTTCCCATTTTCCTGCTTCCACCACACCACCTTCAAGAACTGACTGTTCACTTGCTACTTAATGTGTAGATCCACACTCTGACAGGCAGCATTGTAACATTATTATTATTATTATTATTATTATTATGGCTGTTTGGCATATGGAAGCTCATCCCGAAGGTGAGCTTTTGGCGGAACTGAACAAATTCATATATTTTATCAACCAATAACTCAATATTATTGACAGGCGACAATCTGACAGCACACTACTGTATTTGTGGTGTTTGTTTTTTCATTTAGTCGAATGCTGTGTAGTATTTTAAAGGCAAAACTCAGCACTGCTGAGATAAATAGTTGTTTAGAGCGGTATAAGACTTTTGCACAGTGTTAACACAGTACACACCCGCCCACACACATTTACACCCATAAAAATGCCCAGTACATGTGTGAACAGCCTTCTTCATATAAGGCACGCATACACGCAGACCTGTTGTTGTAAGCTGAAGTCAGTGTGCGTATTAACAACACAGCATACTAAGTGCTGCCACCTTCAAGGCCCTTAACCTTCAGATGCTCTTAATCAGAGCCACATTATTAGGAGCAGAGGAAATCTCAGTCCTTGAGTCAGACTCCTTGCTGTTATGTCAATTATATTCTTCTGTTGTTCTGCGTATGATTCACATGCGGGTCGGCCTCTTCGGTTAAGTGCTCCTATAGCTTCCTCAAACTTAATTAAGATAAGGAGAATCCATTAGGTGTTCCGGGGCAGTAGTGCCTCACTGCCACAGAGCCAAAGCCCAGACTGCATAGGTCAAAAGTGATCCGCTCACTTTGTGAGTGTGTGTTTGTGTTGTTTCATGCAGTGATGCATTTTCCATAGACACACTGAAGGTCAGGGCCAGAAGTCATGGCTTAGAGCCACTAGGTGAGATTTTAATTAAAAGACTGTGGTGTGAGGGTGTGCGTGTAAGGTGTGTGTGTATGGGAGCATTGTGTGCTGGTCTATGCTGCTAGGTATTGATTGCCGGCATTACAGGTCAGCGATTTTTAAATAGGTGCAAGAATATGTGTATATGTGTGTGTTTATCGCTGAAAAATATGGGATGCAGTGTGCAGGTGTGGGTGCATGACTTGCAAAGATGGTCATTCTTTATGGTAAAACAGATCAAATGGCAATAAATTGGAATTGCATTGATTTGTACCACCCCGGCACTTGCTTCTAGGTGCAAAACACCTAAACCTTAAATCTCACCTCAGACCTAACCCTAAAAGGTTATGGTTAAGGTTAAGGTTAGTGTTAAATGTAGGGTTACATTCAGTAGACAGCCATTTACATTCAACTTAGAGTTGCATTTAAGAGACATTGAGCTGAACGTTAGTTAAATGTCAGGTCTATGCTAGGTCTGCATCTACAAGGCATCTACAATGAACCATCCACAGAGTAATTCATATAAGAGCCTTAAGCTTAATAACTAAATCATAAGCCAGCATTATTGTACATTTCTGGAATTTTTGGGAAAAAAAACGTGACAGGAAGGCAATAGAAAGTGGAAGTGCAGTATTTCCAAAGTCTCCAGTTACCTCTAACTAGCCATGTTTGTAACAGATCGGCACCACCCCGTCACTTGCTTCTAGGTGCAAAACCCATGGCTTTTTCCTCATGAGCCATTTTTGTTACGTCCAGGACATTGATGAAGATGAAGATACCATTATCTATGCCACCACCATTTTTCTTGCTAATGCTGCATGCTTCCATCTTTAAATGCATTAGCTGCATTCAACTCCCTTTGTTCTCTCCACTACCCCCTGTGGGATGTACAAAAGCTCGCTCATTTGTCATGACTGTGACCTCCTGAACTCCTTGTCCTTTAAAGTAATTATGAATTACCTGGATTTATACAGGTCGTGTTTATTACATTAAAAGCACCTCATGGACGTGGTTTGTAACCCGCTCACTTTTATCAGGCTGAAAATTCCCTCAAGGGGAAGCAATCGGCATTCAGGTAGCTTTTGTGTGCCTCTCGAAAAGGGAGGAAATTGACTGAACCCACACCAGTGGGAGCCTCCATAGGTAGTCACATAATATTATATTATCAATAATTTAATCTAAATTATAAATAAAAGGCCTGAATGACCTCATACATGCCAGATTCCAAGTATCAGTTATAGGGGTGTAAAGACCCACAGCATTGTGCTATGGAGCAGTGAAACTGAGCAATACTGAATATGTTGTTGTTGTAGGTTACAGAAGGTTTCTGAAGGTTCCTCAAGATCATTTAGTGTTTTGGAGAGCGTAAGCATACACTACCCGTCCAAAAGTGTCCAGACACCCATTCTAATTATTCATAGTCTAATTAGTGAGAGCATGCACACAGCCTGTATAATTCTCACCTTTTCAATAGATTAGAAGTGATTACTATGGCAAAGAGGAGAACACACTCTGTACAAATCCTCTTCATTTTAGAAGAAACGTTGTGTCTACAAAATTTACATTTACAGCATTTAGCAGATGCTCTTATCCAGAGCGACTTACAAAAAATATACCTCTAAGCTTAGACACTACTAAACACAAGTCAATATGGAGACCATAATACTCTACTCTACGCCCAAGTATTCTCGGAAGAGGAGGGTCTTCAGTCTGCGTTTGAAGACAGCGAGCGACTCGGCCATTCGGACACTCAGGGGAAGCTCGTTCCACCACTTTGGTGCCAGGACAGAAAAAAACCTGGACGCTCGTCTTCTGTGGATTTTTAGGGATGGCGGGTCGAGCCAAGCTGCACTTGAAGCTGGAAGGGCTCTTAGTGCGGATCGGCTTTTGACCATTGCCATCAAGTATGGAGGGGCTGGTCCGTTCTTGGCTTTGTAGACCAGCATCAAGGTTTAGAATCTGATGCAGGAAGCAGCTACAGGAAGCCAGTGAAGAGAGAACGCAGCAGTGGAGTGACATGGCTGAACTTAGAAACGTTGAAGACGACCTGTGCCGCTGCATTTTGGATAAGTTGCAAGGGCCTGATGGTGCAAGGGCCTGATGGTGTAAACTAGTGTTGCACCGATACCTCAGCAGTATCAGTGCCGATACTGGCATTCACACACAGTATCGGTATCGGCAATAGAGAACACCAATACCATGAAGCTTACTGACGCCATGCATTTTATTTTTTTTACATTTTTGTTTGCATACTTTGTTAGGAAATGAAACATCGACATGCAGGTAGCTTTTGTGTGCCTCTCGAAAAGGGAGGAAATTGACTGAACCCACACCTGTGGGAGCCTCCATAGGTAGTCACATAATATTATATATTAATTTAATTTAAAAAATAATTTAATATAAATTATAAATAAAAGGCCTGAATTTTTACATTTTTGTTTGCATAATTTGTTAGGAAATGAAACATTTAAACATCCAGTAAAAGCCAGTAATTTAGACTTTTAACAGAACTTTTACATTTACACTTTTCCATGTGGTGTTTTTTTTGGTTCTGAAATCAGCTTGTCAGTTTAATCAGCTTGTTTAAAGTCCACTCCCTGGAGTTTAGTGCCTTTTTACACAAAGACATCCCCCTGAATGTGAAATTGCTGCAGAAGTCCTTCTTGTTTCTAAACTGGTGTTTTTTTTACTGCTCTGAAATGTAAATTTTAGCTGTTTGGTGGAGCTTAGCAAGATTATGCTTCCCTAATTGCACGTGTTTCTGCATTGTGGCAATTTTACATTTTATAGCTCTGAATTTTTTTCAGATGTGCAGTTACTCAACCAGTAAATACTGTTCTTTCGAGCTTATTATATTTATCTCTAAGTACAACCTATAAAAAGTGGGACACTGTAAATATCAGGATGTATAGTGTGGTTTCGAGATCATAGTAGTACATAGTCAGATGATTATTATCTCTCACATATACCATATGTATTCCATTAGCTTCATTCTCTACGTATATTATATCCAGACTAACATACTAATACACTGGATAATGGACTTTTACTGCTCCATGTGAAAGGGACCACAAATTAGTTACTTCCCTTCACTCGAAGTGGAACAAACTAGCTACTCCTCCGGTCCTAAGTGTAAGCTTTATCTGTTTTCCCTATGCTGGCCACAGTCAGTTATTGTTTAAGTGACCTCGAAGTTGCATACCAACTTGTTTGGAAATCTCCAGGTGTGAGGGGCTTCTAAAAACCATATTTGAGCTTCCTTCCTCTTCATTAATTATGCAGGTATGTTAACGTCCTTTTGTTTATTTATATCACAATTATGTGTAACCAATGCGTTGTAAAATCTTTGTCTTCTGTGAAACAATGGAAGGTGACAACACCCCATTAGGAACATATATAATCTTTTGTAACTTGGTCAACCTGGAGATCTCTGGGTATTTTGCCAGGAGCTTCTCCCTGGCTGAAAGCTTTACAATAAATACATGCATTAATTGTGACTTTATGATTTTACTGATTTCTTCTTATTTAGAAAATTTCCACCACAATAGCCATCTATCCAGTATTTAAGTCAGAGTTGGTCTCGGTATCAGTACTCTGTATCGGCAGCTATCGGAAAAGAAAAAGTGGTATCGGCGCAACTCTAATTGGAACCTAGGAAATATTATATATATGTATAAATATTAAAATATTTAACAGCTTTGTCTGCAGTTTTTCAGGATTGAATGGGTTCTGCTTGCTGAGGTCTACAGTTATGTTAACTTGGTCTCTCGCTCCTTCAGGGGGTCATCTAACAATCTTCCCTTTAGTTAATACAGTAATGGAACAGCCCTCATAATGGCGTTGGAGATTTCCCCCGAGGGGAAACGGTGGGTACAAGTTGAATAGGGTGTGTTAAAATGACCCTAAAATGTGTGTCCAGTGTGCAGTTTGCTAAGGTTGCATGAGTTCAGCTGGAACTCGCTTGTTGCTCCGCGGCCGCTCAGGTTCTTCCGCCTGTGCCGCGTGTCTGCCACCCTCGATTCTCTGCGCGCCAGGGGGACTCTAGCCTTTTAGTCTGTTGCTATGGAAACTTGATTTGCCAATGGGAAGATGGGGAGAACAGTGATTTTTGCTACATTCTTCCCTTTTTTTTTTTTTTTTTAATCCCAACAATGTTCAGGACTTGGCTGATGGGTCAGACTGGTGGGCTCCTTATTTTAGAATCACTTTACATGGATGGTCCATTATAGATGCCTCATAGATGCTCACCTGACATTCAACTAACATTCAGCTGAATATGTATTAAATTGAGAGCAACTAAGAGCTCTAAGTTAAATGTAAATGACTGTCTATTGAATGTGAGCCTGCACCTGCACCAATCCTACCCTTGAATCAACCCTAAATCCTAACCCCAACCCTAACCTTAACTTAAACCTTAAATCTAACCCTAAACCTAAAAGTGTTCTAAAATGTAGTCATTTACATTCAGCCTAGAGTTCAGGTGCTTTTAAAAGACATGTTAGTCGAATGTCAAGTGAACATCTACAAGGTGTCTACAATGGACCATCCAAGTGTTACCCTTATTTTTTTATAAAAACATACTAATGATTAGTTTTCCACTAGTTACACATTCATTCCAAGCTATTGAAGATATTTGGTAATAAGCCTTAAGGTTAATAACGGAATATTAAGCCAGCATTGTTATTCATTTCTGGAATACTTGGCAAAATGTCATAAAAGGTAACAGGAAGGCAATAAAAAGTGGAAGTACAGTATTTCCAAAGCCTCCAGTCTCAGAGGTAGCCACTAGCCATGTTTGCACAGACGCATACACTGATGCAGCGAAATCAAACACTTGTTTTGCCAGTGTTAAATCAACACTGCGAGTGTTAAACTTTAAAGTTAAAGTTAATGTAAATATGTATAATAATTTGTTTTAGTTGACAGTCTGGCGTAAGTATGATGCCTTCTTCTTTTCCTAACAGTTGTCAAGTGTGCTTGAAGGCATTTGCCTCTGGCAAGCTGACTAGTACTGTTTAATATTTATGAATATTGCAAATCAGTACAATCTATTCAGCAGAGTATCCTTACTGAGGCTTGCCAGAATACTCAGCGAGAACTAATAAGGCAGGGCCCCAAATAGGCTGTGGCATTCAAGCGCTGATTCATTGGCATTAACAGGCCCAAAGCGTACCAAGAAAACATTCCCCACACAATTACACCACCTCCATCGGCCTGGACTACTACCAAAGCAGGTGGGGTCCATGGATTCATGCTGTTAGCATCACATTTTTACTCCACAATGTGTGTGTGTCTCAGCAGACATTATGGTTCATCAGACCAGTCTACATTTTTCCTATCTTTTACTGCATTGATGGCATTGATGACCCTGTGCCCACTGCAGTCTCAGCTTTCTGTTCTTGGTTGACAGAACCTTGGAAGTTGGGTGTGGTGCGCTGTCTGAGCTTTTCTACTTGCTACAGTTGTACAGAGTGGTTATATGAGTTACTGTAGCCTTTCTGTCAGCTCTAACCAGTCTGGCCATTCTGTGTAAACTCTAGACACTGTTGGGCTGACAATCCCAGGAGATCAGTGGTTCTAAAAAAATCTGGCATCAACAACCATGCCATGCTCAAAATCACTAAATATATATATAGGAAACAATCATGTTATAAATGAGATGTAAACCAGACATGAAAAAATGACCTCATCCTGCAGTAGCATTTAACCAGTGGCAAATTGTTGATGCCTTTGCTTTTTAAAGTCTGACCATGGAGAAAGAGAGAGAGAGTGAGAGCAAGAGCAAGAGAGAGCGAGAGAGGTCATGTACATCGTTAAAGTTGGATGGGCTTCTCTCTAACCCGACCTGCTGAGCTGAGGATGGAAATGTCTTTGGGGCTGAAGCGTGGGTTTCATCTTACCGTGCCGCTGTTGCTGTATTAAACTGGGCCATTTGATTCAGCACAGCAAACGGAAGACAGCGGTGGATGCCCGGGGAGCGGCACAATAGCAGCTTACACGGCCACGGACTCGCTCTCATCTCTTATTTAAGAGTGACAGGCAGGGAGGCAGCGCTGCTGCGTGAGTGCGGATACACACACACGCCCACTTACACACTTCTTGGTTTCATGCTAGGAGTTCTCTCTGTCTTCATGTTTTTTACACCTTGGTTGGTGTGGACGACAAGGGGCCTCATGAGAGAATGACAGGGCAGTTTTAGGGTATTAAAAAAAAAAGCTCCCTCAGGGCACTGCACATGAGACAGGGAAGAGCACTTTTAGGGGCAGCTGTGGCCTATAGGTTAGGGAATTGGGCTCTGGACTAGACTGGAAGGTTAGGGAATTGGGCTCTGAACTGGACTGGAAGGTTAGGGAATTGGGCTCTGGACTAGACTGGAAGGTTAGGGAATTAGGCTCTGGATTAGACTGGAAGGTTAGGGAGTTGGGCTCTGGATTTGACTGGAAGGTTAGGGAATTAGGCTCTGGATTAGACTGGAAGGTTAGGGAGTTGGGCTCTGGACTGGACCGGAAAGTTAGGGAATTGGGCTCTGGATTAGACTGGGAGGTTAGGGAATTAGGCTATGAACTAGACTGGAAGGTTAGGGAATTGGGCTCTGGATTAGACTGGAAGGTTAGTGAGTTGGGCTCTGGATTAGACTGGAAGGTTAGGGAGTTGGGCTCTGGACTAGACTGGAAGGTTAGACAATTGGGCTCTGGATTAGACTGGAAGGTTAGGGAGTTGGGCTCTGGACTGGACTGGAAAGTTAGGGAATTGGGCTCTGGACTAGACTGGAAGGTTAGGGAATTAGGCTCTGGACTGGAAGTTTATGGAGTTGGGCTCTGGATTGGAAGATTATTGGTTCAATCCCCTAAACTGGCAGGAAAGTGGGGGCAGGGGAAGTGAAGGAACAGTGGCTTAGCTGAGGTGTCCTTGAGCAAAGCACCTAACATCCAGTTGTTCCCTGGTTGCAGTGGTGTTTTTAGTTCTATCATTTATATTAGTATTAGTGATTTCTCTACCGATTAGATAAAAAAAAATAATAAAAGAAATAACAGGTAAGAAGCTAAATTCAGATGAACACAGCATACATAGCATGATCCAGTTAAGCTTGATTGGGTAAAAGATAAACCAGGAGGCCTTTTAAAAAATGCCAAAAATGCATGGAAATCAGCATGTCCCTAAGGCTCTGTTTCATAATGTAAGAGAGAACAGTACACACTGT
Source organism: Salminus brasiliensis (assembly GCF_030463535.1). Taxonomy (NCBI): domain Eukaryota; kingdom Metazoa; phylum Chordata; class Actinopteri; order Characiformes; family Bryconidae; genus Salminus; species Salminus brasiliensis. The sequence goes on along the minus strand of NC_132902.1, from coordinate 13,122,239 downwards.
TTCTTCAAGAGTTTTTTAGTCTTTATAGACACAATTCAATGAGTCACATAACCTCTTCAGTACTATATGGAATCCTACATAGATCACTGATAGTTTACTGAGGAGATACACTAAATGGACAAAAGTGTCAGGACACTTTTTCATTCATTATTTCTTTTTTTAGAGTTTTTTTCTTGCTTTTGCTGGAGTAACTGTCTCTGCTGTCAAGAGAAGGCTTCCTACTACATTTTGGAGCACTGCTTTCAGGATATTGGATGATCACAAGGCCACCTCATTCCCAACTCCCCAGCTCATACCAAAACTAGATGGAGCACCATCATCATTCCGGAGAACACAGTTCCACTGCTCCACAGCTCAATGCTGAGGGGCTTTATACCCCTCTAGCCAACACTTGGCATTAGGTATAGTGCCAGTAGGTTCATGTTTATCTGCTTTAGGGAGTCCTTTTCTATTGGCAATACTTCTCTACAGGGACTAGACAAGCTGTGTGTGTGCATTTATGTCTGTGTCAGCGATAGTTAAATGTTAGTAGAAATTTGAGGACCAGCATTGCTTCTGGTGTTGGAGATGTTGCTGGTCCTGGATGAAGACCTGAGGAATTACTTTCTTCCATGTGACACAGCTCACAGGCCGCACAGAGCTCACATTTGACTTTTATGAGCACGTGAGCAGCACTGAACTAAAACAGAGAGAGAGAGAGAGAGAGAGAGAGAGAGAGAGAGAGCACTCTGTAAAGTGACCTGCCTCAGGGGAGCTCATTCTAGCCCCTGCCTCTTACTATTCTTATGCACTTTATTTATATATTTGTTTATTTTAAGACCGAGACTGGGGGCTGGAGGAGGGGCTGGAGCTGGAGATAAGTAGGAAAATGATGTGTGCATCCTTGTGTTTGTGTCGCGGTGACGCTAGGGACAGCCTTCATGACTAAACATTGCGTATGTGTGTCTGCTGTGTCTGCAAGACCTCAGGTCTGCTCAATCCTGGCTGCAGGCCCTCCGCTGTGCTCCATTAGGATCAGGGCTGCTATTCTTGTCCTCTACCTGTGGCGGGATGCCCCCCGAGAGAAAAGGGAAGGGATGGGCAGGGAGGAAATGAAAAGGGAGGAAACCGATGGGAACCAATGACAGATTGAAAAAGAAGGAAGAGAGACTTCAGCTCTTCGCTCTTCTTTATTTGGTTATGCCTTTTTTTTTTTGGAGGAGGACTAGATAAGTAATATGAGGTGTTCTGTTTCTGAACTAAATGTTGGTACACACTGATGGTTGAGAAATACTGCTACTGTTACTGCCATTGCAGTTGTCAAGGACTTACAGTAGGGATAGAAATGGTCATAGACCCTTCATTACCTTGCATTACAATATAATCATGATAGTTGAGCCACTACAGCAAAGTAATCAAAGTGTCCTCTTACTTCAGTCGTATTTACTGTACTAAAATCTGAAGGGAGATTTTTCCACACCTCCAAAGGTCAGACTTACACTGTGTCCTAACATCAAGCGTTGCGAGATAAAATTGATGCAGCAATGTCAGAAACAAAAATACTTCCATTATAATCAGTGAACTGGCTACAGTAGGGGTGTAATGTTACACAGGCGTCACCGTCCAGTTTCAACTATGGTTTGGACCTCACGGAGCGGTACAACAGAAACACCCAAACACATAAGGCTATGAGTTGCACTCATAGCCTTAGTCAGACGCCAATCGCCTTCATCTAAGCTTATCATGGCATGCATATAAGCATGTAGCCTAAGGCGTCCAGGTGGAACCTGCACTTGTGAAATTTGGTTTCCTATTACACTGATCATTGCAAATAGCTAGTACATATTCTCTTCACAACTGCATGCACTGAACCGTAATGGTTCCGCCATGGTGGTTTGTAATAAATACATGTACCGTGACACCACTAGTTTCCAGTGTTGACTGAGGGCTTCGATGTAATGCGATACTGCATTTGAACGCTTGCCTGCTGTTAAGATAATGTGTTAGTAGTGACTTTCACACAATGATGTTGAGGTCTGGACTCTGGGGTGGTTGGTCTATTGTTCTGAGAACAGCAGCAGCTTCAGCAGATAGATTTGCATGTTTTCTTCTTTTTTAAGCTGTTTCCTTTTCTCAGTAAGAACCTCATGATCAGCTCCACATTCTTTTGTACCCACCGTGTTAAGTGGTCTTCTCATAATGGAAGGATGGACAGAAACACCTGTGGATTTTTCCAGATCTGAAGCGAGAGTGAGGCTTGATTTCCTCCTCTCTTTCAAAAATGAACACTTCTGTAATTTCTTTTTTAACTCTATGCTCTTCGATACACAAGTCGTTTATGTTATATCTAATGTCCTTGGCTGTATCTCTTGAAAAATGAAGGACTTGTACTTAATAAATGAAGGATACTCTCAGAATTTTGCATTTCTGCCAAAGCTTGAGTTCTACAGCTTTCAATGCACAACAAATTTTTTGTCACCTTTAAGGTCAGGGACTGTTATGCGCAGCCATGTTATAACTCCTATCTTTAAATCCCCAATTTATGATCGGCACATTTAATCGATTGCTCGATCAATAGCCATTTAAGTTTTTAAAGCCTATCGACTTATCATCAGCCGGCTACTGACAGTAAAATCTGCGCTTTGAGTGCTTTGATTCTTATTTATAGTCTGCTAAAAAACCAACCAGGGAGCGGTAGATGCGCTACGCAACTCTTTTGTCGGCTTCCGCCCTTGCTCCAGTTTTGCCTCATTAAAATGGATGATGGCTCCACACCCCCCACCCCGGAACAATGCTGCGGTTTTGAGTGCCGGCCGTGGATTTCTAAAGTGAGCTTTAGGCTGTGTTTCCTCTCAGTTACGCGGGGTCCAACACCAGTGTCGCGCAGCCCCTCGAGCGCCTGGGCCTGGAGAACACAGCCTCGCTTCCTCTCTTAAAGTGCTTCCTGTGTTCTTCCACCCGCTTTGTTTACCTTACAGGATTCTGCTTAGTGTCTGCCTCCTTCTGCAAACATTACATGATCATGCACACAAGCACAGTTTGGTGGGCGCTTTGTTGAGGACCGAGGTCTCAGCTGAGCTAAGCTAGAAGATATGTGTGGGGTTAGGATCATCCCATTAAAAATGTGAATACAAAAAAATGAATACAAAAAAATTATAAAACAAATGTGAATACATAAAAAAATTACAAAATAATCATACAAAAAATGTAAATACAAAAAAAAGAATACAAAATAATACAGTGTTATTATATTAAGGCTGTGTCAGCATCTGAATTAAATTCTAAAGGTTTCTAAGGTTTGTACAAAAGTAATGTAAAATATTGAAAAATTGAATTTTTGGTTGACGGTTGCAGACGTCACGGTTGTTGATAATATATTTCCCATAATATGTCAAATTATTTTTAGTTTTTCTATTAATTCACATGTTCACATTCATTCTAATTCACTTTTCTTTGGTCTAGATCAAAGAATTGAGGATAAACCCTGACAACCTTTTCATGTAGGAATAAGTTTATAATTACATTTGATAGATATGTAAACCACTAATACAAGTTTTGAATTAAAGAAATAATCATAATGTAAGTCGCAATGGCGATATTGTCCAGAAAATTTGCAATTTGACAATTTCCCCAAAATCGTTTAGTCTGGTGGGTGGGTTAATTGACTCAGCTAAATCAGGTTGAAAATGGGTAAAAAGAAAAAAAATCTAATTCAGATATTTGCATTTAGATTTACTATTTTAATCAAACTATGCTAACTTAATATGTAATACTTTACAGTGCTCTTGGCATTGTGGGTTCTGTGAGAGGCATGATTGCACTGAATTGCTGAGCATTTGCAGTTATGAAAGTCACGTTCTTCAGCACAGGCAGTTTTGGGATTTTTGTCTTAGCCATATGCTGAGAATTTTGGTTTTTCTACGGCCTGCTTTCTGTGTCTGATCTCACCAATGCAGAATGAAAATGGCATCTTAGTTGTCACAGAAATACTCAACGATCTCAATATGCACCTTTTAGGCAAGAGAAAACTCGTCCGTGACATGCATTCATATGTAAAAGAGTTTGACGTAAAAGTGAGCATCCGTCCTTAAGCAAGTAAAGAGAAATTTCTGCCATCTACCCTCTACTCAGGCGCTGCCAGCTGAGAAGCCATCAATTGAGTATCAGGCAAGATTTTGAGAGCTTAATGTCCACACGAAAGACATCCACCTTTTTCAGAACCCTTTTGACAACCTGAATGATGCAGTCCAGTCAAGCACTTTGACTAATTCCTATGCTTTTCTCCCCATTGAGACCTACCCCTCAGAAAGCACATACTCAAAATGACAACCAGGAGCTCCTCTACAGTGTATCGGAGAGCAGACTTTTTCAAGGATCAAACAACCTCAAATCTCCAACCAGATTGAGGCGCACTGAAGACCATTCACTTCACTCATTATGAATGGCAGTAACAAGCATGGAACCAGATGTTGACTGTCTTGCCAGGCAAAAGTAGGCCCACAGTTTACATGGATTTATGGAGAAATAGTGTGTATGGTGGTCTTCATTATCACTATGAACTATAAATATGTATAGCACACCTAATAGATCCAATATGACAAATATTGAGAATGGTTTCTGAATTTTCTTTGTTACCCACAGCCCAGCCCTCTGAAAGAGTAAAGGATAGTGAGCTGGATTCTGTGAATAAAACATTTGGGATCCTTTGGTTTAAAGTTTATGATGTAAGGCAAATCACTCAAGGAACTGGGCCTAACTCATGAGCATACCGTTTTACAGCATTTGTACCAGTTATATTGTGAAGAGGAGGAAGTTAGGATGCAGAACTATTCTTTTTCTTTCTGGCCAGCAAGCTGGTCCATTTCAGTCTGTCAGACTGTTCTGATGTACATGGTTATATGCAGAACCTTACAGTTTCTAATGGTTAAAGCGCCATCCTTATTGCAGAGCTGCCTAGTAATACTGAAGTGCACCTGGGGTCTTATCACATTGCATCAGTCTCCAATCATTGATTATTTATGAAAGCAGAGAGATAAGTCAGCCTTAGCAATCACATTTCCGTGATATCATCAGACATGCGAGTTATGACCAGACATGAGTGGATTATGACTTATTAACTTGAAACTAAAATATAATCTCATATAGAATTGCACAAAATGAAATCAGTTATATAATAGAAGAGAACTGATGAACATATGTGACAGGTAAGAGCTAACAACCTTATTTAACAAGTTTAATTGACAACCCCCAATCACATCAGTCTGTAAAGCACTGTTTAACTTAATATGCTTTAGGAAAGTTTAGCTGCTGTAAGCCTTTAAATCCTCTGATTATTTTTTGTTATCAATTTGAATACAGAAACTATTATGCATTATTTTATTAAGTTTAGTAAGGTCCCACAGGGTTCTATTTTAGGACCTTTGAAATTGTTATTTTTGACCTTTCTTTTTGACAGTTTTGATGATGCTGTGAGGGTGAAAAACTGAAGTGAGGGCCTATGTATAGGGTTGGACCAGTATTGGGATTTCTGACAGCTTTCATATCGGTTGAGTTAAAACTGATCCATTTTTTATTTATTTAATATTTGCTTGAGCTTTCCAAATATTGGATCCCACCCAATCTGTGCTGCATGTCGTTGGGATCATGCTGCAGTATATATGTAATGCTGAATTTCTGTTTGTCTGTATCAGTGGTTCATAGGATTTTAATAGAAAGTGGTACATATTGGTTTTGTTATAAATACCTTCTTCCTAGAATATGTTTTTTTTATGTTTCATATGTATGTGATTAAAAGTAAAGTTTGCATTAATATTTACACTATTACAGCCTTTCCAGTGAGCTTTTCCTACAATTTTCTACAGGTTTCCTGCAGGTCAGCCCGTAATCCACCATCAGCAGAATAATTCTACTGTTCTTGTAACGTCTAGTGTGCCAGATCTGTTAAAAACGCATCCTCCCTCCTATGCTTTTAGTTTTTCTAGTCCCTCCAAACCCTAGCATTCTTCTCAGGCTCTCGGTTAACTCCACCAACCAGCTCAGAGTGAAGGATAAGGCTAAATTGTGCATTCGAGGACAAGCAGTTGTACTTCTTCAAGCAGCCTGCAGAGGGCAGGATTTCCCCACTTTTTCAAACGGAACAGCCAGTCTGCCCCAACAGTGCAACATGTCAGAGTGGTGCTTCTTAATTAGGATCCTTAAACACACACATGTGCCCTGAGTCACTGTCACCCACCACTAACTCACTCCCTCCTCAGTATAATGAGTGATGGCAGCGGTACAGCGGCTGATGAGGGGCTGCGAGCAGATTCGGTTTGCCATGCCGCTCTGCTTGATGGTTTAAATCTGTGCTGAAGTGCAATCACTCCTCGACAGTGGGTTGAGTGTACATTAGCTGGTGACGGTAATGATGCTGCTTCAGCCGCCTTTACCCGGCTCTCGTGCGGCTCTGGCTGTAATTGGTCGGCCGTGGAGCAGATGTCAGGAGATTTAATTAATGGAGTAGTGAGGTACGGAGACTGCCAGAGGGGATTCACTTTCTCTCCTGTATTTTGAACAGAGGTAGTGTGTATGTGTTTTGGTGGAAGTGGCATGGTTTAAGTTCAGCTAATGTAAGTCTTCATTTAAAACTAGTGAACCACCAGGTGAAGTCATGTAGCATGGTTATCCCCATGATTACATGCAGCTTTGTCTTTTTTTGTTGTTTTTACAATATCTGAAGGCAGCTTTATAGACATAAAGGGTCCAGAACTTGATCCCTGGTAAGACCAGGGAAACCTCTCTAAAGCCCTTTTCAAACTGGGATACTTTTCCTGTGAGTGTTTTAGCTTTGCATCAGTCACAAATTCATGTCTACAAATTGTAGGTGTTCATACTTGCTGTAGAATTCTCAGTAGCATGAACGCCGAGCCCAGCTTCTTTATTTCTGAATCATGTACCCCAACTACAACCCTTAATCTAATGTCTAATGATCTAATGTCTAATGCACTACTACTATGGCCCAGGGGATGTGAGTTAGAATCCCGCTTTGCCAGCAGCAGCCAAACTCAGAGAGAGCACAATTGGCCGTTATTTAGGCTGTGAGGCCAAACTTTAAGTTTACACCTCCCGGGGTAGTCCACTGTGGATTCTGAGGTGTGTTAGTCTCCTAGCCTGCTTCCAGAATTGGCTGGTATTTATGTTGGCTGCAGATTGTTGGGATCACTTGGCCTTTGCCAACAATGATTTGAAACAAGCCACATCCCTAACAAGCTAATTGAGGTCTGGATGCTTGGCAAACATCATGAGAGCTCAGATCTTATGGAGTGCCCAAACTTTTGGGGTGCCCCTTTCCTTTTATCCAAAAAAAATGCTTAAAATGTTGAAAATGCTGTTGCTTTGTAACTGTATGTCTTTTAGAGATTAGTTCACCTTCGACTAATTTAGCTGTTCATGCCACCTTACCTTAAGTCTGCACACTGTGGCCCCCTAAGAACCTTAATTTTTCAAAGTGTAGCTCTTAAAACCTTTATGGTCTTGGACATTTAGTACAGAAAGCTGAATTGAGTACTCAGAGTAATGGATTGCAGAATCTGACTTCTCCTCATGGAACTGTTCACTGGCTGCCATTAAGATTGAAGCTTCACTTGATATGACCCTGCATGGGCTTCACAGCAGGACAGGATGCTTTCAGTGGGATTAGCTGAGCCATGAAGCCGATTTGTTCATTTAACCAGCAGACCCTGGTAGTGGCCCACACCAGCCTGCAGTAAATTAGTACTGCTTAGAGTTTACAGTATGTTCCCTAGTCCAATGGAGTGCTTGAGACTTACTTTCTTACTTTTCTCCGACCTTATCGCAACTGGTGCAGGTCTCTCACACACACACACACCCCCGCCCTGCTGAGTCAAGGAAGCGCAGGGTTTGACGAAGTTTGACTCTTGGAGCAGAAAAGCTGAGTCCTGCATAATTTATCCCATACGTGAAAGAGCATGAGTTGTTTGTGCAACACGCATGCCTTCCTTCCTCCGTGTGCTCCCACCGTGCTTCAGGAGTGGGCTTTTTTTCCTGCTGCTCGGAGGGATTAGGTGTACGCTTCCCTGCAGTCTCCTGCCCTGTTTTCTTTTAATAACCCACTGAGCCTCAATGAGCCTCTGAAGGGGCAGAGACGACTGTGGCAGTGGAGGTGTGTTTGAAACCTTAAGACTCTTTCTCTTTTCCTGCTCAACATAGCAGGGCAACCTGGTACCTAATCTGTTTCTCAGACCCACCCCTATATCTGCTGACATGACCCCATGGGCCGTAAGGATCACCGTGTCTTACCACTGAGATTGCTCTGTCCAGCCAATAGCATCTCTGGCTCCTACGCCATCATTGGCAGTGGCAAACGCTGTGATATATTACTTAGTAGCTATATCTCAGTTCAGCTGGGGACCATCAAAGCAGAGTGTGGTTGAGTGTGCTGCGTTGCAGGGCACTGTGACCCTGGGGGGCTATACCATGCTGGGGAGAAACTAGCCTTCAGTTCTTGCTCTGGACCTAACTTTCCCGTTGAGAGCTGTGACTTGCTGCTCTAATAAAGGCACTCAAGCCAGACTCCTCTGTGGTATTTCTGATTGTTGCTTTAAAGAAACCTCGCCTTTCTTGTCTCTTCCCATGACGGCCAGGAATTCCACCATTTGTACTTGTCAGCGATAACTGAAGTGGCTGACTATCCCCCCCTATAAACATTTGCCTATAAATTCAACAGCTTTACACCAGTGCACTGAATTGCTTTCCAGAGAGAGTGAGAAGCTGTGCTGATTTATTAGTGCTGCTGGGCTTCAGCCCAGTGCAGTATATCACTGCACTGCCTGATTTGTTTTTCCTCACTGTTTTCCATGGCTTTCACACTGTTTACTCCAATGCCCCCTCATGCACCCACTTTCCCACTGTTCCTCATTTCTTTCTGTTTCTGTTTTCTGCAAGAGCTCATGGCGAAACCATCTTTTTTGGCCTCAGAGTATTGAGAAGTCTTTTACATTGCCTTGTTTTGGGTAATTTTGAGTAATGTGTACATGCTTTGCAGAAGACTCAAGGCCCTGTTTCTTCCCCCAGAAGGCCTCCAAGCTGTTTCCACTATCAGTGAGGATTCTCTGGGACCTGAGACAGCCCATAATAGAAGAATAAAGGACATTATTTTCAGACATTTGAGGTGTGGAAGTGTACGCCCTTATCAGGAATGGTTGTGCTTACATGTGGTGGGTGGGTGGGCGGGGGGGTCAAACATGTTGTGAAATAGAGATAGGGAATAGTGAAACAGAAGTGAAGGCAGGGTTTGATTCACTAAAGCTTTTGCACCATGAAAAATGATCCCTTCTGGATAAGCCTGCACATTATGTTCAAAACTGCAGTTCATGGATGGTTGAGATGTATCCAGACCGTGTTACAGGTAGCATTCAAACTGCAGTTACTCTTTACATAGATAGGAGAATACCTTTATAATACTTATTGTTAATATTACAAAAAATAGCATAAAGTTAAATAAATAAATGAATAAAAACTTACTACTCACTAATTAACCCAATTAAAAGTATATTGCCTGCCAGTGGTCCAGAAGTGTTATTACAAACTTCTATCACTAAAGAATAACTCCAGCAGTTCGTGCAGGTGTCCCTGAAGTCACTGAGTAATACACCTTAGTGTGTGATAAGTCTTTTTCTGTGTTGAGGGGTTAACTAATAAAAGCAGTTAATGTGAAAAATGATAGGATGGGTCAAGGTTCTGTAGTCTTCAAATAAACCGCCTGGCTAAACTAACCATAACCATAACTGTAACCATAACCCAAACTAACCTAAACCCTAACCTTAACCTTAACCATAACCATAACCTAAATGTAATCTAAACCTTTACCTTAACCATAACCTAAACTTAACCTAAACATAACCTAAATCTTACCCTAACCTTAACTCTAACCTTAATCTTAACCCTAACCCTAACCCTAACCTTAACCATAACCATAACCATAACCATAACCTAAACTTAACCTAAACATAACCTAAATCTTATCCTAACCTTAACTCTAACCCTAACCTTAACCCTAACCCTAACCTTAACCATAACCATAACCATAACCATAACCATAACCATAACCTAAACTTAACCTAAACATAACCTAAATCTTATCCTAACCTTAACTCTAACCCTAACCTTAACCCTAACCCTAACCTTAACCATAACCATAACCATAACCATAACCTAAACTTAATCTAAACATAACCTAAATCTTACCCTAACCTTAATCTCAACCCTAACCTTAATCTCAACCCTAACCTTAACCATAACTATAACCATAACATAACCATAACTATAACCTAAACTTAACCTAAACATAACCTAAACTTCACTTAACTCTAACCTTAACCATAACCATAACATAAGCATAACTATAACCTAAACTTAACCTAAACATAACCTAAACTTCACTTAACTCTAACCTTAACCATAATCATAACCATAACATAACCATAACTATAACCTAAACTTAACCTAAACATAACCTAAACTTCACTTAACTCTAACCTTAACCATAATCATAACCATAACATAACCATAACTATAACCTAAACTTAACCTAAACATAACATAAACTTCACTTAACTCTAACCCTAACCTTAACCTTAACCATAACATAACCATAACTATAACCTAAACTTAACCTAAACATAACCTAAACTTTACTTAACTCTAACCCTAACCTTAACCATAACCATAACCATAACCATAACTATAACCTAAACTTAACCTAAACATAACCTAAACTTCACTTAACTCTAACCCTAACCTTAACCTTAACCATAACCATAACATAACCATAACTATAACCCAAACTTAACCTAAACATAACATAAACTTCACTTAACTCTAACCCTAACCTTAACCATAACCATAACCATAACTATAACCTAAACTTAACCTAATCTAAACTTCATTTAACTCTAACCTTAACCTTAACCCTAACCTTAACCTTAACCTTAACCATAACCCTAACCTAAACTTAACCTAAACATAACCTAAACATAACCTAACCCTAACCTAACCCTAACCCTAACCCTAACCTTAACTACAACCTAAACCTAATCCTAACCCTAACATAACCGTAATGTTATTGTTTTTCCGAATCCTAATCTGAGCCAATGCTAATCCAGGTAGATACAGTCCTAAATTCCACCTTGAATGTTCATATATTGGCACTGATATGAATTGATATGAATTCCCATATCAAATGTCTGTTTAGACTTTGTGCTGTACAGGCATAATGCAATTATAGATACCAGTCTTAAGGTTGTCGCACACTGGATGCACTGTGTGGCCACAATTTGCTACCAAAAGATTTAAAACCATTCTTTTACACCAGCACCAACACAGCTCGTCAGCATATCTGACTTTTTACTTGAAATTTACATTAAACACAAGAATTCCAATGATTTAAACAGATCTTTTCACTTTAAGCAGGCTAGCTCTGTACAGCTTCATGTCTTCCTCGCAAGAAACTCCCTTTTGGGTGATGGATGAGGAGCATCTGATCAAAGAAGTGGAAGTGAAGAACTTCAAGCCACAAACCATCGTGAACCAGAGCTTAAAGTGAGTTTGAAGTTATAGAAGGTTCATTGGCACTCTCACTTCGGCGTCCTACACATCCTACAAATAGAATAGCCCGTATTTTGGGCGTAACATGCAATAAACCAATGAGCATGTCACTTGCCATTGCCTTTAAAAGCCAGGTGCGGTCTAACTGTGGTGGATTGATATTACAGTGGCGCATAGTGGGGATGTACGTGCATTGAACACATGCCAGTGTTGACTGTTGATGTCTGCCTAGGTTGTTTTCAGTCAGGGAAGCACCTGTGTTTTCTGTTGCCAAGATAGCGATACGCCAGAACTACCTGAACACACCTCATTTCCAAACCACCACGCCCATCTGCATAGATATATTCACAAGCACCGCTGCTATTGAAACGATGCAGGCAGAAGGTGCAAAAATAGACTGTTGGCTGGGTGTAAGATAGCAATGAGCATTACAACGCGCCTCACACAGAGTGTAACATAGGGCCCATGTAGTTAACAAGTGAAATACAAGACAAAAAACACAAACCTCCCTTAAATCATGCTAGCAAGTTGCTATATAGTCTCAAATAGATGTGCTTTTGTAGTTTCCGTATGGCATATGAGTGTTGTCTTTAAAAAGTATACAAAAGACCAAAAAAAGCAGAGAGTCAAGAGTAAAAGAAAGCAAGAGAGAGAGCAAGAGTGAGCGAGAGAGCAAGAGAAAGGCTTCTCAGGGATAAAAGGAGAGGATAATTAATGTGGGTGATTAAAGCTAGGCCTCCATGCCTGGCTGCTCTTTGGTCCATTGATCTCCAGCCCTGATATCCGAGCGCCTGTCTGCTGTCCAACAGATCAGTGTGTGTGTCCGCACACCTTTAATCCAACCCTTGCATGTTCTCTACATGCTTGTGGACACAACTGCCTCACACACACACACACATGCACACACAGACATACACACACAGACATACACAGAGCCAGATGTTTTCCTGTATGCTTGCAGGCCTCTATATTCATGCATGGCCTGTGCTGTATGAGTGAATCTGCATTTGCAATTGCTGTGGAAAGAAAACCTTGTATCTCTGAAATGGTCAATTTATAGGAAAATGGGGGGAAATGTCCTTAACATCTGCGACCATAGCATCTTAAAACTAAAATTTCTATTGGTCCTTTTATCATGAAGTGTGTACACAATGTAAAGGGCAGCTGGAGTAATGAGGGACTCCTATGTGGATATTCACCAGTTACTGTTTGCATGATCTTCTCTGTATTCTGTTGTGTCTCTTACAGAAGATCAGTCTATTGGCTTGTGTGCCCGAGAGATTGCGGTATCAAATGTCCATTGAAGCACATTGGCTTACATTGTTAGTATTAAATGCAGATGTTATGGAAAAAAGCTTGCACCAGTTTTTGAGGCTATACAGACTCCATTACAACCTATTCTTGGCTGCGACGCATACTCTGTACATGTCATATGCTAGATAAAACGTTTTGGCCAGTCACACACTCTTCACATATACAGATGTGTGAGTGTAAGGAACCTTTGAAAGGTCTAAAGAACCAACACTTATTGAAAATGTTCTTTACCAATTTAAAGGTTCTTCAGCATTCCAGGGTCCTTGACATGCCAAACCTTGAGGTAGATGGGCTACAACAGCAGAATACCATATAGGGTTCTACTTCGTTCAGCCAAGAACACAAAGCTGAGGCTGCAGTGAGCACAGGCTCATCAAAACTGGGCAGTTAAAGACTGGACAGCCATTAACCATGAATCCATGGATTTTTGTATCAGCAGTCTAGACTGGTAGAGGTGGTGTAATGGTGTGGAGAATGTTTTCCTGGCACACTCTGGGCCTGTTAATACCAATAAATTATTATTGTGGAATGTCATGGGTTATATAAGTATAATTGCTGACCATGTGCATCCACCCCTTCATGAGCACTGTTTACTGTATCTTCTAATGGCTACTTCCAGCTTGTTGATGCACCATGTCACAAAGCAAAGTGCTCTCAAACTAGTTTAATGTACATGACTTTGACTTCAGTGTTCATCAGTGGTTTTTCACACTCCAGTAGAACACTTTGGGGTGTGGTGTAATGGGAGATCTTCAACATGAGGTGCTCCTAACAAATCTGCAGGAAAAAGTGTTTTGCTTTGCTGCATTTGTGCAGGTGCTATCCTCCAGGCACAATGAGCAGACGTAAGACCCCTTGTGTTTTTCATTTCCGCTGCCCCCCCCCCCCTCTCTATTTGGCTGTCTGTCTGTGTGTGTGTTGGTGAAAGAAGACCCCCTATGTTCTCCAGCATTCCTCATAGTTTGTTGAAATGAAGGGTGCAGTTTAGAGCAGAAGTGTGGAATGTGCTGGGGAATGTCTCTGTTGTCCGGCTGAGTCTAGCGCTGCCTGGAACCCCAACGGGGGGTAGACGCCATCCATCCCGATGATCAGCTGATAATGATAATGAGGATAATGAGGACGTCTCTAATTTTAGAATGTCTGTTCAGTGCTGTCCAAAATATGCTGCACGTTACGCCATGCCACTGATAAATGTCTACTTCACTCTCCGACACACCCACAATTCTCCTCAAGTCCTCAAGTCCTGCCTCCATTCTTTATGGTTACCGACCTCTGCAGACTGTCCCAGCGTGTGTTTGTTTTGGAGCTTCTTGGAGCTTGATGGAGGAAGTCGTGTTTATAGAGATGACTGTGATTAGGTTATGGCCCTTTCCACACTGCAGAGAACATGGCCTTTCCAGAGACAGGAAAAAAAGTGTCACTAGCCTAACATCAGGAGATTGTGAGTTCCATTCCCAGCTGCACCAACACATTGGCCATGCCATCTCTGAGTGGGAAGGATGGACGTTTGTTTTCTCATCAATCAGGAGGATGCTAGCCAGCGCAAGTTAGGTGAGTTAACAAAACTGGACAGTTAACAGACTCCTCCAAGTGCAGTCAGATGTCCAGTGACGTTGCGCTAGGAAAGATGTATAGGACAGCCTTCACCCTCTCAGCACTGGTGGCCTCGTGTGATAGGGAGAATTCAAGCTAGGGAGTGGGTACTGGAAATGATAACATTGACAAAATTCCATTTCCGAGTTTTCCTAAAACACCCAACCACTAAATACTCTCCAGTGAAGCAACTGTCCAAAGTTCAAGCCTTTGCTGCTAATACTGGATTCATCATCATCATCATCATCATCATTCTTTTCTTATCTACTCAGTCCAGTTCAGGGTTGCAGTGACAATAGGGTAAGCACAGAAGCCCAGGCATCCCAGTCCCCAGCAAGTGTCTCCAGCTCCTGCTGGGGTATCCCCAGGCACTCCGAGACCAGCCGGAAGATATAATCTCTCCAGCAAGTTCTGGGTATTCTTCGGGGGCCTCCTCCCACTTGGTAGTGCCCGCTACACCTCTGAATGGGAGATGACCAGGAGGCATCCTCATCAGATGCCCAAATTCAGATCTGCTCCAAATCTCTTTGGGATAACCGAGTTCATCATTCTATCACATAAGGTCAGCCCAGATGCCCGATTTGAGAAAACTCATTGTATCCGTGGTGTTGCTGAGCGTGAGGACATGGATCGACTGGCCGAGTCTCAGTGCATGTTTGTTTTGGAGCTTGAAGGAGGAAGTTGTGTTTAGAGATGGCTGTGATTAGCTTATGGCCCTTTCCACACTGCCGGGAACATGTGGCCCTTTTTTCAAAAATGAATGTCTCTGGCCTACACTGTAAAAAAAATCTGATTACCTTAACTTAACTAATTTTATTTAGAAGTTAGATCAAATTCAAATTTAAATCAAAATCACCCTCCTAGTGTTGGGGGCATTGTTCACATGAATGGAGTTTGGGTAATTGGCCGTCCAAAATGGGTTGGAAGTGGGCTAAAATAGAGTAAAATTAGAATTAAATGATAAAATAATAATAATAATAATAATAATAGAATTCTCGTTTACTTCAATTCATGACTTTAAGTTTAGTTTAGTTTAGCTTTGGACTCCCCCCTAAAGTCGCTGTAGTTACAGCAAGTTGATTTGGCAATTACTGGCTTCAGCTTACTGAATTCGAGAGCGTCTTTACATTACAGTTTAAGTTAAGAAAGAAAATTAAATTAATAGCTAGAGTTAAAACAACAAATACCAATTCCGAAGCAACTCTCACTCACAAATCTCACTTTTGTTTTGGATGAAATATTGAACACGACAACGTATTTTACACACAAGTAAAACTCACAAACGCACTCATCAGTACAGCAGATGGTAACCTACTCTTACAGGCTTTAACACTGAAGCCAGGCAGTCAACCTTTATATAGAATATAACTGAATACCTAAGAGAAGGTAGCCAGTGGGGAATGACTACACACTGGTAGTGTGTCGGGGGGGTGAAGGCACGCCCAGTATGCAAATAGATGGTGCCAGGAGCCAATGGGAAAGGTCTTTTACTCAAAAACACTATGTTGCACACTATCCGTTTAGTTGGCAGTTTAGTTTAGTTGAATAATATGTGGGATGCAGTTTTACGTTCACAGCTATAAACTCACAATGTTGAGGTCATTTGACTCATTTCAATCTTCCACATCATTAACTGACTTAAGAACCTTGAACTCACAAAATTACAATTGATAAGTTAAAATAAATTTTGTGTTGGGAGATTATGAGAGATTATGGGAGATTCCCAGCTACCCAACAGAGAAAGCTCATTTCGCCTGCTTGTATCCGTGAGCTTAGGTTGAAGGCAGGGCAGTAGATCGACTGTCAGCATTTTATCAGAATACCTGTAACACATGCAATTAGTGTAGAAAACAGCATTTTAGATTTTTGAGCGTTATAATGCCGAGTCCTTCCCACTGTTGCCCCTCATTCTCCATCAGGCCTCAGCAGTCTGCATGCCTCAGAGCTGCCCCAGTGTACAAGAGAGCTCACTTAACAAATTAGAGAAGTCATCAGCTAACTTCTACCTCACTTTATGAGACGGCCTGTGTTTTTTTTTTTTAATTATTATTTATTTATTTTTTTGTTAAACCACTATGGTAAATATGTATAATACTGTTCCACTTCGTTATTCATGCTCGGGGAAGAAAGCCGAGCAAAAAATTGCATTGTTCATTACCCGTGCTGAAATATTCATCCACTCTTCCTCTGAGCTGCAGAAACCCAACTCGCCGCTTTTCCATCAAGATTGTTCACATCTTGAGGATATGAAAGTTTTAGAACCCCGTCATTCCGGCTCATTTCACTGTTGTAGGCAAACGAACCGCAGTAAGCAGTGTAAGCCAGCGTGTTCAATAATTCACATGCTTATATGTCTAATGACTAATGTAATCCCACCCTGTGAAATGAACGGGTTGTTTTCCCCAGTTCAGATGCAGAAGTGCGTTTTCCTCGGCACAGTGCAATACCACCTCCATGAACTGTCCGTGTGCTGTCTCGGGACTACAGGGTTGGTGCTGTTGTAAGGGTGCACAAAGTAGCTTGTCTTAGTCCCAAAGAAGATTTCAGTCCAGTACAAAACGGAGAGAGACTTTTTGTCTGAGGCGTGCTGAATATTCATGAGCAATTACAGTCTTTCTGCAGAGCTGCGCTGCTTCAGCACGAACACACTATAAATAGCACAAGTTGCTTTGAGGCTGCCAAAACATGCTGTTTTTATAATCTTTCTCTCATCACATCATAACAATCAAAATCTCAAGGGCATAGTGGCCTTCAGGACTATTAACAGCTGAAGATGAAAGGGTTTTTGCTGTTCATCACTGAGGAGAGAAATGGCACTTTTCAGTCAGGTACTCTAGCAAAGCAAAATTATACATAATTACTAGTGTTGCACCAATCGGTAATAGAGAGCACAGATACTATAAAGCTTACTGATGCCCTACTTTTTTGTTTGCATACTTTGTTATGAAATCTAACGTTTAAACAACCAGTAAAAGTCAGAAATAGTTTATTTGGTTCTGCAACCAAAAGTTTAAGCAAGTTGTTTAAAGGCCAAACATTGAAGTTTATTAGCTTTTTATGAAGAGATCTGAAGGTACCTGAAGGGAAATTGCTGCATAAGCACTTTTTGTTTCTAAACTGGCCATAACAAACAGCCGTAGTGTGAAGTGAAGGTGAATTACACTACATATAACTACATGGACAAAAGTACTGAGACACTTTCCCGTTAATTGTTTCCAAAGAAGAGGTTATCCTGCTTTAGTTCGAGTGAAAGAGAAAGCAAGCAAACCTGGATGGTCCAGTTTACTAAATAGGCCTGAAAACAGTTGAAACACCCCTGCTATTCTGGCACTGGAGCACGTAGCAAAGAGGCACACATCACCAGATAGCTAAACACTCTTAGCAAATTTGAGTGTAGTAGCACTAGACAGCTTCAGCGATAAAGAAGCGCCAAGTGTTATCCATCTGTTATCCTAATTCAGATGTTCACCCTCTCATTGATTGTTAAAAATCACATGATTGGGGCATGTTTTTAGATGGCTAATGGCTAATGGCTGCTGCAATCATGTGACCATTGTAACAAGGTAATCAGTGTCTCTTATCTGAGAGCACAAAGTCAAGTAAATGGTCTGTTTTAGGAGTGTTTTGACTGTTTTCAGGCCCATTTAGTAAACTGGCCTATCCAGGTTTGCTTGCTTTCCCTTTTACCTGAACTAAAGCAGGATAGACTCTTCTTTAATAACCCTTGAATTTGGGAGAAACAATTAATTGGTAAGTGTCTCAGTACTTTTGTCCATGTAGTATATGTATGTCTCACCTCTCGACAGCTGCCATTGTAACAAAATAAACAGTGTCATTCACCTTTACTTCACCCACCGGTTTTAATGTTACGACTGGTTGATGTTTCCATTAGTTGTTGTCTACGTTATCCTTGGAGCTCCAGTTCAAAACTTGGGAAACATCCTTCCCATCCTAAACATGTCCTGTTTGATATTCCCCTACATGTCGTAGGATGTCTTTAATTACCCTACTCTTTCTCTGTCTGTCTCTCTGTCTGTCTCTCTCTCTCTCTCTCTCTCTCTGTATGATGTAATATATTCTCACATGCTCCTCTCTCTTTCCCCTTCTCAGTCCATCATGTAATTGCTCGTCAGTGTGGAAACGCAGCAGTGCCGTCTGATCCGCCTCGTGTACCAGCAAACCACACACACTCCATCCCAGCTTTCAGATGAATACTCATCACCCTTACTCACCACACTTCCAGCGGAGGCGTAGGACTAGCTGGTATCTGTAGCACATGTTGTATTCATACGTACTTACATACATACATATTACTGTAAGCTCCTTTTAGGTTAGAAAGACACCCCAGGGTGCTATAGCACAAGCATAGCATTACATACAGGCGGACCTGTGAGCGCAGGTGCACGGTCATGTCAGAGTGCAGGAACAAACACGGGATATGAAGAGAGGCTCGGTGCCTCTGTGGTCTCATGGGCAATTGCAGAGCATGGTTGAGGAAACACAGCTTTGACTGGCTGGTAATTGGAGCAGTGCCTGAAGCCTCCGCTCTACAGCAGCCCAGAGGGAGGGGCTGCTTTAGTTAGAGAGAGAGAGAGAGGGAGAGAGAGAGAGAGAGAGAGACTTCGTCACAGCCAGGAAAACCTCATGTAAACCCTCTCAGGCTCAAGTTCGGGATAACTTTATTGGCTGGACTGTTTCAGTACAATATTGGCAAAACAAGAACAGTTACAATAACAACTCTCTCTACCTCGCTCTCTCTCTCACACACACACACACTCTCTCTCTTTCACTCTATAATGCTGCCTTTTACCTCTCTCGCTCCCTAACTCTCTCTTACCGCTCTCTCTTCCTCTGTTACCCACTCTACCTCCCTCTTATTGTTTGTTTCTCACTTTCTCTCTCCTTCTCTCTCTGTCTCTTCTCTCTTCACCCTCTCTCTATTTCTCCCTCTGCTTCTCTCCCATTAAAGAGCAGAGACCGGTTCTTCCATGCTCGAACCCGTGGCCGGCTATCTAGGGTACCAGGATTAACACCACAGCACAGACCGTGTCCCAGCTAACATAATGGGCTCAAATCACACACATTTTAGGATAAAGCCTCATATCTGAGCTCACAAAGTGTATTTCACATTTTGAGACACCCCATAACACAGCATTTGTTGACAAGTGATATGAGAGAGATACAGAATTGGCATCTGAAAGTGAAAGAGGCATGTGGTAGACATGGTAGAGTGATGCAGAGGGCAGTAGACTAAGGTGCCATTGGTTCATCATTGGGGATATATGCATTTTCATGTAATAAAACACACACACACACACACACACACACACATACATCTGCCTGTCACCCCATGTCTGGAGCTCATGCACGCTCCACACACAACCCTGTGCACCCATGCTCGCAGCGCCT
The DNA here is from genome assembly GCF_030463535.1 of Salminus brasiliensis. NCBI lineage: Eukaryota > Metazoa > Chordata > Actinopteri > Characiformes > Bryconidae > Salminus > Salminus brasiliensis. Next base: position 13,102,340 of record NC_132902.1, on the reverse strand, counting down.
GGCTTAGGTGTCCATTCAGTGTCTGGATCCCTTTTTTGCTGATGCCATCAGGCTGGGGGCCTTTGACAGAGGCGTGCACAGGCTCCTGACTCCACCTCCCCACCCCACTGCTTTTTCTCTGGCCTTTCAAGCCCTGAATGTACTACTGCGGCGCTGGATAATCACGGGGCATTACCGCCTGTTGTGGGAGGCATTAGCCGTAAGAATTGAACCGGTGGGATGGTGTAAAAAACGAGGCAGCCATCGAACACTAAAGCTGATGAGGCTCGATCCTGGCAGCAAAGCAGAGCAAGGATTACCCAGTCCAGCCAGACACACACACACACACACACCATCACGACAGCCCACAATGCACTTAGGCTGGGACAACCTGATTCCTCATTCTGTTTGCTTTTCTCCATAGGGCATATGTAGTACCATGTGCCTGTTTATGGGCAGGTCCTGTAATATACAGTATATACTGTAATAGTGATAAACTGGCAGACCTCGGAACAAGGCCCTGTTTCTCTTGTTATTGCTGGACGTAGTACGCTAATTCAGCTCCTGATACCCCATCTGATATCTCAGTATCAGGGTATCAGCTGATACTGAGCACAGATCCAAAACCAGTGTAGTGTAGGACGTGTGTTTCATAGTAACAGGAATCATTAAGGCCGCCTATTGATTTTGAAGATTTGCAGATTTACACTATAACTGAAAACAGTACGAAGTGTGGATCAGTCACATCTGACCAACATTCAACCTGTTTAGGATTATTATCAATATATCAGTATATCGTCGCTGTCCAATGAAAACCATGTTTCTCCAAAATGGCAATTTTACCGGAGAAGGCAAAAATGGTCTCAACTTTGAATGGAAGTCAATGTAAAATAGAAGTAATGTTGAGCATTTCTATTGGTCTGTTCATCCAGAATTATTTACAGCTACAGGGTTCAAACCATGGAGACAAATGTGTTTTTTTGGACAGCCATGATGTACACTCTCAGAAAGATACCAGACGTTCACCAGGGATGAAACCTTTTCTGCCATTGGGGTGGTACACCTAAGAATCCCAGGTATTTAAGTAAATAAGTAAATAAGTAAGTAAGTAAGTAAGTAAATAAATAAATAAATAAATAAAAAATAAGCCCAGTACAAGTGGTGCTTATAGCTAATTTCACATTACAAAATCAATTTGGCATTTGTTTTTTTACCAAATCTGATTTGTTCAGAATGGTGTGAATACAGAAGGACCTGTTGTTTCAAATCTCATTAATTACATAGTCATTCCATGTGTGGTCCCAGATTGGACACAGTCAAAACATAGTTTTGGCACCATAATTAGATCTCATCCATCATCACCTAGTGTCATATATGCCAAACATGCACATTTCCATCACAGAATTTGGATTTAAGCAAAAAAATTGGCTACAAGCAATGGGAAGACTATAAGGACAAAAGTATTGGGACACCTGTTCATTCATTGTGCCTCCTGAAATCAAAGGTGTTAAAAAATCCTGCTTCTTTTGGAGTAACTGTCTCTACTGTCCAGAGAAGAGGGCTTTCATAGGGATTTTGGAGCATTACTATGAGGAATTGATTCTATTCAGTGTCAAGAGTGTTTAGTAAGGTCAGGATGTTGGATAATCACCACTCCACCCAGTTCCACTTCTCCACAGCTCAATCCTGGGTGCTTTATAGCCCTCTAGCCCACATCTGACATTATGTATGGGGCCATTAGGTTGAGGTGTGTATCTGCTCCAGATAGTCCTATTTCATTGACAGTACTTCTCTAGACAGGCTGTGTGTGTGTATTTGCACATATCTGTCAGCAATGGGTGCAACTATTGCAATAGGAGCTGAATGCATCCATTAGAAAGGGTGTCCACAAACATTTGGAAATAGTGTAGCTTATCTCGCTCCCTCTTCCAGCACCATTCAGCCCTTACTATATCAGTTTCCACTGCCTCTGTGTTTTAATTAGAACATTTTTGGACGGTTTAGAATTTGTCCCTTCTTGGGCCTGAGATGCCATCAAAGAATAGCTGACAAAAGCAAACCTTTTTTGTTGTTGTTGAGGGGCTTTTTATGGAAATTGTTTAAAGTACTAAAATAGCAGCGTCCGGTCTGAAACTGTTTTGACTGGCTCGGATTAGAGGTGGCCTGTACTGGCCTTTCCGACAACTTAGTGAAACATTTAATGAAAACTGACAATTGCGCAAAAGAGATGTCCTGCAAAGGAACAGTATGTGATGCCGACCACTTTAACCTCTGAGAAGACTGTCAGTCAGTCATACCCCCCCACACCTTTTCACTCTGTTCTTAAGCTGAATGATATTCCATGTTCAGCAGATCTGCTGACTAGGCAGAACCCTCAGCTCTGAAAAAGGAAGGGGGGTTTCTGATGACATTATCTGAGGGTTATTACCCACGCTCATCGGGACCTGCGTTACCCATTCCCATCCCAACAGCTCTGAGTCTGATTTACTGCTCGGGCCACAGGGACTAGGCCATACGTTATCTTATTTCATGGGCAGTCTCTCTTTGCTCTTGCTTGTCTTTCACTAACTGCAGTCCAGCTACTGCCTGTGCAAGTGCTCTTCCTCTCACTTCATTAATCAGCATTCACGTGGACTTGGCTGGGTGAACTTACTGTAAACATCCACTTTTTTTGAGGTGCTATTATTAATCAAAGCATGACCTGTGGAAGAACTTTCACTGTTAATGTACACATTCCAGATTCTATCCTGGACATGCAGTGTACAGTCAGGTTCATAAGTATTTGTGGAATTGAACCTCTGTATATCACTCTAATGCATTTAAAATGAAGCAACCAAGATGGGATTGCTAGACCTCTAGTCTAGAGTGTAGACTACTATTTACTAGGAGCTGCTATTTGATCAGTAAGTGAAAAATGTGCTTAATAGGATTGCTGCACACTACTGGCTTTAACATAGTATGCACATTATATTGCACAACCCTACTTCCCACTTCTGTCTCAGTCTCAGTTTGATTTATTTACCCTTCATAGTCTGCACTCTGTGTGTCTCGTCTGCACTGTCTGCATTGTGTTGTACTGTCTGTCTGCACTTGTTCTGTGTTGCACTTGTGTTCTGTCTACACTGTGTTGTGTGTTGCACCATGGTTCTGGAGGAACGTTGTTTCAGTTCACTGTGTACTCTGTGTATAGTTGAAAGGACAATAAAGCCTCTCTACTTGACTTGACATTACTGTATAGTTCATATCATCCGTAAACATCAGTCATACATACAAACCCATGCCATAACAGTGCCTCCATCATGTTTGACAGATGAGGTGATGATGCTTTGGATCATGAACCCTCCCTTTCCTTCTCCTAAAGAATCTTGTTCCAAAACAGGGCATGCATTTTATTTATTTATTTATTTATTTATTTATTCCTTTACCAAGAAAAGAATTCTGCAGTCATCCACATTTGTTGTCTTCTGTGGGTTTTTTTTTTTTTTTGGTTCAGTCAGTTTTGTAAGCAAGCTATCCTTTCTGTACCTACTGGCAGAATGTTCAACAGAATGTTCAACCTACTACTATTATGTAGAAAACACGGTGCTTCCAGGAAAAACTAGAGTAAAACTAAACAAAAGCTAGATTTTAACTAACCCATCCACCACTACAGCTGTCAACGAAGGCCCAACTTATCTTTGATCTGATATGTCAGCACTGAAAAGCAAATGCTCATGACCTCAAAGTTGCGCCCTCATGCTATTCAGACTAATGACGTTAAACTGACTGACTACGTTCAAACAGCGGGTGAAGAATCCATATCAGATTTTATCACCATATCTGATCTTTTTTTAGGCTGTTCACACTATTACATCTGTATACATTCGTCTAAACAGTTCATGCTTCTAAACTAACCTGCTTGTTTAAAGGAGCATTGCTTAATGTGAGATTTTGGTTTCATCTGCACCAGCATCAGAGAAGCTATCAAAGAGTTCCAGTGGCTGACAGCTGCTGGGCTTATCACCGTGAGCAGGTTGTTGAGCCACGGCCACTTCTTTAGTTTCCCGGGTTTCTTTAAACTTTGTTTTTAAGGTTTTTATGTTTCTTCGACTCTGGAGCCACGTTCGTCCTGTGGCCACGTTCGGCCATTTCTTTAGCAGTTTTCTCAAACACTGAGCAGTTGTGAAATATCACCTCAAATATTTATAAGGGCTGTTACCTCCCTATCCCTCACTTCTGTTGTCAGTTCCCCTTCTCCTTAGCATGTATTAAACATAAATGTGGAGTAGGATTGATGAAAGTCACATGGATTCCAGATGAATTCCAATCTGGCTGTTAATAATATTGAGTCACACCGCTGTATATTGGATATGTATCGGATCCCAGATGTGAAAACCTGTTTTTGCCATTCATACTGACACACAGATAACACACCTTTGCTTATTGTCCTTCAGGATCAATAAAGCATCCACCCATCCATCCACCCATCCATGCACTTATACCTGCTGTGAGAACATAGGCATTGTGTCATCATAATAGCAATGTGGACTACAGTGTGTGACTGCTATAAACCATGAAGCAATGTAAGGCCGTCACATTCTTCAGTCCGATATAAACAAATCTTCTGAATTTAAGTAAGAGTCTTGTGTATTTGTTGGTGACCTTTCAATAGTAGGGGAGAGTTGGGAGATTGACAGATGACATTTCTTGTTCTGCAGGCCATGTGTAAGCCTTCAGTTACCAGCTCGTGGGTCAAATGTCCTGGATTACTCAGATGTAGGATGATATGTGTACTATAATATGTAGGAGTAGGCACATCATCTCATAGCTATGGAATGCTGAGGTGAAGGGGAGTAGCCAGAGCTGTCTGAAATCTAAATGATGCAGGATGTTTGGACTGGAAGGGACGAGAGCTTGCTGTCTGCATGTGCTGTCGGGGCATTGGGTGACCTCACAAGGTCATAGAAGTCAGGCCACTGAAAATGAGAGCCAGTGCTTGTCTAGGATCAGTGTTTGGGATGTATGGTTCTATGAAGGGGAGGAACTACCTGTTTCTTAAGCTGTGGAATGGGGAGTGCCACTAGGCTACAGCTCACATTACAGCTAGCAGGATTTTCAGCTGTTGACTGATTATACAGAAGCCAACACCATCTATAATATTACACGCATTTTTCATATGTAGATCCGCATTTTTGGTTCCCTAAAGAACCATGTTTCAAAAATAATAATAATAATAATAAAGCCAGAAGTGGTTCTTCCATGGCATTGTGCACATTACCCTTTTTGTTGTCTTTATTTTAAACGTTGTATGTGGGAGGTGAGCAGGGTTACAGTTGGGAAGGACACACAGTGTTATGCTGAGCCTTTGGTTTCCCAGCAGCCTCCCCTTCTCTGTAATTACTCACCTTTTAGCCACATACCTCAGTTTACACATGCTCGTCCACCTACACGTTCACTGTCCACTCTCCTCACATCAGCCTGCCAAAAACAGGCTGGAGTTAAGGGGCCTCCTATAGGAAACCTAATGTGTACTGAGTTAGACATGGTTGCGTACACAGGGCTGTTTGAACTGCTTCTCTGTACTACTGCAGGTCCCCTTTAGGGGAAAAGAGTTTGCTTTGCTGGATTAAACGTTTGATTTGCTGTTTGGACATTGCAAGTAAGGCTCAAAAGATGTGCTGTAAGATGTGCTTTAGGTAGGACACAAATGCAGAAGCATTTGCTGAACAAATCCCAAACAAAATGTTAAAGCCCAGGAGAAACAAGTGCATCCATCCATCCATTCATCTTCTTATCCATTTCTTCCTGGTCAGGAATGGTCATGGTCGGTCCAGAGCCTACCTGGAATCCCAGTCATGCTTCTTTGCCATCGGCAGATGTGGCCTCAAAAGAGCACAGTTGGCCTTGTCCTCTACAGGGTGGGTAGATGGCATTTTCTACCCACATTACTCCAGTGCATTGCTGGCTGGCACTGGCGTCTGCTGGCAGATGCATCAGAGTCAGGTACACGTCGCTTTCCTCAGAGCGCGTTGGTTGCCCAGTGGTGTTGCATTGGCGGCAGTTGGGAAAAGGAGGCAGTGGGTGGCTGCGCACATGTTGAGGGAGGTGTGTGTCGGTCTTCACTCTCCCAGTGTTGGGAGCATTGCATGTTATAGGGGTAGAATATGTATGGGTAATGGGTAAAAATGGGAATATATTTTTTTTATTGTATTATAAATACATAATATAATGTTTATGTATAATTTAATATAATATAATATAATAAACAAACACATTTGACTTTATACATAAAACATGCAATACAACAACAAAAATATTTGGAAATTCTTGGTTATACACTTAGTGTCCACTTTATCTGAAACACCTTGTACTTTCTACTGGCTGGCCTTCCTATAAAGGTGCTAGAAATGATTCTTTGAGAAATGTTATAGAAAAAAATGTTTATAGAGCCTTCAGTGTTCTTTAACAATTTAGGGGTTTGTTAATGGAACCAAGAGTCCATGGTTCTTCTGTGGCATTACTCAAGAAGCTATTTTTAGCCCCTTTAGCACCTTTTAGGAGTGTGTAACTCATGTGCTGTCATGCACAATTTATCACTTGCCATCTACCTCATACATCATTGGTTAGTTTCTGACCACAGATGATGTGTTTTATTCATCTCTTGAAAGTGCACAAATAACTATGATCCACGATAGGGTTGCATATAAATTGGGGGACGGTGGTTATATGTGATACTGTTACCCGTACATAACAGCTATTGCTGATAAATAAACATTTACAAAATACAGTAATTAGGACTACATCCACTTAAATGCATTAGCAGACTGATCAGCCCAATGTCCATGGTACCACTTCCATTTACCAATAGTGGAAGCTATTTGTAGTTCCACTCATACCAGAACAACACTACCACCACGTCAGAGTCACTGCAGTGCTAGGAGTGACCCACCACCCAAATAACACCTGTGGTGGTCCTGTGGGGTCCTGACCTTTGACATACAGGTTGAAATGAGGCTAACAAAGTATACAGAGAGACAGATGGACTACAGTCTGTAATTACAGAACTACAAAGTGTTCCTGTATGGTCAGTGGAGCTGATATAATGGACATTGAGCTCAGAAACATAGAGGTGGTGTTAATGTTGTGACTGATTGGTGTATGTATTAAATGTCATAGTCATTAATAACATAATTACGATGTATAATGGACATTGAATGCAACTCTAGGACATCAGGAGTTGATGTTATTGTTCACCAGCTCTTTTGTTTATCATTTGCATTCTGCACTGTGAGAGTCAAGTTCTGTGGTTTCTGTCATGTGACTGAGACTTTCAGCAACTATGTGAACGTCTATGTGTGTGTGTGTTAGTGTGTACTGTAAGACCTTTGGCCTGACAAATATCTCCTGACAGATTTAGTTTGTGAAAAGCTATTTCAGTGCCTTCCTGCCGGTGTGTCTGAACGGACATTCTGAATGTCTCCTCTGATCAGAGGAGCTTTATTAGTTCAGCGGCAGTAGTTTATACTAGGGCTAGATGTGAACTGTTGAATGGAGCAGAACTTGGGCTGCGACTGATTACGAGAAACACAAGCACAGACAAGAACGCAGACTGAGAACAGGCCTGGGTTCACGGCCATGCCGTGCAGACGGAACTGTGCAAGCACACACTGATTGTGATTGGCCAGCGCGGCTGCCGTGTGTTATTTGCATATAGTTGAAGCCAGCCCACTATCCCAGAATCCCTCATGCATTTTTCTATACGTTGCTACTACCTGTTGAAAACAAATGGAGGCAAAATTGGGGATGACCTTTGCATTTGCGCGCCATGGACATGTACCGCAAGGCTAAATACAGTAGCTTTCAATTATAACATCTGACTTCACTATGTTTGTAGACGTCAGTGTTCCAGAGGTGCAAACACCACAGGGTTACGCCTCTGCGGTCATTTGATTCACCAGAAGAGAATGACTGAATGCCTCCAACAACAAAGTTTGCAACATCATAGCCACATGACTTAACGTTCTCACTCTGTTTCAGTCCCACTCCCGCTGAGCAAACAGAGCCTATCGCAATAGATAAAGAGCCGCGAAACAGCCAAGGCACCTTGCTTATGTGCCATGTGTTCATTTGTATGATAGAACACCGGTGTGGCCAAGACGTTTAACCCCTAAAAGAGGCCCTTAAAAAGTGTTATTACAAAACTGTTACCAAAGATCAGCCCCACCAGTTCCTGTCTGTACAGTCCCTGTAGTTGCTGAGTAATACACCTTAGTGTGTAATAAGCTTTGGGGTGTTAAAGGGTTAATATGAAACAAAAGTTCAGAGAGTCTCTCTCTTGTAAGGGTGCTCCCCTTCAAACCTATTAAAGAAATGCTAGTGTTTTGACCTCTGACTATCTGCTGCACCTGCAGCTATTCAGTGTACGCAGTAAAGGAACAGGACATGCATGAACACTGCATTTGTAATAGAATCCAAACAGCAAAAAAAGCCAATTGGCTTCTCTTATAACTGTGTAACTGCGTCTTTTCTATATACAGGGAAAATGCTGTGCATGGTACTTAAATATTTGATATAGGTGCAGTAGATTGAAAACAGTGGGGCGATTGTACAGCAGAGTGTGAGTTGATGGTTGATTACATACAAAATTACTATAATTAATGTACAATTTATCATTAATTGAACATTTATTTCTTTAAATTAATATACACTATATATATGTACACTTTGCTGACACAGATGTGCAAATGCGCCCACACACAGCTAGTCTAGTCTAGAGAAGTGCTGTTAAAAGGATAGGACTCAACATGAACCTGTTGGCACTATGTCTAATGCCAGGTGTGGGTTATCAAACCCCGTAGCATTGAGCTGTGGAGCAGTGGAACTGTGTTCTCTGGAATGATGGATGGTGCTCCATCCAGTACTTCACAGCAGTGCTCCAACTTCTAGTAGAAAGTCTTCACTGGACAGTAGAGACAGTCACTCCAACAAAAGCAGGATAATTACTTTTTTAACTTTTTTTGGATTTAGGAAGAAACGATGAACCAGCAGGTGTCCCAAAACTTTTGTCTATATAGTGTTTAAGTTTATGTCATTTTTAGTATTAAAAGTTGTGAGTGGTCTTGCTAGGAGGGGGGGAAATGTGAATAATAATAATAATAATAATCATCATCATCATCATCATCTTTTTGGTGCTCCATACTTTACATTACAGTATGGGCAGGGTTAACCTTTCCCAGCATGAACCTCTGTACATGAGCATTATGCTATTGTACTGCAATGTTGTTCTACGCAGGCCCGCTAATGCCCTAATCCCAGCAGTGGTATGACCACTGCTGTGTCCTGATCCCACGTCTTTGCGGCTAAACCCTGGCAGTGGCAATTACCATACATGTGGCTGGGGCAGTCGCTGCCCTTACAGATCAGAGATAGAAAGAGAGACAGAGAGAGATAGAGAGAGAGAGAGAGAGAGAGAGAGAGAGAGAGAGAGACAGAGAGAGCTATGTAGGGGCACTGGGCTTAAGGCAACTACAATCCACGTCTGTACAGCTGCCACAGCTCCTGTTTCAAACGGCTCAAAGTGAACAACACATGAAAATGCCATCTGACCCCTAATGGGTTCATAATTTAATAGCCACAAGGCCTGAAGATTTACGCCTGCCATGGACTGTGAAAACGGGGTTTCACAGCAGCGCTACGTAGCTAATGGAGTTGCGGTATGCCGATACAAAGGCAAGACTAGGGACAGGAAGGACAGTGTGGAGCAGATTGATTACTACTACTACTACAGCTCTGATCTTGTTATACTGCTAATGGATTGACTTAGAATGGCACAGTAACACTGCTAACCCATTGGCACAGTGACATGCATATACCCATGCAGGCACACACACATACACATATAAATATATACACTAAGGTCAGCATTATAAATAATAACAACTTCTAGTTTTAAAGATATTGTATTTTGGTTCATATGCATTCTGAGTTTGAGGTATTTCAGTACACTCTTAGCTGAAAGGGTTCTACATAGTCCTAAAACATGTCTTTTTGACAACATGAATACCCTTTTTGGAGCTATGTAGAATTATTTTTCATAGGTTTATTAAATAAAAAGATCAATCAATAAAATTTAAATAAAATAAAATAAAAACATGTACACATACTTGAAGAACCTTCCTTTCCCTTGAAGAACCTCACCTGCCTAATACTAAGTAGATCCCCCTGTGCTGCCACAGCAGATCTGGCCATTCGAGACATGGACTCCACAAGACCTCTTAAGGCATCCTGTGGTATCTGGCACCAAGATGCTACCAGCAGATTCTGCAAGTTGTCCTGTAAGTCCTGTAAGTTGTGAAGTGGGGCCTCCATGGATCTCATCAATGAGCCTTAGATGCCCATAACACTGTTACTGGTTACTTTTTCCTTTCTTAATTGGAAATCAGTGTTCTCCTCTAAGCGTGTTGAGCTTTGGCATTAAAATAATATAATAATATCTTCTAGTTTCAAAGGGTTGTGGGTTCGATTCCCGGGCTCGGCAAGCTGCCACTGTTGGGTCCTTGAGCAAGGCCCTTTACCCTCTCTGCTCCCCGGGCGCTGGAGTTGGCTGCCCACCGCTCTGGGTGTGTGTGTGTACTCACTGCCCCTAACACATGTGTGTGTGTGAGTGTGTGTTCACTACCAGATGGGTTAAATGCGGAGGACACATTTCGCTGTACAGTCCACACTGTACAGTGACAAATACGTGCACCTTACCTTACCTTACCTTATATTGTCTTATGGTTCACATGCATTCTGGAATTGAGGTATTTCAGTGCAAGCTTAGCTGAAAGGGTTTTAATGGGTTTATTCAAATAAAATGATAAAAAAATAAATATATAATAAAAAATAAAGAAAGAAAATAATAAAAAATGGGATGGGTTTGATCCCTGGTAATGCTACAGCTATCCGTGGTTGGCAGGCCAAGCCTGAGAAGCCAGAGAGCCTAATAGGCCTCACTCAGCTGATGACTCAGTTCAGTGGAGACCTAGCAAGAGAGTAGAAGATGATTAAATTGGGGGAAAGGTAAAAATAATGGTAAAAATAAGAAAAAATGTATTTGTGGTCAATCATATGTGTTTTACAGCTTGTAGTTGTAGTTGTAGTGTTGTAGTGTGTGTGTATACTCTTGAATCAAGCTGCGAGAACTTTCCCTTGTCTTCCTTTTCTATTATGCACTAGCTGTGAGCATTTCTCAGCACCCTTTAGACTCGACCCCGCCCACACACAGCTTTACCCCACATTACCCGGGCGTAACATGTGAACTGTACAAATCTCCCTCTTTGCACCACAATGCAGTGGCGTGTCTCTCCACTGGTGCGTTAATCCACTCTGTTGTTGGTAGCTGACGCATATGTGTTCCCGTGTGCTGCTTAGATTATCTGCTTCATGTCTACATAGGTGCTGCCTTTCACTCCGGGCCTGCTTTTGCTCCTCACTGAGACAGCTTTGCTCTGTCACAACACTGCACCTTCACTGTATCTTAAGCCATTGCCTTCTATAGATGAGTCAGCGTGTGTTTTTTGGGCTGTGTAATGCTGGAACTCTTTTTTTCACTCTGTAAAGTAGTGCACATAGACATGGATCAAACCCGATGGATGCTAGGCCCCTTTCTGACAGTCCTGCCACATCTATTGTGCTCCGCCATGCTTGAAAAAGAGCAGTGGTTGCCCAGAGGCTGCAACTGGAACAAGAACTTTTTTTTAGGCAGTGTAGGCAGTACAAAGTAAAAAGTTCACAGGCAGAATTTGTGGCTGTCTTTGTGGGTGTTGGGAGAATAAAGACCTGCACTGTACAGCATATATATTATGCAGTTTAACCATTGTTGAGTTATATATATATGTACATATATATGCAAATACATGTACATAAGTTATTTAAATGTAAATAAATGTATAGTTTTACATACTTTTTTAAAGCTGTTTGCACCAAATTCTGACCGTACCATCCGTGTAAAATGAGATGCATCAGGCCAGGCTACGCTTTCCCAGGCTTCAGCTGTCCAGTTCTAAAGAACATGTGCCCACTGCAGCCTCATCTTTCTGTTCTTGGCTGACAGACAGAAGTGGAACGTGATGTGCTCTTCTGCTGTAGTAGCCCATCCACTTCAAACTATTTACTTTAGTGGTCTGGTATGTATGTTTGGTAGGTAATACTGTTATAAGTGGCCTTAAACACAACATATAGCTATGAGCTATCAGTACCTTGTCTGTTGCGTGGATGACCTTTATTTTCAATATTTACAACAGGCTCTGTCTTAAAGTGTATGCCTCTCAAGATTTGGGAAAGATGCTGGGGAATTTTAGGAAATGTGATTTTACTGGGGTTTAATGACATCCCTGGTTTTCTCACTACAGTCCCAAGCATTATTCCATAAATACAAAAACCTTGCACAACTGCCCCCTGAATAGTGATTACATCTGCAAGCAAAGGCTCTGTTGTACAGACTCCTACATACTAATAGTACTGCGTATTAAAATTAAATTTCCAGGACAAACATATTACAACATTTGTTTGTTTATGTTTTAGCCAATAGGAATTTGAGTGATCTAAATTGTAGTGCATCTGTAATGTAAAGAAGTCATCTTCCTAGCCTTAATGTTAGCAATCTGGCTTCCTTTTGGATTAACTGTGGGGTTGGAGGGGCACTGCCAACAGACCACCCTCAAGTATCTGCCCTATAGCACTTGCAATGAAGCTCCTCCCACATTCAAAATACATAATCAGACGGACTATTATTATTATTATTTTTTTTTTTTTTATTTGGATCATTCAACGTAGTTGTAGCAGTTGATCTGGCATGTTTACAACAGATGTAGACATGGCTGTAAGTTTCATTTAGGCAGGAGTGGCCCTTTAAACGTGATGTTAAGTAGCAGCTCTGAACGAACACTGCAATGGTCCAGTTTGAAGAACTGACATGTTTGACTGGGATTTTTGCCAACATTCTTTAAAGCTTGCCCGACCTCACACTTGCTAAGAATGAATGCATTTGTCTTTGGAGCACAGTTTCACCCCTCGAATAGGATCCGAGGCCGTGAACAGCAGGACTGGTGTGGAGTGATTGGGTTTGTGCGTCCCTTAGAAACAAATGCAGCCCTGTCGGAATGTTTTAATGATTTCTGAAACCCCGGAGGAAACTGCTTCCCGACACAGGGCAGTGGAGAATAGGCATTTCCTGAGCGTGATGCATGCAGATAAATTGCACTGATACGCCATGGTGGAGTTTGGAGGTTTGAGAGAATCGTCTGGTAATTGCAGATTTGTGCTGGAAAGCCAGCACACACACACACACACTCATGTGAGTCTAGACACATCCTTTGCCATTCTTAAAGGGACCAAAGCTACGTTAGTATGCCTTTAAGAGGGATATAAGATTAATGAGTCCTTTGTTCTGATTGGCTATCCTGCATTGTGCTTTATTCAAAAAGCACTGAGAGCTGAAACATTGCAAAATGGATGGGCGGGGCTAAACTGCCACTAACTGCAGCATCACTGGACATCTTAATGCTGACTGTCCACCTCTCTAATTGTCCTGTACATCAGCTAACAGAATGCTTGTGTTTTGGTATCTTGCTGAGGAGGGTCATCCTTCTCACCAAAGATCAAGGCCAGTAAGCAAGGCCAGTTATTGCGTTATTGGTCTTCTGAACATTGATGGCTGTGGCAAACACCAGGGATTGAACTCACAATGTCCCAATTATGGGGCCAACACATAGACAGTTTCACTGCTTGGGAGCTCTAGTCTTAGCAGTTTTAAGCCACTGTCACTGCACTGGCGCCTGGGCAAGGGTTGGGATATTTTAGACAGCAAGTCAGTTCTTAAAGTTAGAAGCAGAAAAATTAAGCATGGACCAGATTGTGATGCCAGAGCATCCAGTCATCTAGCCAAAAGGGCAGGTCTTGAGAGGTTTTTCTGGTATGCAGTGGTCAGTACCAGCCAGAAGTGATCCAGGGATGGATAAACCAGTGAACCAGCAACATAGTCATGGGCACCTAAGGCTCATGATGTGATCCATGGAGTCCCCACCTCTCAACTTACAGCACCTGTAGGATCTCCCTTGCCAGATCTTGTGGAGTCAATGCAGAGCCTACAATATATGAGGCAGGTGGTTTTAATGTTATGGCTGATGGATGTATCATTTCAAGTATCAAGGTGTTTGGTAGCATCAAGGCATTGTTAACTGTTAAATAACATGTAAATAACACTGTAATTATATATGTATCATAATGTCTTTTTCTCTTGAAGATTTGATCAATGTTATATGAGTCACTTTAGCCACTTCACAGCTTTCGACAAAGTATTTTATATCGATGGGTGCATCCCGATTGTGTACTACACAAATACTATAAGACATTTACGATATAATCATTTTAATATTGCAAGTTTGGCAGGTTAGTAGCATTGCTATGCCAACTTCTGCCATGACATGAGTAGCTCCTCCCTTTCCAGTTCACATTGCATTGCGGGACAGTTGTGTCCATCGAAACTAGACCCAAAACAGACTATGCTCCAAGTCTTCATTATTGATTTTGACACCTTATCTAAATTACATATTACATACTTACAAAACTAGTCAGCATTACTAATTAGTATGCAGTTGGGATACATGGGACCTATGAAGGTCTAGAGTGCTAACATCATATTAGAACAAGTGTCTGCAGCAAGATAGCTGTACGTATAACCCCAGGTACAACACTCAGACACCCCCTAATTTGGACTCAAGTCTCAGAGTCGGATGTTACATTATAAATACTATGGATTTAAGAGGGTGTATGACATTAAATATTGACACACTTAGAAAACTTGTTCCTCCATTCACCCAGAAGAGCAAAATGGCTCTCTGAAACTGACTCGTCATATATTTATCCTGGTAAATAAATAAGCATGCATTGGAGAACAGTAGAGCAACACAGTTTAACTCCATTAATGGAATTTTGGTAAATATCTGCTGCAATGGAGAATAGGGTTCATTGTTTGAATGAAGAATTTATGACCACCCCCACACTCAGCTGAATAAATGACATTGTGTGATTAGTGGAGCATTGTTTGCCTTCTAACGCAGTGGTTGTGAATAAAACAATGGATTCTCAGGACGTCACATGAGAGCATCTCGAATCAGAGATAGAAACTTTCCAAATGGAACCCAGCCGTCACCCAGTGACTGTTTCTGTTAAGGCTCTGTGAACGGTTAGAAGCTCATTCTTTTCAACGCATAGTCCTATCTTACAAAAAAGGCCAGATTCTCCAGCTTTGTAGTAATAATAAAATATAATATGATATAATATAATTTAAATGGCACTTTTAAAGCACTTAAATGAGCCATATATATATATATATATATATATATATATATATATATATATATATTTTGTATTCATACAGTACATACATTAAGTATTGACACAGCTTTAGTAACTACAACACTACACACTAGTGCTGCGCTTTGTTGTTGTGCTTCGCTACGCTTCATTGCGCTGTACTCTTCTTGCTAGGCCAGCTTGTCAGAGGCTTGGTTTGTTGGCATCTCTGAGCGCTCTGTCTTGGGCGCGACCCAGCGGGTTGACTCGGGGACGGCCGAGCTCTCTGAACTGCCTCAGTTTAGCCTCAAACCACAGCACTTCACAGAGCAAACAAGCCCAACTTTACTTTTTTTAGTGTTCAGCTATTAGCCTGGCAGTGGTGGAAAGGTCATAAAGTGGGCACTATTGTTTCTCTATTCATCTCTGCTACTTTCATGATAATCTGTGTAGCGGAAAGTTAATTAAAAAATGAAAAAGTTGGAATTCCCTTAAGTCTAAAAGTAGCAGGCGAAAGCAAGCTGTGAAGGAACATCTACTATTTATCTCCAATTGCTTTTTACGAGATGCTGTCTGACTGTGTTGTGCTGAGGGAAAAAGTTACAAAACAGTAATTAAAGAGCCTCTTCCTGTTTTGGAATATCCTTGAAATTGACTGGTCAGTTCAGCCCTGGAGGTCATGCAGTGTAATTACAATGCATTGTTAAGCTGCTGGATTTTTTAATAAAGCTCCATTTTTTATCTCTAACTCCCATGCCCTGCGGCCTCTCTAATCTAATTGAGAATGAAAGGGGGGCACCCAATCACAGACCAAAAGCTTTGTAATCAACACAGCACTGTCGCATTCATCCACAAGGGTATCACATCACATGATAGATGGATGCAGAGGTGGGTCAGGTTGGAGCAACCACGTTAGAACAACTTTACTGTGATGGCACTAGAAATGGCCCCAGTCGTAATATGGGGTGTTGTGGATGGTTGCCTCTGGCCTCGACCTTGAGGGATGGACCTCAGACAGGATCAAATAAATACCAAATAATAGAGCCAAAATATATCAAATATAGTGAGGCAGCAAGTTCAAACTTGCATTATCTGTATTAAGCCATTTACATATTGTGAATTCTGGAAAATCAAAAGAATCAGGTTCGGCCATTATCCAGAGTTGCTCTTTGACACATGTAGCATACAGCCAAAGATATTCCTTGTCTGATGATTTAGTTTTGAAAAAGACAGGTTGGTATATTGGAATAGACTGGAAAAGACTAGCTGGTAGATTGGAAAAGACTAGCTAGTAGATACTCAGTATTTGTATTTGTATTAAAAAGACTAACTGGTAGATACTCAGTATTTGTATTGGTACTGGAAACAACTAACTGGTAGATACTCAGTATTTGTATTGGTATTGGAAACAACTAACTGGTAGATACTCAGTATTTGTTTTGGTATTGAAAAGACAAACTGGTAGATTCACAGTATTTGAATTGGTATTGGGAAAGCCTAACTGGTAGATACTTAGTATTTGAATTGGTATTGGGAAAGCCTAACTGGTAGATACACAGTATTTGAATTGGTATTGGAAAAGCTTAACTGGTAGATACACAGTATTTGAATTGGTATTGGAAAAGCCTAACTGGGAGATACTCAGTATTTGAATTGGTATTGGAAAAGCTTAACTGGTAGATACTTAGTATTTGAATTGGTATTGGAAAAGCCTAACTGGTAGATACTCAGTATTTGAATTGGTATTGGAAAAGCCTAACTGGTAGATACTCAGTATTTAAAATGGAATTGGAAAAGCTTAACTGGTAGATACACAGTATTTGAATTGGTATTGGAAAAGCTTAACTGGTAGATACACAGTATTTGAATTGGTATTGGAAAAGCTTAACTGGTAGATACTCAGTATTAGTTTTTTTGTCTTTTCCAATACCTGTTGCATCTAAGATAGACACTGGAAATGTATTTTACCTCATCATGATACTAGAATGAAATATTACAGTTACATTACATACATATTTACATACCAGTCCTTTCTTTTTTATGTTGTCCTGCTGTGTCTATTGTTCCTAATTTGTCTGCTTATCTGTAGAATATGGCAACAGGAGGACTGTTCCAGGGTTGTTAAGGAAATAACCTGCTTACATATGCTAGAACAATCCATTCTGCAGTCTGTAATATCTCAGGGTCGTAATCAACTGATCTCCGGCCTTTTCTAGCCTACCTACATAACAGTATTTGTTAAGAAAAGAAAAATCCTTGATCTAAGATCAGCATCCTTGGTCTGAAGAGGTAAGTATGCATGACCTAAGTTACTCTTGAGAGGGGGAAAGGGCAGTGCTAGCTAAACTTACAGATTTCTCAGCTAAAGACAACAGATGTCAGCAGATGATCAGATTTGATTTATTTAGTCTGTTTTGCTATAAACATTCAGAACACTATGCAGATTGTGTTCACCTGTGTTACTTACTGTTTTACACAAGGTTGTTTTGTTTAGGGGGGTGGGGGGTGTTGAGAGGGAACACCCTGCTTAACCGGGTCCAGTCTTTGACCTCCAGAGGGTTTTGGTTAGTAATGGAAACAGGGCTGGAGCTCCAAGCAAAGCAAGAATTTCCAGAGTCAATAAAGCCTCTGGAAACCAGATAAGGTCAATCGCTTTTTAATTCAGCGCAGATGAAGAGGAACAGTAGAGATGGGATCGTGTTCTCTTGCTCCTTCTCAGTTCGTCTAGTCAGGTCTGTGAGGGTGACTGAGTGGGCAGTACCCTGGACCAATAACCACAGGGTCATTGGTTCAAATCCCTTTATGGTTTGCATTATCGCAGCACATCCTTAAGACACTTGTGAAATAAGCTTTAGAGAACTCCACCCTGCATTCCACCAGCATGTTTCACCTATTTAATATAATAAGAAACAAGACGAGAGAGCAAGTAGAGTGTTTAAGACAACAGAAACACCTCACCTTATGTCATTAATTCATTCCAATACTCATTTCCTATATTTAAGTCAAATAGTCCCTTTGGAAAACACCCTAGACACCCCACAAGGCCCTATAAGCAACCCAGTAACATTACTACTACAATAAGTCATTTGATAGTTCAGCATTTTTACTGTTTGTTTTTTTAAGGCCTTTTGTCACAGATGGAAGTTGGAGGAAAACAATGAGATGGCGGCTACCTTTTCACCCTTTTAATGGCCTTTCATAGTATAACTATGCTATAAACGATATAGCATGATGCTTAATAGCACCAGCAGTAGCATTAGCAGTAGGACCTTTCTTTGTAGCCTTGGGGACACAAATACTAAAGTCACAAATGAATGCAAATGAGACACTTATGCAAACACAAGTTTGAATGAACTTTAATTTTTTATTTTAAAATGCTGGAGCAGCATAAGTATCGGTATATCTGTATACCTATAGGACTGACCTGGGTTGCTTCCGAACTGCACAGCATGGTGAATTGGTATTTGAGAGAATACTCAAGAGCTCTCTGACCCCCCAACCTCTCCACCAGCTTCTTTCAGTTGGAAGCAGACGAGTTGTAAGCAGCCTTCAGAGTGTTTACTGTTCTCCTCCAGGCTTTTAACTCCTGTCTTTAGTTCCAAGCTGACTTCATACAACAGCTATGCTTTCTTCAGAGCACTCGCTCCAAAACAAACACTTCCTATGACGTGTCTGAGCTTACTGTAACACAGCTGTGCCATCATATAAGGTGTGCTAATTTCCTTTCATAGATGTTTCCTTTCCTTTCACAGCTGTTTTTCTCTTTGTCGGAAGGACATGTGGCATAAAGCGTTGGTCCTATTGTTGCGGCTTTGCAGGTTCGATCGCCTAGACATGATGCCTTAGCTGTCTGTGGTCCAAAGTGTTCTCTCTGGCCCTTCCTCGCCCCACATCACTCACTGTGTATGTTAGCCAACTTAATTGCGTACTTCTACTTTTCCCTGAGGAAGCGCATGCTAATCCTCACCCTGCCAGGGCTGTTGGCATCAAGTGATTGGCCACCTAGCTACCGTGTGGAATCAGATAGGACTGAATTGGGGGACCATTAAACCGTACATAGAGGTGCAATCAAACGTATTCAACCTCCTCTGCAAATGAGGTCTATTAGCAAAATGCACAAACCTTCAGCTGTTTGTAATGAACCTATTTCGCTTTCCTCACAATATGTAAACTTGCTCAGAACATTTCAGTGTATTAATTACAGTGCAATTGCTCCATTATTTATAATAATTACTAATTAAGAATAAAAAAATACAGGAAAAAATACAATAAAAGCACTGTGAGCACCAGAGGGGCAAGAACATCATGTGAGCTCTGCTCTTTTCACTCTTCATTACACTCTTGTTGTGTGTGTGTGTGTGTGTGAGTGCAAGTGTGTACGTGGGGTGTTTTTCCGAGTGCTTGCTCTTCCATGAGCACACCTGAGCTCGGAGGCCTAACACTGGAGCCCCGGTGTGTATGCGTGTGTGTGTGCATGTGTGTGTGTGGCTGAGGCAGTTTAAGGCAGCCATGCAGGACAAAGCTGCCTTTGATCGTATTCTACTGTCACTAACTCTAATCTCCGTGCTCTGTCCTCGCTCCACCATCGAGTCCCGGCACTGGCTGGAGCAGCCTTCCCCATCACAAGTGCACTAATTTGAAGGGTCTTTCCAGGCTTGAGAAGGATTTTTTGGGGGTAGCAAGCTCCTCTGGGGAGATCCCACAGACAACATGCTGAACATCCTGATTTCTTCGCTGGTGGACGCCGATCGTAAAATGCGTTGGAGGAGGAACGAACGGCTCGCCTCATTGGTAGAGAGGTTTTTGCTTTGTTTTTATTGCCATGCTGTGGTCCTAGCCTGTCTAGCTGTTTGTCTTTTGACCCGTCCATCCCAGTTTTAGTCTTCTGTTTTAGCCTCTGATTTGGATATGCATGTCGTCATCTCATCATTAATGTGAAATAAATAAATAAATAGACCTAATGTCTCTAACATGGCAATCCCTCTTAACTTTCCATGTCCATCGGTGTAAAATGCATGTATTCCGAGTCGTTTTGGACCATTACTATTGGCCTCGTCATCGTGACAGGCTCAGAAAAATACACACTGTGTAAAGCTGGCAGCTGGCCAAAGAATCAAGTGGATTTTTGATAACACTGACGATATGCAGTCTGGTCTGCAAACTGTCGTCTATGGCGTCTAATCTCATTTCCCTGCTCTGGCTCTGCATATGATGTGTAAGCATATGAGCCATATGTACGTGTAACATGGAAGCAGCTGGAGTAGAGGATACCCAGCTTGTGCAAGGCGAAGCTAGAGAGCCATGCCAATTGTGTGAAGTGTATGCCTATCTTTCTTCTATCTGTATCCCAACCACCATGTAGTTCCTTAGATACACCACGGAGATCCTTAAGGAAGCAGACAGGCTATGCCAGGTTTACTTTGTTAAATATTTGATTCTCTTCTCGGATCAAGACCTCCTCCTCGACGGTTTCCTCTTGTGTCCTGACCCCCTTGACTTATTTGCTCCCTTCGTAAAGCCACTAGCAATGAGAGAATGTGACCTCATCATCTGAGGTATGTGGGGTTAGTCGAAGTGCTGATCTCAGATCAGCGTAGTGTTCTGCTTCTGTCTGTCTTACTCACAAAAGACTTTACCTCACAAGATCAGTCGTCTCGCTCTCAGTCGCTGAATGCACCCTAACTGCCGTCTAGCTGACCTCATCCCCCCTGACCAGTGTCCCTGTGGGCCTGTCTGTCAAATGGAATAGAGGTGAAAGTATGGTTGTTAGCAATATACTGCCCACTTGGGCTGTCCATATGGGGGGTAACACCGTATGGGGTTCATTTAATAAGATGAAATCAGAAGAGTTGGCCTATGGAATGTTAACTGTTGGTCAACATGTGTGTCTGTCGACCCTCCTGTTATTATTTTTTTATTATAAGTTCTAGCAAAGTTCGCCCAGTGAATCTGGCAGGATCAAACCATTAGTATTCAGTAGGTACTGGTACACCAGTGCTCCAACTGTCTTTTGTTTGTTTCAATAAGAGAGGAGGCCAGTCTCCTCACTTACTGCTGTTCTATTAGCATGCTTTAGCCGAGCTACGCTAAGGAGCTAATACATTTTACCCACCCCTTTTAGAAGTGTGCTGCCACCCCTGAATATAGGAACCATTGCAGCTTGGTTGAGTGTCTACTCAATCATAGACTAGCAAGAGGAGGTTAACAAAGCTAGCTAGCTAAAGTTGGATGCTGGGGCATCACCCGAGTTGACCGCAGTCCAGTTAAACACTGTACACTATTTGAAAGCATATTTCAAATTCCTTTACCGTGTTTAATGCCGAATTTAACCGGGTTAGCATTGGTAGCATTGTCTCTAGTTGCCATTATTAGTTTATAACAGCGCATTATACAGTATTTCTCGCATGGAACACCATGGAAACCTGTTCACAGGTAGAAGCTGGAAGGCATGACTGATTTAATGAAACACAAATAGAATAATTGAATATAGAATAATACATAGAATAATAATAAACTGTATACTACTACTGTTACTACTTTTTATGTGCGGTGCCGCCCTTTCGGATTTTGAACTCTAGGTCGGTGAGAGGGTACGTTCCACCTGAAATTTCGACATTACAGTTCAAATGCCATGCATCAGTAGATACAATGCGAATACAGTAGTAGTCAGTAAATAAAATGATATATTTCATTGCCCTTTTTTCTGTATGAAATTATATCTCTCGTCTCAGCTCTGGAGATTAGACACAGAGGCCAGGCTAGCTGCCATATCGTCACCTCCAAGGTCCAAGGTCCAAAGTAGCAGTCCAGAGAGGGGGAAGTTAATCGGAGAACATGATGTTCAGTGGGAGAAGCAAGACAACCTTGGAATGCATATTTAGTTGGTTTACTTGGTCTGATAAGCTGTTTTTCTTGCATTTTTAATGGGTGCAACTTAGTAATGGGCCTCCAGAAGCCGAGTGTGTTCTTTTCGCTTCTGATATGGTGTCAGTGTGGTCAGGCACTAGCACAGCTGCGTTTGCCTCATTAGGTCCCATGACCCACTGTATTTGGATTGTTTGACCACACCGATGTACCAGGCCCCCAGAAAAGGCACTTTTCCTTCGTCTCCGCCGCCGTTATCTCGGCCATCTCGATGACTCCAGGCCGTTACTGTAACCGTGGAGACAGAGCGTTTGTTTGTGGAAAGGAAATGGTACTTTTTTTGAGCTCCTGTTAGCTGAACAAATAGACCCGTAAGAAGCTGCGAGAAGAAAAGACTGCACGAACCTCGTCCGTCGACTGATTGACGACGGCCTCTGGAGACCCGTGATAGTTCATGCTTTTGTGTTGTTGCTTTCGCATGTGCAAGGTGACATTTTGCAGCACAGAGGCTTGGCCCATGTTGTTGACTTTCAAACAATGTAAGCTTCGCTCTGAGGTCCACTTCATCCTGTGGGTGGGGGTCCGGAAAACCATAGGAAGTAGTCTGTATGGCAGCAGCGGGCCGTTTTGGTTTCCCTTGCGGTCACTTATCAACCAAAAACTCCAACGCGAAGATGAAATGTGTGGCTTGGGGAGGACATGATTATGGACTAGCGAGAATGCAGAGGTTTGGTTCTTGAGAAGATCTTAAGACTTCTTAAGCCTTTCTTCAAGAAACTACGCACTGCATAATATAGCCAGTTATAGTGGCTATTTTTAAAAACCCTCGCCAGTTTGTTCTCTATCTGACCAGTGTGTGATGCTGTGTTGTACTGGAATGGGTGTATCAGTAAACATGTAGAAGATAGTGAGCTCCTGTGTTACAATTCTTGCTGTTTATTCATTTCTATGCATTTGTAACCCTCCAGAAATACCCCTGCAATATCAATTATCAACTGGCATCAACAGATATGCAGATGAACATATCCTCATCGGCCCAGAATTCCCATATCACTTTATCCCTATTTCAACGTGGTCTATCACCCACAAAACAGCCAGCTAAGAGCATCTCTGTGATCAGAAACTGTTCATTGATGAAGAGCTAGGGGATGACTAATACAAACTGTGCTGAACAGATGAGCTGCAGCCTATAACTGTACACCAGTGTACTCCCCCATCAGGGGTGCACAAAAAGGGGGTAAACCAACTCGGTCACAAACAGTGATATTCCAAACGTCATGGGATAGCAGTATGTAGGTGTTACCTCAGGGGACAGCCACATTAACCTGTACAATTTGTCAGGTGTTACAATTGTTACAGGTGTTATTGTGTTATGGAGCGGCACCGGTCGTCTTCAACGTTTTTAAGTTCAGCCCTGTTCTCTGCTGCGTTCTCTTCACTGGCTTCCTGTAGCTGCTGCCAGCATCACATTCAAAACCCTGGCGCTGGCCTACAAAGCCAAGACTGGACCAGCCCATCCATAATTCATGGCAATGGTCAAAAGCTGATCAGTATCAAGAGCCCTTCCAGCTTCAAGTACGGCTCGGCTCGACCGCCATCCTTTAAGATCCACGGAAGACAAGCGTCCAGGCTTTTTTCTGTCCTGGCACCAAAATGGTGGAATGAATTTCCTCTGGGTGTCCGAACAGCAGAGTCACTCGCTGTCTTCAAACGCAGACTGAAGACCCACCTCTTCCGAGGTATATTGTTGAGTACTTATATTTAGTAGTATCTAAGCGTAGAGGTATCTTTTGGATCCTAGTCTATACAAGCTAGCTATGGGTATTTTTCTGAGTGAACAGTGAAGCACTTTGTAAGTCGCTCTGGAGAAGAGTATCTGCTAAATGCCTGAAATGCAAATGTAAATGTATTTCCTGATATGTATTTAGTGTGGGGAGGCAGTTTGGTTGGCCGGTGGTGTTGTCTGTTTTTGCAACTGTTACTCTAATAATGAAGAATGTGACAGTGATGATGATGATGATGATGATGATGACGACGACATCATAACATTCCCCTCCAAAACTGCACCAGTGCATATAGTGGTTGGTGTGGTGCAACAGATAACACCACTACCTGCTAGTGAGCTACCTCGCCATGTGGGAGACTGGGGATCGATTCCTGGTCTGAATGACTATGCTGCGCTACACCAATAAGAGTCCTTGGGCAAGACTCCTAACACTACATTGGTCCACCTCTGTAATACGAGTAACCTTGTAAGTCGCTCTGGATAAGAGCGTCAGCTAAATGCAGTAAATGTAAATATAGTGGAAGAGTGAGGACTGTGTAGAGTGCATTAACTCACACATGCCAAAAAGTCCAAAAACTTAGACCTACATAAGCTGTCAACGTCTAGTTGCAGAGTCTAGTTCTACAAACATTATAATAATAATTTTTATTATTATTATTGTTATTATTATTATCATTATTATTATGATTGTTGTTATTATTATTGTTATTATTATCGTTATTATTATGATTGTTATTATTATTATTGTTATTATTACTGTTATCGTTATTATTATTATTATCGTTATTATTATGATTGTTATTATTATTATTGTTATTGTTATTATTACTGTTATCGTTATTATTATTATTATTGTTATTATTATGATTGTTATTATTATTATAGTTATTATTATGATTGTTATTATTGTTATTATTATTATTGATTGTTATTATTATTATTATTATAGTTATTATTATTATTATCGTTATTATTATGATTGCTGTTATTATTGTTATTATTATTATTATAGTTATTATTGATTGTTATTATTATTATAGTGATTATTATTATTATTATTATAGTGATTATGATTATTATTATTGTTATAGTGATTATTATTATTATTATTATGATTATTATGATTATTATGATTATTATTATTCGCGCCGGGAAAAAGTAACTTGCTCTTCCCATCTTTCTCCATCCCGTCCTAACCCGGGTTCACACAACCGGCTGATGTGCGGGGGGGTCCAGTTAGCCCGGACTCTGCCACAGTGTTTTTTAAACGGGGAAAGTGGGAACTTTCTAAACCACTGTCAACACCAGTCCAGACTACAGTAACGGTGCCTCTGTACATCTGCGTGAAGGACGCTGAGTTCAGGCTGGGACTGTGTTTTCCACCCGGTCACCCCCGCGGAGCAGTAATGGTCCACTCCGGGCAGACATGTCAGGATCGTTACTCGGAGAGGAGAGAAGAGAGAGAGGGAGAGGGAGAGAGAGAGAGCTAGCGCGAGAAAGGGAGAGAGAGAGAGAGAGAGCTAGCGCGAGAAAGGGAGAGAGAGAGAGAGAGAGCTAGCGCGAGAAAGGGAGAGAGAGAGAGCTAGCGCGAGAAAGGGAGAGAGAGAGAGAGAGAGCTAGCGCGAGAAAGGGAGAGAGAGAGAGAGTCGTACCCGGGGAGCTGCTGCTGTCTCTGGGACGTGACAGGCTTCCTCCCTGCGCTTTCTGGAGGGGAAGGAGACGAGAAACTCAACAGCGAGACGTTCAGCTCGGACTTCGTCTTTTATTTTGAGGCTTTGGAGAGACCAGCAGCTCCCTGAAGTTTACTCACACACACTCTCACACACTCTCACACACACGCGCGCGCGTGCGGAGCAGCGCGGGTGTAGCTGGATGATGAACTTTGGACTTAACACATTCACTTTCGCTGCCATGTCTTTGGGCGCCACGGAGAAATAGAGATCCGTGGAGGGGAGAGGAGCTCTACCGAGGCTTTGAGGCGGTGATATTTCACTCCCATAAAGTTGCTGCGGCGGGGAGCAGAGCTAAGGATCAAAATGTCGGCCAAAGCGGCTTCAAATAAGGTAGGGCGCCGATCTGCTGGGGTTTACTAGGTGTTAGCAGCAGCTGGGTGCGTGACGGCACATCTTCCCTTGCGTATAAAAAAGGGGGTCTTCGTGTACCTACACCCCCCCCCCCACCATCTTCCTCCTCCTCCTCCTCCTCCTC
Organism: Salminus brasiliensis; assembly: GCF_030463535.1. Classification (NCBI taxonomy): domain Eukaryota; kingdom Metazoa; phylum Chordata; class Actinopteri; order Characiformes; family Bryconidae; genus Salminus; species Salminus brasiliensis. The sequence continues at coordinate 13,076,188 of NC_132902.1, read as the reverse complement.
CTCCTCTCCTTGGCTTTGTTGTTGTTGTGGCCTCGGCGGCTCTGTGGTGGGATGATCAGACCGCGGGTGTGAAGTTGGTGCCAACTCCGGCTTCGTCCATTAGGCTGATGACTGGACTTGCGTGTGTTTGGCTAGTTGGTGCCAAAGACAAGATTTGGGGTAAGAAACGACCACGGTGGTCCAGCGACTCAGCTGTGAGCGCTAACGTGGTCGTTTCTGAGGCACCTGAGCTGCTACTTGTTGATGGTCGGACAAGCAGCGAGGGGCGGCGGTGGAGCCGCTGCTCCTCATGGCTGGTCCGCCTCAACTTTGGTGCCTCGGGGCTGCAGGAGGGGCAGGGGGTCGCTGTGTGAGTTGTGAGGGTGCAGATCTGTCTGCTTTGCTTTGTGTGTGTGTGTGTGTGCGTGTGTGTGTGTGTGTGTGTGTGTGTGTGTGTGTGTGTGTGGACTAACTTCAGCTAGGGCTGGATGTTGTAGTGCTAGCTAATTAGGAAACACCGAGGGGCGTTTGTTGTGAATCATTTCTCACAGTGAATCATTTAACGCGTTATAGCTAATATTAAAACGCGTAATAGCTATTTAAAATTTACTTTAATACTTTAAAATATTAAATTAAATATGCTTTAATACTTTTCGTCTTATTTTAAACTGTTAGCTTGAAGTTGGCATCCTTCTCGAGAACACCGTGTGAATCGAATTTGAGTGTAAGCTTCGTTCAGTGTGATCGGTTTGACCGAATCGATTCATTTCAGCGGTTCAGTGACTCGAACGTCTGTTTGAGCGATTCATTGATTCGGAAGCCTGTTATTATTATATATATATATATTTTTTAGCTGTCCTCGCCTCTGTAAACTCCGTCAAAAAGACAGTTGAACGAAAAGTGAGTGATTCGCTACTTAAAAGAAATACTGGAGTCAGACTTTGAATAGAGGAGGCGATTCATCTGTGGGCGTACTTCAGGGAGGTCATAACTTGGTAGCTAGCTTAGTTATGTCATGATTTCGAGTTTATTAAAAGTCTACAGACGTAGCTAGATAACCTTAAACAGTGTGAAGATGCGCTCGGCGAGATGTTTGGTTATTAAAAAAAAAAGAATCGGTTCAAAAGAGCCGTTCTGTTGCTGCGCGCGTTCTCGTGCCCGTGGAAGAGAAGAGAAGAGCAGGAATGACGGCGGCGCGCGCGCCCGTGTTGTTTTGGTTGAAGCTCTTGATGAATGAGTTTTGCTCTTCTTCAGAGCTGAGAGGGCAGAGTTTGGAGAGCGTAGCAGGAGGGCAGCGGGCTGAGCTATGCAGGGAGGAATGTGTACAGTAGAGTGAGACATTCAGGTTGGGTCAGTTCGTCCTGTCGCGAGGCGGAAACGCCGCTGAGGTGGAGTGAAAAGTGCTTAAAAAAGTGACATCCACGTGTCACAACAGACACTCCGAGTGAACAGCAGTCTGCTCACTCCTCCTTGAAGAGTGTAAAGGTGGGAGCTGCGTTTACTAGCTCTAATAGAAAAGGCGTGTCACCTCACCTGCTCTCTACTGTCAGCCTGAAGGCCTTCAAAACGTAAACACAGGTATTCTGTGAGAGTAGCTTTCTAAGCAGGGAGGGTGGGGGGGGTTGGGGGGTTGTGGGGGTGTCTGGTGTCTGAGGGGTTGAAAAGCTGACCTTGTTTGTGTATCCTGATGGTCTGCCATGTTTCGCTCCCCTGTGGAGCCTTTGAGGAGCTGCCCCGAGTCCCCCTGCCGTTCTTTTGACCTCTGGCTACATCTGAAATTCAGCAGGTCCTGCATGGATGAGTACATTTTCATTAGAACGTAAAGGCCGGGGCAGAAGAGGGCCATGGCCTGCATTGAGCCCGGCACTGTTAGTTAGTTAGTCAGGGATCACTGGCTGATTACAGATGGGACTAGAGGCCACAGTGCGCGCCCCCTCGGGAAACCCTCTAACGATGCGATGGGCTTTGGACTATTCCGTTGTATAGGAGTCTAAGTACCATTGAGCTTTTTCGTTAGGTGAAAGTGTCAGTATTTAGAGTGGTGCTTTGGAATAGCGGAAAAGGACGTATTGGGTGTTCGGACGGACAGCCTGTCCGATTTGAGCAGGGTAGATTTTCCACCAGCTTCCGAATCTTGTTTAAGACTCAGCTTGACCTGTCAGATCAGAGATCATGTGTTTATGGCGGCAGATTTTGAAGTCAGGATGTTCAAGAAAAACGCCAGTGATGCCCGTTCTCAAATCACAGACAGCTGAAGCTTTTTATAGACATGGAAGTGGCACATTTCTACTGTGCATGTTTGCTTTGATGGCTTCAGTAAAGATCTGGATGTAAAGCCTGTCTCTGGGTATTACTGGAGGACCTTTATCTGCTGACCAGGTTGTGCAGGTGAAGTCCTGTCCTGTTTAAATGCAGCATCACCGCTCTGTTAGCTGGTTATGGTTGCCTGTTCTTGCACGGTCATCATATTCCTGTGTCATTTCTATGGCAAATGGGGTAGATTTAGGAGTGACCATAGTCTGATCATACACCTCAGACTTGTAATTTGAAATCTACATCTAAATAAGTCTACAAATCAGATTTAAGGACCAAATCTGGTTTAAACTGCGGTCTGAACAGAGCCTAAATGTATTAGACTCGCTGTGTTCACTGTGTAAACCAGCTTTCTGAATTCTTATCCTACATAGAAACTGCTCCTATCTGGCTGGACGGACACAGATGCACGCAATCTCTGTCACAGACCCCAAAAATAATCAAAAGCAGTGCTGGGATCCTGAGAACTAAACCGAATGTAAAGCAGTATAGGTCCATTTCCCTCTGCTTTGTTCTTGGGGTGAACACTAAGACAATGCAGTTCATAGAGGACATATATGGTCCAGGGGGGGAAAGAAGATCATTAAAATGTGTCCTCCTTTCCAAGGCTTCCTGTTTTCTGCCTTGAAGGAAGTCGGTGTGTGTTTGCCTGGGAAAAGGATAAGTAGACCTTGTCACAGAATAAACACACTCGCAGTTTGTGTAGCATAAACTAGTGAAGGCCATATCTGTAGCCTCAGTGCTTTTATTAAAAATGTGACCTCATTAATCCGGAGCCGCAGCTTGCATAAAAAACGAATCTGTTTAATATGGAACAGTGCATTCAGCCCCATCCACCTCTCTTCCTCCCTTTGTATGGAGCACAAAAGCAAGCAAATGTGTGTATTAACACTATAAATAGGCCCCTAGCACTCATATTCATGAGCAGGGGGGTTTGGGAGGGGCTGAGGGAGAGTTTATGGTGCTTGGGCTTGAGAGGTTATGTTCATTACTGCTGGGGACTGCACGAGGGGGGACTCACACAGGCATGTGGAATGCATCCAGTGCTAACGTTTAGCATTAGTATCACTTGTTATAACACTGTAATGTTACTGTATGAAGAGGAATCTTGAAGAAAGAGCAGTAAGAGCTTGTTGACAGTAATCACTTTTGACCATATTGACTACTGACCGCATAATTAAGCCACAGCAGCAGGCAATTTAAGCGTCAGTGGCATTAACCAGCCATCCAACTATTGTATGCTTGATTTTTGGCCACATGCATTTAGGTGGAGTTGGCTCATGTTGTTTTTTGAGCCTCTTCATAAAGCCTGCTGGGTAAAAAGGGCCCTTGAGCACCTGTGTGCCAGAGACACTTGAGTGGTTCCCATGGTGAGCAGCAGGCCTGGCCTGCTGGTGCAGCTCTGCTGTGGGACTCCAGGTGTCATGGTGCAGCTCTGTGCTGTGGCCTACACTGGCTTGTTGGCCCAGTGGTGGTGTGCTGCTTCATGAGCCAGTCTGCAGGATAATCTGGCTGTGTCTCTGAGTGAGACCACAATGCGAGGTCTGCATTCAGATTTTACAGTCCGGGCTTTTTTTTTTTTTAGGGTATTCATGGTGTATTATGCTGGTGGGACGTGTAAACATGTTAGAGAGTGTTGTAAGAGCTGTACATGTGCTATTTGGGTTCATTGCTGAGATTGCCTGGTTTCTCTGCTTCTGGAAAGGTGTGATTTGTTCTGTTGGCGCTGGTGGAGTCAGATTTCAGCCTGAGCATGGCTCAGATCTGCACCTGGTTTACTGTTCGAGCAGCCTGCTAGAGCCCCTATTTATACAGTATGGAGAGAACTTTCCACAGCAACATGTTGCATCATCTTTTGCTTTTGCTCTGCATTCATTCTGTTCAGTTCATTTTATACGATACTTTTAGCAACAGTCATTGTCACAGATCAGCTTTACAGTAATCTGGGTCCGACTCCTAACGAGAAAGTAATGGGTCTTAAAGAAACTGGAGCAAAGCCTCTTTTTTTTCCATAATTAAAAAGTGATATTAGAGGCTCCTGAGTGGCACAACTAGCTAAAATTAGGGATTACTCCCTAAGTTTAGGCTGTGATTTAGCTTGAATACTCTTCTGAGCTTCTCTGGTTACCAGTAACATCATGCGCTAAGTGTAAAATACTGCTCACTATCATGGGGAAGCTTCTTCACCCCTACAGACGCCCCCATGCCCTCAGGTTTTCAGACAGCAGTCTACTCACCACTCGCTGTACCATAGCCCTTATAGCGTGGAGTTTCCTACCATGATCTCCAGGAGACTGTACCTGTGTCTCTTCCTTCTAGTCTCTTTTGTAAGCAAGTAATATCTGTGCTGTATTATTAGCTACACTCTATGGACAAAAGTATTGGGACAGTTGCTCATTTATTGTTTCTTCTGAAATCAAGGGAATTCAAAACAAGTTTAACCTGCCTCTGTTGTGCCTCTACTGTCCAGGGAAAGCTTTCTACTAGATTTTGCATTGCTTTGAGGTGGATTTGTGAGGTATGAGGTCAGGATGTCCGATGACCAAGACCCCATCTCATCCCCAACATCTTAGGGATGTCCCCAACTGTATACCCTCTAGCCCACGTCTGGCATTAGGCATGGTACCAATAGGTAGTCTTATCAGTCCTATTATATTAACAATACATTTTGTTTCAGGGACCAGACAAGCTGTGTGTGTGGACATTGGCACATCTGTGCCAGCAAAGGGTGCAACCTAAAATAGCTGAATGCATTCATTGGAAGGGGTGTCCACAAACAGTAGGACATATAGTATACATTAACTGCATAAAGCAGCTTTGGGAATGTGAAAGTAAACAGGGAAATAATTAATAAAACTGTCAGACTCTTTTTCCGTATTGGTTTAGAACCAGTATAGCACTAATTGGGATTTGGAAATTTGGCACAAGATCAGTCAGATCTTTCGATTCAGTAGGTGGATTAACTTGTTTACAGTCCAGTGCAGGTGAGACAGTTTCAGTCCTTTTGCATTTATCATGGATTCCACACTGAGGTCTAGTGGGGAGAGAGAGAGAGAGAGAGAGAGAGAGAGAGACAGACACACACACACACACACACACAAAAGCGGCTCTAATCTCTGACTCACATGCTCGGTCTTAGTGAGACCTCTTCTCTCACCCATAATAGTAATGCTCAGACTACCCAGACAATGAGGTGCTGAACTACTGGTGTTTTTAAGCCTACCCTTCTGATGGTGCCTTTCTGCAGACACACACCCACACCCACACACACTCCTCCTCCCTCCCAGCTCCATTCTCATCAGCAGTCGTCATTTTTTCAAAATTAGTTGAAAACACAAAATTGTATTCTCAAGCATGTTACGGGCACACATAAGGAGCTGAGTGACTTTGACAAGGGCCAAGCTGTGTTGACCAGATGACTGGGTCAGAATATCTCAAAAACTGCAGGCCTTATCTGGCGCTTTCGGCATGGAGTGGTGCGTAGCTCCAAGGAAGGACAACCAGTGAACTGGCGACAGGGTCATTGGCACCCAATGCTCGCTGATGGGATCCATATCAATGGGGTCCCACAGCTCACAGCTTACAGGACTTAAAGGATCTGCTGCTAACGGCTTGGTGTCAGATACCACAGGACACCTTTAGAGTCAGAGCTGTTTTGGCAGTATGAGGAGGACCTAGGCATATCAGAAATTCTCACTTCATCATAAAGCATGGAAATCTGTGTGTATGTGTGGCTGATGCTCAGATGTGCTGCAGGACTGTTAAAGTGGGTGGTTTGGAAAATATCAGGTAATAGCAGGCTAGTGTTGGGGCTAAATACAGGCCAGAGTTAAGCTGGGGGAGATTACAGACCCCCACGCAGACTATATTTATCTGAGACACAAACAGTCTGAGGTGACTCTTGAGTGCCTGATTGTAATGTGTTATTACTATTATGTGTGTGTGTGTGTGTGATATGGATTTGCTCTTTTAATGATAGTGTTTCTTGTGTGATAATGACTGTGATTATTGGCAGGGTGGTGTGAATGTATTTGACGGTGTGTTATTAGTGTATTGTGTGTGAGCTGAAAGTTGTAATAATGATGCAGGAAGGTGTGTGTGTGTCTGGCTGTGTTGTTTTTTTTTTCTTCAGTGATGTCAGTGATAGCAATATGGTGGATATGTCTAAATTTTAACATACACTATATGTCAACATTTTTGGGGACCGTTCTAATAAATGCATTCAGCTGCTTTGAGTTTCACCCATTGCTGATACATATGTGCAAATACATACACACACAGCTTGTCTAGTCCCTGTAGAGAAGTACTGCCAATAGAATAGGACTCTCTGGAGCAGATAAACATAAACTATTGGCCTCATGCCTAATGCCAGGCGTGGGCTAGAGGGGTATAATCTCCCCGAGCGTTGAGCTGTGGAGCAGTGGAACTGTAAACTCTGGAAGAATGGTTGGTGCTCCATCCAGTATTTTAGGGATGAATTGAGGGGGAGGTGATCATCCAACATCCTGACCCCACAGCTGTGCTCCAAAATGTAGTAGAAAGCCTTTCCTGTACAGTAGAGGCCGTTACTCCAGCTTTTTTCAAGACCCTTGTTTAGCCCAGTTTTTCCATAGTGTTGCTTTAACGTTAGATGCTAACAGGCCACCCAGCTCTGTGTTCTCTAATGGTACCTCATGGATCTGTCCTCGTAAGAGTTTGGTGAGCTTAAACTTTTCCAAAGTATTTTTTTTTTAGTTGAGGTGGAACGTCAGCACAACACTTCACACAAAAACTGGCCCTCAGGTTACAGACGAATTAGGCAGACTCATACCAGGGGTTCATTAGCAGAGCCGTTAATGTCATATTGGCTCTCACTGAATGCCTCTCATCCAATCACGCTGTGAGATTGGAACTAAGTGAGGTATCGTGTATTATGTATTCTGTCTAAAGAACCTTTTAAAAAGCCCCTTTTTGTGAATGCAGTGGGAGTGTGTGTGGGAGTGTGTGTGTGTGTGGGGGGGTACTATGTACCATGTACTTTTTCTTTACTGTCTAATACTGCTTCAGTTTGGACCTGCTCAAATGCTACTCCAGCTGCCCTCATAGCACTGAGTGGCTGATTAGAGGAGTACAGCCTTTGCCTCTTTGGGAACTGGAGCGTGTATTGGTTATTTATAAGGTATTACTTGAGCAGTTCCAGCTTTGTTGTTACGCTTGAATTGAGAGACGTGAGTATACCGTAAGCTCATTTTGTCAAGAGTAATCAGATTGTCTGAGATCAGTGGTTGTGTTGCACTGAGAGTTGTTCTGGGCATCATTGAACTTTTTTTTTGGAAATGGATACCTTTTCTGAAAGTACCTTCTTAAACCCCCTGTGCTTTCTAGTGGCCCAATGCAGAAGAGTGGCAGCAGGACATCTTTTGCAAACACAATCAACAACTCAACAACCTTTTTTAATATATTGTTTTATTGTTTATTTATAACCAACAAAGCTGGATAATAAACTGTATGTTGTGTTGCTGTAGTGTGTTCGGGGGATGTCTGCGGAGGAGACTAGTAGGTGAATGAAATGCAGTGTACCATTGTTTTCAGTGGAGATGTACCGAGCACTGCCAGACAGTAACCTTCAGCACTGCTCACTGTCTTTGAGCTACACTCGACGACTGCGCTATTACTGCACTGAATGTGATCACACACATCCATAGGCTTACTGTTATTACTAAAACTGCACTAAGAAAGGCAGTCAGCAGGGTCTGTGGTAAGATATTTTTGAGGTGCACACTGGTAACATTTATAAACACTTAATTAAAACTTTTACTTTTTAATTCTTCCTGTCAGTGCTGATTCTAGGATTGTAAAAATGAGAGGCCAAAGTCCAAAGTCCATAAACCATAAAGTCATTGTATTATTAAAAAAAAAAAGGTTAGCCCTATATAATATAGCCATTATATATATATATATATATATTTGGATTCTTATTTGCCAGCTCCTTTTTAGAGTTTATAAAAATAAAATGATAAACAGTTATCTTAAAGTGAAATTCTGCTTGCATTAAAAAAATGTATTTAAAATAAACAGACTAATCCTGCTAATCCTCTCTTAGCACAACTAACATTGCATACCTTATGTCATTGTGACTTTATTGTGAAAGATTTCTTCTATTAACTCTGTATGAGTACAGTGTAAAATATGCTTGATGTTTTTCTGTGCTTTCTGCAATGCCTCCTATGTGGTGAAGCTGCCCTTATTACTATATTCAGCGCCTTGCTGAAGCTCAGCCGAGGCCTGGCTTCTCCCTGTGCCCGAACCGCAACCAAGAAGCCCAAAACAGCTTTATTTTTAGATGACGTTTTTGCCCCGCACACAAACTTCGCCCAACATGAAACTACTTGTATCCCTGGGTTTTTTTTGTTTGTTTTTTTGTTTCTCTCTCCACCCTTCCCTGTTGCCTTTGGTCAGTTTTGTCTCTCCTCAGAAAACAGGGAAACAGGAAAAAGTGCCCATTAGCAGCGAGAACTTGTGACCCTTTCTTCTCACGCGTTATCAGAAATACGTTTGACACTTCACTTCCCAAGTTATTTTAGTGCCCCTGCTGACCTTTAAAACCCCAAAACCTAAAGTTTTTTTGGGTTACATCATTAATTACCTTTGTGTAGACTCTGTCTAGATTCCTCCACTCTTAAGTGTCAGGATTACCGAAAGCAAATATTTCGTTTCTATTTTAAACCCTGCACTTAAAATGCCAAAGGCCACGTTTGACTGCCACAGCATTACATCATGTAATAATTCTGCATATTTTACTCGTCAATAAAAAACGCAGAGGGTTTTTCTATATTCTAAGTCTCTGGATGGTAATTAGATGGCGTAGCGGTGCTGGGAATTATGCTGCCTATAGTAATGCCTCATTAATTCCGTGGCTGCCTCTGTCGGCCCATTGTGAGCCGCAGTGCTGTGTGAAAGCTCGGGAATTCCTTTCAGTGGACCTGGCCTGGTGAGCTGCTGAGCTCATGTGACTGTGCTGCAGGGCAGGGTTTCTCAGCCCCAGTGCTGGGCAGACAGGGTCGTATCGTGACAGGGTTGTATTTTCCTTCTCTTAGGATTAGGGATGGGCATTGGAAGTTATTTCCTCGTTTTTGAACGAGCAGTAAAAGAAAGGTCTGAGGAATGTTTATTGCGTGCAGTTAGTGTAAGAGCTGACCCTTGTCTGATCGTTTGATGGATTTAGGTGTACTTGATACTGGGTAATCTGTAGACTGATAACTCTGACCTGTACAACAGGAACTGTGCAAATCTGTTCCCCTTCTCTCTTTTTTTATAAACATTATCCTGTGGGAGTAAGCTTGGCTTAGATGTGGCTGTTTCACTTACTGTGGCTCAATAGCCTGACTACCTGACTACACACTCTAGCAAGAACATGATCAGATCATGAAAAATGATCAGATAATATTTATTTTTTTACAAATATATTATTCATATACTCCTTTATGTTAACACATATTAAAGCAAGTCTGGGTATCTGTTAGGGGTGTAAGAAAATTATACATTTAAGGATTGCAATACTGTAACGATTCTAAAAAAACACTGTATTTATTTCTAATTAAAGGTAACATGAAAAGATTGGCGTCAGACAGCGGTTCATTTTGGCTATGTTCAGACTGCCAGCCCAAACCAGATTTTGCTATACCTGGATTGCATCCAGATGGGTTGGTTATGGCCTGGACAGCCAAAAACCACATGAAATCGGACCTTTTAGAGGTGGTTTGAAATGCCATTCTTATTGGAATTGTTCAGATGCGTCTCAGTCTGGCCGCTCAAATCGGATTTCAAAGTGTCTTTTGCACCATTTGCTACGCGACACACAACGACCACGTCAATTCCAGAGAGACGGACATGCGGGGATCCACCAAAAGCGACACAGATTAGTTACTGACGCATTCATTTACACAGCAACTCCTGCAGATGTCCAGACACGCAAATCCGATCTGATCTCTAGCAAATAACAGTGTGGACGGTAATCTCAGCGGATCTGATTTGAGAAACAGACATAGCCTTCCCTCAGCCGCTTGTCATTAGACCCCACTGTTCTGATTGTATGAAAAGGTAAACGTTTTCTGTTGGTGGTGTTTTGTTTTTTTTTATGCTAAGACAATCTTCCTCAATGTCTCAATGTGCATCGGATCACCAGGATCTTGCCAATGCACAACCCTAGTATCTGTATGTTCAGTTAATTACATCTATGCCTGCTAGTTTAGCCTATTTGATTTAACTCCAGGAGGACACGGTGATTAGCCGATGAGTTTAACCAGGAGTGTTAGGATGCTGAGCCCCGATGGGAGTTTAGAAATCCTGGGGTAGGAGCATGCTCTCACTCACTCTCTCTCACACACACACACATCCACCCCTCCCTGCCCACTTTCAGTGGGACCCCCTGCTGAATGCAGTCATTGTTGTACAGTTAAACATGATGGTGTGTGTGTGTGTGTGTGTGTGTTTAATGCTGAGGAATTCTGACGTGGGAATGCTGTCACAGCCTTGTTTTGGTCTGCAGCTGAAGGGCTTGCTGTGAGAGGGTTGTGTTGTAATGCTGCCTCATCAGCCTAATGAGCAGAGACCATGTTCTCTGTGGGTGGGTGGGTGGGTGGGTGTGGTGGAGTTAAGCTGCATTCAAGTCATGTCTGAAACTGGGAAATACCAATTTTCCCACTGGTTTATTAGAACCGAATGGTGGTGGTGGTGGCGGTGGTGGTGGTGTGGGAAAACCAAGTCTCTAGGTAGTGTGATGTATATGAACATAGCTGAGACAACCAGACTGTACCCGAAGCACTTCTGTGTGATCTGTGTGCTCTTTATCATAGCAAAGGAAAAGCAGCCTATGTGGAGTGCAGTCTGGAGCAAAGTCTTATTTACCAGTTACCAGGTAACGTTCAGGTATTAACGACCTTTCGATGAGCACCTGAATGCAGCAGAACTCTATCTAGCACTGAACTACGTTGCTGGAGAGGAGCAGACTTGTGCTAACTGGCTTGAAGGAGGATGAACAGCTCGATGGATATGTACCGACTTCCCTACATATCCACTTGGGATGCATTCACTTGTGTTGTGATGTATTATATTATAAGATATTGTATCATGGCTAGCCTGTTAGCCCGAAAGCTCGTTACATGCTGCTGAAAACAGTGTTGTTGAAATGTCAAATTATATCAAACTTATATTGCCACTTATACAAAATGAAATTCAGCACTGTTCTCCACTGTCTCCAAGGGCAGATTATACCTGCTCAGTAGCATTAATTTTACCCCAATCCTGGAGACAGAGAGTGTATTATTAATATCACCGCAGGTTGGATAATAGACTTCTGGTGAAATCTGGTAAATCTGGTGTTTTTTAATATTGCATTATATATCACAATGTCACTGTCATTTTCTTCCAAAATCGTGCAGCCATAGTCAACATACACTCACTGCATCTCTTCTGTTATAAAGGTACAAAATAAATAGAATTATAGGGAGTGTTTTCATTTGTTGAGGCTGTATTGAAACATTTAAAGCCCAACCCTCCCAAAGAAAAGCCTATTTTCTATTTCTAGGTCATGTGCCATTTGCACTCTCCATAGTCAGTGTGCGCTAAGCTTAGCATGGCATGTTTTTATCTAGCTAATGTCCTACAGCTTCCAGGTGGAACTTGCACTTGTGAAATTGTGATCTTGCGTTACTCAATGTCTGTACTGCACACAATCGGTTCTCCATAGATACGTTATATCCCTACCAGCAAGGGATGCCGTGATCTGACACTATTTGAAGGTTTCTTATATGGGATTTAATATCTCAAATGTGTGGAGTAATGAACACCTGAAGCTGCTTCTCTGACCGGCAATACATTTGTATTATTGTATTAGTATTTTCTGTTTCTTATAACAACATTTACATTTACATTTATGGCATTTAGCAGACGCTCTTATCCAGAGCGACTTACAGAAGTGGGTCAATGTAGTGTTAGGAGTCTTGCCCAAGGACTCTTATTGGTGTAGTGCAGCATAGTCACCCAGACCAGGAATCGAACCCCAGTCTCCCACATGGTGTGGTAGCTCAGTGGCAGGTAATGGTGTTATCAGTTGTGCCACACCGACCACATTTCCTCCTTCTTCCTCAGTCCTGTCACTCTCCGGGTGTTTTCACATTAGTTTTTTTTTTTTCCCCGGACCCAGAATCGCTTGCTCTGAGAGTTCAGTACATTTGGTCAGTTGTGAAAGCTGTTTCTGAGCCCAGGAGCAGCCCAGAAAAGCGATCTCTGGTCTTCTTCAAATCTGCGGTCTGAGGGTCACTTCAAGCAGACTCTGGTGTGGTCTACTGTGCGCGTGGAAGCAGTCAGCTCCCGGCGTCTTATGTGGGTTTGCGTGATTGGTTCATTTTGTCATGTAATTGTTTAGGCTTATCACCTGCATGGCTGAAAAACTACTTGTTTGCAGATATACCTGCAAGGTGAAATGCCATGATGAAGCTAGGTCCTACCATTTTGCAACAGTGCAATCAGAAAAGTGACATTGCACCATCGATCCACAGGTTGTATTGAATTCGTCTGTGTGAGAGCAAACAAGTGACCTTGAGCCCCTCTCCTAAACGAGCCCAGAAATGGTCCTGGGCGCAGACTTGTGTATTTAGGACGAGTGTGAAAACCCTAAGCTCCAGCCCAAGCTCTCATCCAGTCATCCAGTCTTTTCTCACTGTGCAGCCGTACGTCGAAGGCATGGTCTAAACTCTAATGCTCTGATTTGAAATAGGCCTGTCTTCTATACTTTGGGTTTCATTTGACGTCAGCTGCATCATAAATAACTCCTAAGCTCTGCTAACCCCACCCTTACTCCGAGTCTGGGCAGTCTGTTTCTGGTGAGAAGTGAACTCTCACTCTTGTAACATTCCAGTCACACTGGTGGGATCGTTCCTGGAGGGAATTATTACATTGTGTTATGCTCACTTGTAGCCTAACCAAGGCCTAGAATCTTTGGAAATCTCCGCAGCACATATCAGAACACAGTGCTCTCAAAATAGACATAAAATAGAAGAAGTGGGCCGGTCGGTGTGGTCCGCTGCAGTGGTCAGTGACAGAGCTCTTTCCAGTGTTATCAGGGAGAGAAAGAGCACAGGGCCTTGGCTGCTTATCAGCACATTCCTGCCCTGTGGAATTGTGTGTGTGTGTGTGTGTGTGTGTGTCTGTGAGAGAGAGAGTTAGTTTTTTGTGTGTAAGTGTGTGTGTGTGTGTGTCGGGACAGAAGCAGCAGGCCAGATAAGTCTCAGAGTGCTCATTGGGTCAGTGCAGCGTTGATTTAAGCACTCCTGTGGCAAGGCCAGAATCTCAGTGCCTGGTTATCGTCCCTGACCTGCCAGCACCCTGCCACTGCAGACTGCAAATAAAACATGAGTGTGTGTGTGTGTATGTGTTTCTATGTGAAAATGTATGTGAGAAGTGCCATTTGTATGCATAAGCTCAAGCACTTGGAGAATTGCATACAAAACACACCATCTATGTCTGTGATTATAACTCATTTATTTTTTGATCAGTATTTGGTCCTTGAAATAATTGTGATAAACTAAATTATTGTCATTTTAAGACAATTTCATGCCACTGTGATGATAAGATAATACCATAACAATACAATTACTTCTTGCAATGAACTGTTAATTAATAACCGTATGGGAGATGTATTTGTTGGCTATTCATACCGCCTTTGTAGCATGTTCTATTAGCCTGGAGGAACACATCTTCACCTGTCACACCTGTCTCCCCAATCTAGGATTCGTGGGTTCGAATCCCAGGTCATGCCTTCTGCCGTGAGCAGCCGGAGCCTGAGAGAGCACAACTGGCCTTGCTCTCTCTGGGTGGGTAGACGGCTAGCCCTGCCTCCACATCACTTCAGCGTGATGCCGGCCGGCACAGATGTCTGCTAGCCGATGCATCAGAGCTGGGTACCCTTTGCTTTCCTCCGAGCGCATAGGCTGCCCGGTGCATCTCGTTGCATCGGTGGCAGTTTGAAAAGAGGCGGTGGCTGATATCGGTTCTGCTTTATAGTAGAATTATAACATAATGTTGTTATCAGTGGTAGATAGTAACAGACTGAAGATTGAGAGTGCTTTGTTGACTGTAGATATGAACTCAAGGCACCTCGGAAGGTCGCAACATAAGCAAACATCAGTTGGTGCGGTAGCTCCATGGCTGCAATGTCCTTAAACTGAATGTCATTGTTTAAAAAGTGAAGCTGCAACAGAGTGGCTTGTTCATGGTGAGACGGTATAAGTTTTAGTGCTTTGGAAGTTTCTTTGCTCCCAGTATTGTGTGTGTGTGTGTGTGTGTCAGAGACAGTGTTCGAGGCGTGCATGCTTCAGTGGGGATGACTTTGCTCTTGGGGTCGCTGGAAAACAGTCACAGCAGTTGCGCTGGGTCACTGGGCAGGGATAGAACAGAAGAGGGACTTAACACAGATGAAGTGTAGGTGGGTTGGAGGAGCAGCACCACGATGGATGGTGGTTTTTAGGGTTGTCACGATACCAGAATTTTGTTTTTGATACTAAGTAAATACTTTCGATACTTTTATGCAAATCTGCCGAAGCTTTTGTTCAGTGAACGTTGGGTGATTCTTGCTCTGTACTTGGAGAAGAGCCACAGATCCTCGATTTTAAGGTTTCCAAGGTGACGAGTCCAGTCCAAAACTGGCAGGCGTTAATATAGTATAGAATAGAAAGAGCGGAGAGAGTGAGGGAGTGCCCTGCGGCTCTGGTCATGTTGCTCGTTCGCTGGCCTTTTCCAGCTCGTCTCTCTCTCTGCCTTTGTCAGGCTGCGAGGACTTTGAAGTGAAGCATGGTGCAGATTAACTTTTTAATCTGGGATTATAGGTTTTGTATTTTTATTCCCTCAACTATTCCCATCAGGGCTGAGTCTCTGTTGGCGTGTATTTTGTGAAAGCAAAGGAAGGAGGACCCTTTACCCTAATGATGCCTGTGATACGGAGTAGGGCTGTTCCTCGTAATGAGCGGAGAGCCATTTCTAATGCTTCTTGCTTGGTCCTGGATGTTGTAGATAAATGAGTTTATCAAGATAAACTCATTTTAAAGGCTATTTATTGGCCAATGCCCCCTCCCTTTTCTTATTCAATTCAATTCCATTCAAATAAACTGTAAAAATTATACATACAAATCTTTATTTTAAGGGCATTAGCAGATAAGACAAAGACTTGCTCTCCAGACAAGCTTCTTATTTGTATAAGACGCTGTCAGTCACTTTATGAGACACTCCTCACACACCATCACTCCACCCCCATCTCCTCCACGGCCCATTTCTCCACCCGTTTGGCTTGTAAAACAGGGTGGAATTTGGTAAGCGTCCTGCATCGCCAAGTATGTGTACTGTGGTATGGCACATCCCTCAGGGAAGCAGCGTGGCCACCGCAAACCGGTAGGCAGCTAGACTCCGAGACAACACAGACGCAAGGTTCAAGTGACTCACAAACCACCCTTATATACATCTACATCAGCACTCAAAGAACTTAAAGGAACACAACTACAGGCCCAAGCGGGGCTCCATGAGTCTCTGAAGTGATGTAGCGGCCTCTGTATTTCCTCTTAGCCCTCGTGCTCGCCATCGTGCTTGCTCTTCTCCTGTGTGAGGGCTAAACCAGTCCCTTTTATGTGCCATCTTAGACTTGACCCAAGGTGGGTGGCATCAGGGCTCTCCCGCCTCCTCTCCGCTGGAAGTGCTTTTCCAAAATGGAGATAATCGGACAGCGAATTTATCAGCTAATAGTTATGAGGTTTATAATATTACTATCGAGAAGCTAAATGTCGTAGTAGGCAGGCGATTCGAACACAGTCACGCTCCTGAGATACGGGAGTTTGAGGCCTTCTTTGCTGTACCAAACGCCAACGCTACACCTAGAACAGTTTGTGGAGAATGCAGGGAGCATGATTAGACAATTAGTCTTTCTGAGAAGAGATCTTAGAGATAAGATTTGTGTTCATGGGCAGGAATGGAAGGTGGATCTAAAGGGATAATAGAAGTTGTGTCTCTTGAATCTTAACCTTTTAAAGTCAGTGTTAGTGCCTGTCATGTGTTTGTGCTGTCTGCTTAAGATCAGCCTGTGATTGAGTCACACTCCTTACTTTCTGGTCTTGAAGTTAGTGATGTTGCTGTGTAGGAAATGATATGGGATGCTATAAGGATGTGTTAAACTAATAGAACGCTGATCACATCTCTTTTGTTATCTAAAAGCCTCCATCTGAAGGTTCCTGGTTTGGTTAAAAAGTGAAATGTCCGCAGCGTTTTGGCGCGTGGAAGAGCATCATCTGCAGTGCGCAGAAGAGAGCGCAGCGCAGAGCCAGGAGTTCTGTGGGTCTGTGCATGCATGTGTGCATGCCTCCCAGCCAGGCCATGTGACCACGCTCAGCAACCGCATGCGTGCGTGTGTGTGTGTCTGACTGACGATGCAGCTGCACACTGCGCTCACCTTCCTCGGGGAGCCGGCCAGAGGAGAGGGATAACGTTGTCATGGTTACGCATGCTATAATGATGTCACGAGATGGAAGCTTCCGGCGCTCCGTCCTGTCGTGCGTGCCGGAGTCCGATTGGCCGGCCACCGCCCGTCCTGCTCTAAAACTCCAAAGCTCTTGGAGCGGGGCAGCGGCAGCAGCTCTCTCCCCTCTCTCATCCGCGACTGCTCTGAGCTATTTTTACACTGCGATTGTGAAGAACTACGTAACAGGATTAGGCATCCCACCCCCCCTCTCTCCAGAGTCTGTAGTGAATGTTATAATGGACAGGCCTGATTCGGCCTCATGACAGGGGTGCAAAGTATGTGTGTTGTGCTCTGCGTCTGTAGTCTTTCTGATTTTGTGTGTGCTGTCCTTGAGGCCTTCAGCAATACCTAATAGTATCAATTCATAAGAACCTTGTCATTTGACTAGGCTGAGTTGCGGCTACTTTAGGGAGGGCGGTGACCTATTGGAAGGTAGAGGTGGCACTGATGTTGATATCTTGAGCACCAACACTGATCTGATGTTTTGCTTTCTTGAACCGAATCGGCCGAACCTATTTCGTCGATTCGATCCCTGGTGATGCCACAGCCGTCAGTGGCCTTGCTGTCTCTTGATGGGTAGGATGACCCTCCCTTTGCTCTGACCCTCAACACGATAATAGCCAAAGTGGGAGGTGGCACTTTATGTGACTCGGAGGAAGCACATGCTGGACTAATACATTGAATACACTATATGGACAAAAGTATTGGGTCACCTGCTCATTCATTGTGTCTTCTGAAACAAGTATGTATATATATATGAATAAAAAGTGTATCCTGCTTTAGTAGTCTCTACTGTGCAAGGAAGGCTTTCTATTAGATTTTGGGGCATTGCTGTGAGGATTTGATTGCATTCAGTGACGAGAGCGTTAGTAAGGTCAGGATGATCACCACCCCACCCATTTCTACCTCATTCCCAACTCAACTCCCAAAGTATTGGATGGAGCACCAGCCATCATTCCAGAAAATTTCAATGCTGGGCGTCTTTATACTCATCTAGCCTACAGGTGGCATTAGGCATGGTGCCAGTAGGTTCCTGATTATCTGCTCCAGAGAGTTCTATTCTGCTGGTAAAACTAATCTGCAGGGACTAGACAAGCTGTATGTGTGTGTTGCACGTCTTGTTTTGCACGTCAGTTGCAGTTGCACGTCTTGTTTCAGCAATGAAACTTAAAGCAGCTGAATGCATTCATTAAAAGGAGTGTCCACAAACATTTGGTCATATAGTGTATATGCGGCTCCCTTCTTCTTCCAGCCATGTTCCCTCACAAATGGTCTCTTATGATCGTCTCTGTTTCATGTTTGACCATTTTTAGTTTTTCTGCTGGGAGAATGGGTTGAATTGAAGAGCATTTGGCTGGCCGAAGGCAGAAATGGAGGGCTGCGTGTGAAAGCCGGCAGTGATGTTTTGCCCAGTGCAGGAGTAGAGCCAGGAGAGCTGCACATAAAAAAAAAAAAAGCTGTGCAACTCCTGAGGCTTCAAACGTGACCCATAGATTTAGTAAGTGCAGTGAGCCGTGTTGGAGGGGTTTGCAGTGCGATGGGTATCATGCCAGCTATTCTCTTTTGTGCCTTTATCAAAGGCCTAATATGATATTGATTACCAGGTACTGGTTATTTTATCAGTCTGATATTGTGATGGCTCGACGACTGGGTCAGAACATCTCCAAAACACCAGGCAGGTCTTTGTACTTAGTTCCTGGTATTCAGTGATCAGTACCTACCAAAAGTGCTTTAAGGAAGGACAGCCTGTGAACCGGCAACAGGGTCATTAATAAGATCCATGGAGATCTGCTGATAACATCTTGCTGCCAGATACTGCCGAACACCTTCAGAGGTCTTGAGTTGGCCATGCCTCGACGGGTCAGAGCTGTATGACGGCACAAGGGGGACCTATGCAGTATTAGGCAGGTGGTTTCATGTGATGGCTGATTGATCAGTGTATACTTTTGGCCTCATGCCTCAGCAGCTATTTGAGGAGCTATGTGGGGTGCTTTTTTTCTTAATGGCTTAAAGAAGTTTCACATAGGGTGAACAATTCTTGGCTGCTGAAAAGATTAAATGTAATATTAATGTTTCCATGACTTCCATAAGAAAAACTGATTTTTGTCCCTTTAATTTAACCCAATATTTAATCATTTCCAGTTCCCACCTCGGAAACCCCCTATCAAACCAGCCACCACCACTAGCTTTCACCCTCCCAGTGGGAAGGTTTCATAACGCCACTGATTCAACATCGTTTGACAGCTAAACACGCTCGGAGGAGACCACCAACTGCCTGGTCTGGTCCATTAGCTAAAGGACGCCCACACTGGCTACAGATCCCTGTAGTGTCTGTTTGGAGGGGTGGGGTGTGAGGATGGGGGTGGAGTGAGGCCAATTATATTCTTTTGGACTCCCAACCATGGTTGGCTGTGGGCTTGAACCAGCAGAAAGTTTACTTCTGTGTCTTTTGTGAATTCATATCCATTCGTCTCGCTGTGTTTTCCAGATGACTGGACGCACTTGTGCCGCACCGACCCTAGTGAAGACTCTCGCTCACCAAGCGTGGAGTTTTCATAGTGGAAGGATTCGTACCTTTGTTAGCTCTCGTAAAGCAGTTCTGACAGCACTCTGTCAAAATGGCTGTAGCTCTAACAGTTCAGAGACGGCGGGAAGCGCGGGCTGAGCGGGCAGAGCGGGCAGTGACCCGTTTACTAAGGGCTAAAGTTACTGTTCACTTCGCTGTCACCTACCGAATCTCTGCGAACGCCACTGAGGAGGACGTAGTGCCCGACACGTGACTTTCAAACACGTAAACAAGTTTCTTGGGATAATTAGACATTCCTGGAATTTTAGGTATCATTCAGGTTTTTTGTCAAATGATGAGAACTCATGAAATATTAGGTCCAGTCAGGTGTTTTTAAGCATGTCTGGCTCTGTACGGCAACACTAGGCCTTTAGTCTGGGCATATTTTTGTCCTGAGTTGTTCCTGTACCGTAATGTTCCATTAACTGCAGGAATAGCGATGATCCTGGATACTGAGAATTGGACCTATAAAAAGGGAAAGTCAGGATATGACTGCTTTCAGTGGTGCAGTGAGATCTGGGAATAGATCACCTGACCTTTCTCTTAGAAGTCTGTCTGTTTGTGTGTGTGTTCGCACTGTTGTATGTGTGCAAAAGTGCTTAGCACTCTCTGAAGAGAGAAGTGGAGTTTTTCACAGCAGCCGAGACTTCATTCCAGTCTCTGCCTGAGGACTAAGACAGATTGTCAGGAAAAAAAAATAAGAAAAATGGAGCTCTGATGTGACCTCAGTTTATTTTTGGAATAAAACACAGCAGGGAAAAATCTAAGTTAGCCAGAAATCATACCAGCTCTTTATAATAAATTAGGGGTAGAGACGGGGATGCACCGATGTGGAAATTGTGAGCCAGCGCTGATATCTGATTGGGAATTTAAAATATATATATTTATATTTTATTAAAAAAAAATTGGAATTAAATCACACACTCACACAGCTAGTGATGGGCAATACAACTCTCCTCATCTGGACAATTGCTGGTTCAAATGAGTGTACTTGTCTTTATGTGAGATTTAGCAAGAGAGAGGAAGAGAAACACTCCTTCTGATCATTTAACTGTGTTTTCTGTATTTTGGACATTTTCTGTTTTTTTTGAGGATAAAATTTGATCTAGTTTCAGTTACAAGAATAGTACATGAACTCTTTGGAAATATCCAGACATCTGCATTGATTAATAATAATAATAATAATAATAATAATGAAACAATTGCTTAAAAAAGGTTGGTCTGATCATTATCTCAGACATAATTACGAATAAACACAATTTAAGTAAGCTTTTATTTTATTTCTGTTATTGAGCACATTGAGTAAACATCCCCTGTGCAGGCTAGAAAAATTAAGTGGGCCGCCATGTGAATGCCTTCTCCAAGAGCTAATTGGCAAAGGTGTTTCAGTTAAGAAACAGACTGAAAATGTGGGTTTAACGGGTGCTTTGCCCATTTGGTAAAGGCAAACAGCCTTGGCATACTGGCAAATTTTGCTCTTGAATCTATTCTTTTCAAAAATGACTGATGAGTGTGAACCTCGATACAAGCAACATTCTGAAGACCTCAAAAAAGGTGTTAGAGACGCATGCAGATGGAAAAGACTACAAAAGCATTGCTAAAAACTGGGTGTCCTTCAATTTACAGTTAAACAGCTTGTCTACAAAGGGTTTAGGGTTCGGGTTAGGGCAAAATTATGATGTGGGCGTCCTGTTAGGATCCTGTTAGGTGAGAAGAAACCCAAGGGTAACCGCAAATGACCTGCAGAAGACTCTACGAACTGCCAAAAAACCTTTGTTCATGTTGCCAGTATTACAAAAACACTGAGCAAGAATGGTGTTAATGGAAGGACACCCCAAAGGAAGTCACTGCTGTCCAAAAAAAACATTGCAAAGCAGCTTCAGTCCAAGAAAAAGACCACCACCTGGCTATTTCACAGTGCTTCTGGGAAAATGTTGTCTAGGCAGATACAAGACAAGGTGAAACTATTAGCTCAAATGTCCAACCTTCAGTCCAAAAGAAAAAGAACACTGCATGCCCACACCAAAACCTCATCATAACATGAATGAAACATGGAGGAGGGAGCATCATGGTTTGGGACTGCTTTGCTAAATGTATTCAGGGGTATTAAAACATGACAAAAGAACATAAGTTTGAGGCCAAGCAGTTCAAGGCGTCGGGTGATGTAACAAGACAATGACCCAAAACATACAAGTAAATCAACTAAAGAATGGTTAAAAAATAGATGATTTGATGTTTTGCAACGGGAAATACAAAAGCATCCCATAAATATTGATAAATTGAAACACATTGGCAGGGAGGAATGATCCAAAATTCTGCTTCAGCATTATTCAAATCTTTTTTGCAGCTACAGGAAGCATTAGGTGGAGGTGATTGCTGCTAAAGGAGGCTCTCCAGGTCATTACATTTCAAGGATTACTTACTTTTTCTGGCCTGCACTGTGGATGCTTCTTGGATATGGTCAATGAAATACATAGTACACAAGTTATTAGTTTAGTTTGACCCATTTTATTAGTAACCAATGCAGCAATCCAGGTATTTTCAAAGGGTTCACTTACGTTTTCTGTTCTGCAATATAAATGTTTACTGAATGTGGTCAATAAAAGACATAAACACTGTGTGTTATTAGTTTAGTTGGATTGTGTTTGTCTGTGTGCAGCAATCCAGGTATTTCCAAAGGATTAACTTACTTTTTCTAGCCTGCACTGTGGATGCTCGCTGAATGTGGTCAATAAAATACATAGAATTGGATTGGGAGTTAACAGTTTAGTTAGATTGTTTTATATTGTATTATATTAGTAATCAGTGCAGCAATCCAGGTCATTCCAAAGGGTTCACTTACATTTTTGGCCTACTTTTTAGCACAAATGCAAAACCTCAGCACCAAAACTTTCGGTGGAGGGAATTGCTGTTAAATGACGATATAAAGGTCATTACATTAAATGGTTACTTACTTTTTCTAGCCTGCAAAAAATACATAGAAACTGAGTTATTAGTTCAGTTAGATTGTGTTGGTCTGCCCCGTTTTGTTTGTAATCAGTGCAGCAATCCAGGTGATTCCAATATTTTTTTCTTGCAACACAATTTACACTCATTCATAATTTTTTTTTAAATATTATTATTTCATTAAAGTTAACGCTGAAAGATTGCATTTTATTTCAAGGTTTAGGATTAAACCTTAGAGATGCATGATCTGTGTGTGTGTGTGTGTGTGTGTGTGTGTGTGTGTGTGTGTGTGTGTGTGTGTGCATGTGTGCGTCGAGAAGACTAGCTGCAGAGCCGCAGTCCTCACTGCTGCAGTTTGAGCTGCAGGTATAGGACCCACGGCAGATGCAGTAGCTTATAGGACAGTAGATATGGGCTGATTGTAACCAGAGGTTAGGGTGGGTGGGTGAGGGTGGGGGTGGGGATGGGGGTGTGCATGTTGCAGTAGTGCACTGCGTAGGACTGTCAGAGTCAGATGGAGAGATAGGGAACACACACACACACGCGCGCACACACTTGTCTCTCTCGCTCTCACATACAAACACTTCGTTCAGAGCAGACCTGTTTGTGCTAAGGGGATTTTCCAGGCTACGTTTTGCCCTATGTGTGTGTGTGTGTGTTTGTGTATGTGTTGGAAGACAGGATATCATCTGTGTGGTTTCCGTCCGAGTTTATCTCTTCGCTGCATCTCTTTCCTGGGGACGTGTGTGTGGACTACCTGTCCGTCATTCTAATGAGGGATCTGCACCGCACTGGAGGAAGAACTGAAGGAACGTCCGGAGCGTCCTGCGCTAACACTAACCTTCTCCAGACTCCCTTGATGGATTTATTCACAGGAGATTCAGTGTACTGAATGCATGGAGAGCAAACAGAGGTTTGAATAATTTCCCTCTGCTATCCAGTGAGTAGGCTGTTCTGTCTTTATCTGTTCAGTTGTCCTAAGAGGGAAGGAGAGTGCAGGGCTGTGCATGGTGTCCTCTTTTTTTACTTGTAATACGTAGTATTAGAGCAGCTCTCGGTGGAATCACTCATGCTTTTTGTCATGACAAAAGAAAGCTCTCCCTTGAGAGCACGTGCGGCGTGTCACCCGAGCCTCGGTCTTGTGTGGGAGTGTGTGTTTGGAGACTCTATCGGATCAGATGTTGATTTCGTCTCTAAAACCGTAGCTCCGTCCTGATAAAAGCCACTCTAAAACCTTGCAGCCCGCTGTCTGAACATTGCTTCAGAGCCTCTTAGCTTGATGCGTTCCCTGCTGGCTTTATAAGGAGTGCTGGAGCGTGTGGGACAGACAGCAGCAGTTCTGAGCTGTTCGGATCTGGCCTGCTTTGCCATGACACTAGGGGCTATAGAGTTTAATAGGACTGATTATACTTTTGTGGACTCATGCTCCGCCTTGGGATTTGAACTCACACTCTCCTGGGGATGTTTGAAGGGGGGTCCAAGGGGGGACTGCATTGTATTTATTTATTTATTTTAATTTCCCTGATGTTCACTTTGATCTTTCTGAAAGTTTATCTACCATGACCATTTCCTAACCTCATATAAACAACTGTGCAGATGACAACACTAATGACACAATAACTGCATTGTGAGTGGGCGGAGCTACGCTTCTATAGGTGGAACAGGTGGACAAAGTATAAACTCATGTTTTTTGTAGTTTCTATATATATACATATGCTATGTAGACTGGGGTGGGGGGTGGCCTCTAATGAAATCTGATCAATCTGATCACTGGAACAATGCTGAAGGTATTGGCCACCCCTAGTCTCCGGGGCAGCTGTCCTAGCTGTCCTATCATTCAGCTTATTGCTATGTTTTCTTTTCTGGTTTCTCACAAACAGGAAAGGTCCTTCCTGCGGCGAATCCCAGTTTGTGGATGCTTCCTGTTCCACTTCAATCAGTCGTCTACAGACACAATGATGCAGCTCTGAGATGCTAACGGCAGCTGACCTCAGCACTGAGTCCGTTATGTACGTTATATTCTGAGGACATTGTCTTGAGAACCTGCCTGCGGGACAATGCGGAGTTAGCTGTTCAGGTGCTCGCTTGATCTATTGGCGTACTTCAGGTTATGTGGTTTTTGTAGCTCTCTCAGTTGTGGAATGGCCTTCTTCAGCGGGACGTTTGCAGAGGCTTTTCCACTTCCAGTGTTCCAGAAGGCTTGTATGTGAGAGGGGCTTTTCTTGACTGTTGGAGAACCCTTGATCTAGGCAACACAGTGAGTGTTTGTTCCAGTGTAAGGATGTTGAATCATTTCCTTCTCGCTGAAAACAATGGAAAGGGTCAGCTCTCCGTACTTCGTGCCTTGGGGCCGAAGTGGAACTTGCTGCTGGCCAGCGGATCAAAGAATTCAGGAGGTTTTTTGTGGACGTGAGTCAGATTTTTGGTCGTATCGCTTTGTTGAGAAGGGGGGTGTGGGTGTCACCGGCTCGCTGGCGTTAGCATCATCAATAATTGATTGGCAGTGCAGGTAGAATAGCCGCATTAAGCTGTCTTCTGTTCCTCTTAGCCCAGTCCACTCCCAGCTGCTGTTTACACTTCCGCATACACATGTAAACACACATATACACACACACACACACACACACACACACACACTCGCAAACACTTATAGATTTCTTCGGAAGGGAAGATTTCTATGTGAGGATTGAATACTTGGTAGCTAGCACAGCTGATACAGCTTAGTAGGAAGTCTCTTTCTATGTGTTTGTCGGTGTGTGTGTGTGTGTGTGTGTGTGTGTGTGTGTATGTGTATGTGTGTGTTGTGTATGTGGGAGCATGGGAGAGTGAGTTCCTCTTCATAAGGGTTTTATTTACACAGCTGAAGAACAGCGGCTGCCCCTCCCCCAACTCTTAGGGGTTATCTATATCCTGTGTGTGTGTGTGAGTGTTTGTGTGTGTGTGTGTGTTTGTGTGTGTGTGTGTGTGCGTGTGTGTGTGGATGAGCTTACGCAGCAACATTCTTTAACAGGTAATGGATGTGGTTTGCTAGTGCAGCTAGAACGCAGCTAAAATGCTAATGACCACCAGATACACCTGCATCAGTATTGAGCGGTGCAGTTGTCCAGACAGCGTGTGTAGAGAGCCGTACTCAGCCATGCCGTGTGTCTACGAGGGTGGCTACATATTGTGTGGCTACAAGCGGTTTAACCCTTAGAACCCCAGACTATTCTCGGGTCCCGTTCGCAACCTTCATATTAAAGCTCACAGTGAAGACATCACAGACTTAAATATGTAAGTGCTTCACATATATGCATATAAACTTCACCATGTGCCCAAATGTTTGCAGACACCCCTTCTAATGGATGCATTCAGCTACTTTAAGTTGCACCCATCGCTGACACAGATGTGCAAATGTGCACACACACAGCTTGTCTAGTCCCTGTGGAGAAGGATCCATCCCATACTTTCAGTTGGGGGGTGAAGTGGGGTGTCTATCTAGTAGAAAGCCTTCCCTGGACAGTAGAGACAGTTATTCCAACTTGAATGACCAGGTGTCCAAATACTTTTGTCCATAAAGTGTATTTATTATATCGGTCTTTTCCCCCATTTTTCTCCCCAAATGAGTCATTCCCCCACCACACAATGCTTTTCATAATCACCTATGGGGGGCTGTGTCCTTCTCATTGGCTATTGAAATGGACATAATTTTATGGAGCCAATGTTGCCTAGTTTTGTGACGACTGTTGAAAACTAGCTGCAGGTTGTTGAAAAACCATCGCTCACTTGTTTTCAGGTAAAGTCTCAGGCTTTTGGGCTCAAATGGTTAAAAAATAAGTTGATTTAACATTGAGATTTAAGAATTGAACAGCTAAGCTTGGTACTGTTTTTACTCTCTGTATCCAACTGTGTATGTCCTTCCTCATGTGCAGTCAGTGTATTTTTGAGAATTTTGAAAATAGCTCAAATTTCACAAAGTATCTCTCTGAGGTAAAGTCAGATTTACATACATAGGTTGGAAAGTAATAATGGCTGATTCTGCCAACCTACAGTTCCCCATCATAACAGTTGTATCAAAGAACATCCTTTTGAGAACATCTGAGAAAACGTCCTTACTGTTGCAGACTGAGAATAATGTCCATTAATGGCACCTTGAGGACACCAGGTGGTGCTCTGAACACTGTGGTTAAAACAAAGACTCGGAACTGGATTAGGATTCAAATTTGCTGATACTCGCTCCTTTAAATATGCCTGGATCAGCCCAGATCCCTACTCATTTTGAGGTACCGTCAACATTACCACAACTGTGGTATGCAGTAGTACTATTATACTGCCAAACCCTCCTGTTATCTGAGCTAAATATGAATCCAAACCAGCATTAATGTAAGTTTTACAAAACATGGTCCAAACTAAACTTCAGGTCTAGCTTAGGACTAAAAAAAACAAAATCTAAACCACAAAGATTCAGAAGAATATGTAGCTATTAGATAGTATTGCTATTGTGACAGTGAAGCAAAAGATTTTGTGATATTGCAATTAGAGCTGGGAAATATGACGATATTTTAACGTATCGTGATAAATTTTGTTATTGTGATAACGATATGCTTTTCTAAGCATATGGAGGAGACTGTTAGTGCTTAATAAACACTGATCAGCTGCAGGTTTTATTACTAACAGTGTAATTAGACTGGTTTAATTAGATGAAGTGCAGCAGATAAGTACAGGAGAGTATCTGAATAGTAGTTAGTAATAGTAGAATCTGCCGCTACTGATACTGTATTTAGTCTGTGATTACATGTATCGTGATAAATATTGTGTATCGTGTAAAAAGGTCTTTAAATATCGTGATACAGTTTTTTATTTTTTTACCATATCGCCCAGCCCTAATTGCACAGCTGAAGCTTGATGGTGTGCATCGTAGAGAATAGACTCCAGCTCAGTCATGTCAGGCATCACATTCTTCTCAACCTCCCAGCTCCAGTCTAATTTGTAGATTATGCAGTGATCTGCACACATTTCTCATCATTTCAGCCCCAGCGTTTGTCATTCCTGCATCTCTTTTGGCCACCCATCTTTAGAAAGCCTCTTAGTTTCACCTGACGGTCAGCGTTTTAGCCCACCGCTCCCCAGCAGCTCTGAAGCCTGCTTCAAACAGAGAGGCTCCTAAGAGGCAGATCAAGGCTCTGGCTCGGAGCAGGACTCCCCACGCCTGGCCTTTGTTCCCCAGCGCCCCGCTCCGCTCTTGGCTCTGGCTTCGGCCCGGGCCTGAACAAAAAACGAATGTATAAATATACCCCGCCGTCCGTCCGGCCACATAAAGAGCCTTATTGTTCAGCGCCGCTTGCAGGGACTTATTAGATAATCGCTGCCTTTCCAGAGGCTTTGTTTTTTCATTTGTTTTCCCTCCGAAAAGCGAGACTTAGTGTTTGATTATTGTTCCCCTCGAGGCATTTGGATTGGCTTCTGAAATCGGGGTGAGTGTGTATGTAAAGGGGGGGGGGGGGGGTGACGGACCTGTGGACCCGCAGTTCTTGGGGATGCGGTTTCAGAGCAGATAACACTGCGAGTTTGTAGTAGTCTGTGGTGACTAAGGCTAAGACGAACAATGGTGAGTTGTGTGTTCCTCCCTGGACGTTCGTCCAGCACTGCAGATCTGTCTGCTCCCAAGAACACGCCCACCCTGCCAGCCTTGATGTTTTAATTCAGAGGCAGCAAAGTAGAGAAAGACTCACGAGGCCTGATGTATTCATGAGGTCTTGACTGGTATAGTGTCTCGCTGATAAAATCACTGATTTGCAGTAGGCTTGGACATTTCAGACAGATTTGATGTATTTTAAAAAAATCAACAAAGTCTAGGCCTGAGGGCACACCAAATGCATCAGGCAGCAACACACCCTGCCAATTAGCAAATTCCAGCGCTGCTCACTGTCCGAGCTCAGGCACTCTCTATTACTGCAGTAAATTGAACTCAGACCCAGACCACTAAATGTTGTATCGTGTAGAGTGACTTGAAATTTGCCCAGAGGAAGGCAAAAAAAAGTGCGGTGAAATAAACAAAGGGACTCTGATGGCCGATAAAAACACAAATGGGATCAGTTCACTAAAAGATGTTGACGTTTTAATCCGTGTAATTTCTATATAATTTATATATGTTAAAAAATTCCCTTGATGTTTTTCTGTTCTTTTCTGTCATGCTTCCAACGTGGTACATCTTTTGCATGGCTCTCATAGGTACACAATATGGACAAAAGTATTGGGACACCTATACCGCTTCATTGTTTCTTCTGAAATCAAGGCTGTTAAAAAACAGTAACTGTTTTTTGGAGTAACTGTCTCTACTGTCAATGCAAGGCTTTCTACTAGATTTTAGAGCATCGCTGTGAGGATTTGATTGCATTCGGTGACAAAAGCGTTAGTGAGGTCAGGTCATTACCAGCTCCCCAACTCATCCCAAACATATTAGATAAAGCACCATCCATTATTCCACTGCTCCACAGCTTAATGCTGGGGGGCTTCAGAGCCATCTAGCCTACGCCTGGCATTAGGCACGGTGCCACCAATAAGTTCATGTTTATCTGTTCTAGAGAGTCCTTTTCTATTGGCAGTACTTGATACTTTTCTACAGGGGCTAGACAAGCTGTGTTTGTGCATCTGCACATCTGTGTCTGCAATTGGTGCAACTCAAACTAGCTGAATGTGTTTATTAGAAGGGGTGTCCACAAACATTTAGACATTTGGTGTGTTTTCTATCTGGTTGCCTTTCTTGGTGACTGCAAACGCCTTTGTTTCTAAACAGATTTGAGCCCCTGACTAGAACTGATGTAAAGGAGGATAGAGATCGATATGTCAAGCTTCTAACATACTGTTTTGCATGTAGAGAGAAGCAAATTTATTTGTGAAAACTAATTGTTAAGACTCCAACTTTAATACTACTTTATTAGGTTTATTGATGTCTGCAGAAATCCCACTAAACCAGCACTGCTTTCCCAGTGCTTGTAATGCATAGACATGTCCTGTATAATGAAAGTTTAACTCCTTAAAAGTATTGTTCAGCACTAAAACAACAAAAGAAACATGATTTCATTCAGTCCAGTTGCATTTAATCAGCCAGTACTTCAGTTGGAAAGTTATGTAAATACTGTTATTAAAGATTTAGTGACTACATTTAACTACAACCGCATGTAAAATTAGAAAACATTAACCTGTCATATAACCTGTCGGTCTTGCGGCGCGTTCCCAGTATGCGGTGGTCAGTACCTACCGAAAGTGGTCTTAGAAAGGACAGCTGGTGACCCGTCAGCGTCAGTCTCATTGATGCCCCACCTCCCATCTTACAGGACTTAATGAATCTGCTGCTAACTTCTTGGTGCCAGATACCACAGGACACATTCAGAGGTCTTGTGGAGTCCATGCCTCGAATGGTCTAGTGGTAAGCACTAATGTTCTAGCTGTTCTGTGTATACTAAAAGATGGCTGATTGGCTGCATCAGGGGTCTGTGATTTATCATTCTTCGTGAATGTGTTCCCAGCCCTTTGATTAACACAAGCACTGTAAACTGCTGCGCACGCCACTGTCATCTCAGGCGAGTGTGTTTAATCTGGCCTCTGCAGCAGGCCGATTAATTAAAGGATAATCTCATCAGTGCGGCGGAGCTGCTTAGCCGGGTCGAAGTAAACAATTTGTGGTGTGTCAGAGATTCCCTTCTGTCTTACGGCTGCCTGCCTCCATGTCCACGTCCTGCTCAACGCACACACACACACACACACACACACAAACACTCCCTGGCTCACACGTGCACAGATACATTAATCAAGGATGGGTGCAGTTTGTCCAAGAAAATGATTTAAGCAAAATTAAGAGTACCCCCATTGAGCCTCTCATACATTGTATCTCAATTACATTCCAATTAAAGGGATAGTTGGGTGGAAATCAATCGGACATGATTTATCACTTGCTCCAAGATGCAGTCGATGAGTCAAGACATGTTTAGTATCTGACTTAGTGCTTTGTTAGTTACAACAGGAAATGCTAGGCTAACTTTGCTAACAAATATAGGAATTGGACTGCCACCAATTTCAATTTGGTAGCTACATTGCCACATCTAAATCGATCAGTATATAAAAATCGCTGTGTTCTGAACCACACCGATTCGTCTGCAGCAAACAAGTGAAGATCTGGATGCGATTAGGAAGGTTGAGCGATGTTTTTGGGTGTGTATTAACAGATATTGAGTGATTGGTGACAGGCCAAGTTTAGTGTTTGTTAGCACCATTAGCCTAGCAACACCCGTTCTAAATCATAAAAGCAGACTTCAGATACCAGACATGTCTTCAGTGATCAGGGTCAGTGATCAATCATGCTCAATCATGATCATTTTGATTGATGCATCTGATCATCTGATTGATGCATAGATACGTGCAGATGCCAGCGAAGTGATGTGGGGAAAGAGCGCCATCTACCTAATTGTGTTCTCTCTTAGCAGCATGACCGGGATTCGAACCAGCGATGCTCTTAGCGCTGATCATAATGACAGAGTCTTAGTCTTAGGACCACCCGGACCCCCATTAAGTTTAAAGGATCAGAACAGTCTGTTGAAGTGAGATTCAAAGACACGATCTGGAATCATAATAACGCAGCAATTAAACAGTCCTCTGAAATCAAGCTGGGCAGATGCTTGCCCAGCTGTAGCTAGCAAACATCTTTTTGCCAGCCATCTTTTGGCACGGTGAGTAGGGAGAGTAAGCCAACGGACTGAGCAACCGATACACAGATGCAGCCCTTAGTTTGTGGAACAGAAGAAGCCAAGAGGCTTTTTATATGAACTGAATGCAGCCTATACAGCATCATACTGCCTAGTGTGAAAAAGGCCACCAGTAAAGCTCACAGAGCAGGGTTAATACCGAGACAAGTGAAACAGCAGCAGTGAACGCTGAGGACTGTGTGTTTGTGCGTGTCTGTGTGCGTGCTATGGAAACATCTGCGCTCCACCGTCAGAACGGAAGATATGTGCTAGGTACGTGTTGAGACGTTTTTGTCTCTGCCCATTATAAATCAACACCTGAACTCTGCCAAAGGGGTCGAGGCTGGGCACGGGATGTGCTGACGAGAACCTTAGCCTGTTCCCGCCTCATCAACTGCTCCAAAGGAGCTGTGGCACAGTGGTTTTTCTATCGTGGTTTTTGGAGCGTGGGGCTGGAATTCCTTATTCTAGGCCAATAACCAAACATTCCCGTTCTCCTACTGCAGAGAGAACTTCACACCATGGTGATGGCAAAGAGAGATGACCTCCAGAAAGCGAGACCTACAGAAGTCAGAGTGTGGATAGTTTCATTGCAGTGGATACGTACTTTTAACTAACATTAGTTAGCCTGGTAACGGAACTGCTCAGCTGCATGCTAGAAAACAGAACTGGTCTTGGAAGAGAGGGCTGCTGTATTGAAGTACAGTGGGAAATGAATGGCGTTCTCAGGGAGCAGTTATAATGAGATGGAGAGGGTCCAGACTAATGCTGTCCAGTCGCTCCAATTAAACGATTAAAATGGAGCGCTGGATGATGTTAAATCGGTTTTAGGAAGCTCTTGAGACAAAGTTTAACATCTATAATGTGTACAGTAAAAAAGAACAGACGTGCCAGTCATAAACACTAGTGTTTACTGCAGAAACCTTTAGCCAATGATATATCAGCTGTGGCCCATGAAGCCCAGTGAAATAAATGAAGTAAAATAATGAGACTCGGGACGTCCAGATCCGATCTTGTGGATGGATTTGGAGCTGTTCCAAAAATATATTGTTGCTGTGTAGTTGAGTCTTTTTTAAAATTAAAAGAAAAATAATCAAATAAATTATGAGACTAGGCAATGTGCTGATTCCATATAGTGTATCGGTGGATCAGGATCATGGCAGATTCACATTTACTTGATGGACTTATTTTTTGCGTTCCACTGAGGCACCACAGATGGACATAGATGACGTCAGAGAGAGACGTTTACAGAAGATAAAATTCTGTACATCTCAGTTTCTATACCTTTACTCCTAGAAGGGAGCAGTCACCTCATTTCTCACATAGACATAGTGTACACACCCAATACTGTAAATGTTAGTTTCAGATAGATATTCCACAGAACAAGAGCCGGGAGTTCAGAGTCTGTATTATTATGCACATATAAACAATTCAGTGATATTTATGTATTACATTTATTTCTGGCACACTTTAAAATGGTAAAAAATAAGCTAGGAAACAAAAGCCTGAGCCGTCAATAACATATTATGCACATTGAAAACTAGCAGTTTACTGTGGTAAGTTATAGGCAGATATATATAAAATAGACTGCAGGCGCATCAAATGCGCTGTTTCTCAACGTTTCTGTCATATAATATTCTATTCTATTCCATATATTTGAGATAAAGCAGCAAAGATATATGTTTATTTCCTTTAAATGTGTAGAGCCTGCCAGATTGTATATGGCTTACGTTTAGAATGAGGCCGTAAAGACAGGTCGGGATACTTGTCTCTGCCTCTTTTCCTGTCTTACTGGTGGATTTGTGTGTTCGTCATCAGCTTCTCTTCTGTAATTGGTGGATTTGTGCATCCATCTATATATATATATATATATATATATATGAATAAATATATAATCTGAATGTGCTGCCTTGTGAAATGAGCTAGTTTCTCTTTTCACACTGCCTCTGTTCACTTGCTATTTGCACAATACATAATGGCACATGCTGTGCAAACAGTAAGCACAGAACAACAAAACCATAGATAATAAAATGAAAATGACAAATGGACTTCGTCCTGCATGCATCTATCATTATCAGAATGCCGAACGTGTGTCTTATGCATGTGAAGTTTAACGTGTCGGGTGCAGTTGATAAAAGGTATGCAAACAATGCACATAGTACACTCAGTATACCACTAGTTCTGTTGGAGTGCTGTGGTTTAGAAGTCCAAATACACAGCAAAGGCCAACTCTCTCAAATGCTACTCACACAATAGGCAATGCTTGTTAACAAACAAGGTCATTTAGTAAGTCTAGTCCTTAATAAATGAATTGGCAGGACATATATAGGCTATACATACATATATAGAGCGAGCAAGAGTGAGTCTAGATCTGTCTCTGGGTTATATAGAGAGTATAGTGGGTTGACCAGCGAATGAAGTACAGTTAATATGCCGACCTCGTACGTTCCTAGAATGCAGGTATGAGAATGGATTATTAGCAGGGTGGGAGCTCTTTTTTTATTGAAACATGCACTGCTGCACTGAAGACCCCCATAATGAAAAAAAAGAATTGATGCTAAATACGAGGTGCTGTTAGACCTCACTGTCTGTCAGGGCTTTTTCAGGCTTGCCTCGAGGCCTCCCTCCCTCCTGGTCATGTGTCCTCCAGCGTAGGGAATTTTTCTCATGGCGGGGGCCCCCACTGTCTGCTCATACCGCCAGTGAGTGGCCAACCTCCAGCCTCTTCAGTACAGCAGAGGAATGCAGAAGGGAGGGCGGGCTGGATGGTTTTGAACTGGGTCAGAGCCTCTTCTCACAATGGCGATGGACTGTGAGAGCGATGGAGGAGAAGAAAGGGACATTATGGGGAAAGGGAGGGTTTTCTGGGCTGAAGGCACCCCCTTTTGCTGGTTGTACTGGTTGAATAACTTCCCAATTGACTGGCTGTCATAATCAGGTCAGGGTTAACTGTGTGTTGATCATGGGGACATGTAGAGTTCAAGGGGACAGGGCAGACCCATTCCCAAACAGGGGAAACAGAGGCATTTAATATGGATGTATGCGAGGACTGCACAGTTTTGCTTGTTTGATTTTACTGTTTTTTTGGTAGAACGTACCAATCCAATCATGGAAGCACATTTTCTCTCAAAATAGTAATTGAGATATGTGGACATCAAATGTTTAATGGTCACGTCTGACCAATACCAACCCCCAGAAGCAATCAGAATGCAGCCTGTGCATTCATGGCTAACATGCGTGTAATATGTTTGCATTCAGGGCCAAGGACGCTGTTCATGTAGAGCACACTGTGATTTCAGGCTTGATTCGGCCGCTGCTGGGCGAGATGGAGTGTGTGCTAGCTTTGCTAAAGGAGTCACGCAGTGGACAACATACTGGCCCGCTGTAAGGATGCGTACAAGAGCAGACTCCATTAAGTGGACAAAGGTGTAGGATGTGGACCATCGCAGTACATTTTGCACTGTCTGAACAAATGAAGAACGGAATAGGCGACAGCTTTAGTGTGTGTTCATTCGTGCATTACATATACAGTATATGTCCAAAAGTTTATGGACACCCCTTGAGAGAAATATATTTAGCTTCTTCTATGTTGCACCCAGTGCTGACACAGGTGTGCAAATGCGCACACACACACACAGCTTGTTTAGTCCCTGTAGAGATGTATCACCAATAGAATGGGACCTAATACCAGACATGAGGGGTGTAAAGACCCCCAGCTTTAGCTTTAGCTGTGGAGCAGTGGAACCGTGTTGTCTGGAATGATGGTGCTCCATCCAATACTTTTTAGGCTGGATTGTAGAGCGTCTGCTAAATGCCATAAATGTAATACTCACCCTATTTCATATCCAATATATAGTAAAAAGCCTTCCCTGGACATGCAAGCTGACACTGCAGCTCTTCAACCCACAACTACTCTGCTGTTAAATGTAACACCAGTTCTAGAGGCCCCAAAACAGACGTCCTTGTGGGACGAAATATGCTAAATCAGGCAGTTACCAAATTCACAGTAGTTTTTGCATTAGGACAAAAAACTGAATAATAAACCAAGGGTAAAGGGCTTAATACCCTTGATTTCAGAAGAAACAGTGACTGAGCAGGTGTCCCAATACTTTTGTCCAAATAGTGTATAATGTAAAATCTTTATCTTGACAGTGACTTTAGTTCCACTATAATTCTAGAAAAAGCTTTGTGAAGCCTTCAGTTATTTTAATAGTGATGTTATTAAATAAATAGATAAATAAAATACTGCACTAACCTTTTGCTTTCAGCCTGAGAATTAGGAGAGAGGGCGATACAACATAAATGCAATATGCAATATCACAATACTTCAGGAAATGATTTCTAGCTCTGCACTAAACCCATTTAACCAGCACTCATTATGTTCTGCATGTAGGTGGTCAGTGTTTCTGACCCTGGTCCTCGACCCCCCCCGCGCAGTTCTGTGTTTACGCTGCTCCCAACACACCTGATCCAGCTCATTAACCGCTAATTAACAAGCCCTTCCTAAATTGTCAGAGCAGGGAACCTTTAAAGTGTGTAGGGCAGGGGGTCCTCTAGGAGCAGGGTTGAAGACTACTGTTCTAGAAGTGCTGACGATGTCTGTGTAAAAAAAAGCATGTGATGTAATTTATGATGCTCATACATTGTATTATTAATTATTATCTTGTATTCTAAATGGTTTATAGCATCTGTGCAGTGTAGCCCCCTTTAGGCCTGACTGTGTAAACATATGATGACTCCATATTACTGTTTTTATATGTCTGATATTATTTACTGAGCCTCTAATGAGATGCTTATGCAGGCCTCTAGTTTGCAGTGGAGTAGTCAGTGGCCTCTGGCATGACTCTCTCTCTCAAAACACAAAACACACTCATACAGAAGCGTGCACTTCAGGCCTATTTCTCATAACTGTACTTCAGTTTTCCCTGACTTACACACACACACACACACACACACACACACACAGACAAGAGTCCCTGTTTGTTTTCACTGCCCGCCGGCCGGCTACAGCCAGTTTGTTTTGCTGCACAGGACCGAGGCTCGGTTACCCTTCTGACTTGGTCTTTCCACACGTGTGCTCATTCTTTCTGTCTGTCTCTCACTCTCTGACCCTGAGTTCTCTCTGTCTTGCAGAGTGCAGCGATGGAGGAAACGGTTATATGGGAGCAGCACACAGTGACACTTCACAGGGTGAGTTATGCATCCTCTCTTTCTTTCTTTGCCCCTCATTTTTGCCCCACGCCTCGATCTTTCATGACAAACCTTCTTTTATTTCTCTTTCAACTAAGCATATTTATACATATTTATTATATTTATCATGCCCACCTACCTAACAGTGGGAATAACCACCCCTGGACTGTCTTATGTGATTGAAGGTGTTCACTGTAGAGGTTCACAGGTCCACTGTGACGCATTGCGCACAGTCGTCGTTCCCCTCTGGCATTGGTGGTACCATCTTGAAAACTGCTGGAGTGAAGGTGTACCAAGAATGGACTTCTCACACATTCCCAGTTCTCCCAACGGCATAACAGTGGTTCCCCATAGGCCATCGACATGCCACTGTGGACCAGTTAACCTCTATAATGAACTCCCTCCGTCACCTAATACAGTCCATGCCACACCGTCTCGCTTATCTGAGCCAAGGGTGTTTATTCCTGCTAATAGGTAGTTGTTATTTATAGGTAGGTATTAAATATATAATTATTTAAAATTTGCCCCATCAGTCTGCTCTTAGTACCCCATAATGAGA
Organism: Salminus brasiliensis; assembly: GCF_030463535.1. Lineage (NCBI taxonomy): Eukaryota > Metazoa > Chordata > Actinopteri > Characiformes > Bryconidae > Salminus > Salminus brasiliensis. Next base: position 13,039,376 of record NC_132902.1, on the reverse strand, counting down.
AAGCGAAAAACTGAATTTTATTAAAAATGAAAACCCACATTATTGCTCTGAAGTATTCAGACCCTTTGTTTTGACACTTAAAATTGATTTCTGTTGGTCGTCTTTTTTGAGATGTTTCTACATTTTGTCTGGGGTCCATCTATGGTAAATTCAATCAAATGGACATGCTTTGGAAAGACACACCTGTCTATATAAGGTCTCACGGCCAACAATGCATATCACAGCAAAGGTCAAGCCATGAAGAGGAAAGAGCTGCCTGTAGAGCTCAGAGGCAGAATTGTGTGGAGGCACAGGTCTGGACAAATCTGCTGCACTGAAAGTTCCCAAGAGCACAGCGGCGTCCATAATTCTTAAATGGAAGGAGTGTATAACAAACTAAGCCGACCACCACAACAAACAAAGTCATCGAGGGAGAAGGACTTTGTAAGAGAGGTGACCAAGAACCCAATGGCCACTCTGACTGAGCTCCAAAGATCCTGTGTGCAGATGGGAGAAACGTCCAGAGGGTCAGCCATCATTGCAGCAGGTCTTTTGGCAGAGTGGACAAACGGAAGCCTCTGAGAGTAACTTGTGAGAATCTTGTGAGAAACAAGATGATGAAACCGAGATCGAACTTTTTGCTCTCAATTCTAAGCATCATGTCTGGGGCATATCAGGCCCAGGTCCTGGTAGTTTCAGCAAGTGGAAGCGTCTGAAGACTTTGTAAATACATTGTATGTATAGACTTATGGACCTTTGAGCTTTATTTGAAAAGTATTGAGAGGCAAGGGTATTATAACTAAATGAAACTAAATAAATGCATTTTAATAATCAGTAAAATGTAATTAATAGAAATTAAATTTGGTGTGGAAAACGTGGAAACAGCACCACCTTTTTTACTTCTTAAAACCAGGTGCACCACATTAGCTGCAGATGTTCGGGAGGATTTTGTAGGAGTTTAAACATCAGACCCTACTCTGATTTGCTCTTGATTCTTGAAGTGAGGTCATGGGATCACCATGACCAGATCCTAAAAGCTTTCTGAGGCCTTTAGAAAGAAGAAGAAAGGAGCAGATTCTGGGAAGGGATTTAAAAAGATCTCGGAAGAAGTGAAGAAGCCAGGTCAGGCCGTCCTAGCAAGTTCAGCCCAAGAGCAGACTGCAGTAATAAAAAATGCATTAAGAAATCGAAAGAATTTTAAGAATCAAATGCAGATGTTTTAGTGCAATATCCCAGCATCCTGTGAACCGTGAACCAGTGGTCTCCAACCCTCCCCCTGGAGATCTGCTTTTCTGCAGGTTTCTCCTCCAACCCAAATATGATACACCTCATTCAGCCATCTAATCACTACCTACAGCTATATCTCTGTAGGTAGTGATTAGATGGTTTAGTTAGGGTGAATTAGGTTTGGAGCTAATGTCTGCATTAAGGTAGGTCTCCAGGATTGGTGACCAGTAGTCTTAACGTTCAGCCGTCTTCCAAACTCTGTGTTGCTCTGTGTCTCCATCTCTTGCTTTCTCCACATTTTCCCTCTCTATTCCACTCTCATTGTGTGGGTTAGGTAGGCCAGCTGCAGGAAGTGTGGGAATATGCTCACAATAGCACTCCTATTGCAATGGCAGGAAGTGTGTGTGTGTGTGTGTGTGAGTCCATGAGGAAAAATGGCTGCTCAGCTCGTCTTCCCCTTTTCCTCTTCCTGTATGTAGAGATGCAAATATGCTCCATTCTGCGTTCATAATTCGCTCTCTGTCTACTGCTCATTTCTGTAGTTGGACCCCGAAGCACAGCAGCTCATATTTCCTAATCAACACATTTGAATCAAAATCTGAATCCACTGATCAGGGGTGGGCCACTTGTTAGGGCTGCACAGTATATATGTCAGCAGCACTGTCACCGCAATGTGCACATTCACAATAGTCACATGACAGGACATGGAATATCATACAGTATCTGCTGGGGAATTTCCTATGACTAGCCAAGCCCTTGCCAACAGTGTAGAATAGAATAGAACTACCCTGCTGACCAAGCTAGACAACCAGTATGACCAAGCTAGTCATACTAACATGACCATACTGGTAATCCAGTAATCCAGTCTGACCACATTGGTTGACTTGCATGAGCAGCATTACCAAGCTGCTCAAGCGAACCAGTATGACCATAATAATTAAGCAGTGTGACCAGCATAACCAAGCTGCTTAACCATCATGACCACATTGGTCAATCAGTATGACCACACTGATTGTCTAGCATGACCAAAATAACTAAGATGGTTAACAAGCTTGACCATGCTTGTCGACCAGCATAACCAACCTGACTGGTGGTCTACCAGTATGACCAGCCTGACCAAACTTGTCAACCAGCTGATAGACTAGCTAGCCCATCAAACTGAATACATGCTATACCGGTAAGCAATCTGGTTAGTGCATGTTTTCACTTGGATGTCGAGCTTTTCAACCACCAAGGTCGCCAAGATCATCAAGGACAAGCAAATCTTTTACTGACCACACTCTCCCCTGTGATGTAGCTGTCTAGACTACTGCAGCTTAGCGTCGACTACAGGTAGACAGCTAATTAGCAGAGAGACTATGGAGCTTGAGAAGATGACTGATCTTCCAGCTTAAGCGTTGCCAAGTTAGCAGTGCTGTAATGCTGTTAGCAGTATTTTCGATCAGCCTAGACATGTTTGATGTCTGAGGTTTGGCTCTGGAGCTTTAGGGCTAATGTAGCTCACATGGAAAGGAAGTATACTGTACACCCCACCAGTCACTAATCATACAAACTGCATTGGGCACTTATATAACCTAGGGCAGGCATGTCTAGGCTGACTGTTTGGGGTACAGTGTGTAAATAATTTATTTATCTATTTATTTATTTATTCATTCATTTATGTAAAACATTTGAGTTTGACTCTAGTTTGAGTTTGTCTGAAGGCTATGAGTCCTAAATTGACCTGTGTTGTTACTATTTATCCCTTTTTGGGAGCTTACAATTAGTTAGTACAAATACAGAGGTGGGTCTCTTTTTTCACCTCACACTGTTTGTATGTGTGCCGATATACCAATATGAAAATTAAGTATTTATTACAATAACTTTAATGATTTCAAAACAGGATGGATATATATATATAACAACATCTTAAACATCATGCAAAAATAATATATTTGACCTTTTCTTACCTAGTGTTTGTTAGGGCTTTTTGGTGAAGTCACAAGACAAACTACTACTACTACTATTATTATTATTATTATTATTATTAACAACTTAATGGTATTTCATTTACTATCTTTGTGGAAATACTATAATTAGTCAGAACTAGACACCTGGGTGTATCTATCAGTGTAAAGCGGATGGGGAGATAGTGAGGCTTCTGCTACACACTCACCCATGCTCAATAACTTCTTCCTGAAGTCCTCTATAAATTCTGGGGTTGCTGTTTTTGTAGCTTATTTTATTAGAGAGCTGGTGTGGACCAAGCATATTGAGCCAAATCCGTCTCTGTAGATCATTAAAGCTCTGAAGAACATATATAACATCATATTGAACTTGATAATTGTGTATTATTATTATTATTATTATTATTGTTATAAATAGTACATACATTTGTAAACAGCAGTGACATTAACAGAACTGTTGTGCACACGTGTGTGGGAGCTGTGTGTATTGTGTGACGGAGGCACACAGTGTAGTAGCTCAGTGAATCAGTCACGCATGCAGTCCCTCGCAGTCACCTCCATGCTCTTCCTCTGACCCTGTGCTTGTAATGGTACTAGTCACAGAATTACTCAGCCTTGTCAGACTGCGACATTGTTAATCAGTGCCAGGAACTCACTGCGCTGAGTGTGTGGGTGTATGTGTACAAACTGCGGTTGAGTGCCATCGCCTCAGACGAAAAGGCTGAGGTGGTTTTACAGCCAGAATAGTAAATAGTAATTCACGCAGGGAAGGACTTGCCCAGTAGAATAATAACAGCATTCTTACTGAAGGAGCAGAATGGTAATGAGAAAGGCTTTAGCGTGAAGTGAAATTGCTTCCGTCCATGGCAACAACAAACTTAAGTTGCTATAAAAGCAGTCTCCTCATCTATACGGTTCTCCTGTAGTCAGCACTGCATGTCATTGTCCCACTGTTTGATGAACTTTGCGACTTTGTGAAATGTATGTGTGTGTGGCTGTGTGTAATTATTTATTTGCTTGCTTATTTATTTATTTCAGGCTCCAGGCTTTGGCTTTGGCATAGCGATTTCAGGAGGCCGAGATAACCCTCATTTCCAGAGTGGAGAGACGTCCATCGTCATCTCAGACGTTCTAAAAGGAGGGCCGGCAGAGGGGCTTCTGCAGTAAGTGGTCCCACAACTCCACTTCTTACTACACGAGTAATTTAATCTTCGTCATTGCACTTTGAATTAATTCCATTAACTGTGATGTTCCGCCCAACAGGGAGAATGACAGAGTGGTCATGGTTAATGCCGTCTCCATGGATAATGTGGAGCATGCCTACGCCGTTCAGCAGCTGAGGAAGAGCGGCAAGAATGCCAAAATCGTGAGTTATTTAGAAAATAAATACATTCTAGCCCGGCGACTGCTGTTCAGTATTTGCCTTTTATAGCACTGTGAAGGAATTCGAGGAGTGGGGACTGTGGGAGAGGTCTATGACAGAAGAATGATTATGGGTGGCTGTTTTAGGCCAATAGTTTGACTTGTAGCACTCCACTACACCTTCTACACTACACGTATAGAAGTGTTACCAATAAAATAGAATAGAATCCCTGGAACACAAAAATCTAAACCTATTGGCACCATACCTATAGCCAGGCATGGGATAGGTGGGTATAACGCCCACCCCCCACCCCCCAGAATTGAGCTGTGGAGCAGAGGAACTGTGTTCACTGGAATGATGGTTGGTGCTCCATCCAATACTTTTGGATGAGTTGGATATTTAGGGATGAGTTGAAGTGGTGAGGATCCAACATCCTCACTGATGCACTTGTAACTGAATGCAATCAAAGCCTCACAGCAATGCTCCAGAATCTAGTAGAAAACCTTCCCTGGACAGTAGAGACTGTTACTCCACCAATTTGCAGAATAAAGTATTTTTTAAATCCCCATGATTTCTGAAGAAGCAGGTGTCCCAATACTTTTGTCCATATAGTGTACTTTGTAAACAGATAACAGATAACATTTTGATCTTCTGTCTTGCTGCTCACTAAAACCAGACTTGATGTAGCATCACTTTACTGAAATTCAGCTGTTTTTAGTTGAGTGACCCAATTCTGAGAACTGTGGATCTAAAAGATGTGTAACCAGCAGGTGAATGAACTAATCAACGTGATCTCTGTGCCAGACTATCCGCCGGAAGCGGAAAGTCCAGATCCCGGTGGCTCGGCTGGGCGACAGAGAGACGATGTCAGAGCGCGAGGAGGACAGTGAGGATGATGATTACGAAGGGCCGGGAGCAGGGGCCAGGGGTGCTAGCGGGGGCTCGAGCAGACGGAATGATCAAACTGGCAGCATGGGCCGGCGGGACCACAGCGCCTCGCGAGAGAGGAGCACTTCCCCGCGGTCTGACAGACGCTCCGTTGCCTCAAACATCCCGCCAAGACCCTCCAAAGTCACACTTGTGAAGTCCCGCAAGAGCGAAGGTGAGAAGAACGCAGACAGTACAGGAGATAAACAACTCTGAGAGAAAGCGGACATAAATTTCCCCTTACCCCAAACCTCCAAAGACATGAGGCTAATGTTATTTAGCTAAGTACTTGCTTCAAACCAAGACAGATGTATGATGATTTTGATGATGCTATGTGCTGGTAGTTGTGGTATAAGCTTCCTTTACTTCTTAGCTAAAAGGAAGTTTTTGTTAGTTTGAAAGTCAGAACATTTGGACCTCATTCACCAATATCCCAAATAAGTAAATACTGGTAAATGTCAAAATTTCCGTGAAAATCTGCATCAGTGGGTTTTAAGAAGACATTTCCTCTTAAGAGCAGTTGATGAATACGGCCGAGTAATACAAACATTATTTACAATCAGTGACCGGAATGCTGGAAAGGAAAGAAAGCCAAAAGTTATCATAGTCCGAATAAGCTGGCTTGCTTACCTCTCTACTTCCCACCTGCTTGGATCACTACAAGAAGGGTCACATCCCAGCTGATCCATGTGGGGACTGTATGATTCCATGTTGGCTCACATATATATATGTGTATATGTGTGTGTGTGTGTGTATATATATATATATATATATATATATATACATACATACACATATATATGCACACCAGGGTCAGTGATAGGATCAGGAGGGTTAAAATATGGGTCCCCATCTGGGTTATACACTGTATATGGGGCCTATCGATGGGACCCTTGTGAGTCTAAGGTGTGCTGTAACAAGTGGTTGGGAACATACCACTTGAGCCCCACATGAGGATGTTAGCTGGGATGGCACTGAATAGTTACTAACAAAGATTAAGCCTAAACTAGGCTGCATGCTTCACACGCTCACTTGGTCAGAGAGGTGTTTATGAAACCAGCTTAGCAAGTGGAACACGTGTGCTAGCGTAGTTTCGTTATGTCTGGAATGTTTTGCTTTGTTGATTGCATGTAGTAGGAGGCTAAACTCTGACCTTAAGAATAAAACTACTGTCAACAGGTCATTGAGCGTGCTCTATCATTAGTTCAGCGGCATGAAGCCTAAACGCATGTAACTCATGTTTTTTTTAATGATTACATTCTGCTTGCAGAATACGGCCTGCGCCTGGCCAGCCACATCTTTGTGAAAGACATTTCTCCTGAAAGCCTGGCAGCCCGTGATGGAAACATCCAGGAGGGAGACGTGGTGCTGAAGGTATGACGAGAGAAAGAGGAGAAAGGGAGGAGTAGAGGTTGTGAGATTGTGCATACATGGCTGAAAGTGGAAGCAGTAATGTTTAAAGGCATGAAAGGAGGGTGAAAGGAGGATGAGAAAGTGTCTATAAATTTACGGCGTTCTCTGTGGTGGATTGCTTAAGAAAACTGGGCCTAAAAGGGGTTTCAAAATGTGCTCTGAAATGGAGTAAACAAAGATGGGAGCTGTGGTGCATCCATGTTTCCCAGCTGTCCCCACCCTGGAGTTCACCTGCCCTGCACATTTCAGTGCTTTCTCTGAACTACACTGTATGTTCATATGTTTGCGGACACCCCTTCTAATGAATGCATTCAGCTACTTTAAGTTGCAGCCATTGCTGACACAGATGTGCAAATGCGTGCACTCACACATACACAGCTTGCCTAGTCCCTATAGAAAAGTATTGCCAATAGAATAGGCATCTCTACAGCAGATAAACATGAACCTACTGGCACCATGCATGGCGTGATCTAGAGGGGTATATACCCCCCCAGCATTGAGCTGTGGAGCAGTGGAACTGTTTTCTCTGGAGTGATTGGGCTCCATCCAATACTTTTGGGATAGAGTGGGGAGGTGATCATCCAACATCCTGACCTAACTAAGGCTCTTGTTAATGAATGTAGTCAAATTGTCAGAGCAGTGCTCCAAAATCTAGCAGAAAGCCTTTCCTGGACAGTAGAGACAGTAACTCCAGCAAAGCAGGATCATTTTAATAAAAAATAAAATTAATAATAAGAATAATAAGAATAATAATAATATTTTTGATTTCAATAGAAACAGCAAAAGAGCAGGCAGGTGTCCCAATACTTTTGTTTATATAGTCCATTTTATGTTTCAAGTTCCAAGTGGTACGTTGGGGAGGGCAGTAAAGAAACAGTATTGGAACAGGGCCCAAGACCAGGATCCAGGGCTTTTACAGTCATACAGAGAGAATCTAATAAAGTCTCCCAGAGGTCGGTTAAAGATGAAAATAATGAAGTGGAGGTTCTTGGAAGCATATTTCTTCCTGATTTTCACATAATGAATTTGCCCTGGACCGGTGGAGAAACGTGCAGGAGAAAAATAATGCCTCTTGGTGCCTTGCCCCATACAAGGAATTTTCCCTCCAGACTCTTTCTCTCCGATCTGGAGTTTAATGTGGTAAATTATCTCACTTTGTCAGTGGAGTTTATGAGCCCCGTTCTGTTAATTTGGCCTAATGCTGCTAAAGAGAAGAGGCAGGCTTCTCTTTGAATGCAGGCCCAGAACATGCCGGGTGGTACTCTGCAGTAAATGGGCTTTCAGCACATTGCAGTACGTTTTCCAAATAGAAAGTATTTTCTCTTTTTTCTGGTTCAATAATATTCAGGGAAGAGCAAGGTTTGGGAACTACTGGTCACATCCACTGGGCAGTTACTGTTATTAGTTAAATAAATAGAAGTTTTTACACAGATTTCAGACCTTAATTATCTTGTCAGGGCTATGGCTTGTTCAAACTGTATAAATACACTGATACCTGTCTGTGCTTTTTAAGAAGCTGCCTAGCACTCCTGGCAGTTACTCCAAAAAGGATGTTACTAAGTACTGACCGTGCAGGGTGTCCATTTGCTTGGGCCTTTTTTCTTTTTTGTCATTTGAAACTATAAAATATTGAGCATATTTCTACGTATTTTACTTAGCTCGACTGACGGCTGCTAAAAAAATTACTTTTCAGCACAGGCTTCCACCTCATTCTCTTTATACTACACACTGGCTGCAGTGTTTTTCAGATCTTCTGTATATAAACTCTATAAAGTTGATTATTAAAAAAAGAAACTACTCGCTTAGATATTTACAGTAATATATATTTTGACAAAAGTATTGGGACACCTGCACATTCATTGTTTTTTTCTGAAATCATGAGTATTAAAAAAAGAGTTTATCCTGCTTTTGCTGGAGTAACTGTCTCTTCCACCCAGGGAAGACTTCCTACTACCTAATCAAAAAGCATTGCTGTAAGGATTTGATTGCATTAAGCAAGACAAGCATTAGTGAGGTCAGAATGTTCCCCAACTCCCAACATCATCCCCAACTCTCCGACTCAGTGGATGAAGAGGCCTGCTGCCAATAGGTTCATTATAACTCTACAGGGGCTAGACTGTTAATTTCTGTTAATTTGCACATCTGTGTCAGCAACACAACTTTAAAGTAGCTGCAAGAAGGGGCGTTTGCTCATTCCGTCTGAGGGAGGTTTTAGAGTGCAGTGCATTGTGCGCTTAGGATGGCATATGTTTTTAAATAAATTTTGCTGCTCAGACACAGCATCCTCCTGAAACATGGCATCGTCACCTCTTCATGGCCAAGCTGCGTACGGCTCGGAAGCAATGCTGTAAAATGGCTTCTCATGGCTGGGACTGATTTGAAAGGTGTGTGATTTATGCTGTCTCCCTCTCTCCGTTCACCTAGATCAATGGCACTGTGACGGAGAACCTGTCACTGACAGACGCGAAGAAACTGATTGAACGCTCGAAAGGCAAACTGAAAATGGTGGTTCAGCGAGATGAGAGAGCGACGCTCCTCAACATTCCTGATATAGATGACAGCATTCCCTCCGGCAACTCTGACAGAGACGGTGAGGATGCTTGGGTCAATTTCCAGGTCATGAACGTGAACGGAAAACTTTGAAAGATTCTTTTTAACCAAGCACAAAGTAGTGCTGTGTTTATTTACCCAATGCAAATAATGCGGGTTAGTGCCATCAAAATGAACGTGTTAAGTGTTATGATAAATAAATGCTGCAGTTGTTTAGTGAATAAATGTTTTATGAACTGTATATTAGGCTTCATTTATTATGGCCCTTTATTAGCACATAATTGGAGCCATTTTATGTGAAAATGACTAAAAATTGCATTATTAGTTGTAATAATGCACCAAATTTACATGTGTTTAGTGTGTAAGCAGCACTCTGATTCATGTGGGTTCTAAATAGTACCAGGTTTATTAAAAGTTAATAAGGGCTTTACAAGTCACTAATATCAAGCACTGTTCCGAATTCTAAAATGAGGTTCAACTCATCTCTGATATAAGCACTAAATAATGATTTAATGAGTCAGTTTGCATCACAAATTTAGTATCTATCCATGGAAATAGGGCTTCAAACTAAAAATCTCTGTTATGCCAATATGTATTCCATACATGATGTTCAGTTTATCAGTGTTTGGTTGTAGAGAAAGGTTTAATTAACATCTGCCCAGCTTGCATGTTGTGTAATGGACATTTCAGGCGCTGTAGGTTCCACTCATCACTAATTACAGACAAAACAGCTCTATAAATATGTTGTTGTGCATGATCACAATCAATAATACAGTTATTAAAAATGTCTTATTCGTTTATTTGTTTATTTGTTGTTGGTTGTTTTTCTTTTCTTTTTTCTCACAATTTTAAAATGCCAATTAACTCACCAGTTCGTAGCTACCCCTAACACTAGCAATGGTCCACACACTAGGAGGATAAGGACATTACACGTCTCCTCCGATACATGCAAAGCCAGCCACTGCCTCTTTTCGAACTATCCACTGCACCAGCTAACAGATGCCTGCTCTGGCCAACATCGCTTTAACAGTTTTCAAACTTGCGACCCCTGGGCCATAATTAGACCACTGAGCCACTACAAGCCTTAATAAGCTCTTTATTTTTCTCCTAATTTAACCCTTCAATTGCAGATAGCTGTACAGCATGATAGCTGGGGCAGTAGAACAGCACTACATACTTTTTAACTACATGATTTTTTTTACCCAACATTTATATTTAATGTTTTAACAATGCTGGTCTATTTCAACAGACATCTCTGAGATTCATTCATTGACATCAGACCATTCCCATGACCGAACACGCGGCAGTCGCTCTCGCTCTCCAGACAAGCGTTCCGAGCCATCAGACATCTCCGGCCAATCCCCACAGCAGATCAGCAATGGAAGGTAAGCACTGTCTGAGAAACAAACCCACAAGCATACAAGCAAACCTCCAAACGCCACAGTGGTCTGTGTACCAGAAAAGGCAGTCTGCAGTACCTTACTATGGACAGCCATAATTGTTTTTTTACATACTAATACACTAATATAAAAGAAGCTAGAAGACCCTAGCGACCAGCATGATTCATCTCGCATTTCACTTTAGCTTTGTTAGTGCTCATTAGTTTTGTTAGCATCCAGTTTGTCCTTAAAGCATCACCCCAGTTCTATTTGTATCTCCAGTTCTCTTTTTCCAGCTTAATTCACATTCCCATCCCTTTTCTAGTCTATGTGGAGGAGTTGTGCGTCAGATGTTTCAGTGCAGATAAGGTCTTGCCTGTGGGTTTGTCTGTGTTAGCACTGCAGGAGCATTGCTTCCACCAGCAGAGTGAAAGCTCAGAGGTCGGTCAGGGTGACATTGGTCTGCTCGTGGGCTGATGAACTATCTGAATGATTTCCAGCCCTGCGAATCATCCCTGTTTTGACCCCTCCTCTTTCTGTGTGCTCGTATGCTGAGTCAGCAATTATATTTGCATCCGCACATAAACACACATTTTACACTTTACCTATTGCCTTATATTGATTTGATCTGTGTATTTAAAATGCCCCTAAAAGTTCTGAAGACAACAGTAGTTCTTTAGAAAGTATTAAAACCAAGAAACATCTGGTTTACCTTACCTATGGATGGTTTTTTGATGTGGTGAGTCATTGACGTTGACATGGAGTTTTCCTCGAATGTTGCTGTTTAGAAGCTCTCTCCAGATAGGTGGCATTTAGAACATTTTGGGAACATCCAGTAAAGCCTGAGCTTTACTTATTGACTGCAGATATAGCTTTAGTGTGGTTGTCTGCATTATATCCAGCTGTCACTTTATGGACAAGCAAAGACGAAACGGCTGATGCTTTGCTCCTTAAGACATGCATAGATTGTGATTGTTATAGTGATTTATTGAATCAGCGGGAATTAGTTAGAAATGTGCTTGATGATAATATGACTTTTTGCTGCTTAGTATTTCTATATTCAGTGGGGTCCAAAAGACTGAGATCACTAGTGAAAATGCTCTGGTTTCTTCCAAACTGAATACAATAAAAACGGATATAGAAATTGTATTATTAGTAAATGAAAAGTGGAATCTATAAAATTGTAGCATGAATTTTAGAATCTCTTCCACATTCACCTTCCACTTTTATACTCACATGGATGCCACATGTGAGTTTTAAAAACAAGTATTTCTTCTATTTCTTTTTTTATTCATTTCCAGGTATGTACATTTCAGATTTTCAGACCTTTATCTAGCAATGGGTGCAACTTAAAGTAGCTGAATGCATTCGTTAGAAGGAGTTGTCCACAAACATTCAAACATGTCACCTTAAAAAACACGCCTAAGTGAACTGCAAATGTCTGGTGTGACCACGGCCTGGTAACTCCTCCTGTATTGGAGGACTGTTGGAGAGCCAGTCTGTGATGTTTCAGAGGGAGGTGGATGGTTGGTGGAATCGGTGCTGTTCTAGGGGGATTGTAACAGTAAAGTCAGAGTTTAGCTGACTTGTAAAGCCTGAGAATGTGTGTGTGTGTGTGTGTGCGCAAGGTTTTTGATCACATGGATCACAAGGACTGAGGCTGAAGGAAAGAAAGAGGATGTATATTTGTGTGTGTGTGTTGTGAGGGACAGAGAGATAGATTAGGAGAGGAGTGCAGGGCACCAGAGTGTGATATCATCCCTCATCCATTAACCCTGTCACCTTGTCCTAATAAAGCCTCTGCTGCTACAGGGTGTGTTTTAATGAGATTTCACACGCCACCTCTCTTCACGCCTAGAGCCAGGTGTCCAGCACTGCTGAACCTATTGGCCTGGCGCCATTGTGACCAGAACCAACCACATCCAAGTACCTGGAAACCTACAGTGCTTCAAATAAAACCTGATTACTTATCTGCTGCTCAGAAATCAGCATTATATGAGAATTGCTATTTTTGGAGAATTAGTGCTATATAGACTGCTCATTCATTGTTTTTTCTGAAATTGAGGGTATTAAAAAGGGGATTATCCTACTTTTGCTGGAGTAAATATCTATACAGTCCGGTTATAGATTGTGGAGCAATGCTGTGAGGATCTGATTGTGACAATTCAGTGACAAGAGTGTTAGTAAGGTCAGGATGTTAGATGATCACCACCCTGCTTCATCCCCAACTCATCCCAGAAGTATTGGATGGAGTGCCATCATTCCAGATAGTACAGTTCAACTGCTCCACAGCTCGATGCATTTTGAAGATTACAAATAGCACCAGCTAATACTGTGTATTTATCTAATTTGTCATTTTCTTATTTTTTTTTATTTATTTATTTGTTTTACTGTTTTAGAACGATTGTACTATTGTTTAGCATGCTATTTATTGTAGTTGTGTTTTTTAGGGCAGAATTTAAGGTGTTAAAGGGAATAACTGCATGCCCACTATGCAGTTTGTAGCCCAGTTTGATCACATATTTGTCCATTTAGACAAATTTCAGGCCAGCAATAGTTTCCCTATTGGGGCACTATTCAAATATACCAGTCCTTGGCCTTCATTAGAAAGCTGTGGCAGTTCTCCTAACCGAACAGTTGGGAGGATTTGCATCTGAACCACAAGTCACCCATATATTGCACTGAATGTGCCAGAAAGAGTTTAAAACAGGCCTTGCCTGCAAAGCTGGACTTCTTAGAAAATGAAGCCGAGTGGATGATTCAGGATCAGATATCGCCTTACATTCCCTAATTTACTATATTTCTATTGCTGCTGCGAGGTGATTGTAGATCAGCCCTGCAGTACTGCTTTGAAAAGTGACCCGTGATGGGAAGGTAAAGTTTTAGATGTGGAATTTATTCTGACTGAAGGTTTTGTAAGAACTGTTCCTGAAAAAGCATCTGTCCCGTCTGAAAAGCACTAGCATTGCTGCAGTGGTGCGAGCCTGCCAAACATGATAGCTCAGATGTCAATCAAACAGGCTTGCAGTTGAGAATCCTCATCATTTGTAGGCAGAAATATCAATGTGATTTACTTTCACAGCATGTCAGCTTTGTGTATTCGAACAAGCAGTGTATGCAGTGTATGAATGGGTGTATGGGTGTATTCATTATTCGAAGACACATGCAAAATAGTGCTGTTGCTGTAGGGCATACATTCCAGACATTAAGCAAGTTAAGCATTGTTCCCCTACACTCCAGACTTTTACAAGACCTTAAGGACCATGTTGTAGTTTTGGTGGTACATTTAAATAGTTTGTAGCACGTTGGATGACAAAATATACACACTGTACAACACATTTATATGACACTGTACCGAATACGACCCTCTGGAGCAGATAGACACGAACCAGTTGGCACAATGCCTAATGCCAGGCTTGGACTAGAGGGGCATAAAGCCACCCAGCATTTAGCTATAGAGCAGCGGAACGGACGGATAGTGCGCTGTCCAGTACTTTTGGGATGAGTTGGGCAGAGTTGGGGATGAGGTATACATGGCCATTAAATGGCACTGAGGACCCACTCAAAGTGTTGTACCACTTGTGTTGTAAAAACAGTCACAGTGTGTACAGTGTGTACTATGCAAATCATGTGAACAGTGGTGTCGTCATGGGCATAGTTATAGGAGTGAAAGTGTAAGTTGAAGTGTGTGAATTTGTATTGGTGTACTGTTTGTATTGGTTTATTAGGTCGTAGTTGAGCATGCATGTGAACTACAGATCAGTTGCCGAAGGTTAATCGTTATAGCATGGAATACAGTTTGCTGTACAGCAGTAATTCCTTAAATGAATCTAATGTAGTCTTTCACACTGTTACTTCCAACAATACATGCACAGTAAAGACATCTGTAGCCTGTGTTTCAACGCAAGACCAACACAAACCCCTTTCGGCTCACAGAGTAAAGGCCGTTAACACCACTAACCTGATATGTGACTTGAGTGTACATCTTTCAGCCCAGTACAGTGAAGATCAGATGGACTATAAGTTCTATTTTAATTGTCATATTATAGCATGATATAACATGACAATACATCAAGCATGACTACACATTAGACGTGACCTCACTCTGGTGTGTATCGTTGGAAAGCAGAGTTACACTATGTGGACAAAAAGTATTGGGACACCTGCTTATTCATTCATTTCTTCTGAAATCGAGGTTTTAAAAAATACAGTTGGAGTAACTATCTCTACTGCCCAGGAAAAGCCTTCTGTTAGATTTTGGAGCATTGCTGTGAGGATTTGATTGCATTCAGTGATGAGCATCAGTGAGGTCAGGACGTTTGATGATCTCCTCCCCCCAACTCACCCCAAAAGTATTGGATAGAGCATCATCGTAGAACACAGTTCTCAGTGCTGGGGGCACTGGCATTAGGCATTAGGCATGGTGTCAAATATGTTCATCTGTTTTTCTGCCTAATCTGCCTAGTCCTAATCTTTTGGCAGTACTTCTCTACAGGGACTAGACAGGCTGTGTGTGTATTATGTATGGGTGTAACGTAGCTGAATGCATTTGCATTTATTAGAAGAGGTGTCCACAAACATTTGGGCATATAGTGTATATTGGCCCTCCCCTTTTTTCCCCACAGATTTCACAGATCCAAACAATAATCCAGTCTGTAGTTTATAAACCATGATACAATGATACCACACCGTGTTTAATGACTTATTGTGCTGTCTGTCAAATCGGAATGATTTGATGTGCAAAATTGCAACCATGGGTGTGTGTGTGTGTGCGTGCGAGTGTGCGAGGTATGTGCTTCTAAGCTGACTCTGGCACACAAAACACACTTTTCACATAGATTTGCATCAGCAGATGGACCAGGGTCGAGGTTTTGCCGTCCAACTGCGTAAGCAGTCATCATTTTTCTTTACTAGTCCTAAGAAGCAGACAGTTACATCATTCCTGTTGTTCCTGCCTTTTTTCTTTTCTTTCTTTTTTTTTTATTGAACATTTGTTTGAAGCGGCTTTTTTTGCTGGAACTTGGGACGTGTATTACAGATAAGATAGGGGCTAGTACTCCACACACCCCAGCTTATAAGTCAAATATGTGTAAAAGAAAACCGGACTGAAGCGAAGAAGGAGGTTTGTAGATGAATAGAGGCAGTTTTCAGTTCGGATGATGTTCGCTCAGTATTACACTGAGAGAAAAATACACTAAATAGATAGAATAAAGAATAATAAGCTAATAATAAGTACTAACAGTAATAAAGAACTGTAAAAAAAAACCTGTGATCAGAAATCTGTACTTGTACAGGTATGAATACTGCATATCCAAGTGTAGCCTGAGTAGACATCTATATACAAACTATTATGTACAGATATAATGATATGAACATTTACAGAAAATTAATTAATTGAAAATTAACATGTACAGCTGTGCAGATGTTGTGCATGTTATGTATCAGTACTGTGTTGCAGTTCAGTCCAGTTTATTTCAGTGCTATAACTGCTGTGAGTGTGGAGTGATAGGGGTGGATTGAGCGGAGTGGGCTCTAATGTGTTAGTAAGTAAATACGCCTGTCTGGCTTATTCTCCCAACATTCATTGGGATGTAATTGAGGAGTGGAATCATGCTAACATTAGCCATGCTGACAGCTTTCTAACATTATCCATGTTGACAGCTTTTTCCATTGTCGATTAAACTGCAACAGTTAATCCATATCAGTTGGGCCCACATTGAAATTCGTCGACAAATAACATTGATTCAGTGCAGATCTAATCAAAGCTGCCCAGAGGGACTTTTGCTGCCGCAGCTGCTGTGGAGATTAATTGAGTTTGTTAACACTGCGAGCGCTCAGGGTGTGTTCACTTTCCTTTCTCCTGCATACTGGAGGAGAGTTTTTTTTTTTTTCTTCTTTCATGCATTTGTGCAAATGTGGTGTGAGTGTGTGTGTGTGTGTGTGTGTGTATACACTTGATGTGTAAGATGGTGGTATTGTGAAACCGGAGCCAGAGGATTGCCAGCTCGAGTGCTGTGCCTGCCAGGGAGTCATATGACCCTCCTGGAATTCTCTCATTGTTCTAGAGGGCAGTGCTGAAGTGTGTGAGTGCTTCTCACACACACACACACGTTTACTATCCAAAGTAACAGTATGCAATCATAAGTCATATAGGGCCTGTTTACATTAACATGCCTTTTGTATCCGTATCTACTCTGAACGGATTCACTTGTCATTATCTTGCGTACATCATTGTGTACATCATTTCCACGTACCTGTGTACATAATTTCCACGTACCTGCGTACATCATTTCCATGTTACTTCTAATAAGCATAGGTTTCTCATCAACACTGTCCTCCTCCTGGAGACTGTGAACAGTTTAGAGGAACAGTGGGGGTTCTACAATGCCGGTTCTATCAGAAAATGTGCAGGAAAGGTAACAAACTGCTCTCATCTACCGGTAAATAAGCACAAACGTTCTGTTGACACTTGTAATGCATCTCTGATCACCTTCGAATGTGGTTTGAGTGACCTGATTGTAATCCGATCACAGTGTGTCTTGGGATGTTTACACCTGGCTGTTTTTTAATGCAGACGTAAGTGAAATCCAATCGCGATCCGATCATCAAAAACTCACGTTAATGCCAGGTGTAAACAGGGAAGAACAAATTAGATTTAACATGTGAAGTTGAATGTGATCACTCAGTAAACACTAATATTAGAATAAATACTGATGATATTCATACAATACGTAGTGAATGTACATCACAGTGTTCATTAAAACGTCAGCATCAGTGCTTAACCATAGAGAACTCTGAAACCAAGCTTTCTTCAAAAGGAGAGATTCTCATTAGGTTTTACTGTATGTGTATTGTTCTAATGTGATCTTTTGTAATTATTTACAAGTTTATTGTTTTTTTTTTATTTATTTTGTTTTTAATATTCTGTCAATTTTTTTCTTTTTTTCCCAATTTGGTCCTGCCAATTCTCCAACCCGTTCGTAGCTCTCCTAGCACTAGCAAGGCTCCTGACACTTGAATCTCATGCCTCCTTAGATACATGCGAAGCCAGTAATCTCCTCCAACTCCACTGCACCAGCCAACATCAGTTAACCAAGAGTGGTCAATTGTGCTCTGGCCAATTCAGACTCCGGCAGCCGATGGCAAAGCGGCATAGCTCAGGATTCGAGCTTGTGACCCTCCGGCCATAGTGGAAGCGCATCATACCTCCGAGTCCCCAGATAAATGATTTTAAATAAAGTGCTTATATATTTAAAAGTTCAGTACTTTACTCTAGAACAGTGGCTGTAGTATATGTAGTAAAATCTGCCTGATTTCACAAAAGCACTACTAGCCTCTCTGTCTGTACATCTCACACACCCTCTGCTTATTGCAGCTGACAGAATACCCACTTCTATCAGCTCAGTCTTGGTTACACAGTGGCTAAACACTTCCCACTCTGTGCTCAATGCAGCCTGTCTGCTCTGAGAAAGAAAAAAACAGTCCCAGACAGTCGATCGAAAGTGCTTCCCCATGCGAACAATACTGTAGCGCAGATGTTATTCCAGACCAGTTGGACAAAGGTGCGCCTTTCAGCCCAGATTTAACGTGTAGTCCAGTCCAGCAGTGATATATGTTATCAAGTCAAAACATATATTCTTTTTAATTAAATTCCAAATAAAATGAACAATTCCATAGAAAATTCAAAAACAAATACTGAATTATTGTTTTAATAAAATGCAACCCAAAACTAACCCATGAGAAAGTAACATGTCCCTTTTATATTGAAGGCCTCAAGACTGGAGATTAACTAAGCAACCTAGAAAACAGTCACCGGGTTTTCCTCATTATATACCGTAGCAATATCCAATAGCTAATGGTGCTATTGCATTACCTTGATCGGTTACTGTATGATGCTGCTGAGGATTTGCACTGCTGTTTGTTGAGCTGCTATTATTGTTTCATATGTACTGTATTCATATCTTTTGTCTTTGGGACACACTGACGTATATTAGACCACTGCTTGTATGTACAATGTATGGACAAAAGTAACAACTGCTCATTTATAGTTTCTTCTGAAATCAAGAGTATCAAAAACAGCTGGCTTTTTACTAGATTTTGAAGCATTGCTTTGAGGATTTGATTGCATTCAGCAACAAGAGTGTTAGTAAGGTCAGAATGTTGAATGATCACCACCCCTAACCCCCCCAACTCGCCCCAAATCTTACATCCTTACATCCTTCTAGCCCACGCCTGGCATTATGCATGGTGCCAATAGATTTATGTTTATCTTCTCCAAAGAGACCTATTCTAATGGCAGTACTAGACAAGACAAGACTAGACAAGCTGTGTGTGTGCATTTGCACACCTGTGTCAGCAGTGGCTGTAACTTAAAATAGCTGAATGAATTTATTCAAAAGGGTGTATATAGTATAAATACTGGCCCTATACTGGTCAGCATTACTGGATTGGTATTGAAAGAATGATGTTATGAAGTTAAGCAAAGTGCGTCCATACAAAAGCATTATTAACAGCTTGGGTTTAGAAGGGAAAATATGGTACCATTTTGGTATCAGTATCTGCAGATGCTCAAGGTTGCAGTATCTGTATCGGACATTAAAAAGGGGCAATCGTGCCACCCCTAGTCGAAATGTGCTTGACACTGTGCTTGTTGTACAAATCCAGTGCAGACCTCTGATCTGATGCCGGCTATGTGTGATTAAGTAGTGTTTTTGTATGTGTGTGTGTGTGTGTGTGTGTGTGCGCCTCAGCCACAGGAGTCGTGATGAGGAGCGCATCTCGAAGCCGACAGCCGTGTCCACTCCTGTTAAGATGGTGGAAGATGCAATGCTTGTGCCATCCAGCGAACAGGGAGACAAACAGATACCCCCACTGCCAGGTCAGAAGCTTTCACTGTATAACTATTCTGTTGTCCATTGCCCTCTCTCTCTCTCTCTCTCTCTCTCTCGCTCCTCCAGTCTCTGTAGTGTCCTCCACCCACTGTCAGGTCACAACCCAGACTGTGTCTGATCACATCCAGACATCTCTTCTCCACTCCCTTTGTATTTTTCTCTCTTTTTATTCTCTTTAACCTTTGCCCAAAGCCAGTGGTGTTTAAACCAGTGACAGTTTGTTCATGTTTCATGACAGTATGTTTGTGTATAAATGTGTGTGTGTGTGTGTGTGCAGAGCCAAAGCCAGTGTATGCTCAGCCTGGCCAGCCAGATGTAGATCTGCCGGTCAGTCCATCTGACGCCCCTGTGCCCAGTGCTGCTCATGACGACAGCATCCTGCGGTAACTCTAACTTAACCAAAATATTACAAAACATGCAGTCAGGCTCACACATCATATGCATACAAAATGCTGATTTTTATTATAATTCATATTTATGTTAGTAGAGGCTACATCTCTGAAGTTCTCGAGTCCATTGCAATTCTTTAAGAAACAACTCGATGTGTCTAGTCTAGTCAATAAATCTAGTCCTGGATTACAGAGCATGCTGAATGAAGATTAGATATATCAATATAGAAAATATAGTCCAGGACAAGGCTTAATCTCTGACTGGGAAAGCAGACCTTAGGGTTCAGCGCATCTATGCCGTTTTAAACCTTTAATATTTAGCATGTGCATTGTTTTCCCCATTAGGCCCAGCATGAAGCTGGTGAAGTTCCGGAAGGGAGAGAGTGTGGGATTAAGGCTGGCTGGCGGGAACGATGTGGGGATCTTTGTGGCCGGAGTTCTGGAGGACAGTCCTGCTTCTAAAGAGGGTCTGGAGGAGGGAGACCAGATACTCAGGGTGAGCACAACAAATGGGACGCACAAAGTCCATTATAGTCAGCAAACTCCAGGGAGCAGGCTTCATCACTTGATTAAATCTATGAATTAAATGCAATAGCCGGATTTTGATCTAATCTCTTGGGCAAGCCAAACACATCCTGTAGATTTATTAATGGCTTTAGCATGTGGAGTGATTTTTTTTTTCTAGGTGCTGACAATGAGTGAGGCATTATTATATATTAACCCAGTATTACAGTGCCATTGTCATAGTATAGTAAAACATAGATCCAGTTACAATACAAACAACAGTACTGCATTTGTTGATGTATATCAAGGACCACAGTGGAATTAAGTCTGGGATGTATGTCTTGCTTTTATTGTCAAATAAACTAAACTAAAACTGAAACTATATATAACTCTTAACCACTAGCACATTAACCTTTACCCCAAAAGAGACCGTACATGGGCAACTCTTGAATTCCTTGCTTTTATAATCACATATGTACATATCTGAAGATTAGTAATTGAATAATGAACTGTCAAAGAGTAAAGGCACCCTAGAATTGAAAACTAGATTTTTTTTTTTACATAGTTGAATAATTAAAGTAGGGCTGGGCAGTTAATCAAATAGAAACGAAACCGACATTCAAAACCTCTAATTTATGTTGTTTTGCGCATATTGATTATTTAATTTATCATATTTTTTAAATTCACTGTATATTCTATCGCGTCTGTAATCATGTGACTCCACCCCATGTCCAGCCTGCGACATGGAAGCAACATTGAGCCAACTGAGCAACTCTAACAGCTTATATAATCATTCATTAATCGTAATCGAAGTAAACTATTCAACTAATCATGATTTTGACTTGAGATATTGACATATTACCCAGCACTAAATTGAAGTGACATACTGTGAATCTCAAACACTGCTGTCTACTCTTTTAAAAGTCCAACCCATGTAAGTAAAACAGGTGTAAAATAGGCCTTTTTCAAAACAGGTGAAGCACTGCGTGAGCCGATAAAGCTTTAAAGACATAGAAAGGAATAATTACAGAACATTAGGCTAGGCAATGCTATGTTGTGCAGCTGTGGATCATCACGGTGATGTAAAGCACAGCCTAATATGAAAAAAAAAATAACAAGCCCACCATGAAAGAAAAATCAGCAGTTTCATTCAAAGGCAAAATAACAGGCTTGTAGATTGGCTTGTAAAGCTGTATCTGAGCTTTGCTTCCCCCCCCCCCACCAAAGTCACTCACTTACTAAATGTACAGCAAAGGACAACTTACAGCACTCAATAAATGCAGTGTGTCACCTTTTATACTGACGTCCATCAAAACAGTGTCAGTCTTTATGTCAGAATTATGTTGTTGAACACAATGCAAGTGCTGTTATCTAGTGGGGAACATCTGCTGTTGGCTAATCTTGGTCCGTGAAGGGTGTGTGTGTGTGCCTGTGTTAAGCCTCCCACACTTTCTTGGAAAAATATTGAGAAACTATGTGACCCTTCGTTTGTGGTCAGAAATGACCATTGCATACTGCTGCTGTGACTCCATGCCTGTCTCCTCCCAGCCTCGGCACCTCCTTTGTTTTACCGTGTCACCACACACACAATGGCACTCATTGTTAGCCTCAAGACACCCGGTGGTGACTCACTGTTGTCAGTAGTTGGATTCTACACACAGAATATGAGTCAGATTCATTTAGGCCTTGTTTATCTCTGAAAACACTTTAATAAAGCATGTTTGCAGTCTTTCCTACACCAGCTTTAAAAGGGGACCTGCTGCGCAAACGAGTATGAGGGTAACTCCTCAAAGCTTTTCCTCCCTGCTGTAAAAACACACACTCCTCAGATTCCAGGCTGCTCCCTACAGTGAAGCTCCCAGCACATACTTTTCTGTCCACACATTTCTCCCACCGAGCAGCACTCAGAGCCATCAAACACAGAGAAAGTGTCCACTCCCCCTCCTCATCCTTCTTCCTCTCTCCCTGTACAGGTAAACAATGTCGACTTTGCAAACATTATCCGGGAGGAGGCGGTGCTTTTCCTGCTGGACCTGCCCAGAGGTGAAGAGGTCACCATCCTGGCCCAGAAGAAGAAGGATGGTAAGTGACCCCCCCCCCCTTCTTTCTCTCTTTCTCCTCCTTCTCTTCGTTCTCTCTCTTTCTCATGTACTGGCCCATTGTTTATTGACTTAAGCGTGCATGTGGGGGTGTGTTGGTGGTGCAACAGTTCCTTATTGTTCCCAAAGGGATAATTTGGCTAAAAGTACTAGGGGTGTACTTTTAGGGAAACAGCAGGACAATTGTTGTTTACCTGAAACTCCTATGCAGTGATATTAGGACACATACTGTAGGCTTGTGGGTATGTCTGACACATCCATGGACATGCTCATGCTTCAGAAAAGACATAGATATAGATACATAGGCTGCCGTACTAACATGGTTCTTATGGCTGATAAGAAGAGATTAGACGTGTCCTAGAACATTTCCACTACTAAACAACAAGCTACAGACACCACAAATAACACAGTGTTATCTTTAAGCATGCAGTATCGTCCCTGAAACATAGTGTGTTAATATTATTCAAAGGTCAACGGCAGTGTTAAAGAGGATATAAGGTATCCTTGTATAGAATTTTACTGGTAATGCCTCCATAAACAGAAAATAAATAAATAATTGAATAATTAAATGTTCTTTAATGAACAGTCAGTTATTATATAATTTAAATGACATAAAATATAATTAAAGTGGCACAGTTGGTATAGAAACAGATTCAAATGTCCCGCAAATGCATTGTGTGTAAATTACCTGGTTGACGTCCTAAAATATAGGAATTCTCAGTTATGGTGAAATGCATTGACTGAATCTACCTGGCTTGACATTCATTTGTATAGGTTACATACATGCAGTGACATGAATACAAATGCTTCCATTTTTGCACAGTAGCCCAGCATTGCCTGAATTTTCAGCTTTGCCGAAAATAAACCAATCCTGTTTAATCAGCTCGACAATTTTTTAAAAACAATTTTCTTCTAATCCTGATAGAATTATAATATCACTTTGCATCTCTGCCTTAAAATCACATCAGAAATCAGGAACTTTTGCCCAATTCCTGTCTGATTTTGGCAGTGCACCCCTATAAAAGTACTAATATGGGTAGAGGTGAATGGGTGAAGCGGTTGATGGCTTGCCTAAAGACAGGGCTAAAATAGGGCCCAGAATCTTTATTGCTATGGCTCTATTACGTCATGTGGAAACTTCCCTTAGCTGTCATCTGTGGGAAATTCATTCCTTTCCTGAACTGACTCCATAATATGATTGTTCTCGGTTGATGAAGTGACCTGCTCGCTCTCAGTGAAGTTCAGTGGTGATGTAATTTAATTTTAGCCCAATTTCAGTCCTATCTGATTTTGGCAGTGCACCCCTATAAAAATACTAAAATGGGTAGTAATAGAACGCAGTAGAGCCTCAAACTGTTGACCTATTAACCTCTTAATTATCTGTTATTTACAAAGCAGTTATTTCAAATACAAAGTAGTCATGATTTTTGGGCCACTTATTCTTCAATTCTTTAATAATCCATATACTTTCACCATAATAATTATCTGACATGTTTTGTACCAGTGTATCGACGAATCGTGGAATCTGACGTTGGCGACTCATTCTACATCCGGACCCATTTCGAGTACGAGAAAGAGTCTCCTTACGGCCTGAGCTTTAACAAGGGTGAGGTGTTCAGGGTGGTGGACACGCTGTATAACGGCAAACTGGGCTCCTGGTTGGCCATCCGCATCGGCAAGAACCACCAGGAGGTGGAGAGGGGCATTATCCCCAACAAGAATAGGTACAGCTAGTTTATTTCCTCACTGCATTCACAAACTGCAATACACCACTTATTCCCCACTGCATAGCACATTTTGATCAGTGTTTCTCACATGGTGACTCGTGTATTGCAAGTTATGCCCAAAACACATCCATGAAAGAGACCTAGTACTTGCCTTTTGTGCATTTCGAGCTGCACAAGGCATACTTTTCCCTTCATTACGATAGCAAAGACACACTGACGCCCAAATCAAACCTAAAGACTGGGCTAAAATCGGGACCAGAGCCTTTATTGCCATTGCTGCGCTTCATGCTAAACACAGCTCTATTACAACATGTGGAAACTTCCCTTAGCTGTCATCTGTGGGAAATTCATTCCTTTCCTGAACTGACTCCGTAATATGATTGTTCTCAATTGATGAAGTGACCTGCTCGCTCTCAGTGAAGTTCAGGGGTGAGGTAATTTAATTGTAAGTACATGGTGAATCATTTTTCCTAGATAAGAAACTACTACAGCCATAGTTCAGGGGTCCCAGATAGGGTATTGAATGGGGCCTATTGGCCTGGGCATTGCTACTTAATTGAAGGGGGTATCGTTCCTTTTTTTTTTACTTTTTTTGTGCCATATTTAACATTTAATTTGTGTGGCAGTGTTCTTGGGGAATGAATTTGCTGTGCATCCTGAGTATATTTGTGTTCTTTAAAAGACCTCCTACCACCAAGTTCAGTGGTGAAAATGCACCCGCTGCCTGAACACAGCTTGTACTATAAATTCATCTTCTCAACCCCCCCTCCATGAATTTATTCCCACAAAGACTGTGTACAGTAAACGTAGCCAGTAGCCGCTGGTAAGATTTTGTCTGTGAGAACAGGCCCTGCGGTACTCACAGTGGAGTTCCATGACGTGTACATGACAGTGTGCCACACTGACAATTATTATACACCATAAACCCACACCAACACACCGTATCTGGCTTGCGGTAGATAGTTGACGCTTAGTCATGTTTCAGGAACTCGCCATCCCTCACCCTTTGTGTTTTGTTGACATCGCAGATTGAAAGTGACACACACTGCTGTTGATGTTTGTCTCCCAGTGGGGACGTGTCTTCACTGTGCGATGATGGAGCACTGATGACTGTTTTAAAATGAAACTAACTGCAAGTTGACATCCTGCCATACGGAGCTACCGTTATGTCCCTAGACTGAAGTGCAGCATTCTTTTTTTCTCTCCAGGGCAGAGCAGCTGTCCAGCGTCCAGTACACCCTACCCAAAACCCCCGGTGGGGACCGGGCTGACTTCTGGAGGTTCCGTGGCCTTCGCAGCTCCAAGAGGAACCTGAGGAAGAGCCGAGAAGACCTGTCCGCTCAGCCTGTGCAGACTAAATTCCCCGCTTATGAAAGGGTTGTCCTCAGGGAGGGTGTGTACACCTGCTTCCTTTTTAAAGTTAACAGAGGATAGATGTTTACATACTTGGATTTGGAGATGGAGATGGAGATGGAGGTGATGGTTAGTTGTTGAGGTGATGTTGGAGTTAGGATTTTTTAGACAGGTTTGTCCATCATGAAGGGCGATGTATGAAGTCTTCTTCATTATATGGTGAATATGCTGGATACAATAATATTCTTGTATAAGCAATGTATCGTAGTGGTAAATTACTGGTATCTTTCCATGCGAACTTTGGATATATTCCAAAATGTAAACTTCCCATGGAAATTTTGGGAACCTTGGGAATTTATGGGAATTCATAGGAAATATTGGGTCATTTAAAGGAACTATATCATACACTATCATCAATGTACCCTTTTTGTCAACAGCAGACATGAAGCATAAGAGGCATAAAACTACAACTAAATTTAACAGGGAAATAAATGGGTAATTATGGGAATTAACTAGAATTAATGGGATTATAATGGGAATATTCGGAGCTAAGGGTGAGAAATCTGCATATAGTGGGTTAAGAAAATTGACTGAAGCATAATCCTGGCTAAAATATTTAGATATGGTACCAAAACAGTTCAATAGCAAACCTGCTGAGACCACACACCCTGCATGCACTGTTCATTCCTCCATCACATCAGCATATGTCCAGATGATTTCTACAAACCATAAATACCCGTTAATTCCCTTCAATTCCAATGGTGAATTTCCCAACTTTGAAAATTCCCAGAATATTGCAACCCTAGTGGTGCCACAACCCTAGTGGTGGATGGAGTCATAATAACAGCATTTAACAGCTATTCCCAGCTCTTTCTATTTCCACTACAAAACATCTGCTTTTGTACATAACCAAATATTTCTGTGTTTTTATACATTGATGTAGTTTTTGGTGGTGATTAGTCAACGAGCTGTAAGCAGTACTAACCGAAAGACGATTCCTCTTTCCAGCCGGATTCTTGAGACCTGTAGTGATCTTTGGACCCATTGCCGACGTCGCCAGAGAGAAACTGGCCAGAGAGGTGCCTGATCTGTTCGAGCTAGCAAGTGAGTGTCAGTTTACCACTCTCCCACACAAACCTTTTTTGGTAAGATGCACTGTCCTGACCATGTCTGTTCAATGTACTAATCCATCTAGCTGCTGCACACATTCTCCAGGGAATATCCCTGGCTCTTTACACATTTGCCGCCATTGTAAAAAGTAGCAAGCGCCTCCTGGCGTCCACGTTCAGTTAATCAGCGTGCACTGAGTGAGTGAAAGTAGTTCCACGCGTGGCAGTTGGATTTTGCATAACGTTGTTGCTTCATGACTGTATTTTGCCTTGCAGAAACACAGCACCCTGGAGAAGGGGAAAGTATGTCACTCACTGCATCAGCTTGCTTGATCAAGTGCTAGACAACCACAGGCTTTGCTTTATGGCATTAAATACATTTTTAGTTGCTCAGACTTGTTGCTCAGTGCTTGGAATGACTCTTCCTGCCCCCACCCCACCCACTCCGACCCCAACCCCTAAATAAAAGCAAAACAAACAAAACTGTTCATGTGGTCAACAGCACCAAACTTTGTAGCTGCCAGTCACGCCACCCAGGCCACATTACTCATGGACTCCCATTCGCTGCAGTTGCTTTTATTTCGTGGACTGTATTTTCAGTTGGAATGAATTTACATGATGTTACATGATGTTCATTTCCAATGATTTCTGCTGCTGGTGTTGTCTGGATGATTGTGGTATCGAGCAGCTGGTTGGGGTTTGCCCTGCTGCTCTCCCTAAATGCTGCTAGAGCCAGTGTGAGCTGAGGTCTTTGGGGCCTTTAGTGGTTTTAAGTCTGTGCTTTTTCATAGAAAAGCCCTAAAGGCATGCATTCACACATTTATGTTCTTTTTGCTTTGTCATAATGAGAAGTTTAACAAGTTCAATAAAAAGTTCAACTCAACATATTTCATAACTCGAGATTACAAACAAAATATTTTAATGAAATGTGTGAATCCATGGCCTTTTACTGCTTCCATATTTTCAATCAGTCTAGTACTCATAGGAAGGTATTCAGCCTCCAGATTGTCTCTGTGTTGCATAGAAATTCTTCTCTGGGATACATTTATATACACTATGTGGACAAAAGTATTGGGACACCCACTTTTTTTTTGGAGGAACTCCACTGTCTCTACTGTCCAGGGAAGGCCTTCGAACTACTTTAAAGCATTTTTGTAAGCATTTGATTGCATTCAGCAACAAGAGCGTTATTAAGATCAGGATGTTGGATGGACCTCATCCTAAACTCCCCAGCTTATCCTCAAAAATATTGTATGCAGCACCATCATTCCAGAGAACACAGTTCTACTGCTCCACAGCTCAAAGCTGGGGGGCTTTATACCCATCTAGCCAACGTCTGCCGTTAGGCATGGTGCCAACAGGATCGTGTTCATCTGCTCCAGAGAGTCTTGTTCTATTGGTAGTACTTCTCTGCATGGACTAGACAAGCTGTGATGGTGCAGTTTTCAAAGTAGCTGAATGCATTTATTAGAAGGGCTGTCCACAAACATTTGAACATATAGTGTATATTCAAAAAGTGAAAAGAAAGTGTCCCTGCACTCACTGAAAACTCACTCACTAATACATAAGTGCACAGAAAATACACAAAACCTAATTCAGACATTTTTACACCCATGTGAAACACCTCACACGTGAAACTGCATAACAAATGGACACACCCTTACGAAAACCCTTACTGCACATCAAACGTGGTCTAGACGTTGTATATGCTGCCGCATGCGCACATCCATACACAGTTCTGACGTCACTGTATGCTGGTGGAAGCTGCCTCCTTCTGCTGATCTTTTAACCAGTTCTGTCACAGGGGTTAAGATTAAAGCTTTCGAATAGAGTGACCGCTATTCCTAGACCAGTGTGAAAGGGCAGCTTCTATCTGAGGGTGATGTACCGAAGCATGAGTGCAAGTGCTGGACTGTAAACCTTGATGTGATCCAGTAACATTGATGCATTCTGCCCGCTGTGCAGAGAGCGAGCCCAGAGATGCGGGAACGGACCAACGCAGCTCCGGAATCATACGCCTTCACACCATCAAGCAGATTATTGATAAGGTGAGGAGCATACAAGTACATGATGTATAAAGTAAGAGCCAGGTACTGCACGACACACTACTGCCCCTCACTGGCTGAGCCTCGGAAATGCAGTTGACTCAGATCAAACGTTTGGAATCCTTGTCATATAAATATTTACAATTCTTTTACATGCAGTTAAATAAGTGTTATAGATTCACATGTTATAAATGACACACCAAAGCTGGCTGGACCAAGAAGATTAAATTATCATATACAGTCTGAACTGGTGATTGGGCAGGTGCAAAAAGGAATGACAGAAGTAGGCACCGAAGCTGAGAAATCTAGGCACTTGTTGTGGAAAAGAAGGGCTCATGGTTCTGTAGTTGTGTAGTATGTTAAGTGATCGTTCTGTGAAGTGAGCTTGGAGGGGAGTGGGTCTGGGACGCCAGGTCTCACTATTGAGCTTGCTGGAGCTACATGATGACCCCTGTGAAGAGCTTGCGAGGTCGTGGGCGAGTTAGAATATGGGTGCAGGGAATGAGTTGGTCCCTTTTGTGTTACCCCAATTATTAGGTACACGACTTTTGTCATTTTAGCCTGCAGGATTTCACTTGTTATTAGCCTTGATATTTGATTGCATTGTATGTATTTTATAACCTTTTTATTTATGTATATTTTTTTATAGTCACTTGTCTAGCATGCATTATACACCTGAACATTAGTTGAGTTTAAAATCTTTATTTTTTACAACAAAGAAAATATTCACTGTATTAAATATTATGCTGGCAGTTCTAACTGTTAATATTGGTTAAATGCAGTGCAGTTAGAATAAAATGCAATGAATTGAACTTGGATAAATATTTTAGATTTTGTATGTTGGAACTAGCAGTTAAAACCATGGTAATAATGGTAGTAATGAAGATCATACTGGCAAAAAAATATATATACACATATATATATAAGAAAAATTATAGATATTTTTCTTGTAGGATAAGCACGCAGTGCTGGACATCACACCCAACGCAGTGGACCGGCTAAATTACGCGCAGTGGTACCCCATCGTTGTGTTCCTGAACCCGGACAGCAAGCAAGGCGTGAAAAACATGAGGACTAGACTGTGCCCTGAGTCCAGGAAGAGTGCCCGGAAACTGTACGAGCGTGCACTCAAACTGAGGAAAAACAACCACCACCTCTTCACCGGTGAGAAGCAAATAAATGTGTTTGAGAAAATGAGCGACAGAAACAGTGTGAGGGTGACGGAGAGAGTGAGAGTGACACTGTACACTGTGTGAGTGAAGAGCGAGAATGAGAGCATACGTGTGACATATAGTCTCTAGACAGCAGAAACAGCTCCTTTGTACTCTGTATCCATATTGTTATTTATAGCTTGAATATTTTACAAATACAGGGACAAGGTGAGGCAGTTTTATACATGCTCCATGTGCTTGGGAAATTAAATTGAACCGGATTATAGGGTCAAGCATGACGAGCCACTTTGCAGTGTGCGGCTAATGGTCGTAAAAGATGCAGCTCAGGGCCTATGGGTCTATGCATTGGAGGAAGTGTGTATGGAGAGATGGTGCTGTCATGGGCTGTATAGCGAGATTTAGCATTGGGCACTTCAAGCATTTATGCAAATAAAATGTGTGAAGTGACTATTAAAATGATTTGTTGCCTTGCTCTGAGTTGACTTTTGAACTGCGTTAATGCTTTAATGTGAGTAGTCTAGCAATAATCTTTCGTTATGAGTTATGCGCTAAATGGAGCAGAACAGCCTCAAGTCAATTGAAACAGTCATAGTCAAGTACCTTTATGTACTTGTACCTTGTTGTTCTGGACACTTATTAAACCATCTCCAGTGCCTGAACTAAGATCACCTCCTTTCAAATGTGTAAAATTCATGTACGACCTGGCAGGCCTAGTTTAAGAGGATGGTGACGCCCTGACTGTGTAAAAAAATGTCTGTTATTGATTAGTGGGAGACGGTCTTTCCTCAGGGCAGCAAATCTCTACTACTTAGTTCGTATTTAAAATAGGTTTCCTGGACTAGGCCTAATCCCTGTCCAGATAAACATGAACCTGTTGGCACCATGCCTAATAGCAGGCGTGGGCTAGAGGTGTGTAAAACCCCACTGAATTGAGCTGGGTGGATTGGATGACACCATCCAATCGTGGTGGTGAAGTGGGGTGGTGATAATCCAACACCCTGACCGCACTCAGAATGCAACCAAATCCTCACAGCAATGCTCCAAACTGTACTAGAAAGCCTTCTCTGAACAGTAGAGATGGTTATTCCAACAAAAGCAGGATAAACTCTTTTTAATATACTTGATTTCGAAAGAAATAATGAATGAGCAGGTGTCCCAATACTTTTGTCCATATAGTGTAGATTGACTAGCAGTTTCTTGCCTGTTTTTCTGTCTGTCCCTTCTATGTAGCCACCATAAACATGAACAACATGAATGAGGGCTGGTATGGAGCGCTGAAGGAGAGCATCCAGCAGCAGCAGAACCAGCTGGTCTGGGTTTCAGAGGGCAAGGTGAGATTCCTGTTGCTGGTTTTTGTGTAATTTTGTGTAATTTGACCTCGTCACTGTGATTCCTGTAACTTTCTTTCCCTTCTTCTCTCTCTCTCTCTCCACCTCCCTCTCCACCAGGCGGACGGTGCTCCTGATGACGATCTGGACCTACACGATGACCGCCTGTCCTACCTGTCCGCTCCGGGCAGTGAGTACAGCATGTACAGCACTGACAGTCGCCACACATCCGACTACGAGGACACGGACACGGAGGGCGGAGCCTACACCGACCAGGAGCTAGACGAGACACTGAACGACGACACAGGGCCTCCGTGCGAGCCGGCCATCACCCGCTCGTCCGAGCCTGTCCGCGAGGAGCCGCCCGTCATCCAGCAGCCCCCTGGCTACCCCGCCTACCGGTCGGATGCGCTGAGCCGAATAGAGCCGGCCGGCTTCAAGGCCCCCGCGCCGCAGCAGGTAGCGTTTCTCAGAGCCGCGCACCTCCCCTGCTGCCTGGAGGCTGTGGTGTGCTTCAGGAAAGGGTTATGGAGGCGCTTGTGAAACTTAATAACAAAAAAGGGGAGGGTATTTTCAAACCGTATCGCTGCAATACTCGACAATATGTTGACCAAGTACTTATTTATTGCCATGTTTTCATTGTACATGTGTGTTTGTGTGCGTGCGTGTGTTTGCGTGTTGGTTTTTTTGTCGTTTCTGGAGTCAACAACAACAACAACAACAAAAAAAGAACAGCTTGGCTGTTAAACCCCCCCACCCCCCCAAAATAACTGTGAACTCTGGTCCTGGTGTGACTATCGTAGTTTTTCTCCTCATGTCCTTACCTATGGTAGAACGAAGCACCGTTGTGTTTAGCTGTTAGCCTTGTCCCTCACCCTTGTCAATCAAACTGATGTCATTACTACAGAGATTAATGTGCATGACTGAATCCTCAGTGTTCAACATATTACCATGTCTGTATTTATCAATCTGGGTCCAATAGTGATCTCTAAAGTGTCTTATCTAATGTGTTCCCAAAAAAAGGTAAAAGCCAACGGATGTTCCTTATACTAGAATTAAATACCGATCAGTGTATATTAACATGAGAAGCTTGTCCATTCATAGAGTCTTGCATGACACCGATTCCACATCCACTTGTTAAGCAGTAACACGAAACACCTTTGCTTTTGAACATGATTCACGCACACATGCTTGTTAGCCAGGCTCAGCGAAGGGCAGAAGAGCATGAGGAAGAGCCACAGTGAAGATGATTAGGGCTGCAGCGATTAGCTCACACACTTCACGCTCTACAGTAAATCACAGTCGTACTTATGGCAGCTCTGTTGTGGGGTAAATGGAGGGATACTCCCAGAATGCATTAATGATGAATCAATAAACTGCATTATACTGTTGACACTTTACATCAATTGTATCGCTAGTTGCAGCTCTAATGATGCTGGTGGTGCTGATGTTGAGGGTGCAGTTACACAGGTGCAGTGGCGAGGTTTGTGAGCACGCTGTATTAAACATTTCTGACCACCTTCACAGAAAACAGAGGCTGCTCTTCCCGAGCCGCTGACTGAGACAGCGCCCCCTGGTGCCCACCTTAACGTAGCTCTTCTGAGTGGGGCCACGGAGGGCCCAGCCGCCCCCCCGCAGGGCGACCTAGCTCAGCCCCCAGCTCCTGAGCCCCTTCAAACCGGACATCCCGGGTCAGAGCCCAAGGTACCGCACTATCCGCCCGGCGACGGATTGGGGCCGACCCGGTTACGGCCCAAGCTTGGTGCCCTTTTTCTCTCTTTCTGACGTCTGCCCTGCCTGTGTGCTGCCTCTCCCTTTTGCATGTGCGCTGTCAGCTGTGTACCTCCCTTCGAGAGAGAGAGAGTGTGTGTGTATGTATGTGTAGGGCTGGGCGATAGTCTCAATAGTCTGAATAAAACTGGAAAATGACAAAATTATGCAGACTACTCCAGGTTATACCTCATTTGACAACGTGCTCAAGACTGGGAGACGGTCCTGCTGGTTTGCACTGTTAGCAAATGCCGTGGTAAACAGGGGATCATCACAAACATCACCAATGATAATGACTGTTAGTGTTTTATCGCCCAGCCCTGCGTGTTTCATGGTCTGTTTCTGTGTGTGGTGGTTATTTATGCATTGTTGTTCTGTAACCAGCAGTGGATAAGGCAGGGCCCTCTGCTTGTTGAAAGCAATGGAAGGAGACTATGTTCTTCCCGCTGCTGCTTGCACTCTCTTGCATGGCTCTGAATTGCCTGGGTTTGTTTCCTCTCTGGTCTGTTCTGTTGTTGAAGTAATAGAAATAGTGCTGGCAGTACTTAGAAGTACTATGGGTTTATGTAGTAGTTTATCGGATGATTTTCTTTAGGTTCAACCCCCCTTCCCCACCCTTAATGACTTTGAAAGGTAGCCTTGTTGTTTTCCTACAAGTTAGCACACTGTAGAGATGTTGCTGACAGGGTCGATATCCGTGCTGAAAGGCTACTTCTCAAAATGTTTTATCTAGCCTGAAGTGAAACCTTGCCTCAGTGTCGGCTCAGTAGATTTTGTTGTAGTGGTTCTTTTCATTTTCCTTTACGTTCGGCAGTTCTTTTATCCCCCAGATGTTTCTTTGCTTTTTGGTGTATAGTGTTGTGTACAGCGTGTCGTATAACTGTAAAGCTCTCTTTAAACTCCCATCTTTAAGATGGCTGCTTCTGGTTTGACCTGTCCAATAACGGCCCCCTCTGAGTCTCCTCTATTGCAGGTCTTTCCTCTGACTCTAAGCTTCAGCCTTCAGCCATTAATGTGTATTAATCGCCTCTGGTTTCTGCCATCTATACTTCAAATCCATCCATTGCAAAATTTTACAAGCCCTGTGTACCTTTTAGCATGACTTAAACAAGCATGTCTGCTGTTTTCTTTATCTGGCAGATGTACCAAAAAGAGATCTACAGTGTGGATGAGCAAGTGCGCGTAAGCTCCGGGCTGAAGCAGCCAGCCTACAACTCCCAGCAACCTCTTTATCAGGAAGAACAGCCATACAGAGATTACGACCACCAGCCGTACCGCTACGACAGCGCCTACGTGGAACCAAAGGCCCGCAACTTTGACTCTCACTTGCAGTACGACAGCCGTGTGCCTCCCTACGAAGAGCAGTGGCCTGCGTATGACCACCAGGGGGCGGCGCCCCAGCAGTACGACCCCCGCCCAAACTACCAGGATGGGCCGGATCGCGAGTACAGCCCACCTCAGTCCCGCTACGACACGGGCTACGACACAGGACGACCTCGCTACGGAAAGCCTAGCCCCGGACCGGTCCGTTACGATGAACCCCCTCCACCAGCCACAGGGGGCTACGATGGACGCTCACGTTATGACCATGAACCCCACACCCTCCCTCCAGCTGTCTCTCAGTCCCCCGAACCCCCAAAACAGCAGTATTACGATCCTCCTCCTCCAAGGCCAGCCCACAGCCAGCCATCACAGCGGGGTTACGCGAACTCTGACGCCCCCACGTCCCCGCCAAAACCCGAGCCCCTCCCAACGCCAACAGAGACAGCCATCACCTCCAAGCCCCTGCCCCCTCCTCCGCCAGAGACGGAAGAAGACCCTGCGATGAAGCCGCAGTCAGTGCTCACTCGGGTCAAAATGTTCGAGAACAAGCGCTCGGTGTCCATGGACCGGGCCAGAGAGTCATCCGACTCTGCAGTAAGGGTGGGTCACTTAGTATTGTGTTCATAGTAGGGTTCAATCTGTTACTATATTCTTATATTTACTCTGCAACAAAAGCCATTTTATGCTGATAAACTACACTAGTAGAGTGCCCCCTAGAGGTTGAAAATCCAGGTCTGCTGCTCCCCATCAGTTGATAATGAAATAGTGAAAATTTCCTCCGCTATTACATAACAGTGGGCTGCAACCCTATGAATGTTCACACTCCTGTTGGTTGCTGCAGCAAAGCTTGAAGCAGACAAGCATCTAATTGGCTGCTTTTTACTTGCTCCTCAGTAAGCCCTCAAATTAAGACCCTCAAATTAAGACACTGCATTTTTTTGAAATTGCTGAGAGGGAGGGTGGGAGACCTTTAATCTTTAAGGGCCTCAAGGGCAGTAGCCCCATCTTTTTAAGGATGATTACAACAGCATTCATATATAAAACTCATTCATGTGTAGAATAGATTATCCTGACGCAGGGGTGGGCAACAGGGCCCGGAATCCGGCACAGTTTGCTTGTTATTTCCCTGATCTGACAGACCTACAAAACATGGCTGTTAACAGGTCAATTGAATCAGGTGTCCTTGAGCAGGGAAAGCCCAAAACTGTGCAGAAATATACCCCCCCTGTCTTTTTTAGCTAGATAATTCGACAGCTGTTCCCCTTTATTCACCATTGTTCCTAATATGCAGTGAAATACCTCCCTTAGCTAATTAGTTAAGCCCTTAATCACGCATAGCTTTCAAAAATTACAACAAAATAGCATCTCAATAAAGTATCAAATAATTAAATAATAGCTAATGCAGTTATCAAACACCAATTTACCAAATATTATATCCTATGACTTTATCCTAAAAGTTTGGTGGTTTGGAATATAGGAACACTAACCAACTAAAAAATAGACTAACTCTGTTCCCTCTCCCTCTCTCTCTCTCACTCAGCCGGCAGACATGGTTCCCAAACCTGGTGCAGCCTCCGTTCCCAAAGCCAACTCCTTGAGTAATCTCGACCAAGAGAAGACCTTCAGGTAAAGGGCTTTCACCATAGTTTATAAATTGCTGAATTGTTCTCCTGTTACATCAGTCCAGTCCAGTTGACGTACCCGAAACCAGATGTCCTGCTGAAATGTTCCTGAACGTAATCTCATAAGTACTACAACTCAACACCTGTGGCTATAGTTTTACTGGAAAACAATAGCTGCGGTTTGGTGCGTTTGCTTTCATAGGGCTCCACCTAGTGTTGATTCAGTGAAATGTCGAGCCTCTCGGCACCACTGCCTTTCTATAACCCTTTCCTTCTTCAGTAAGCTTTCACTCACTACGTTAAGGAAGTATCATGATACACAATGATACACAAGCAACTACTGATGTGCCTTCAGCGCAGCAGGCCGTGACATATTTATATAGAATTGATCTAAACATCAGGAATAGGTCTGTAGATGTACGTTCCTGTGTTTGTGTACGTTATAATATGCATTGCTTTGCATTCTGTGTAACTGTAATCTCACGTTCTCTTTCCTCAACACCACCCCCCTGTAAACACACACACATACACGTACCAACACACAGAGCACCTGAGCCCCAGCAGCCCCAGTCTAAAGCTGATGACATTGTCCGTGCGAACCACTACGATCCTGATGAAGATGAAGAGTACTACAGAAAGCAGCTGTCCTACTTCGACCGCCGGAGCTTTGACAGCAAGCCTTCCGTACAGCCGCAACCTGCCAGCAAGCCAGCACAGCCACAGGCCCAGCCAGGGTCCAGCTATCCCAGGTAATCTACTACATTTTGGAGCATTGCTTTGAGGATTTGATTGTATTCAGCGACAAGAGTGTTTGATGATCACCACCCACCTCATCCCCAGCTCATACAAAAAAATATTGGATGGAGCACCTGAGAACACAGTTCCACTGCTCCACAGATCAATGCTGGGGGGCTTTATACCCCTCTAGCTCACGCTGGCATTAGGTATGGTGCCCATAGGTTCGTGTTTATCTGCTCCAGAAGGTTCTATTCTATTGGTAATACTTCTCTACAGGGTCTAGACCAGCAGTTTGTACAACTTAGTAGTTGTACAGCATTCATTAGATAGGGTGTTCTCACACGTTTGGACATACAGTGTGAAACTGAATGTTTTTATTTGAGAAAGACTAATAGTTGAGTGCACATGCTGATTAGGAATCAATAAGGAAGTTTAACATGTTGCATTTAAGTAAAATCAGTAGTTATCATTCTGAGCTGATTGATAAATGTGATCCACATGTTGACCTATGTGTTTTGCTGTGTTAATTAGGGCAGAGTCACTGGATAAGGTCAGCCCTGTTCCCCAGGTAACCCCAGCTGCTCCGCCCACAGCCCCGCCTCCTATTCTGCCCAAACCTGCTGGTAAGATTTGCACTCCATGCATGCATGCATCTTAATATTTGCAATATTGGATTTATTGGTGTTTGTTCCAGCTGATCTCACTGTACAACCTGTTCTCTCAATCTCTTGCTGATGCTCTCTCTACCAGCAACCCCTCCTCCAGACCCTCATGGCTCCCCCAAAGTGAAGCCTCCTGGTCGTGAGGACACAGTGCAGAGCAATTTCCTCCCCCAGAAAAGCTTCCCTGAGAAATCGCCTGTCAACGGTACCGGTGAACCCCCGAAACCTGCCGGTGCACCTCCCGCCTCCTCCTACAACCGCTACGTTCCAAAACCCTACACGGCCTCTGCCAGGCCCTTTGAGCGCAAGTTCGACAGTCCCAAATTTAATCACAACCTCCTGCCCAACAACACACAGGCCAAGGCCCCAGTCAAAGCGCAGCAGCCGCAGCCTCCGGATCACGACAGCGGCCTGGACACCTTCACGCGAACCACAGAGCACCGGCCTAAGTACCAGCAGAATAACATCAATGCCGTGCCCAAGGCCATCCCTGTCAGGTGAGAGAAAGAATTTTAGGACTTGCGGGGCAAGTAATTTGAACACTGAATAGTTTCAAATTCAGTGTTATTTTATCATGCTTTTGCTTCCTGTCTGACTTTCTGAAATCACATATTCCTTAAAATGCTGGCTAACAGACAAGCTAACTAGAGCTGATGATTATTAGGACAGTTTTATCTAAAACATCTCTCCATATTTCAGCCCAAGTGCTCTGGAAGATGATGAGGACGATGATGTCCACACGGTGGTGGCCACAGCACGAGGCATCTTCAATAGTAACGGCGGGGTGCTGAGCTCCATAGAAACAGGTGTCAGCATCATCATCCCTCAGGGGGCCATCCCCGATGGTGTGGAACAGGAGATCTATTTCAAAGTGTGTCGGGACAACAGCATTCTGCCCCCCCTCGACAAGGAGAAAGGTCAGTGATTCTGCTTAGCCAGTACTTCATAGGACCTACTAGTATTAATAATAACATTTATAATAATTAATGCAGTTAGTCAGTAATAGAAATAATTCATATTATACATTTATACTTCATATAACTGTATGTCTTGTCTACAGGAGAAACCCTGTTGAGTCCGTTGGTGATGTGCGGTCCACACGGTCTGAAGTTTCTGAAACCCGTGGAGCTGCGCCTGCCTCACTGTGCGTCTATGACTCCTGATGGTTGGTCTTTTGCTCTAAAATCCTCCGACTCCTCGTCGGGTACGCTGCCCTCTAATCTCTGTGCTTTTGGGGCTCTGCGGGGTTGGCAGATGCAGCTTTGTGGGCTTTATGAGGGGAAATCTTTCACTGTGCAAGTTATTTACACAAGTTATTTCTCAGCCATGCAAGTGCTCACATGCTCATTGTTTCATTCGCTCACACATGCACTCACTCACTCAATCTCTCGTGGGGTTTGTTTATTCATTTTCCTGCTGGTGGCTAATTTGGCATGGTCTCCAGGCTACATTTCTGCTCTTTGCTTTTTGACATGTGGGACTTTTCACTGTATCCATTGAAATCATTTTTTCTGCTCACAATTCGGTGGATGCTTTGTATCATTTCTTAATGCTTTTGATCACTCTGTGTCAAAGTTCATCAAGAGTCATCGTCAGCTACCATTCCTTTTGTGAACGTGTAAGTGAAAGGGGTGAAAGTAATGGATTAGGCTGAGGAAGTAGGTTTCTCAGGATGTATCGTCTGAAGTAACTGTTCTTCATTCTGGAGAACCTGATCCAGATGCTGCAAAGGATTTTCCAGATGGAATCGGTATGTTCTGTGGGCTGGGGGGAGGGGAGATCCTACCTGACACTGCAGGCCTTCTTTATACAGGTCAGAAAACTCTATGTTGCCCCTGTTAAAGGACTTGAGGATGGGGCATGGTGCATGGTGGCTCTCCTCTGTCTCCTTATTAACAGAGGCACTGTTGTTCTGAGGCGCCCAGTGATGTGTACCTGCAATAACTTTACATTACTTTGGTAGTACTGCTAAAGTCCAGGGGTCCTCTTGAGGCCAACAGTAATCTCTTTTGTCTTGCTGACAGTCATAGAGAAGCTGTTATCCTCTTGTGTTTAGGGCGATGGAATAGAACTGTGTGAGGCCTCTTGCTCAGGAAATCTAAAACTCGAAAAAGCTGGAAAGATGCTTAGCTCTGGTGCTGTTATATGATGAGCGGTAGTCAGTTAACACTACTCTGGTGTGAGTATACTTATCCAACTGGGACGAGAGCATCTGGATGGTAAAGGTAAACGCACTTCACTTTCAAAGCACTTAACGACTGTTGCTGTGGATTCAAACTATTGTAGTCTATAGGGTATAGGACAGCAGCCTGCACCAGGCAGATGTCTGTGAAGGTCTCAGTTAGCAGGTAGGTGCACTCCTGGGCCACAGCAGGGTTCTCTCGTCTGCTACAGAGACAGCACCTCATCAGCAGCAGCAGTGCAGTCCTTCCTGCTGCCGGTGTGTTTTTATTGTTGAACAGCATAGAAATTGTTAGGATCTGGGAGGGTTATGCCATTTGCGTAGGCAAGATGAGTAGGCCAGAAGTGAGGTTTGTCCTTGCCGCCCTAAGCACGACTCTGATACCTGATCTTAATGCAGTGTCGCAGGCTTTCAGCAGGCAGGGCTTCTCATCGGGTTGTATAATGCCAATTGAAAAAAATGTCACTCTGACACATACCTATTACTTCTCTGCTTTTGTCCTCACCCTCTCTCCCTCACTTTCATTCTCCTGTACTACATACTGCATCTCTTCC
The DNA here is from genome assembly GCF_030463535.1 of Salminus brasiliensis. Classification (NCBI taxonomy): domain Eukaryota; kingdom Metazoa; phylum Chordata; class Actinopteri; order Characiformes; family Bryconidae; genus Salminus; species Salminus brasiliensis. Next base: position 12,999,124 of record NC_132902.1, on the reverse strand, counting down.
TGGCACCCTTGCGGATTTGCTGTTAATTACCCCTCATTTAGAGACATGTGGAGAAAAAAGGCTGGAGGAGAAATTAGGCATCCATCTCCTGTGTTGTCCTGCTGCTGTGGTAGAGGATTACCAGGCGGTGCCTCTAATCCCTCTATTATAACTCACAACTGTTCTCTAGCCTCAACTTCAGCTTCTCCTCACTACTCCAGAGCTCGAACGGCCCACTCCTTTCACAAAGCTGAATAAACGAGTGCTCAGCCCAGCTTAAAACGCTAACTGAACACTCAGACTCAAGGGCTCTGCAGCCCTTAACGAAGGCACCGACAGTCAGTGCCACTGTTGTGTTACAATTTATTCCCCCTTGTAACACAAAACAAGGGCCATGGGGGAAACAGGTCTAGATTCTCAAAGGTTTGGGGATACTAGAGATGGGAAATATCACAATGTGTTATCGTCTCGTGATAACATTTGTTATCATGGTGCACTTTTCTAATCAATCATCAGTGCATAAAGAACACTGATCAAATGCATTAGTCTAATTTTAATTAGAAGCACATTTTGAATGAAAATGCTGTACTGAGACAGCATTTGAATAGTAGTTTTTAAGAATCTGCCGCTGCTGATGAATTTTGTCTGTGATTATGTTTTAGCATTATATCGTTGTTTAGTGTACTTGTCTAAATATTGTGATATAGTATTTCAACCACATCGCCCAGCTCTAATGAACGCCCAGTTTTTCCCAACACAAAAACATATAAATGACTTACTAGGTTCATCTTAATTAAAATAGTATGTTTTATGCTGGCATTCCTGGCATGTGTGCAATGTTTATAGTATCTGAAGTGTACAGTATTCACTGGTATGTTTATTGGAGTAGTTTTCCTTACACTCCTGCTGCCTTAGATAAGAAATCATGATTATTTGTGTTCAGATTTTTTAAAAACTAGCTGTTTTTAGAAGCTAGGTGTCTTTTTACCTGAGAGTGCTCTGTATATCAGATATCAAGCAAGAATGAATATATGTGATTGACTTGATCAGTGTATGCTTTGTTTGTGTTTTGTCTTTACAGTCATGTAATAAGTTGACGCCCCATTAAACCTTTGTTTTATTTTCATATATTCAAACATTTGGACATTTGATCTTCGTTTAAACACTTTTGAAAGATAAGTTAACCTCATTGGTAAAATGTATTTAATATAAGTGCAGTTTTCTTGTTAGGACACCCCAACCTTTTTTGCCTTAATAGCTGGTATTCCTCCCCCTTGGCTTTTCATATAATGATCAACTGGGAGAAAGCTTTTTCCCCCACTCCTCCATGCAGAGTTCTTTCAGCTGTGTGACATTTCAGCTTTAGTTTTTAGACAGATGGTCTCACATTTTCCTCAAGAGCCCTCTCATACAATAATTCTTGGTGGATTCTATGTTGAAGAGATCTCCAGGGCCCTACTGCAGAAATTCTGCCCCAAACCATGACATTTCCACCTCCATGCTTCGTAGTTGATATGGGTTCTTGTGCTCAAATACTGTGTCTGGTTTACGCCAAACATGTCCTCTGTTACTGTGTCAGCAAAACAAACTACATGTCTGAGGTTTAAATAAGACGGGGTCCTTGTTGTATGTGTTTGTATATGTACCTCCATCTCTTAGTATTGTTTAAGTGAAGATCAAATGTCCATGTTTTTTTTTTTTTTTAATATATTAAAAAAGAGAAAGGTTGTCCTGGGGAGACTTAGTTTAGCTTAGCTGTAGTTACAGAACTTCACATGTCTGTATTGTCGGGCTACACATGGTGGCTCCACAACAGCAGAAGGAGTCTTATCACAAATCATTTTTGTTCCCAGAGCTATAAAAGGAGAGGCAGAGAGATTTAAATTATTAATGCAGCTCTTAAATGTCTCTCAGATGGATTTCACAAGGTTTTCTGTGTGTGTGTGTGTGTGTGTATTTTTTGTGGGATTACATCTGTATGATCTGAGAAACTTCTTCTCCTCTCTCTCGTCCTCTTACATTATAAGTGGCAGTTAAATCCAATGTGCCTCGAAACACTTTTCAGTTCACCACAAGGTTTTGGATAGGCGCTCACACAGAACTGAAATGAAATAAGGGGGTTGGTTTGGTTTTTGTGTTCAGTCATAAAGCTTGTGGTTACTGATGCTTGTAAAGTATTTTACCCACAGTTTTGTTCACTGTTCTTTCTCTGTTCTTGTGCCTTTCCCTCTCCCTCTTTCCAGGTGACCCCAAGAATTGGCAGAACAAATCTCTCCCTGGAGATCCAAACTACCTGGTGGGAGCCAACTGTGTGTCTGTGCTTATCGACCACTTCTGAGGAGCCTGTTACTGAATGTGAACGCCAGGATAAAAGAAAGAAAACACTATCCCCTCTCCAGCACACACACACACATACACACAAGCACACTGCCGTTTAGGGAGGGGAACGTTTGGCAGTGATAAATGAAGGATGACTGCGCTTTGATTCTGTTTACTGTACCCATGGAGACCGGAGGGAGGATGACTTTCTCTGAAGTGCTGTTCTTCTTTTTTTCTTCTTCTCGATCTTCTTCTTCCTTTCTTTTTATAAGTGCTTAACGGCTCAAGAGTAAATGAGAAGAATAAAGAATAAAGTTAGTTTTGTTTTTAAATACCTGATAAACTGCATGCTCTGTGCCACTGAGAATATTCCCACTCTACGCCAAGTTTCAGATTCTCACCACTCACACAGATTGACATTATTTTTCTCCAGGGTTTTGCAGAGATCTTCCACGTAGACTTTTGCTACAGACAATAATAAACATTCAGCATATTTTTACTCTATGCTGTACAACAGTACGCACACTACAGTATGTAGTCTATACAGTGGAGTAGCGTTCTTTTCTGGAACAACACTTTACTACGACTTTTCTGTCAACTGAAGCGATTACCACAGCACTCTAACCATGAAGATTCACTCACAGTAGGTGCAGAGGGGTGAGCGGAAGTGTAAAAGCGGTGCCTAGCCGGACTGAAGGAGTACAACGGTTGCTGAAAATGAAGAAAGAAAAGGCAGGTGAAGGAAGCACAGAGCAGTTTCCTAAAGCTACAGGTGTATTTCAATGAACTGGTGCTCCTATTCCCCAGTAGCTTGTTCTCTAACAGTGAAGACTACCTATCGATACGTGGCCAGTTGTCTCAAACAAGTGGACTCGTGGAGTGAAGCAGTTGGACGTTTTTTGCGCTGTGGAGATCTATGCATGTCAGACTCAGGTGCCCAGACTCCTGCTCTTTTCTAGCTCGCTCTTTTCTCGATTTTTACCCTCTCTCACTTTCTACGCCCCTTTTCTCTCACTTTCTCGCTCTCACTCCGTCTCTCACACTCCTGCTAAAGCAGTGATGCCTTATCTGTGGATTTACTCTTATCTTCAGTAATGAGACCTCTTCACTTTTTTTTCTAAGTTATGATGAAGCCAGATTATAGAGGAATAAAATGAAATGAAGTTGTCGTTCTGCCGTTTTGTCAACCCACTGTATAAACTAAACCTGGGTGAAAACACAAGAACAATCAAGGCTTAAAAAAATATATAAAACATATGCTAAGTTTACTTGCTATGCACATGATTCCTGACAAAATGGGGGACAAAAGAGAAAAAAAATTGGCTGTACATAAAGCTAGCATATGGCCTTTGTTCTTGGTTTGTAAATGACTTTTTTTATGTCTGTATTTTGTATAAAACTGGCAGTAAAAAAAAATCTTTATAAAAAGAAAAAAAAGGAATGCAATGGAAATGGTTATCTTTGTATTCTGGTTATACCCTTGAGCCTTGGAACTAGTGACTTAGCATTAATAATTCCACTTTTTCTACCAATTTATCCTCACTAATGTCTAAATATGAGCATTTTTAACAGCCACCGCAACCTTTATATGCTTTGTTTGACAACAGAGGAAAGTGCTTGATTTAAATGCTCTCAGAAGATTTTTTGGTTGTTTTTTTTTTTCTGGATAAGGGGTGTGCTCTGGTTCTGTCTCACTTATTATTTGTGATACTGGATGCTGTATTATGTGCCCTGAAATGTATTTTTCTACTAATAGATGAATTATTATGTCACAGCAGTACTATTTTTTTTTCTTTTAGATAACACAGCTTCAGTTGAATATTAGCTCTTCACATGTGTGACTTTTTCCCTTTTCAACACGATTTTAAGTATACCACTGTATTAATTAATAAAATCATTTTTAAAATAAATGTCTTTTATTTGGTCTTGTTTCGTCCATGGAGTCGATCTTTAATCTGCAGAATGGTTTTGTGCACTTTACACTTTCTTTCCCTGGCTAATTTCATTTACAGCTTTTAATGTAACCGTGTCAGGATCAAGTGCAGCACTGCTGAATGAATGCCCTTTCTGATTCAACCCACTTGCGTCAACTCATTAGTTAATTAAAGTCTGTGTGTGTGAGTGTTGGATCAGGGTGAAGAGTAAATAAACAGAGAGCAAAGCATAAGGACCTGAATTTGAAATCCTTCTCCTGAAGAAATATTCAAAAATGAACCTGCCTGCACTGACTGCAGTGTGGTGTAGTTTTACCATGGCCAGTGAATGGTGTACGGTAATGAGTAGACACATAAGTCTTATGAGAGAAGTAAATTAGAGACTGCTGTTGCAAAGACATCCTATACACATCTAAAAAATGTATCAGGCTAAAGTTCAGAAGGCCAGTTTGTATTTCTGAGAAATGTTTTGTGTTTTTTTAATGAAGGTTAAGCTATGTTGGAATATTGTTCTTTTAAGATGCCAAGTAACTCATGGATCTTGTGTACTCATGTTGAGCAGGCTGAAGCTTCTTCATAAATGTGTTGCATCATTTACACTGTGTTTTTTTTGTCTTTTGTAGATGTAGTCCTCCAGGCTTGTCTAAGCAATACGCACTGGTGCAGAGAAAGCATATTAAAAGTTGTAAAAATTGTAAAATGTGTAAAGTTTGGTCACTTGTTCTTTACGACTCACTAAACTGTATAAATTGTGAACAGATTCTCCCACAGAGGCGTTCCTTAAAAATGCTCTCAGAGAGATTGGTTTCAGTTGATTTTGTAAACACTTTTTTCAACAAGTAAAATACTGAATACAGGTACAGGTAATGCAGGTAACAAAAAATAATCAAATCCACTCGGTTGGTTTAAAACTCTACGTGCTACTCATACCTGAGGAACTCATTGGTAAGTGTGCAGTAAGTTTTGGATTAGTTTGGCGCTGAGAGTGGTTCACAATCCACGTAATATCTGGTCAGTACCTTTAGTGCTGTCTGTCCATTGATGGATTGGGGTAGAGGGTAGCTAACAAGCAGTCTGTAACTGCATTCCTATTTAATGTGTACTGATTTGTACTGAAATTACAACCTAATAAAATGGCCACTCAATGTAACAATCCTAGGGGCAGCCATACAGGCCTAAGCTTCGTTCTGACGAGAGGTTTGGATCTTGCCCTGTAGATTCTGTTTTATCTAAAAATCTGTAAACGATCAGTCATAGGTCTAAAATGATAAAATGATGTTTTTTAAATGCATTCATGGCAGTACGTGCAGGATCCTGTGCGGAAAAGTAGTGTTCACTATTTTTCATCATTTTACCATTATCAGCATTACATAAAACAACTCTGCATCAGCCTGGTGGACTAATCAAAAGCCGGTTTACATGGAAAATAAATAAAGCTGATTCAGCAAATCAACTTTCTGAGAAGGGACCAGATCCCTGACTTACACCCTGTACCTTAGACTGTAGCTGTATGTTAGATCATATTCTACAAAAGTTGCCAACGAGAAACCTCACACTGTGTGTTCATGTATATAAATGAATGACCAGGCGCAGTCTCAGTCTCATTCAGTGTGGAACATGCACTTGCATGTAAAAAATATGTGTACTGTTTGTGGGCATACATAATATACATCACATTTTCATGCAATTTTATTATAATACCCATTAAACCTCACAGAATCTAAAATAAAAACATCAACACTAGAATTTGTGTTACTCTGCTGTCATCCAAAGTCAAAATGCTGGTTGACCTACCTTCGCACATATGAAAGTGTGGGAGTGATCCAGAATGTGGCCTTTAAGTGCTTGTCTTGGTGTGTGTGTGTGTGTACAAATCTCTTGTCACTCTTGGCTGAACTCTCAGTGGGATTACATCACCCACTGGATTCAATCCTCAAAGATCCAAAAATCACTTACCGTCCTTCACGCTGCAGTATGGGGAAATGTGCAGCTCCCTGCTCTGGCCTGCAGGTGGCTCCAACAGGCTAGTTTACACCTGGGTGACATCAAGTGCACCTGCAGTTTGACACAACCTGCAGAAACAGATTTGTGTTAAACACTGGGTTAAAGTCTGTTGTATTTAAAGCTGCAGTACAGTTTTACACCAAATATGTACCCGGTCATAGTGTACAGGATTCAGTTCACTAAACTAAACCACTAAACTCCTTAGAGCTGTCCATTCTAGTTACTCAATGCCCAGTTAAACGATTCACTGATTCACGACCAGCTTTCTTCTCATCCACATTCTGGTTATGAAGGATACAGAATACACTAAAAAATGTAGGAGCACACATTTAGGTAGGGGGATTTTATGTTAGGAGTCTTGATCATTGGTGTGGTTTGGTGTAGTTCGCTTGCCCAGCCAGGGAATCGAAGTTGTCTCCCATTGGTAGAGCAGCATTGTTAGCCACCACGCACACCAACCTCATTTTCTTTTTGTACTATAAGTGCTATATAGATGCTAAGATGTTTATATCCAGTTACTCTTGCAAAAAGAAGTAAAACTGTACTAAAAAGACTAGTGTGTCTATCAGAACTTAGAAAGTCAGATCTTCAATCAGTATGACGTGACGTGACTTTTTTTGTTGTTGTTCACTTTTGTTTTTCGAGACATTTACAGGCCATAACTATCAAAAAGTATCAAGTTTTAATCCAGAAACAAGCATCACTGGCATCTCGTCGCTCTCACACAAAAACTTTGTATCTCTAAAAGGAAAAAAACTGTTTCAATGGAAGTCAATGTCATGTCAAGCATTTCCATTGGTCCATCCATCATGAAAGCCTTACAAAATATAGACATAAAAAACCAGCTGATTTAACCCATTAAACCCTGTGTGTAGGCCTCCACCTAAGCTCTTCACTCTCATAACTACAGCCTACAATCACCTCCACATTTAGCATCAATTTCACAAACCCTAAAACCGAGCCCTGTGGGACTCCACACGATGTCCAATAACTGAATAATAAACCGAGGGTCCAGTGTGTTAAACTGTGCCAGAACATGAAAAGGAGCAAAAATGGGTTGAGATAGGACTGATGGAGGACAGTGATGAGAAGGGGTGGTGTGAGAAGATTCACAGATCACAGGACTCGGAAGGTATAAAGACCTCCTTGTGCAGTTGTGCAGTTAGATCTGAATATCCCACCCTTTCTGTCTTTTAATCGGTTAAATCCTAATAATAATCAGACATGACATCTGCATCCTAACACTGACACACGACGATCCGAGTTTCCCACCAGTAAACACGACCCTGGCGTCGTTCATGAGCTCGTCAACACGACGTTTCCGACATCACGCCTCGAAGGCACAACTGCTGCTGCCTCGACCTGCTCCTGCACTGGCGCCGTGTCGTCGGCAGAGGGCGCCCGTGTGCTCTCCTCTCACACCCGTCCGATCTCGGTGCGTGTGTGTGTGTATATGTGTGTATATGTGTGTATATGTGTGTGTGTGTGAGAGAGAGAGAGAGTGTGTGTGTGTGTGTCGCTTTGGACGAGCGCAGCACACACTCCAGCACCTGGCTCAGGCGGACACAGCAACCCAGCTCCCTGCAACAGACCTGCAGTTTCACCTCCCTCCTCTCTGTCCTCCACCTCCTCCTGCACCTCCTTCTCTGAGGAGCTCCTCCAGACTGACCGCGGAGAGGAGAAGGAGGAGGCGTGCTGGTGCTGAAGCTGATGGAGGAGACGGCTTTTGATGGATCACCTCTCGTTTCCTCGAAGTAGGAGACGACGTTTCTGCGAGCTGTTCCTCGGTTCCCCGTTTTTCTCCTCAGCTCCTGCTTGAACTGACTTGACTGCGGAGAGGAGAAGAGAGGAGAAGAGAGGAGAGGAGAGGAGGACTGCCCGTTAAAGGCAGCAGCTCCCTCAGGGATGGTACCTGCCTTCTGTCAGCCCTCCTCCTCCTCCTCCTCCTCCTCCTCCAGCGCGCCTGTATGCGCTCCTCCGTGTCGAGGATAACCGGGGGCTAATACTCGAAGCTAGCCTCCGTCCGCTCGTCTCTCTCACTTACTCCGAAGTTTTGAGTGTCTTGAGTGTTTCCCTCCTCCCGTCGCGGACATGCCTGTGGGTCCTGTGCCCAGGGGTCGCTCTCTGAGCCCCGTGTCGCTGGCCCGCAGCCTCTCCCGCCTGAGGGAGTTCAGGACGCGGACTCGGATCATGCTCTCTCTCGGCGTCGCTCAGATGGTTCTGGGGAGCCTCATACTGGCCGTGAGCTTTGCAGCGCTGGCCCTCACTACCTCCCCCAGGGTCAGGCACTCCTGTCCTTTCTGGGCTGGTTTCTCGGTAAGTTAGTCACGTCTAACAGTATTTCGCTGTAAGGTGTGTGGAGGGATGGCGGAGGGATGGCGGCGGGGCGGCGAGGGGGTCGCTTCTCTCCGTCTTCGCGCCTCGTGAATGAGCGCTGTGCACCGCCTCCCCTGCTCTCTCTGCCTCGGGCTTTCCCGCCGACTCAGCAGCGCGGAGCGCGCGCACGTGCCGCGCTGACGTTCGAAATTAGCATTAGCGCAGTTTTCCATTTATGCTAACCTGTTTTTTTTATTATATAATATTTTCCTTGCGTCATTTCTCAATTTTTTTTACATTTCTGACTAAAACATGGAGTGTCTCTGTCTCACTGTTATGTTGTTGAGCCCCAGTTTCTACTCAGTAAAGTAAAACTGAACACTGAAGCTTGTCCCAGGCTAGCTAGGTCTCCTGTTTGTTTTTAGCTTTTGACATAATGTTATAAATATGGTGAAATGGCAATAGCTCAAAAAATGCCAGGACTGCATGGTTACAGTGTATGGGTATGAACAAGCATGTCTTAAGTGCCCTTTGTTTTCAGATGCGTTTGTTGGTTGGTGTTGGTGTATGACCAAATACTTTCTAAATACTTTCCAGAGACATTGAGTCAATGTCAGAACAATACTTAATGAGATGCATTGGGAAACTTAATGCAATTACTTAAAGTAATTTGTCATGCCATTGTTTTGTTTCTTAGGTCTTAGGTCTGTTGTTGTTGCGCATAACTGTTCAGGCCCCTGTGTTATTGCACCATATCAAAAAATCTATCTCAGTAAACCGCTTGTTTATGATTTTGGGTGTGGGTTACCCACAACGAGATTAAGCCTAGATCTAGATGAATCATCAATGGGTATTGCAGTGTAGTCCAAGCCTTTTCTACCCTCCGTCTACCCACAGTGTATTGCCTTTTTTCTGCTGCCATGACATGATGCTGTGAAGAAAGGAAGGTCAGAAGTAGTGGAGAGGAAGTGGTTGGGTTAAGTAAGGTTGGGTTGAAGCCCAATGCAAGGGAACCTTTGCTGCTTGTGTGTGCGCTGATGTGTAGATGTGTTTTTGTCCTCTGTCTTAAAAGCACCATTTTTATTGGGGGTAGGTAATAATGGAAGTCTCACTTTGGGACAGCTAACTCTTTTTCTTTAACTGTACTTCAGATTCATCTGTTAGCAGCCTTGTAGAGCAGCTGAGCAATTATCAGGTATAAGCTCGGAAGCACTGTTTATATGTTTACCCTTCTCCACTGTCCCACCACATTTAGGAGACGAGTGTCGTTGGCTGCCTGCCTGCGCGGCATCTGGGCCGTCATCCTGCTTTTGGCACGCTGAGTGCTGAGAGAGGGAGAGTCGATGTCATGGCTGGGCGAGGGGTCCCTGAGCAGCCGCTGGGCTCTGCAAGGATAAAACTGCTATTGGCACCAACTAAGTCCCAGCGTGGCTCAACCAAATCTAATATGATTTGAGGCCCCACTCCATGCGGCCTTATCGATGCCTGAGCCCCGGCACTTAGAAGCTCAAGCCGCTTTCTACCTCCCCATAGCTATATTCCCCTCTCTTATCTGCCGTTCTCTCTTTTTCACAGCACATTTACTGTGCTCTTCGGTTCACTTCTTCGTATGGATCGGCTCCTTGTACTACCGGTCTTCCTCTCTCCTGACTTTGTAATGGAACACCCACTATCTTTATATCCTGACAATGGGAATGGGTTTTTAGAATCTGTCCAAAAAAACAGCTAATACCGGCACTGGATATGCAAATAATTGAAATGCTGAGTAAACCGGGCTCTAAATCCTTTCTGGAACATTTGTTGACCTTCTTGAACTCACAGTTACCAGCACTCTGTCTCTTCCTATTGGATTTATCATGATATACGAAGATGGCGACTAAACATTCAGTAGTGAGAGACCTGCTCATTCAACACATCTTCTGAATTCAAAGGCCCTAATGAGGAATTTGTCCCATTTTGCTGCAGTAACAGCCTCTGCTCTAGTCTTCAGACTAGAGGTTGGAGCGTTGCTGTGAGGATTTAATTCGAAGATCATTAGTGAGGTCAAATACTGGCTGATGTGGTTGATTGGTTTTGGATCAGTAACTCTACTCCAGCTCATCCCAAAGGTACTGGATGGAGCTCCATCATACCAGAGAGCACCGTTCTACTGCTCCACAGCCAAATGCTGGGGGGCTTTATACCCCTCTAGCCAAAGATTGGCATTAGGCATGGTGACCTCAGGCACATGTGCTCCAGAAGTTCAGTTGCCAGTGCTTTTCTTTTTATGGAGATTGTACAAGCCTGTGTGGTTCATGCTTTCAGACTCATTGAAGAACCTTGAAGAATCGTCAGTAATCTAAGAAACAGTAATTACTTTTTTATAAACACTCACTTTTGTCTATTGTCTATAAAAAAACGGAGTGTGTGTAGTTGTGTGGTTGCTGTCATAAGAGAACCTTGTATCTCTGACAGAAATAAAATCTGCTAAGAAATTCATTCATTCCTTTTCACACAGCGTAACAGCAGGTAGTGTTGTAGGTAGGTGTAAAAAATTAAAATAATAGATTTAGAGGATTTACTTATGATGGGGATGATACAAGTTTTGGCGATCTGTGATGTTGTGATCTTGCTTATTTTCTAAAGTAATGAGACTGAAAATTATACAAGAATATTTCTGCACAACGATTGTTGTTCCTTTACGCACCCCTGCTCTGCCTTGTCCCAGAAAGCTGCAAGAGCGTCTCTGAAATCCATCGATACAGTCTGAAGTGAAGAGCAGCGGTGCGAGAACTGCATTTTGGGGGCTTTAAAATTTCATGATGGCAACAGTAAATATTTATGAGGCAATACTTCCATGATTTTGTGCCAGAGATGGGAGGAGCCTAACATCACTTGCATGTGGATAAGGGGGAAAACGGGGGATGTAAGAGCAGGTCCATTGGGAGAGAGGAGTGTGTGTGTGTGTGTTGTGTATGTGTGGAGATAAACAGTGTGGAGGTTGGAGGTGAAAGGCCAAGTCTCGTGGCTCACTAATCGGTGTACGGCTGGAACGCTCCTGATAAGCCCACTGCTACAACTTATCTGGTCAAATGTGATTTTACATGTGTTTTAGAGATTGTCATGTAAAGCTTGGTTGATGGGGCGTGATTGGTTGCTTTGTATAAAGGGACATTTAGATTGTTTCGTGCAGCTTTGGAGGGACTCGTTTTATGCCCCTGCATTGCGCAGATCAGTTTGCCAGGGCTGCTTTAAAAAGACGTGATGTATTTCCATATAAATAAAACATATTACATCAACACAAATTTCAATTCACCTACATTAGGCAATACGTGTGTTGTTGTAATGTTTTATTCATGTGGAAGTCAAGTAAATTCAATGCATACTTTAAAACACACACACACACACACACACACACACATGCCATTTAAATACAGTGAGAAGGCGCAAACCATTAGCTGTGGCTTGTTTGCATAAGTAGCCCTGAGGTCAGTGCACCAGTACAATGAACTGGTGAACACAGGCATCCTTTGGGAATCCACACACACACACATTTGGTAGTGTTAGAGATGTGGAAGGTGCTTGGCCTTTTAAGGGTGTGTTTCTAGAACACAGGTTCATTTCTCTCAATAGTACTCAAACACTTTTTGAAGGTTCTACATTCAGATGTAAGTAAGTAAACTACATTACTACATCAAGTTTTTGCGGATTCTGAAAATACAAAAAAAATATATATATAATATATAATTATATAAAAAATCATTTACACTAGGACGAGGTGAAAAAATTGAAGTATTGCTAATGGAAAAGTTTTTTTTTTCAATAATTGATTGATTATTATTCTCTTAACAGTCGGCACAGGTGGCCGGGGACGGGAAATGCCTGGTCATGATCATGACACATAGCTTTTTAACAGGTTGGATGGATTCTTCTCATTACTGTAGTGGCTAGAAACACAACGTCTTTCCCGGAATTTTGTAATTGTGCGCAACATTTGCAAGATGTTTGAATGGAAATCCAGCTTGTGTTGATCCAGCACGTGAGTAGAGGTGGTTCCTCCGAGCATGATGCTAGAGCTGAGGGATTTTCTCCCTCATGCGGGAGCTTCACTCCACTGCTCGGAGCCTGAGGCTGCAGGCCAAATCCATACTCAAAGAGCAGCTAGCCTACAACAAACACATGCTACTGAGCCACCACCAACTGTGCCCTCAGCGTAGGAACAGAGGAAGAGGAGGTGTATATCGGAAAAGGAGGGCATGAGAAAAGAGCCAAACACGTCTGACAAGAAAGAAAAGAATTGCAGTAACTGACAGGAAGGAAAAGGAAGCAAAACAATTGATAGGAAAGAAAAAGTAACACAAGTGACGAAAGGAAGAAAAAGGAGCACAGTAACTGACAGGAAAGGAAAAGGAGCACAACAACTGACATGAAATGAAGAGGCACAAAACAACTGCCAGAAAAGAACACAATCACAATAATTGAGGGGACAAAAGGTACACAGTAACTGACAGGAAAGGAAAGGAGTACAGTAACTGCAAGAGAGAGGAAAATGATCACTGACAGACATGTCAACTGACTGAAAAAACAACTTACAGGAAAGAAAACAATTGCATTAATTGAGAGAAAAAAGGAAGGAGCTCAGTAACTGACCAGAGGGAGAGGAAATCATATCGCCGGACACGAAAACCAGTATTATGACAACTGACAGAAAAGCCCACAGCATTGACAGGAACTGACAGGAAAACCAACAGCATAAAAACTGACAAAAAGGCAATAGGAAAAGACCAAAGGGGAAAGAAAAGGAATATAACGACTGACAAGACATGGATTAATAGCATACAATAAAGAAAATAAGCATTACAACTGACAGGAAAGGGAAGGAAGCAAAGGACTGTCGTGCAACATAAAGCAAGAGGGAAGAGAAATGCCCCAGAAAAGGAAGGAAACCAGGGGAGTAAATGCAGCAGAAAGGGAAAGATAATGTAGCGCAACATTAAAGAAACGCCCTTTACTAACGGCCTCCACCTCCCCATCTCAGCTGGAACATCAGTCAAACATGAAGGAGCTGCACACCATCGCTGTCCTCAGCAGGGAGGCCAGTGCAGATCAAGGAGGGGGGCGTTGGTGTGCGTATGTGAGGGTTTACACCCGTTTATTAGTATTCATACGGGATAAACTGGTGTGTGTGTGTGTGTGTTGCAGCCATTTTATGTTTGACCACATTGCCATGATCCCTGAACACACTCTGCAAACTGCAGTTGACGTCCTCACTGTCAAAACCACACACACGTGTGTATTAGTCTCATAGTGGTTTGAGATTTATGCATTGCAGTCATTGTCTAATTGAGTAATCAGTGAATAATAAAGCTGCGGTTTTAAAGACCACGCCAGACAGAGGTCAGATAAGGAGCAATACCAGCCGTTTCATCACTGAGCTCAAGAATAGTCTGATCACACACCTGCCCAGCCATAGCTAATTACCAGCAGATTGAGAAAACCATCAGCGGGGGCCGAAAAATGGCAGGGAGGTGGCGGAACGCTTGCAGCTCTGAATAGCGTGTGGCGGCCGCGTGTGAAGCAGGTCTCCATTTCACTTTTCACGCGCAGTACTGTTTGGTGCTCTGTAACCCTGTAAGCTTCCTCTTATGTTCATATCATTAGGCATATTATTCATCAACTACATGCAAAACAATGCGTAGTGATAAAGTTATTATTATGTTATATGAGAGGGGGATGGAGGTCCATGAAGTTGAAATCCTCTGGGAAACCTACATCCATGATTGCTTTCTAATTAGCTTAATGTAGGTCTTGTGGGCCTCACAATATGTACACACAAAGTAGGCCCTATAAATAACTGCTACTGCGTACGTGCACTTCACCAGAGTTTCTTCCCTTTCAACACAGTCGCAGTCAAAATGATTCAACCTCCATTGTAAATTGGGCTAATTAGCTGTTTGCAATGAACTAATCGAACAAGATCATTTTTAATAGCTCAACACAACCAGTGTAACTAGGTGCTTTCTCCACGTTCAACACAAAATGCTACTTTTAATGATCTATTACAGTCTCAGAATTATCTAACCCCTTCATGCCAGGCTTCTTTCGTACTTAGCCCCCCCTTTTGCTGTCCTGACCTGCTGCAGACGTTATGCACAGCCAGACAGCGGCTTCTGGCAACATTCCTGAGAAATCTTGGGCAGTGGCCGCCAGTTTACAATATTCTTGGGTTTGCTGCTGCAACCACCTTCTTCAAATCCCACCAACGATTTACGATGGGGTTAAAATCAGGCGACTGTAACAACCACTGCAGAGTCCTCCAGGACTTCTTCTGAAACTAAGCCTTGGTGGACTTTGAGGTAGGCTTGGGAGAACTGTCCTGTTGGAAGATCCTATGCTCCCCAAGCTTCAGCGTTCTTTTGAGTGTATTCCTGTTCCTCATCCTTTCTCTTCCAGACATACTGCTGATGCATAGGCCCGAAGGTTTTGCTTTGAAGAACCCCAAAGGTCCTATAGATCAGCTGTATGTCTGGTCTTACTGTCTAACAGTGAAGCATGGTGGTGCCCAACAGGACTATGATCCCAAGCAAACCTGAAAGTCCACCAAGACTTAACGTCAGAAGAAGTCCTGGAAGATTCTGCAGTGGTCGGCAGAGTCGCTTGACTTGAACCCCACAGAAAATCTTTGGTGGGATTTGAAGAAGGCGGTTGCAGTCATATGGGGCTTTTGATTCATCTTGATCTTTTCAGTTCCCCGGAATTTCTCCATAGCAGTCCACACTTTAGAGATCTTAGCTGACAACAACAGACTAGCTTCTTAAAGCCGTCCTTTTCCTTGTGGGCATCAACACCATTAGACAGTTGCTTTGAGGAGCCCATGGTTGATGGGTTTGAAGAGAATGTAGAAAGCTTGGAAATTTGATTGAGCTGACAGGTTTTTTTTTTCAACTAATAGGCCACATTGATGATTGAGGATCTACCAAAAATACTGTATTTTATGTGTGATTATCTACAGAGGGTGTGTTTACTTTACACCCCTTCCAATGAATGCATTCAGCTACTGACACAGACATGCAAATACACACACAGCTTGTCTAGTCCCTGTACTGCCAGTAGAATAAGACTTTCTGGAGCAGATGCCAGGTGTGGGTTAGAGGGGTATAAATAAAGCCTCCTAGCATTCATCTGTGAAGCACAGTGGAACAGTAGAAGCCAATACTTTTGGGGCTGAGTTGGGGATATGGGGGATGAGGTAGGGTGGTGATCATCCAGCATCCTCACAGCAATGCTCCAAACTGTAGTAGAAAGCATTCTTTCGACAGCAGAGACAGTTAGCCTGGACAGTTACTCCAACAAGCAGGATAATGTCTTTTTTTATTATCCTAGAATGAATGAGCTGGTGTCCCAATACTTTTGTCCATACGTCTATATGCGTTTTAGGGCGTTACTAATGCTGTTATAACAGTGCACATGCAATACAGTTGTACATAGTTTGTTGTATGAGTAGAGAACATTGTGTGTGTGTGTGTGTGTGTGTGTGCGCGCTTGAGGCTCCTCTGTGACTGGGAGCGGAAAAGCAGGCCGCCTTATGCTCTTCAGAAGCGTTAGCTTAAAGAGCATCGTGCTCAGGAGCCCTTCAGAGCACACTGCCTCCCTGTAAGCACATGCGAGGAAGCCGCGTACGCATGTGTGAGTGTGTGTGTGTGTGTGTGTGTGTGTGTGTGTGTGACTGCCAGCCTCCCCTCATTACAGCCTGAGAACTCTGCGCTGTGCTCCACTTTGAAAGAGAGTTATATATTCACACACACAGAGACACACAGACGTTACACCCCATTCAAGGATAAACACTCTCATGGGCATACGTGCCGGCATAAATAGCTTGGGAGGTGTTTGTGCTGGTTGCAGTGTGTCTGCGAGTCCTCATACACTTCAGTGTACACACACACACACACACAGATTTATTTTATGTTGCCCTACATTATAATACTTTTAAAACACTTTTACATTATTCAAATTAGTTTGGGAGACATTTATCATATTGGGTGTTTGGGTGGTTACAGCTGCACCGATACTGATACTGGCACTCCAACACAGTATCGGTAACAGCAGTGCAGAGCACCAGTGCAGTTTCTGACCTGAGCAGCGTGTCGACGCAATGGGATTATTTCACATGCAGTGGCAACTGTGCCTGCTGTGAAATCTGTAATAATAATGATTACTACTTATTGAGTAATTGACAGCTAATACGTATTTAGTAGATTCTGAATAATTAGTGCTTACTGAATAATTAGTACTTACTGAGTAAGTAGTAGGTAATAAGTATTTAGTTGGTTCTGAATAATTAGTGCTTACTGAATAAGTAGTAGGTAATAAGTATTTAGTTGGTTCTGAATAATTAGTGCTTACTGAATAAGTAGTAGGTAATAAGTATTTAGCTGGTTCTGAATAATTAGTGCTTACTGAATAAGTAGTAGGTAATAAGTATTTAGTTGGTTCTGAATAATTAGTGCTTACTGAATAAGTAGTAGGTAATAAGTATTTAGCTGGTTCTGAATAATTAGTGCTTACTGAATAAGTAGTAGGTAATAAGTATTTAGTAGGGTCTGAATAATTAGTGCTTACTGAATAAGTAGTAGGTAATAAGTATTTAGCTGGTTCTGAATAATTAATGCTTACTGAATAAGTAGTAGGTAATAAGTATTTAGTTGGTTCTGAATAATTAGTGCTTACTGAATAAGTAGTAGGTAATAAGTATTTAGTAGGGTCTGAATAATTAGTGCTTACTGAATAAGTAGTAGGTAATAAGTATTTAGTTGGTTCTGAATAATTAGTGCTTACTGAATAAGTAGTAGGTAATAAGTATTTAGTAGGTTCTGAATAATTAGTGCTTACTGAATAAGTAGTAGGTAATAAGTATTTAGTAGGGTCTGAATAATTAGTGCTTACTGAATAAGTAGTAGGTAATAAGTATTTAGTAGGGTCTGAATAATTAGTGCTTACTGAATAAGTAGTAGGTAATAAGTATTTAGCTGGTTCTGAATAATTAGTGCTTACTGAATAATTAGTGCTTACTGAATAAGTAGTAGGTAATAAGTATTTAGTTGGTTCTGAATAATTAGTGCTTACTGAATAAGTAGTAGGTAATAAGTATTTAGTTGGTTTTGAATAATTAATGCTTACTGAATAAGTAGTAGGTAATAAGTATTTAGCTGGTTCTGAATAATTAGTGCTTACTGAATAAGTAGTAGGTAATAAGTATTTAGTAGGTTCTGAATAATTAGTGCTTACTGAATAAGTAGTAGGTAATAAGTATTTAGTAGGTTCTGAATAATTAGTGCTTACTGAATAAGTAGTAGGTAATAAGTATTTAGTTGGTTTTGAATAATTAATGCTTACTGAATAAGTAGTAGGTAATAAGTATTTAGTTGGTTCTGAATAATTAGTGCTTACTGAATAAGTAGTAGGTAATAAGTATTTAGCTGGTTCTGAATAATTAGTGCTTACTGAATAAGTAGTAGGTAATAAGTATTTAGTAGGTTCTGAATAATTAGTGCTTACTGAATAAGTAGTAGGTAATAAGTATTTAGCTGGTTCTGAATAATTAGTGCTTACTGAATAAGTAGTAGGTAATAAGTATTTAGTTGGTTTTGAATAATTAATGCTTACTGAATAAGTAGTAGGTAATAAGTATTTAGCTGGTTCTGAATAATTAGTGCTTACTGAATAAGTAGTAGGTAATAAGTATTTAGCTGGTTCTGAATAATTAGTGCTTACTGAATAAGTAGTAGGTAATAAGTATTTAGTAGGTTCTGAATAATTAGTGCTTACTGAATAAGTAGTAGGTAATAAGTATTTAGTAGGTTCTGAATAATTAGTGCTTACTGAATAAGTAGTAGGTAATAAGTATTTAGCTGGTTCTGAATAATTAGTGCTTACTGAATAAGTAGTAGGTAATAAGTATTTAGTAGGTTCTGAATAATTAGTGCTTACTGAATAAGTAGTAGGTAATAAGTATTTAGCTGGTTCTGAATAATTAGTGCTTACTGAATAAGTAGTAGGTAATAAGTATTTAGTAGGTTCTGAATAATTAGTGCTTACTGAATAAGTAGTAGGTCATAAGTATTTAGCTGGTTCTGAATAATTAGTGCTTACTGAATAAGTAGTAGGTAATAAGTATTTAGTTGGTTCTGAATAATTAGTAGTTGAAAAAGAGTAGTTACTGAATAATTAGTAATAACTGAATAACTACTACATATTGAATAATTAGTAGGTAATAAGTAGTAGTTACGGAATATGTTGTAGTTATTCAGTAATGACTAATTATTCAGTAACTATTGAATAATTACTGCTTTTTGTGAATAATTATTAGGTAATAAGTATTTAGTAGGTCCTGAATAATTAGTACTTATTAAATAATTAATAGTTACTGGATAACTAGTAGTTTCTGACCAAATAAGTAGGAGTTACTAAATAATTAGTAGGCAATATGTATTTATTAGTAGTTACTGAATAATTATTAGTTTCTAAATAATGACTACTTATTGAATAACTACTAGGTACTAAGTACTTAGAAGGTACTGAGGTATTGAGAAGGTACTAATTAGAATTGGTTAAATAACAAATTAGATACTAAATAATTAATACTTACTTAATAAGTAGTAGTTACCAAATAACTAGTATGCACTACATTTTTTAAATTATTAGTAGTAGTAATAATTAATATTAGGAGGTGCTTGATTATTAGGTTCTGAATAATTAATACTTGTTCATAAACTAGTAGTTACTGAATAAGTGGTAGTTACTGAATAATGGTTACTTACTGAATAACTAGTAGGTACTAAGCAATCAGAAGGTGCCTAATAAGGAGTAATTGTTAAGTAATAAATAGATTAATATTAAGAATAATTAGTAGTTACTAAATAATTAATACTTATTGAATAATCAGTAGATACTGAATAATTAGTATGCACTAAATGGTAAGTGTTCAAATTTAAACTCAAAAGTACGGCTGGAGGTTATTTATTTGTTTTCACTGCTTTGAAATGAAGCTGTTAATTCAAACTTATCATACTGTTCTGCTTTCTTACTGGTATTTGTTTCTTTTTTTAATTGCATGGTTCTTAAACCATTTAAATGTGAAGTTATTCAAAGAGTAAATGCTTATTATATGTCTGCCACAGAACACAAGCTATCTAAACTAAATATATGAAATGTTTGGTGTAAATATCAGTATTTGTAGGCACTTATGGAGTAGTTAAGTAGAGTTGGTATCAGTATCAGTACTCTGTATCTGCAGAAGCTTGAGGATCAGGTATCGTATCGGAAGGGGAAAACTGGTATTGGTGCATCCCTGATTGTGGTGGTTATGCCACAGGCGTTGCTATCCCAGCGTCAGGAGCCACGTGCCGAGACGCTGCACTCAGTCATTCATTCATTCCAGCTTAAATTCCTTCCCCTCTGCCCACCTGGGTAATTCTCACAGGCGGCAGCGCCGTATCCTTGCGGCGGATAGAGACAAAGAGAGAGGAAGCTGCAGAGAGGTAGAGATGATACTGAACAATGCCTGCCCATATGAGGCCTAAGCTCCTGTTAAACACTTTCTCTCTCTCTCTCTCTCTCTCTCTCTTTTTCTCTCGCTATCTCTCTCAGTCTCTCTCTGAACACAATGAGGTTATATTAAATCTCTCTGCATCTCTTTCTTTCTCCTTCACTCTCACGCTGTCTCGCTCTCTCTGTCTGCATGCATAGTGCATAGTTCTTCATCTAAGGGGCCATCACCTTCAACAGTTCTCTGTTATCTCAATCAAAGACCACCTCAGAAACCACAAACACGATCTCCGTTCTTTGAGTTAGAGGATAGCTGCTGGTCAGCTATTGTATTTAGTGTGTGTAGGCATGTGTGTGTGTGTGTAGGCCTTTTCAGTGCTGTGTGTGGGAGTACATGAAAGGCTCCTGTGGATCCTATATTCTGGAGCTGATATTTGATCGTAATGAGTTTACAGGCTCGTGACGGGGTGTGTGTGTGTGTGTGTGGATGTGTGTGTCCTCATAAAATGGCAAAATGGCAAAATAAAGAAAGATCCAATAAAAACCTGCCTTTTAAACAATAGTCAAATGATATAGACAAAAGTATTAAGTAACTACATTGACAAAAGTATTGGGACACCTGCTCTTTTCTTCCAAATCAAGGATATTAAAAAAGAGAAGATTTGACTGCATTCAGCGACTAGGGCGTTAGTGAGGTCAGGATGTTGAATGATTCCCTCCCCACCTCTTCCCCAACTCATCCTAAAAGTATTGGATGGGGCACCAATCATCATTCCAGAGAACACAGTTCTCCACTGCTCCACAGCTCAATGCTGGGGGGCTTTATACCCATGGCATGGTGCCAACTGGTTTATGCTGAGGCCTATTCTATTGGTAGTACTTTTCTACAGGGACTAGCTGAGTGCATTCATTAGAAGGGGTGTCCACAAACATTTGGACATATAATACAGCATATGGCTTTTGTTATCAACAGTGATACATACAGCTCCTTAGGGGTAAAAGTAAAGGCTGGTTACAATAATGCAAATATGCGTCTCTCTGTGTGTGTGTGTGTGTGTGTGTGTGTGTGTGTTCACTTGCAGGCATGTGTATTTGTTTTGGGGGAGGGTGCTATGTTGAGGAAATGAGTAGGAGGACTGCTTAAGTGGTCTCCAGATGAAACAAACCCCATCTCAGGCCTGTAATCCATTGCAGCTTTTTTTTTTCTTCCTACCAGAGCCTCCCCACATTAAACAGGCCCAAATAAAAACACTGTTTCCTCACACTCCGCTAAATAAAAACCCTATCACTCCCCACGATGCTCGGTAACCCAGCTAAAACATCAGTTCCTCCTCTTTAATCAAGTGGTCTCCTTGCGGTCGCTGGAGTTTACAGTACACAGATTCCTCTTGTAGTCTGAATGGAAGAAAGAGGGGCGTTCGGGCCATTATTTCGGATGTGCCGTGGTGCATTAACATGCTATCATTGGCTCTGATTAAGTGCTAGTGTTCTTGATAACATGTTTCATACAGAGCAGTCTAGTCTTTGAAGCCCAGCTTAGTTGTAGTTGTGTCTCTGTGTGTTGGCGTTGGCCAGAATTTAGGATGTGGCTCTTTTGTTGAGCTTTGAAACCGTCTGCCGCCGCACGACTGCTTTTGCTTCTTTGTGTTTCGGGGGGGGGGGGGTCATTGTGTGAGGACTGGCTGCTTCTGATTGGCTGGACGGTGGAGGGGGCGTGAGCAAAGCCTCGTGGGAGCAGAAGAACCAGGCCAAAAATAGTGAGACAGAAAGAGAAAGATATGTGGAATGAAGGAAAGTCAAACCAGAATTGGATGGGTCAGCAGGCTGGACTCGAGAGAACCGATTCTCCACACCTCTAATAGATGCCACAGCCTCCTAGACCGCCTCATGACTGCAAGCGAGAAAATCATTCAAATGTCATTCAAATATTTGCTTTTCCGGAGCCCCGAGTGGAGGATGGCACTAGTGGCGGGCTTGGGCCAACGCTTTGATCATAATAGAATGTAAATGGATTATTTTGTTTGCTTCAGACTGGGGTTGTATGTGTTGACCTGAATCTTCTCCCCTGTGTCGCTCTTTAACTGCTTTACTGGCTCTTAATTCTACCAGAATGGATGTCGATCTCTGAATAAGGAAATTGCAAGTCTTTCCCGCATCCCTAGCTCGAACTGGATGTTATTACCCCCTGCGTATTCAGCCAAGGTGAGGAATTTAGCAGGTTTAATCTTAGCGCAGGTGCAGGCTAATAGAACATGGCTGGAGTGAGTTTCAGCGACTGAAACGAGAAGGACGGCACGTTAATTGTGCCCCTTGATCCATTGTCATTTTTGGAAGCAATCAGAGCTTGGCAGTTCTGGACCGTCAGAGAGCCAAGGGCCTTTCTGATGAAACAAGAAACACTTGAACATTCGCAGTCCAAGAGAAACTTCAAAACTGACTGCACTCCACCACTAACACCCCAGCGGTCCACTGCGGTTTCCCTAACGCTAACAAGCTGTGGATGCGTCCTAATGCACATGCAGTGCAGCGCTGTATAAACTTTGATTAGTGATTTATTGTCCAGAGGTGGAAATGTGATCTGAAAAGTCCCCGCTGTGCTTTGGGGGATTTATCTATGCGAATTAAGATCTCTTTGCATGCTAATTGGCAAATGAGAGGCTTGCCTGAGAGAAGAGGCCGTGATGGGAGTTGCTCATTTCCTGTGTTGGGTAAATTGCCTTTTACAGGCGCTGAATATAGAATGTGATTAAAGATGGAGGAGTGCGGAGGCTTGGGCCACGTTTAATAAAGGCTCTGCCGATATCTGAAAATGGACAAATATTCAGAAAAAGACGCATGGCTGGATCTTTTGCTGTGGAGTGTATATGTGGAGTGCAGAATGAGAGGCTCTGTTATTAGAGCGATAGTATCTTTTCTTTTTCTGACTATGCAAATCAGACCAATGGACTGCTGGATTACCCGACGCACTGCTGAAACAGTTATAATCCTTGGTCCTGTACGCTTTCAGCCTGGTCTTTTCTGTTGGTCAGCATGGCTACAGGTATGGTTTTTTATGTTACCAGCCTCATTAATCAGTTCTGATGTTCTGTCTTTTGCTCAGATGGGATTTGTGCGTCTTGAGGGTTGACGTTCATGAATGTAAGTGACCTGGATCTGTCTGTAATGTGGACGGATGAAACGGATGATGACCATGAAACGGCAAAGAAGACACACCTGACTGTTTACATTCATGTCGCATGCCCATGAATCTGGTACGTGTCCAATCTAGGACCAAAGATTAATGTGATTTGAAAACAATCTGATTATTAATCACTTTCATATGTGAACATGTCAAATCTGTTTGTTTTTTTTTTATCAGATTTGACATTTGACACACAGCACACAGAAAAAATCAGTTGGCCAGTGGCCGCTTTTCCACCGCAGGGCCGAACGGTTTAGGCATGGAGGGTAACTGTTCGGGTGGCTTTTCCACACGGGCACGTCCTGGGCTTGGATTGCCTCACTGTTTATTTTTATAGTGAGGTATAGTATAGACAGTTTTCATACATGTTTTAGGGAGGTGTACAGCACTATGCAATGTTGTTTGAAGAGTATCTTGTCAATACCTAACCTATATGTCCTGGCAATATTATGTAGCACTGGTATTGCTCGGGGCCTTAGCACCACTTTTCCTCCCAAGCCGTCTTTTCTCTAAGAGGGGAAGAAGGGGGTGTTTCAAATAAAAATGTCTTATTTTTGAAGCTTCTTAATAGTAGTACCTCAGTTAATCGGACATTTATCCTCCATGTGTTGAGCTTGCACCCAATCAGAGACTGCACCACTCGTTTTTGCAGTGAATCCAGTTGGATTCCAGTTGGATTCAGTTCCCATTGGGAAATATTGGAGAGACTGGTCGATACTGGGACATGAGGCAAGACTGAACAGTGAAGACAGTCCTCACTCACCCTCACCTCAGTCTCTTTCCTCTGGAGGATGTGTTTCTGTAAATTTACAGTAAACAGCCCAACTGCAGGCAGTTCACGTCTGATCAGTATACTGAAGTCCAATCAATAATGAGATTTGCTGATTTCCTCACATTTTTCCTAAACTACATTCCTCATATTTCCCCCCCTAAAATAATATGAGGTCTGTCTCGGTCATTAATCTTTCATGCCGTGCCCTCGTTTTTGTGTGCTTCCAGAAATCGCTGCGTGTTGCGAACTCCCTGGTGATCCCACAAGCTGTTCAGGTGTCTGCGGTCAGCAGTAATTCACTCTCATTGTGCTTCTCTTCATTATAAACGAGCTCATTTTTCCTATCATTTTAGTCAGTCTTCTCAAGGGAGTCTGGGTCTTCCAGCTAAGCTAACATTCACCTCATCTCTCATTGAGAGTATCAAGTGTTTTAAGTTTTTTTTTTTCCTCCCCTAAAAAGGCCTATAAGGGCTACTCAGATATTGGCCACTGGACTGGATTTGGCTCACCGATGCATTCTGAGAGGTTATGACAGCAGCAAGAGTTTTATACAGTGCTGAGATAGACAAATCGCACATGGATTGTATTGGCTTGGCTCACCGCTCACTACACAGATGACATTCCAGCCAAAAAAGCTTGGGACACTGTGGACCTCTGGAGAGATTCTGTAGTCGGCATCATGCCAATATTAGGAAAGCAAGATCTAAGCAGTTTTTCTCAATTGAGAAAAATGAATTGTGAAACAATTGCTCTTGAGCAGTGCAGTTAACAGTTTTTCCAGACTTTGTCTTGTGCATGTTTTTCTCCCAAATATCATTGGATCTTCTGAATTATGAGATTGTTAAGGATTACTACTGTTACTTTCGTGTCGCCATCCATCCTCATTAGAGGGAATCTACATTTACATTCACGGCACTCGGGTGACGCTCAAATCATGTTGAGATTAGGAGCATTAGGAGTCTTGCCCAAGGACTCTCATTGGTGCAGTGTGGTCAGTAAAGGGAATCAAACCCTACTCTGCCATGATTAAGGTGAGGTTGTTACCTACCACTACGCTACACCACTAAGTCTACTACTTATGTAAAACTCAACAGTATTATATAACACCACCAGCTGCTCACTAC
The DNA here is from genome assembly GCF_030463535.1 of Salminus brasiliensis. Lineage (NCBI taxonomy): Eukaryota > Metazoa > Chordata > Actinopteri > Characiformes > Bryconidae > Salminus > Salminus brasiliensis. The sequence goes on along the minus strand of NC_132902.1, from coordinate 12,973,972 downwards.
TCACTAACTGTTCTCCACTACTGACAATTCAGCATTACCACCACATTTGGCAGAGCTTGATGGTTTGCATGTGGCATTTTTGGTTACGTTGCCAGTCTTATGATGTCAGTTTAGTGCAGCTGTTACCTTGCATGACCCTGTAATGCAAGATCCATTAGCATTAGTACTGATTCGGGGTATATTAAATATATTTTTTTGTATACCATAGGTCACCGCAATAGCAATTTCTAAAAGCATCATTCATTTTCCAATAGAGAAAAATTGCAGTGTTCTTAATATGGTCATGATGGCAAAAACACAACACCAGAAGTCTAGAACAGAGGGCCTCAGTCAGATTATCAGCAAATATAGGGGACGTCATGCAGTCCGAAACCACATAAACAAATCTATTTGGCATTAGTCAACACGTCCACTCTGTTTAGGACTAGTATATCATGAGTTATGCTTACAGGCTGCGTGACAGTAATTGGTGAGGAAGGTTAAGTTCTAGATCAGTGTTCTTAAACCCTTCTTCTTGAGAGCTGCCTTTCTTCAGGTTTCAACTCCAACCTGACTCTAGGGCTACGTTCACACAGCGGGTAAAGTTGCCCAAGTGCAATTTTCTCATCAAATCCAAAACCTAAGTTTTTTGGGGGATGTCCATACGTTAGAAATGTAGCCATGAATGGATTCATATGGTCAAATAGCAGAGTACTCAAACAGGCTGTGGTATTCAAGTGGTAATTGATTGGGATTAAAGACAGCCATCCCCACACCATTACACCACCTCCACTAGTCTTGACTCTTGACACAAGGCCGGTTGAGTCTGTGTTCATCTGAACAGTGCTCAATCCTTTATCTTCGGCAGCATCACAGGAGCTATCAAGGGGTTCCAGTGGCTGACAGCTGGGCTTATCATCAAGAATGTGAGAAAAGGGCATATCATTCGGCCATGGACACTTCATTGGTTTCCGTCCTTGGATCAGATATGTATCAGATTTCCAAAATTCGGGATTGAAAACATCAGATTCAGTTTTTTGCCATTCACACTGCCACACAGATAATGTCACAGATGACGACCTGCTGTGTAAATATAGCCTAACATACCCTGTTTAGCCAATCAAGGACAGTAATAAATTAGATTAGGGTGGGTTAGATTAGAAGTAGATCCAAAGTCTACGGGTAGCTCTCCAGAAGCACTATTCTCTATTCTACTCATTAGCTACATCTATATCTACTCATTAGCTACTTATATCTCTAGTACCAAACTAAAGAAGCAGTCCTGAGACGCCAGACATGTCTTGACCGGTCCACTATATTCAGGAGAAAAGTGTGTAAATGTAATTTGTTGCCAGTCCTTTAACTCCGGCTCTCCCCCACCTGATCCAGCTAATAGAGGTCTCCAGGAGCATCTGAATATTAGAGCCAGGTGTTGCTGATCACATTATCTTCACTCCAGCCTGCCACTCAGGCTCAGAGTATTACACTTTGCTATTTACAAGCCTCAGACAAAGATAGGGCTTACCCCAGTAAAACAGTGTCCCTTGTGCCGTGTCTCGAATACTCTCTGCATAAAATGCTCTGAGCAAAGAATCAGACTTTTATGTGCATAACCCCTTCCAGTTACAGCAGGATTAGGAGTTTTACAAGCCTCCCCTCCTCACAGCCGCCAGTATTTTATGAATAATGACAGCAAATCAGAGATATATTCTAATATATACCGGAGCATGGCAGAACGCCCGGCGCATAAATATGAACCCAACCAGCTTCGGAGACAGAAAAGACGAGGGGTTCGGGCTTGCTAGAGCTGAGCAGCGGGGCTGTAATCAGACCAGCCAGAGCAGTTAACCGCACTCACACCGTATTAGCCAACATTACGCAAACTGTCCGTCAAGGCTGGCAGCAAAGCCCGTGCTCTTACACTCCTGTTTGGCCGATATGAGGAGTGTGAGGATAGCTGCAGTGGAAGTAACACAACTCTGATATCTCTGTGGGGATTGATGATATCATCAGCGCTCTATCAACAGTTAGCCCAATGCTTCTGTGCAGAAGTGGTGCTTAGCAACTGCCACTTCAACCCATTAAACAGCCTGACAAACTTCTATTACTAAAGAACAGCCCCACTAGTTTGTACAGAGGTCCCTGTAGTCACTGAATAATACACCATAATGTAATGGTCAGCCTTGGAGTGCATTTCAACCACAGGCAAACACTCTTTTATGCACTCTGGACTGGAAAAAGCAGTGAATAGAAGAATTAACAATTAGGGTTAAACCCATATTAGAAACGAGGGCCAGAATAATGCCTGCCTCCCCTCCCTCCAGTTGATAGCACTGATAAAAATGCTTAGAAAGATATCTAGAGAGGCCATACATCTGGGTGCACCACCAAAGTAAAACCTGTCACTTATTAATACCATGTTAATACGATACTTATACTGGGTAGGACCTCTTTTTCCTCTCATGATAGCCTTGCTTTTCTGTGGCATAGATTCCACAAGGTGCTGGAAATGTTCTTTTGAGATTATAGCCCATGTTGACATGATTGCATCACACAATTCCTGCAGATTTCTCAGAAGCGCTTTCATGCTGCAAAGGTATTCTATTGGATTCAGTTCCAGTGACTGGAAATGCCACTGAAGAACACTAAGATGATTTTTGCTTTGCGACATGGTGCATTATCATGCAGGAAGTAGCCGTTAGAATTGATCCATGAATGGATTCAAATAGCAGAGTACTCAAATAGGCTGTGGTATTCAAGTGGTAATTGATTGGGAGAAAAGGCAGCCATGCCCACACCATTACACCACCTCCACTAGCCTTGACTGTTGACACAAGGCCGGTTGAGTCCATGGATTCATTCTGTTGAGCCCCAATTCAGCAGAAATCGAGATTCATCAGACCAGGCTAGGGTTTTCCAATCTTCAGCTGTCCAGTTTTGGTGAGCCTCTGTCTACTGCAGCCTCAGATTGGCTGACAGACGTGGAACCACTTGTGGTTGTCTGCTGTTGAAGCCCATCCAACTCAATGTGTGGATGTGCCCAACAGTTGTACAGAGTGGTTATCTGAGTTACTATAGCCAGTCAGCTCAAACCTGTCTGGTCATTTACGGTTTCTTTAGTATACCATTCTGAGTAGACTTTAGAGACTGTAATGCTGATAGTCTCAAAGATCAGTGGTTATGAAAATACCAAACTCATCTGGCACCAACAATCATGCAATGCTGATTTACATTTACACAGATCAGCCACAACATCAGCACTGACAGGTGAAGTAAAAATATCATATACAGTGCCATCTGTCGAGGGGTGGGCAAGCATAAAGATCTGAGCTGTTCTGACAACGGCCAAATTGTCATGCTAGACGACTGGGTCAAAGTATCTCCAAAACATTAGGCAGATCTGTTGGGGTGTTCCCAGTATGCAGTGGCCAGTACCTACCGAAAGTGCTCCAAGAAAGGACAAAAGGTAAACCAGCAACAGGGTCACAAACCAGCACTTAAGGCTCATTGATACAGGACCTACAGGATCTACTGCTAACATCTTAGTGCTAGATATCACAGGACGCCTTCAGAGGTCTTGTGTAGTCCATGCCTTGAATGGTTAAATCTGTTCAGGCAGCACAAGTGGAATTTACTCCATATTAAGCAGGTGATTAACACTCATTAGGCCCAGAGTTAATAATGTACAATAATATTTTGATCCTAGACCTACTGCCGATTTCGAAAAAAATGAGCATCACCTGACTGTACTGCACAGGCCGGCCATTTCTGTGCTCTGATCTGAGACAGAGCTGTCTGAGTGCTCCCTAGGGGCCGGGCATCATTAGGCCATGGGCCGGCACAGACCTACAGCCAGATTCTGCTGATCAAACAGAACACACCACACACACACACACACCATCCATGGCTTTGAAGGGTGACTCAGAAAAAGGGAGGCCAAGCTAGATGTTTGGTTACGCTTCTGAACACACACTCATGCTCAGTCAGATTGTGTCGAGTATAGAGGCCAAACAGTCCTGTTGTAAGAATTATAAATGCTGGCCTGGAAGAGTCCAGAGAGTGTGGAAAATCTATCCCCTCTCTATTCACTCTTTGCTCTCCATGAGAAATAATAGCTCGAGCTGCAGCATTTAAACAGCTGTCCTGTAAGATTATTAGCTCTGGGGGACGAGTCAAAATCACTGGTGAGCAGGACGTTTAGGAATAGCCTGGGATGGAAGAAGCTTTGGGGCAGCTATAGAATGTGCAGCTCAGAGACCATAAAGACACACACACACACACACGTACACACTGTTGTACCACACCTGACCTTTGCAGTGCAGACTGTAGACACACGATCGGACCACCCAGGCTCTGAACCTGCAGCAAAAACAATGCACTGTCTGTGTCTATTTGCGTTTGTGTGTGTGTGTAGGTGTGTGTGTGTTGTATGTGTGAGTGCATGGTTGTCTCGGCCCCAGTCCCGGTCCTTTCATATTACGATTAGCTGATGGAGAGTCTAATTTGACATTGTGTTCTAATAAATGATACAGCGCAGTGCACATTATAGTATATATCAGTTAGTAAAACCAGTACAATGTAGGTAACACACTCCAGGCTGTGTTTAGACAGTGGAGTGTATTGCCCCCCAACATTTTGACCAGTTTTGCCAAGTGACATCACATGGATATCTCGGATATCTCATTTATGACACAGTTAAACAGGAGTTCCCAACCCTGGTCCTCGAGGACCCCCTGTCCTGCACTTTGTAGTGTTTGCTCTGCTCCCAACACACCTGATCCAACCGTTGATTAACAACCACAAGCCCTTCTTGAGTTAAAGGTGGTGTATTAGACCACGTCCATACGTAGCCACTGAATATTTTTAAAAACTGAGGGTGGAGATTTTCAAAAACATTCAGATTATAGATTTCCACATATACATACATGAAAATACTGTTCTATTACAGATATATAATGCTGTGTTTAGATTTACAATCCATAATTTCATGACTTGTGTAGTTTATTTGGGATAAAATCTTCTTAGTAGTGTTTCGATGTCTATCTTTATGAGATACTATCGTTGAATACAGAGCTATAATGCTCACTGTAGCGTTTCCATATCTGTGTGGATGGAAATGTGTATATATATATATATATATATATATATATATATATATATATATATATATATATATGAATAAAAAAAGAAAACCAAGAGAGGGAAATCTCTCTTTTTTAAAATATCCAGATACGTGTGGACAGGGCCTTATAGCAGGCAACCTCTAAAGTGTGTAACGCAGGGGGGTCTTCTAGAACCAGGGTTGAGAACCACTGCTGTAGGGGATAGAAAGCATGTGAGTGCAGTAATACTTTTATTAATCACCAGTGCAGGCAAAACTGCCATGTCAAACAGCCCTGTGTCCTCTCAGATTTAATTTTACCCAGAGTTTCCCCAGGTTAAATAGAAGAGATCCTCTTTTTTAACTCGATCTATAGTGGAATCAATAAATGTGAATCGCAGTACAACAGCAGTTGTTTGTGGTACTCTTTGGGCCTGTTAATACCAACCAATCATTGCTTGAGGCTGCCACAGCCTATATGAGTATTGTTGCCTCCATCCTTTCATGGCCACAGTTTACCCATCTTCTACTTCCAGCATGAGGATGCTGGAGGTTTCATCAACATGACAGTGAGTGCTTTGTTCTTCAGTGGCCTTCCCAGTCTTCCCAGATCTGAATCCAGTAGCTCACATTTGGGATGTGGTAGAACGGGAGATTCAGAGCATGGACATCCAGCATCTTGTGGAAGCAAAAGGAAGCCCTACCTAGTATTGGAATAGTGTTCCTAATAAAGTGATATTGTTCACTTCACAATATTAATCACAATTATATGAAATATTTAATTGTGATTAATCACTGTAATCACATCAGGTGTCAGGTAATCACAATTTTTTTTTTTTTTTGCAAAAACGTGTCCCGTATTTGGAGCAATCCAACACAGCCATAACAAAGGATCTGTATTTAATCTGGCTTAAAATAGCTGATAACGATCCATGAAACTGTGCCCGGATAGACATCCCTAGAGTGTACATCTGTTCTCACCACCCATTCATATTCTGTGTAATTCCCTCCTTCTCTTTGCATGTAGCACACATCCCTAAACACACACACTCACACACACACATACACATACAAAGCCTCTGGTTTGAACTTCATAAATATTCTCCTTTTCATCAGTTGGATCAAAGAGCTTCTCCTGGAGCTCACGTGAGACCTCTGTCTCTGGAGTGTGTGTGTGTGACGGAACAGCTCACGCGAGCCCTTTCTCTGTAAAAGGGTCGAATAGCCTCAGTGCTCTTTCACAGCGGGACTACTGGGAGAGGGCTTTTCACTCAGTGTCTGGGGGTGGGGGGTGGGGGGGGGTTGCAAAGCCTGCTTTCACAGCGCTTTGTGAGACACATCCACACGGCACGCGCACTCGTCTGTTAGTTTGAAGGTGATCCCGATACACCTTTTGTTGGCAGGAATGAATGGAGTGTTTGAGTTGAAAAGGGAAGCGGAGCTCTTTTTCAGTTTCCCGTGGTTCACAGATGCTGTTTTTTTTGTTGTTAAGTTTTAATGGAGATTGAAATCACATGTCAGAGAGCTTTCACACGCAATTAACTTTAGCATGTGGGCAGGAACGTGTCATTAACTATCATAATGAGGCTGCTGAAGTCAGAGACAGCGCTTCTCACAGAAAGATTTCGCCCAAAATCCCGAAGTCAGACTTTTTTTCTCTCTGTGCTCTTAGATTTGCTGACTTGCATTTTGACAGCAGAGACAGAAGTCGGTTAATCATGCTGGGTGTGTAAGGGGGCGGAGGGGGAGGCACAACTTAACACAGGGTAAAATGTAGCATGAATATTTTATGTCATCAGACAGGCTTGAGTAGAACGGGCCTTTGGTCATTGTATGGCATCACCATGGCAACCCGACAGGTAGGAATTGCGAAGACGTCAGGACTACGGAAAAGCATGGGAAAGTGTAGGGTGACAGAAAGGGGCCTGAATTGCAGATTTTTCTTAGTGTCTTCATTTGCCTTGATGCCTCATTGACGTACCTTCCATTGTCTAAAGCAGCTTCATGGGGAGCCACCTGAGATGCTTTCTCAATAATAACATATATAAACAGGCGATATCATTTTAATAATCAGATTCTCTTTACACAATTCAAGCATTTAAAACCTCTTTTTACTGGACATGTCTTCGTTTTGGGATCATCCGGCTGGAATTTCTAAGTTGTGTAAAATGTCCAGTATTTCACACTGTTTTACATCAGTTTTGACTTCTACATTCGTCACTAGGGGTGGGAATCTCTGGGCACCTCCTAATGTGATTCAGTAATGAATCACATTGATTATCGATGCATCTTGTTGTGTCTTTTTTTTTTTTTTGGTCCAATTTTTCCAATTACAATTTTTAACCCATAGCTTTAATTCGTAACACAAGCAATGCTCCCAACGCAAAGAGGGCGAGGGCTTAATACTTAATGTCTCCTCCGATACATGCGAAGCCAGCCAGCGCCTCTTTTTAAACTGCCGCATCACTGGGCAGCCGACGTGCTCGGATGAAAGTGGCAGGTCCCCAGTTTTGCATTATGAGGGTATGAGTGTATTCCTGTGTGTGAGGATGGTATCTCTGGGTGTGTTCATGTGTGTGTTTCTGAGACCAAAAGCTCCATAACAAACCACAGAGGCTCACGCTACATCCTGCATTCATCTCAGGCCAGTTTCCAATCTGACGTGCTGTGTGCACTCCAGCAGCATGCTGTCACTCAGCCTGCCTCCCACACAAAGGCCCATTGTGCTGCCAGCCACGGCCTTTTTACAACGGCAGATCAACGGGAGTCCAGGCGTGTGGCCCTCTTTTGAGCTATGATTAGCGAAGTGGGCGACCAGGCAAAGAGTTTGACCTGTGAACTGAATGAGGCTGTGGTCACTGACGCACAGGCTGAAAGCCAACCTGGGACAATGCAGTTAGGAAATGACGTTTGGATAGGCTGGGGTCAGCAGAGACTCAGGCCACCAAAAATAGCATAAACTGAACTATGCTGAGAACCCAGAGAGAGATGATGGGTCTCCTACCGACAGCTTTGCCAGTTAGCCAGCGTTAACATCAGAAAGAAAATGTCATTTCTGACTATTATTAGGATTTAACGCCTTAAATGACAATAATATTCAGACATTTAGATACTAGATATGTTTGGGAGGAGGCCCGTCTGAAGCTCCTCCTTCTTCCTATTTTAAATACCTGCAAATTTACATCTCTACCTTCCGTATCTTGTGATAATTTTCTCATACCCTATATCTGCTCCATCGCTTCCCTGTTTCTTATCTCTTTCAGTCCTATCTCCATCCATTAAAAAGCCTTGTTTCTCCATGTTTGCTGTTTTTCACTTTCTGGCACAGTTGAACACACTGAACCCTCGGTTTATTATATAGTTATTAGACCCAATGCAAAAGCAGTATCAGTTATTCAGTAACATTCTGTGGAGTCCTACAGGGCTTTGTTTTAGGGTTTGTGAAATTGATGCTAATTGTGGCAGTAATTGCAGGCTGTAGTTATGAGAGTGAAGACCTGAAGTGAAGGCCTATGCACAGGGTTTAATGTGTTAAATCAGTTGTTTATATATATATATATATATATATATATATATATATATATATATATATATATATATAGTGTCAGAAGTTCATGATATATGAACCAAAAGAAATGCTCAGAAATGACCTAGAATAAAATCTTTTATATTGACGTCCATTGAAAGTTAAGTGTTTTTTCCCTTTGCCATTTCGGCGGTATGTTAAGGGTAATTAAGTCTTAAGGGCTTGATGTGAACACAAGCTGGAGCCGCAAAACAGAAGTCTACCTTCATGGCTATCTTTGAATAGCTTTTAAATACACCACATTGACAAAAGTATTGGGACACCTGCTCGTCCATTGTTTCTTCCGAAGTCAAGGGTATTTAAAAAAAGGGTTTATTCTGCTTTTGTTAGAGTAACTGACTCTACTGTCTAGGAAAGATGGCTTTCTGCTAGATTTTAGAGCATTGCTGTGAGGATCTGACTGCATTCAGCGACAAGAGCGTGAGTGAGGTCAGGATGTTGGATGGTCACCACCTAACCTCACTCCCGAACTCAACCCAAATGTATTAGATGGAGCATCGTAATTTCCTTTGCTTACATTGGGGAGAGGTGGGTGGTTGTGGGGTGCTTTATACCCCTCTAGCCTACGTCTGGCTTTAGGCATGGTGCCAAAAGGTTCCTGTTTATCAGCTCCAGTAAAAGGCATGGCCTCGACTCGCTAAATGTGCACCATGCAGTCAATGAGAGTGAAGAATGGAACATATTGCCTTACAGAGATTTCAAATAATTATCATGTAGACTCGTGATATGTCGCATATGAGTCACAATGTCACAAACAAGTCGTGATCTCCTTTTCTCCATCATCTTATCTACGTCTTTTATCCGTTGTCCTTTTACAGCTGTATTTCTTGAATGCTGGAAAGAAATCATACTCAAAATAATGAGAACCATTTTTGTTTCTGTCTCGTTGCTTTTAAGTTAAGTATAATTTTAACTTTATTCATATTTGAGTGTGATTTCAATGGACACTATTGCTCCCCAATGCAAAATGAGACGGAAAGGAGGAGATCATGTAAAAAAAAAACGCCAGTGCAGCATCGACAGCGGCAAGAGAACATCAAATGTTGCCATAGCAACGCTTCATCAATTCCCGTATGTACAAAAATAATGAATATGTTATTTTGTATACTAATCTGACAAACCTGCACTATTAAGATTAGTACATAGTGCATATATAGTATATATAGTATTAAGACTGTCTACGGAGCAGCCTGCGTGTGACTGTGACTGTGTCTGTGTCGCCACCAAAACACTACTCTGGCAAGGGGGGGGGGGGGGGGGGGGTCCTTAAAACTACTGTGTTGACTCCCTTGGCGTACTACAGAGTTGGAGCACAATAGCTGCTGTTTCCTTTATTAAAATTTCTGTCTGCAACAAAGGATAGAGAAGACCTCATAGGAGAGGAGGGTCCGTATGGTCATTAAACCGACTGAGGCAGGAGGAGGGTGAATCTCCGATGGTTGTCCGGGCCACTGAGAGACACGGACGAGGAAATGACGGTTGGTATACGATTTGGTTCATCATATGCAACCATTTATCTCACATCAGTGTGCGCACCGTCCATGATCCGTGTTCGTCCAGCTGAATTTAAAAGTGGTGGTGAAGGTGGAAATACCTTAGCTTGCCAGTCTATGGTGTAGGGTACGTGGCTACCTGTAGTCTATGGCATACATTTGACGCAGAAGCATAAATTGGCCTTCAGTGTGTAGTAAGCAATTGGGTGGACACTGGCACAGGAAAGGATGCAATCACAAGGCCTGGTTTGCATAGCAACATGTTTTCTGACATCTAGCAGAGCCTGTTGGTGGTTCTCTCCAGTGGTACTGATGCACACTGAGGCAAAGACTGTCCCAGAAACCTAACAGCAAGTAAACTAACTAAAACGCCATAAACGTGTTTTACTGTGTCACAGGTGTTGAAAGGCAAGTGGTCTGGCTGTATGTACGTTTCGGAGGTGTAAATAAAAGAAGGCATGTTTTAGGGTTTTAGAAATGGCCTGTTTTACAGCTCTGTTGTGGTCCTGCTGGATTTTCTTTTGAAAGAGATGCACAGTATATAACTCCCATGTACCAAACTCTCAGTATTCAACTCTGCCAAGGTAAATACAGTTGTCCATTCTAGAGCAGCTTTAAAGCGCCCCCCCTTCCCCCCCTTCTCTTAATTCCTTTCTCAGCCTTTCTTTATTGTGCTTTTCACTCGGCTCTTGAAAATATGAGTTCAGACTCCTTCAGAGAGGATACAATAGCAGAGAGCAAAGGCAGAGGGCTATGGAGATGATATGCAAACAAATGAAGCAGGAGCTTTACGGCACAGAACAAGGGCAAGCCTGGCTGCCCGCGCTCGTAACGGTCACTCGGGATTGAAAAAAAAGAGCATTTTATGTTCAAATTCCTGCAGCAGGTTTGAAAGCCACAACAGACACACAGCCAAAAGCCTTGTGTTGAGTTAGCCGCTACGCTGTTCATTTGTGTACGGCTTGGAAATGAACATTTTTGGTGTTAACATAAGGAAATTGTCACCTTCCTGATAACCCCCTAATACTGCACCTATAGTTTTGTAACCTTAATTCGCCCCCACACACACACCATACACACTAGTGATCAAACACACTCCGTGACAGTGAGCACATGTGCCCAGAGCGGTGGGCAGACATTGCTGCGGTGCCCGGGAAGCAGAGAGGGTGACGGGCCTTGCTCAAAGGCCAAGTCCAGGTAATCAATAGCCCGGTGCTCTAATCGCTGAGCCACCACGCTATATTTATGTGCAGTGTTTGTGAAATGTAAGGTAATTGCATTATGGGGATTGCATTATGAGTAGTATAGTGAATTTATGGTTGTCTTGGCAACTGCAGTCACTGCCTTGATGCAGATGTTTTTATAAGTGAACCACCTGCAATGAATAGCAAGTGCTTCACCAGTTATGTGGCCCTCCATTATAGACGAACCTTCAGTTGAAAGCAGTTAACGATGAAGGAAGCTCTACGTGCATTATTATGCAATGTATAGAGGATAGAGGCACAACAGCACTAAACAATTGGTATCATGTGGTTTGGATAGCAAGTATGCTAGCTGTGCAATGGATAATTTAGCTGGTGTTCTCAGCTAATGGGTTATTTGATGATGAGGTTGTGCAAAATGTGATTATAAAAAATGGGAAATCAGTCCAAAAAAACAACAACAACTATCCTACCAACTCTGCAGGTGTTCTTCACTGTGCCTTGGTCAGAGCCTGATGAGGAGAGAAAGGCAGATGGGGAAAGAAAGACTGATTGTGCTTGGGGAAGTGTTGCAGTCCGGTCAATATGTTGTGTGTGGGGGTTGAGGGGTCAAACGCTCAAGAGATTAATGGGTAACAGCAGGTCAGCTCAGACAATGAACCCTCAGCATGGATACATTGACTGCGTTAGCACAAAGAAAATATGCTAAAAAGCCTCATCACAGGAAAATGATCTCACGCTCAGTGCTGCGCTGCAGGTTTCCGGTGAAATATTCAGTGTTGTTGCCATATAAACAGAAATTACAAATGCCTAAAAGAATGGCTTATTTCAGCCTAGCCAGAACAAGATAAAGAGAATGCAGTGCTAATTGAAAGCTTGTAAATGTGTTGTCATTGTGGACAGAGGAAATTGAAATTCCAAGAGCAATGTCACTCGTCAAGAGATCATGCTTATCCTGGTTACACTTTGCTGTTATGCTTTGTGGAGTTGTAGATAGAGGTGCAATAGTACACAGGCCTGTTTTCCACTGCAGGGTCAAATGGTTACTAAGGCCATGCTGTACCGCTCCACGCTTCAGCATATGGTTAGCACTGTGCTAACGGATAGTTATAGCCGTGGTCCTGGCATAAAATCAGGTGCATTGTCCAGCACAGCTGTTACACATCTGCAATGCGCAATTGTTGCAAATTCGGCCTCGCAAAGGAAAGAGTAGTTTCCACCAAGCGAGCTGGGGCCATGACGGTGGATGAGCCCTGTTGGATGGGGACCATATCCTGCATGATTACACTGCGGTAGCAATGATGGTAAGGCCCTTAGCTGGCAGAAAACCATGCTCAGCCTGGCTCGCCACCGTGGCTACCCTCCCTGCTCAGAACCATTTGGCCCTGCAGTGGCAAAAAGGTCATGGTTCGGTTCACACCATGGTTAGAAAAAGCTTTGAAACTCCTCCAATAGCATAAGGCTAGAGTTTCAGTGCATCCACCTAGTCTACATTTGCACATTCAAAGCTAAAGCCCGACCATCCCAAAGGAAGGAATACCAGGATAACATCCTTGCAGGTGGAATCTGCTCTTAAATACCGCATATTCACCATATGACTACATGCACCGAACCCTAACCTCTATAACGTGACGGTCCAGGGATGTACATCTAGGGTTAAACCCTTTTTAAATACAAAGGTCATGGAACAAAAGGACCTTTGAGGGATCGTTGTATAAGTGGTGTGCAAGTGTGTAGAGCCCTTTTTAAAAAGCTTAAGGAACCTCCAATGATGTTCTGTAAGGTTCTCTACCAATTAAAGATTTTCCCAGAAGTGTCCATCCAAGCCAAGAACCATTTAGGACTTTTTCTTTTAAAGAACGCAAGGTTTCTCCTGTTCTGAGAAGCGTCCAGAAACAAGGAGAAGTCAGCTGCAGTAGGACTCAGCTGGCAGGGAATAGAAGCGGAACAGATTGATGTGACAGGGCAGGAAGGATGTCCATTAAACGGTCAGTGTGCCATCATAATGCGGGGACAAGCAGCAAACACAACAGTCTGGGTGCATTATCTCCTGCAGGGGCGGAGGAAAAGGTTGCAGGAGATCCCTCAAAAGAAGCTTCATCAACCTCAGCCTGAGCGGCGTCCATTCTTCAGCCTGCCTGCCATCCTCTGCTTTCCCTTTCTAGCGCCCCGTTTCAGAGAGCGTTTTGTGGAGCCGCATTGCTGCGTAATGAAGCTGACTGATGTGTTATTAAATGCGTGTTTCATCGTGGCCAGCCCCTCCACGAAAACACATTACAGCGGGTTTTCATCATTCATACACAGAAATCAAAGAGGCATTATGCTGAAGCTGGGCTCTTTCAAAGCTCAAGTGTTGCCACTGCAACAGCATGAGCTATTAGAGACAGAGGAGTGTTTAACACGCCGCTGAGTCTTCGAAATTAATTTGCTGTGGTCAGCCATTAGGATACCCGTATTCATCTCATTTTCAGATAGCCTGCGCAGTTAGCATTTGATGGCTACTGTGTAATTAGTGCCAAATGCATTATCTTTCCTCTTCCTTGAATGGGAGACTGTCCAGTAATGCTGCTTTCCTTAGAGAGCGCGTGAAAGAGTGAGAGAGAGAGAGCAAGAGGAAAGGAACGGAAGAAGACTCAGCAGTTCATGAGGAAGCACGAAAGCCAGAGTAAGAAAGTCCTGGGGTTCCTTCCTTGCATGACAGTAGTTGTAAACATAATGAGATCACTCCACAGCTAGCGTCAGCGCTAAATTCCTTCCTGCCTCCTCTCTCTGTGCCCATGACATACATTTCACCCCGTCCTCCACGAGCCACAGACAGGTCAGTTCCCGTCCCTCTCTCTCTGCAGGGCTTATTCTGTCTCCCTCCGTTTGCTTCCGTTAGACTCCCTGTCAGGTTTGCCGGTCGAGTGTGCCTGTCACCTGTTGTGTACATCCTGGGGGTAAAGAGCATTAGCTCAGTTCTCCCTGCCCTCACATTCAGTGACCGGCAAAATGACCCGGGTAGACAGGCGGAAATGGCTTGTTGCTAATGTTGTGGTATACTGCAGACAAAGCATGCACATGCATCTTTGTGTGGCACAGGTAACGGTTCGTCTTCTGTGTTTGTTATCTGTGTTAGAACCTGCTAAGAATTTGCCAGGTTACCATTCTGGCCAGGGTACCAAGCTTGCCAAACGGGGACAAATGAATGGCCTGTTTCGTTATGTCAGCTGGCAGATGCTTGGGGGAGAAGGAGGGGGACACCCTACCTACCCACCTGGAGAGAGAGACAATTACGGCCAATTGTGCTTTATGGAACTAACCGGGGATGGATCGTTGTAGCATCACCGGGCATTGAACCAGTGACCTCCTGATGATAGCACTAACGGTTCTTTATTTTTCCACATAAACCGGAATATATGCATGAACATTTACTCTACGCTCATTGCCCTTGCCAAATGCACTTCGCGAAGTGCGGACCACGCTTGCTGGCTGAGGCAAGGAACGAGAACTCGAGACATTTGGGCTGGAGTTCTGGGGGGCTTTGAACTGATGGGACCCAAAGCAAGAACCTCCCTTGCCAGGCAAAGGTTGAGTATGGTGGGGTGTGAATTTTCTAATTGCACTGGCCTGAAAAAAACATCACTGTCTCATGAAAACTGTGTATTCCAGGTTTTATTTTTCTACATTTCTGGAGCACACCGACAGAATTAGGCCTCGTCCGCACGTAGCCAGATATTTGTAAAAACTGAGATTTCCCGTAAGATTTCTGTCCACACAGAGACGAATACACCTGCATGAGCATGCTAGCCCTGAGGCATCAAAACATGAAGAAGGAAGAAAACACAGAGGTTTAATCCCAATTTACACACTGCTCACTATCTAGTGTACTATGCAAGTCAATAAATGATGGATTCTAAATCTAAATAGAGCATTAGAGATTTGTAATATAACAGAATTTGCATTTATTCCTATGTGGGAATCGGAAATCTAGTGCTATCTGTGTGCAAATGCGGTAGTTTTATAACTTGTGTAGTTCTACTATATAGGAGTAAGGCGGTATTTGAGATTCAGCCAGATACGTGATGTCAGCGTTTTCATTAAACTCCTAAAACTCTTTTCAAAAATCTCCATATTGGAGAGGGTTTTCAAAAAGGACAGTGGCATTTTTGTGTGGACGAGAGGCCAAAGACAAATACCTCAGGAAAATATCCGGATATGTGTGGATGGGCCCTTATGTTAATAAAAAATTTAAGATGGAATGGTTTCTGTTAGTGGAAGAACAGAAACATCCAGAGATTAATAACACCATTACTGACAGCAATGCTCCATTCAGCAGATTCGAAAGTGTTGCCTTTGGAGCTCCTGCACACATTCCGGTTCACTCCACTCTACTTTGTAATGCTGTGCTTGTACTGGATTAAAGAATGATTCTGTTGATTCTAACTGTCTTTTAAAGGGGTTCGATCGATAGAGAGAAAGTTAGTGTTGAAGAGCAAAGTGGAACAAGCCAAGCATAAATTGTCTGGACCAAACCTGGAGTACAAAACCCTCTGGTACTGGCAAGAGTAAAGGTATTTCACACAGAGAGAGGCAAAAGTAAAAAAGACAAGATAGAGCCCTGCCCTCAGATTTTTGCCCAGATTTCCTCAACTATGAGATTTAACAGGTTTCTACTGTAGTTTTTTTTATGGCTGTTCTATGATGTTTGGCTCTGTTTTGTTACAGAAGGTCAGTGAACTGCAGTGAACTGGTCACTTTGATGTAAGAGTTGTTCAGCTTATTGACCCATTAAACAGCCTATGGTCTGTCGGCGGGCCAAAAGCGTTATTACAAACTTCTGTTACCAAAGAATAGCCCCACCAGCTGGTTTCAGCTAGGGTCTTAGCTGGTTTTTGATGGTCAAGGTGGTCAAGAAGCTGATCATTCACACGAAAACATGCACTCTATCCTGGTTTTGCTGGTCATGCTGGTCTGCTAGCTTGGTCATGCTGGCCGACTAGCTTAGTCATGCTGGTGATGCTGATCATTCAGCTTGGTCATGCTGATCATGCTGGTTGAGTACCATAGTCAAGCTGGTCATACTGGTCATGGTGGTTAACCAGATTGGTTCATGCTGGTGATGCTGATTATTTAGCTTGGGTCATACCGATCATGCTGGTTGACTACCTTAGTCAAGCTGGTCATGCTCGTCAACCAGATTGGTCTTGCTGGTCAACCAGCATAGTAAAGCTTACAAGTTGTTTACCTTGGTCATGCTTTTAGACCAGCTAAACCAGCAAATTCAAATGAAAACGTGCCCAGTGCTGGTCAACAGCTAAGCTGATCACCCAGCCTAACCAGCTTGACCAGCTGGAGCTAGCCAAGCCGTTTATTTTTTCAGCAGGGATGCTTCTTTCACTTCAGATATCGGTTATGTATCTCTCAGCTTATCAACAATATCTTGTGTCCAAAGCAGAAGGTGTAAATACCCCCCCCCCCCCCCCCCCCCAACTGTAGAGGGAGCCCAGGAGCCACAATTACAAATTTTCACATAATGCTGCTTCAAGACCATGAGAACAAATCAACAAATAATTACATTTTAAAAAAGCCACGGCCAGTCTTGGCTGGAAAAGCCTTGTTCTTTCTGGATGGGTAGGATAGCCCTCCCTCTCCCCCAATGCTGGCAAGAAACATCGCGGATTACTCCTCCCGTCACTCTTCATGAGCAAAATGAAATGGATGAAGCCATTAAGGAGGCCAGTCAAGAGTGAATCTTCAGACGTTAGCGAATGTGTGGCACTCCTCTTTTATACACAGCCTTTGCAAATGAACCGACTGTGACAGACAGGCTTACTGGATAACAAGAGAGGTAAAAGGCAAGCAGGGTCTAATGAACTCAAACGTTCTGATGGCTTTTCAATCACACTGCAGAAACGGCTCTTCTGCTCTTCTCGCGACTGACGGTGGGAATGTTCGGCCTGTCTGTAGCTGCTCTGATCTTTCTGCACTGAAAAGAAGCGCACAAGAGACAGTAGATGTTAGAAGACAAAGGGGAAACGGGGACACCCCTGGCGTACGATCCCACCAAAGCGCAACATCTTCTGTGAGGTTGTTTAATTATTGTGCTATGGGGAGCCACTACCGATGGAGGTGTCTGACTCCGCTAGTGCTAACCTAATTGGGATTTCCTTAAGACGACGTGTTTCAGTCAGTCATCCTCGCCTTGCGTTTGACACTCGCTCATTCTCCGGCATTCCCTGGAGGCTTTTTTTTTTTTTTTTTTCTTTTTGGAGATGTGGAAATGTTTGGTCTAGCTGTGGAGGAGGGTAGGAAAAGAGCTTGAGCTTGCAAACACTACAGCCAGCTGTGAAATAACTAGTAAATGTGTTTCATTGGAAGATGGGGGGTGCACATAAGGAGCAGGTGAGGAGAGGAGGAGTCTTAGAGGATGGCAATTACACACACACACACACACACACACGCATGGACACAGCTGCTGCTTCTCCCAGCGCTAATGATTTTCCACATGCTATCACCTCCTCCTCATTAGGACTGATGTTGACACCATAAACAGCCCAGTGACGGCTCTAATCCGCTGCTATGGACAGCAAGGGTTATTTCCGTCGTGATTGAAAAAAAAAAAAAAAAAACTCCCCCATGGGTAAAACTGGTGAGAAACGGTCAGCTTTTGGATTGGTAATTAAGAATCATCTCCATGCAGATGCACTTTTTCTTTTCTCTGAGAGGAATGATTCTGCAAAAAAAAAGAAAATCCACTACCACAGCTGGCCAGTCAATGAGGCGGCGATGCTAATGTAGCTAACACACAAAGGAAACCTAGGTCTTTTCCCCATACAATAACTAACAAACAATAGAGCAGCAGAAAACCCACTGAAAATGAAAAAACTAGGTCCAACCGCCCAAGCCAACATGCTCATGGTGGAAAGTGGGCTAGGTGGTTTCTAGGTGGGCATAGACTGGGCCCCAGTACCAACACATTCATCGTTACAGCACACTCTAATCTCACATGGGTCCCACCTAGTCTCCATGCACAGGAGTGTATATCCCAGATGGGGCCCAAGTGTAATCCGTCCTGGTCCCATTACTGACCCTGGTGGGCATCCATATGTGGGGCCAACATCAAACCCATAAACAAAACTGTCTTGCCCCCAGTTGGGCTAACCATACAGGCCCAACGTGGACATGTTATCTGGGATGTTGTGCTGTATCCACATCATCTGGTAGATCTGCAGGTTTGAAGCGATTGCCCAATGGCAAGTCAGATTAATAGAACTGCTCATAATAAACAAAGTGAAGGGACTGACTGTTAATCCAATTGGAAAAAGTGATGGGTGATGATGGGTGATGCAGATTAGCTCATTTTAAAGAGCCTTGGTATGAGCCATGGTATATGGGTTGCTAATTGAACCAAGCCTTTTGATTGTGGCTTTGTCTGAGGCCTGATCTGAGGAAGGGAGAGTCAAAAGCATGGCGCGAGCAAGTAAAATCTGTGGAGAGAGTGGGCATCCCTGCTGGACTAAAAGCTAAACCCTAGCTGACCAGTTTCCCCATAGCCTTAGCTAGCTAACCGCACACCCAGGATAGGATATCAGCACTATTCGGTATGATCCAGTAGATTACTAAGAACTTATGCTTACACATTATGCTATGCTGTCTATGGCTTCTATGTGAGCCATCGGGATGCCTTGCTGTTAACCAGCCAATCAGAGCAGAGTTTATCAAGTTATCCCTGATTCAGCTCGCTTCATATTCCAGGACCAAATCATTAGGCTGTCTCGCATATCTCAACACACACACATCCTCTGTCTTTTGCCCTGCCTGTTCACTAAGGTATCCCTGTCTGTCCCATTTAATTCACAAACCTTGTCGAGGTGGGTGGAGGGGGGTTGTTGGGGGGAGTGCCATGTAAGCTGTCTCAGGCAACGTAGTGGCGCTGATCAAATCCGCTGCTGCAGTGTTTGAAGTGAGACACATGGCATCAGAACACATCAAACGAGTTCTTGAAGCGTCTTTTGAAGGGACGCCGTACACGCGGCTCATTCTGACCTGGGCAGAGGGGTGGAGGGGGCTGCCTTTGATGGGGTCACCTAAAGCAATTTCTGCTAAGGCAGGAGGGGAAGGCGAGGTTGTGTCGTGTGCTCAGGACGCGGTACTCGGCCAGGACAGAGAGAGAGAGAGAGAGCGAGCGAGCAGGACGTGCACTGCGGAGGCCTCCGGTGATGGATAACTCATTATTGTACCTCTGCTACTGTCTGCATCCATTTTCCTGTCAGGCTTTCCCTTTCTGGGGGAACAAATAGATGTATTCTGGTGACCTTCTGACTCTCTCTCTCTCTCTGTCTTTCTCTCTCGCTCTCTCTCAGCTCTTTTCCTTTTCCTTGGAGACATGGTCCCATGTCGTTTCCCCAGCCAGGACACTAATTAGTTCTATTGTGAAGAGAGCTGACACTTCTATTAAAATACAGTATAGTATTACGTGCCTCTCTAACCCTGTCATATATATATATACACGACAGCTTTAGGATGCACAGGCCTGTGTGAGGATGTATTAGAGGCCATATAAGGCCTTCTTCATTCTTTAGTATGAAACCCACTAATTGTCTAGCTTAAACTTTAATAAACAACAGGAATAAACTCACAAATGCAGTTTATGCTACATGGACAAAAGTATTGGGACGCCTGCTCATTCATTGTTTCTTCTGAAATCAGAGGAACTAAAAATGTAATAGTTTATTCTGCTTTTGCTGAAGTAACTCGACTGTCCAAGGAAGGCTTTCTACTAGATTTAGGAGCATTGCTGTGAGGATTCGATTGCATTCAGCAAAAAAGAGAGACAGATGGTTTTTAGCCAGATTCAGTTCCAATCCTTTGTTTTTACCGTTTTCGTGGAGCACCCTCTGCCGTCCTTTAGACAGAAGGTAATAATAAATAAAAAAAACAGTTAAATAGTCTGCAGTGTGGAGCCACACTATGTGTCCAGATGTTTGTGGACACCCCTTCTAATGAATGCATTCAGCTTCTTTGCACCCATTGCTGACACAAATGTCTAAATGCTCTCACACACGCAGCTTGTCTAGTCCCCGTAGAGAAAAACTGCCAGTAGATTAGGACTCTAAATAAAGGAGCAGATAAACATATTTTGCCCTAATGCCAAGTGTTGGCTGGAGCGGTGTGAAATCCCCCCAACAGTGAAACTGTGTTTTCTGGAGGGATATAGTGCTCCATACCATACTTTTGGGATGAATTGAGGATGAGGTGGGGAGGCGATCATCCAACATCCTGACCTCACTGATGCTCTTGTTGCCGAATGCAATCAAATCCTCACATCAGTGCTCAGTAATATAGTAGAAAACCTTCCCTGGACAGCAGAGAAAGTTACTCAAACAAAAGCAGGATACAAGAATGAATGGCCAATAAAACGCTTGCTTTAAGCCAGCTGGTGCATCGTTAACGTTTATACCCACACTGAGAATGCTAGTGCTGGTTTAGCAGTGCGCCCAAGCACTGCAGTTATCTGGGACGACGTGTTGGTTGTGTTGATGGGGTCAAAATGGGGTCAAAATGGAAAAAACGTTCTCAACTTTCAATGGAAGTCAATGGAAAACAATTTTCATTAATCATGAAATTGTGGCACAATATAAAGAACAATAGCCAGATTCACATTATGTCCAAAAATAGCAGTATGTGAGTTTGTCTGTCCTGAGGTCTGGCCATATTTTTAGGATTATCACTCCCAGGCTGGCTGGGGGAACATGGGCAGTTTACTATATTTGTGGAGCCGACAGTGTTGAGTTTTCTATTCTCTGGCTCCTGTGAGATCGTGATGGGGCAAACTGTCTACTGAAAAGATTGATGGGGAGAGAGTAACTCTCTCTCTCTTTCTCTCTCTCTCTCTCTCTCTCTCTCTCTCTTTCTCTCTCAATTACTCTCCCTCTTTCTCTTTTTCTTTCTCCCAATCCCATTCTCCTTCTCTCTCGCTCTTTCTCTCTAGCCTTCCCTCTTCTTTTCAGTCCCTCTGCCAAAAATACACACACTCCCTCTATGCTCTCCTGACTAAGATGGATGAGTGTGTGTCAGGTCCTCCCTCAGGGATTCAGCAGGGTTAGAGGTTTGCGCTGGTGTGCCTCTTTTGTTTCTGATGGGAAGCGGTATCTTGGCTCCCCAGGTCACGATTTCAGCTCCGGGCCGTTTTGGTACCCCACGACTCTTGCAACCCGCCACATCTGCGCCCGAGCACCATTCTGAGCAGGTCTGCCCCCAGGGCCGAATGAAGTAACAGCTTTATCTTCAAGATTCACAGTGCACAAAATGCTGAAGGGCACTAGCACTCACCAACACTGGAGCCACTAGAAGAGGTGGACAGTGGATAGACAGACAGGCAGACAGACAGAAGCTATATTAATCTCAGAGAAACTTGCAGAGATGACCAGAACACCCGAACCCAAAAGAACACCCGACAACAGAAGAGCCATGTAAGGCAAAACAAGACCTTCTTATGGACTTTTTGTCCATTCACAATTAAATGACAACTTTAAAAATGAAATATTATGCGTATTAATTTAATATTAAACTTGTATGTTTCCTATTAAATTGTCATCAGTTAAAAAAATCATTTACATGCTAGTGGATGTGGGGGCTCAGAGTGGCTCAGCGGTCAAATGCACTTCAACTATGACCATGGGTCGCAAATTCGAATCCATGCCGCTTTGCCATCAGCGGCCGGAGTTGGAGAGAGCACAATTGGCTTCCCTTATCACTTTTGAAGTGATGTTGGCTGATACAGCTGTCTGTTAGCTGAGGATGCAGTGCTTTCCGCCTAATGTGTCGACTGCCTGGCAGTGCCACATCAACTGCAGGTTGAAAAAGAGGTGGTGGCTGGCTTTGCATGTATCAGTGGAGACATGCGTTAAGACCTCACCCTTCTACTGTCTGTGGCATTGCTAGTGCTAGGGCGAGCTACAAAAGGGTGGGTTAATTGGCAGCATCAGACTAGGAGAAAAAAGCGTATATCCACCCATACTATCCGCTGATCTCCCACTCAATGCACATCAAGGGGTGTGAATACAAATGTGCAGCTTCATACATCACCGCTGCTTGGAGTGTCAACATTTGGAAGGTTGTCTCCCATCGCTACGTAATAGTAAAGAAAATCCTCCCTATTACAGTTACAGTTGCACACACTACAGAACATCATTTTCAAGCTTATGGGAGCACACAAGTCAGAGTTGGAACAGTAAAAGCATTGAAGGTGTACAGAGGTGCAGAGGTCACGGTACGTGGTAGTATTTGTGTAGAAACTGTTGAATGTAGTGCAAAACCAAGTGTGGAACCACAAGCACAAGCTCACACCTTAGCAACATCATGCTAAGTTTAGCTGAAGCTGAATTGGCGGCTGACTATGGCGCGTGCAAATGGCCTGCAGAAGCTAGAAGCCCTGCCTGTTTCTTTCAGATCAGAAGTCGTTTCTTTGGGAGTGTTGGGCTTAAAGCCTTACATGTTTAAATACAGTCTAGGTGGAAAAACTTAAAACACACGTTTTATTGTATTATGTTATCAATTAACATTTAATAAATGAGATTTCTGACATTTGCGAATCAATTCAGAATCTAAGAATCTAAATTTTCACACCTCCTCCATTAACTTCTGTTCAAAGTACATGAAAATAAACCCTGGTTTATTATCCAATCATGTTGTGAACCGTACCGGGACTTCTATGTGCTGTTACACCCCTAGCTATTAGTAGGGATGCACCGATCTGATACTAGGATCGGACATCGGCCCTGATACTAACAAAATTAGCTGGATCGGGTATCGGATAATTAGTCTGATCCACAGGACCAACCCATTCACGGAAGCCGATTCTCACACCGCCGGTATTCTAGGCATCATAACCCAGGATCAGAGAAACCTACAGACATCATACACATATATAGCAAACAGCAAGACTCCCCCTATCTAACCAGCATGGGGTCCTCGACCTGTCATCAACTATCAGCGAGTAATCCAGCGTGTCTTCCATATAAGGAGAATCGAGAATGGAGGAGCTGCTAGCTCATTTTTAGCCTCCCAGACTAAAAAAATGGGTTAATCTATATGTGTGTATCTGTGTTAATGTGTTATAGTTTGTTTTAGGTTAGTAAAGTAATGATTACGGCAATCCTGATGCCTTAAGTTTAAGTATATTAATTTAATACGCAAAGTTCATATGGTTCGTATCGGTATCGGAAGATGGATCGGTGCATCTCTAGCTTATAGGCATAAAATGCTCAGGGCAGGTTCTGGCGCTCTGGCTCTCCTGGTCTGAATGCACCTGTGTTAAGGAATGCACAGTTTTGCAGCAATTTTCAGGAAAAGAGCATAAACTCGTCTTCCTTTCATGAAAGATGTCTTTCAAATATGAACACAGCTTAATGTAATGCAGGAAAGGTTCACACACACACACACACACACTTATACACACACATATCTCCCTGTCTCTCTATCTAAAGCAGAAGCAGTGGTGAACAGCTGCTGGGTTATGATTGATGGTTCTGACTGCTTGGGCCGTTTCGGAGGCGTTAGGTTGAGTCATTACAGCGCCATTGTTGACGACTGACTCGACAGAAAGACGTGGGTGAGCCGGTGAGAGCGAGGCTGATGCCAGTACTGTAACTGTTCTGCTGTGCTGTGTCAGTATCTGTGCCCTGTGGACAGTCCCGACTGTGTGTGGCCATATCATCAAGGGGCCCGCTGACGTTCTCTGAAGCCCTGCCCAATGTCAAGAGCGAGAGAGTCGGTGGATTGGTGGAACGTTTGCATTTGTGTTTAAAAGGAGATATTTCTTTCTGATTTGAATTTGAGGAAAAAGGTTGCTGGATGTATTCTCCAGTTCCTTTACGTTGATGTTCTGTTGATGCAGAATGTAAAAGGATTTATATAACAAATACATTTTAATAAGCTCATAAAAGGACAGTAATTAGACTGAATTAGACTAGACGTCAGTAGGGATTAACTGTCATTCTGATATTTCTGCAGCATAATATCTTCTATAGAAGGCCGCACTGCTATCTGGAGTGCTCCAGATGCAAGGGAACCAAGCATTTAGCTAGAATTGTACAACTCAGCAGGTGAGTGCTGTAATAAATCATAGACATTTCCTCTGGCTGTGGTCGACATGCTGACCAGAGGTATTCCCCATGTGTGATGTGTTAGAGTCCTGACAAGTCATGTTTTTTAGCAATTTATTATTATTATTATTTTCTATATATACACATTATATACACAATATAGTATATACACTATATTGGCAAAAGTATTAGGACACTTGCTCATTCATTATTACTCCTGAAATCAAGGGTATAAAAAAAACTGCCTCTACTGTGCAGGGAAGGCGTTCTACTAGATTTTAGGCCCACACCTGGCATTTGGCACGGTGCCTATAGGTTCATGTTCATTTGCTCCAGAGAGTCCAGTTCTGTTGGCAGTACTTCTTGATATCTATTCATTTCTGAGAAGGTAAATAAACTGGGAGCAAATAGTATGTTTGATTAATTATCCATAGTTAAAAAACCTTGTCGATTTAATGTCTGGGGAAATGCACCCCCGCAAAGAGGTTATATAGTACTTTATTTTTTCACACTTTCAGTAGTAGTTAATTCACTGAATAGTATGCGTAAATAATGTAGATATACAATTGTTTTATGATCTTTAGTTATTAATAAAAAAAATTTCTTTGCAAGCTCAAACACTCCTTATCTCATCAGAGTAAATGGGTGGAGCTAAACTGATGTAGGCTGAAGTGGCGGGTATAGATCAATACAGCTTTGTCAAATATAAAGTAAATTAAAAAGTATATATATAAATATATACAGAGATAACAAGTATAACACATAACAAATATATAAGCAAAATATCAACTACATTTTTATGTAAAAATACAATAAAAAGTACAATGCTGGGAACAGTTGTCAAGTGTAAAGTGCAACCAGTGCAAAGTGGATGTACAACATAATGATGTGCAACTGAGCAGACAGTAGTAATTACTATAATGATAAGTGATATGTAAACTATATTGTTTGGGAAGTAAATGGGTTATTTTACATCAAACATTGTGCAAAAATCTATCAGTTATATGTAATAGAAACTTTTAAAAATATAGAAAGTAAAGGAGATATCTATGTAATTAATGTTGCAATTATATTGAAATATTATATAGTATCTAGACTTTTAGCAGTCAATTATAGTAAGTAATAAAAAAGTAGAAAATAATAAAAGTCATAAAATATACATACATGTATTTTTATTAAATTCATTTATTTTTATATTTTTGTTTCATATAGCTTAGATTAAAAAATAATACATACAGTAATTTGCCAATAAAGTAGCAAATGTATTGTCAAATCTAATAAATCACCACCGCTGTGTCCTACCTTTGTCATTTGACTATTTTTTACCACCCCGTTTTCTGGAGTGCAGACTCAGGGGTTAGCTGTGTAGAGTGCGGAGGTGAGTAGCACCCTCCTCTGATCTGTGAAATTAGGGGTCGCGTGTCCAGCCAAGGAAATGAAGTTGGGTTTGCAAAAATGAAAGTGGTAGGGTTTTTTTGAGCGGTCAGCTGGAAAGGTAGATTTGTGACATGCCATTGGATTCACCTTGTAGTTGTTTCAACTGTGCTTGTGTGTGTGTGTGTGTGATGGTGGTGGGGGGGGGGTGGTGAGAAAGTAAAGGATATACACTCTACCTTATAATTTCTCTTCTCCTTTGGATGACGAGATGGCTGCTGGTCTTGGGCTACTCTTTATTAATCATTTGTCCTTCACAGCTTTATAGGCACTCACATCGCTCTACTGTTTATATCGTAGCTCCACAATCTGCCGCACTGGAAGAAAGCACTTGAGTGCATTTACTGAATGTGCACAAATCTATTTCTATATAAGTTTACACCTGACACTCCAGTCATGCACGTAAGGCCCGTCAGACAGAAACCAGCTGCTGTGTACTTGGCCTAGGCTTAATTCTGGACAACGTCATACATGAAGCAACTGTAGCAGCACAGCCATAGAGATAAAAACTGCTAATACAGCATATGTATTTTTTTGGGGTATTGCTAACTCATGACTGTGGTCCTGCCTATCTCATTTGCAATCCAGTTACCTCCTGCTTTAAAATTGCCCTGCTTTTTTAATGGCCACATATAATTTATGCATTTGGCTCAACCCACCAAATCTGCATATGCCTGCACCCTTTTGTTTAAGTACCCTGTTTAAGGTTTGTATACCCTCTAGGTTAAAATTACCATATATTGTGAAAATTTTCCAATGTGAAAATTGTATAGACGGCAGTTGTGTTGATGTGGCTATTATTTCTGGTTATTTTACTCTGATGTACACCAATGGTGAGTGGTCTATTGTGTGTTCGCTGGTGCTTTGATAGGGGTCATCATTCATTGTCACATTACCATTTTCATTACCTTGCTTTAGCCCTTAGAATTACATAGGGCTAGTTTCCCTTCCCTTAAACTAAAACAGGACCCGGTTTCCCTCCCCTTAGAATTAAACAGGGCCCAGTTTCCATTCCCTTAGAATTAAACAGGGCCCAGTTTCCATTCCCTTAGAATTAAACAGGGCCCAGTTTCCCTCCCCTTAGAATTAAACAGGGCCCAGTTTACCCTCCCTTAAAATTAATGAGGGCCTAGTTTCCCTTCCCTTAGAATTAAACAGGGCCTAGTTTACCCTTCCTTAGAATTAAACAGGGCCTAGTTTACCCTCCCTTAGAATTAAGCAGGGCCCAGTTTCTTATCTTTTAGAATTAAGCAGGGCCCAGTTTCTTATCTTTTAGAATTAAGCAGGGCCCAGTTTCCATATCTTAGAATTAAATTGGGCCCACTTTCCTGTCTCTTATGAAGCAGGCTGTGTTTCTGTGCCTTTAAGACTGATTTAAGATATACAGGCTTTGTTCTGATTGGTTGTGCTGTATAGTGCCTCATTCAAAAAAAAGCTTCAATACTCCTTGAGAACTGCAATATAAATGTGCAGGGCTAAACTGTGGTAGGCAGAATAGGTGGAGGTACCCTACATTTTGGCCAAAAGTTTGACCTAAATGTATTTGTTGAGCCCTTGGACTAACCATCTTTTGAGCAAAGTTTTAGCACCCTACTTTTTAGCCAAACGTTTGTGGACATCGCATCAGCCAGACATATAGATTGAGCTTTTGCCTGAAATATCTTTTAAGCAAATGTTTTAGCACAAAACATTTTTCAACCCAGCTCTACCTTGACATAGCAACATCTTAGCAACCAACACCTATATCACAGCAGCACTGCTGAGCTGCAGTCGCACTCCCAGTAACTGCACAACCTGGGCTCTCAAATGTTTACTCTCATAGCTTCCATTGCCACAGACCAGCTCAAGTTGTTAACCAATGGCTTACCAATATTTTTCAGGTTTTTCAGTTATCTCCAGTTCCCAATATTAAATAAGTGCAAGGATGGCCGGCTTAGGAAGTGATGATTATTTATTTATTTATCTTAATATAAATGAATAAATTTAACCAGCATCCGGTCCAACACGACCAGACTCTGCAATAGCTTCTTCCCCCAAGCCAACAGACTTCTCAACTCCACTCAACTTCTGAACTCATGTCTTTTCTGTTACATGCACTCTCTCTCTCTCTCTCTCTCTCTCTCTCTCTCTCTCTCTCCAACCATTTACCCCAGATAAAATGGGAAGCATTTGCACTAATAACATTACTACCTCACTGGACTCAATATTTATTACACACTGCATAATTTGCACACTACCGCCAATTATTTATTATTCTCTGTCTGTACTGTGTTGTGTTGTCTGTCCGCACTTGTATTGTGTTGCACTTGTGTTCTGTACGCACTGTGTCTATGTTGCATCATGGTCCTGGAGGAACGTTGTTTCGTTTCACTGTGTACTCTGTATGTAGTTGAAATGACAATAAAACCCACTTGACTTGACTTGACTTGAGCAGGTTGAGGGCTGCTACTACTTCTTAGTTCTTAGTACTTCTACCCATATGCACAATGAAGAGCAAAGTGTGAATGTGTGTCTATTTGTTGGAATATTTTTCTATCATTGGACTTTTTCTTTGTCTATGACTCCTCCTTCCCACAAATTCGATCGATTTTTATTTCCCTTTCTAGCGTTAGAGCAAGTTTGCAGTATTTCAGCGGTGCTGTTCATACCGCACTTGACGCTGCAACAGATTAGCCCTGCTTGTGGTTGGATCGATGGGCCAAATTACACCAGCTCCACGGAAGGGCAATAACACTCTCTTGCTTTAATGGAAATGCACCGGCATACCAATATTGTTTGCGTGAAAACTAATCCCCATTGATTTGCGGGGCCACTTTTATAAATTGAGAGTTACGACGGCTTGTGGAGGGAGGGAGGGAGGGAGGGAGAGGAAGGTGAGGGAGGGGCTTGGTCACATCTACTTATTTAACGCCACAGATCTTGTAGCTTTCTGTAAGAATCATCACTTTGTCAGCCAGGCGATGAAGATGAAGAGATGTGTGTATGTGTGTGTACTGTGAGAGATAGCTCAGGCCTAGCATGGAGGTGCGATTCCACGATCATCTTCAGAGCTCATTACAGCGCACTGCATTAACTGTTTCTCTGCTGCCTATATATCAAGCTTATTGCCTGCATAGTTGACTTGCTCTGTTAACTCCAGTCATAACTAAGATTTAGGGCAATTCCTTTAGTGCATTTCATTACTGAATGACTTCGGTTTGTTAAGGCGCTTGTCAGGATGACTCTTGCGTATCGCGTAGCTAAAACCAGCATTAGCAGGCCTGAATTTTGCCCATATTTGTAGATAACAGAAGGTAATGGATTGTCAGAAACCACATATATATATATATAGTATATAAGTCTTCTTAACTGAACACAGTTTAAGTAATATGTGTGATTATTTAAGGCAGGTTTATGCTTCCTTTAATCACAATAATGTTCTTGCAGGGGTCTTCATCAGGGGTCTTTAAACATTGAATGTAAGTAAATACACAACATTTATTACCCTGTTATAGGAACACAGTGGAGTGCACACTCTTCATATGGAGAGATCCAGGACAAAGCTGGTTACGAAACAAATCTTCTAGAAATAAATGCCAAGTGCCACACAGGAGCTGAGGAACTTGTAGCTGTAATAGATGTTTCTTCACTACTCTGTGCAACAGAAGCAGAACTGAAAGCAGAGGACAAAGAAAACGTATCATTGTCCAGCAAGGATTCATGCTCTTTCCAGCTTCTACTTTCCAGAGGGTCTTTCTCGTCTGTACTGGCCACTCACAGTGTATGGACTCATTGTATGGAAACATTACAAAAGACCAGCACAGAGGAGAAAGCTCCTGTGTATATTCAGTCAGAGGCTCCAAACCAAACCACAGCAGCGGTAAGCAGCAGCCTTGGCCAATATTCATGCATATTTTGTTCCAGAGACCCTCTTTAACCTCTTTGCCATGTTTGTTGGTTTAGTAGCTCAGACTGTGCTCCCAGAGGGTTTTGCCTGATGCTCTCATTGGCTTCTGCTCATTGTTTTTCTCACTGTGCGCCGTAGAAGAGTTCACACAACAGCATTTGTTGTGAAAGTTTGAAAAGTTTGCAGTGCAGCTAGAAGTGTACAGGATTTATGGTTCACGGTTTTGGAAAGCACAATTTCGTACGAGTTCAATACAACAGGGAAAACCCGGCTTGCTTAAGGCTACCTCAGGTTTCTTTCAGCCTGTTCCACCTAGTGTTGTATAAACCTCCCTGAGGTAGTCAGCACTGTAGTGTATTAAGCAGTAGCATGTAAAACCATGAATATACACTCTCACATTTTTATATAGGAGGAAAAATAAGACAGTAGGTCACAATTGGTTACAAAGCACCTCTCATTTTATAAAATAAATTACATTTATAAACAAATATAATAAAACTATAACCATAAAAAAATAATAAAATAATAGGAGCCAATTTTTTTTTACGTAGGAAAAAACATGGACAATGTGATTCCACTGCCTTCCGTTCTATGAAGCAAAAATCATCCGCCATCTGAACGCCACCCATGAAATTTGTAACCAAAGTCATAGCAGTGCAGTGTAGAGACCAGGGGCAGAGACAGACACGCCTACTCATTTAGTTAGATGGACCTCCTCCTCTCAGATCAAGCGTCCGAGACGGCCATTGAGCTTACAGCACAGCCTAAAGGCTTCTGTATGGGACATTTTTCCTTGAACAGTAAAATACTCCATGGTCCCTGACCATGCTGTTTTGATTGGTAACGATCTCACTGTTTATACAGTAAGCTGTAATATGTCATTAGACTGGCTTTGCTGTTGTAGTTCTCTTGGAACCTACATTTTTTCCATGTAACTGACTCTTTTATCTGGAGGCATAATGCCACCACTAACCACATTAGCCTTGTAGTTCCAGTGGAAAAACAAAAAGAAGAAAATGTCAATCAAATCAGACATCAATAAGACTCCAGACAATTGATTTGTTTTTCAGAAGATTGATTACTGGATTACTGTTAAAGCATTTGTCAGAATCCATTATTTACGTCTTTTCCTCACGGTATTTCAAAACCCCTCCGTAGCTGTACATTCCTGTGATTAGCAACCATTTAATATAACTCATGATATTGTCTGTTTATTTGTGTACGACACGAACAGTGTTGTAGGCCTCCTGCTGGTATGGCCTTGTTAAAATTCCTCTGGAAAACAGGTCTATGTCAACTCCAGGATTAGCTCAGAATGTACTAACACAGAGCCTGAAGGTACAATAAAGATGACTTCTCTAAAGCAGTTGTGTTTGTCAAAGTCTCTCCTTTATCAGGCCCTTGGGACTTGAGACGCGTCTTTGAGAGTTATCTACCTGAGCAATTCACGCAAACCCAACCAGCGGCTGCCAGCTTTGTGCAGTGTAACTACAGGCGTCGTGGCAGTGGCTGACTTGACTTTAATGAAGAAAACGACAGCCGACCCATCCCCTAATGCAACAGAGGAGACAGCTGTTGGATAACCAAAGCCTGCTATGAAGTGTCTAAATCCTGTATACCTGGAAGACAAAGGGATTCAAACAGACTCAAACAGAACGGGCCTGTATCAGTCTACTGTAAGCTCCATCTCATAACCGGAACATTTCCTGCATGATTAGCTCCTTTGTTCCCTGAGACGTTGCCAGGACTTTGGATGGGAGCTTATCGCACTCCTCATCTTAATGAGAAAAGAGAATAAACTCTCCCTGAGGCCTAGACTTCTCTCTCTATCAGGGGTGGAAAAGTAATGAACTACAACTACTCTCATTACAGTACTTGAGTGCATTTCGTCCTGTATTTGGAACTTTCTTGAGTATAATTAATCATAATCGTTTTGCTTGAGAATGTGTTCACAACTCAAATACCGACCAGAGGAAACAGTTAGCTGGCTCGATAATTTACCTAAGCTAAGTAGGTACTGTGTTCATTTTCTGCTTTTTGTCACTTTAGAAAAACAAGCATGAGAATGCTTTAGGGGTCCTGTTGTAGCAATCTTTAGGTGGGCCGTCAACCGCGCACCGTGCAGGAAAATTGCCGTGTACTAAGTCTCCTAATCAATCATGGGTTTTGGGCGTAACGTGCAATAAACCAATCAGCGTGTCACTTGCCATTCCCTTTAAAAGCCAGGTGCGGTCTGACATTGGGGGATTGCTATTTCAATGGTCTGGACACTCTTGCTGAAGTGGTGGAGCAATGAACGTCTGACTGTTGACGTCTGCCTAGGTTGTTTTCAGCCAGTGACGCTCCTGTGTTTTCCGTTGCCAAGATAGCAATACAGCAGAAATTGACCTGAACACACCTCATTTTGAGACCACCACTCCCATCGGCGTAGAGATATTCACAAGCACCATTGCTATTTAAACGACGCAGGCGGAAGGAGTGAAAATAGACTGTTGGCAGGGTGTAAGATAGCGATGAGCACCGGGACGCGCCTTGCCCAGGGTGTAAGATAGGGCCCTACGTATTTGCATATCGCTGTTGTCACAAAAACCCATATCTTTACAGGAGATGACAAACACCATGGATGTTAGTAGGTCAGTTTGAAAAGGGAGGAGATTAAGAAAATGACGGAAAGTTATGCCAGGGCAGCGACAACGGCGGCAGGAGAACATATGAAGGAAAAGTGATCCAAGGAAGGACGACCAGTAAACCGACAACATGGTCATGGGCACTTAAGTCTCACTGATGCGACTCATGGAGGTCCCACCTCACAACTTGTGGTCAGAGGACGCCTTCAGAGGTCTTGTGGAGTTGCGGATGCCTTGAATGGTCAGATCTGTTGCGGCGGCGCATGGGAGACCTACTCAATATTAGGCAGGTGGTCCTAATGATATGGATGATTGGTGTATTGTAGCATATGCAGTGGCATGCAATCATTTGGGCACCCTGGCCAAAATATCAGTGCCAACTGTGCCAATTAAAATAATAGCTAAGCAAGTAAAAGATGCAATGATTTCCAAAAGGCACAAAGCTAAAGACTACACACTTATTTCATATTTGAAGCAAGATTACTTTTTATTTTTTTTTATTTTTTTTATTTCCAACTATTACAGTGCTCAAAGCAAAAGTTTGGGCACCCTGCAAGGCAACACCCCCTTTGATTTGTACACAGAGCTTGTACACACTCTTTGTAGCAGCTAAGAGTCCAAGAGTCAGTTCTTGTTTGGGGATTTTCGCTCACTCTTCTTTGCAAAAGTCTGACAGAAAAGCTTGTTATGGGGCAGTGCCAGCTTTGGAATTCAGTGTAGACCCGCTTTCACACTCTCAGAGTCTGACGAAACTGGCTGTAGGTCAAAAGAAGTCTCAAAGGTATCCATTCTGTTTGTGCACAAAGTGAGCTAGAAGTGGAAACTTTTTCAAGACTTTTTAAAGCAACAGCAGGTAGAACGCTTCTCGACCAATCAGAGGCTACGACCAGAACTAACTCTCGCATAATAGATTACATCACCGATTGCATTGTACATTTAAAAAGTAGCTCCCAAACCTGGATAGAGTCTTCCTGTCCGCCACGGAAAGCGAAACTCTCCTCATACAGGTGTGTTCTGTTCGGGAAGATAAGAGCAGATATGAATTGGTCACTATAGGCTGTAAAACTGTTAACCACAGATACAGTGTTGTAGACAGCGGGGGATTTCAGATGCTTATCGCTGTGTTTTCCGGCACATGGCTGAAATTGAAATCTCACCATCTCCCATTTTTAGCGTCTTCATTGGCTGCACAGGATATGAATTGAAATTGAAGCAATTATGTGGCAAATCAACAACTTCAGCTGAACTGTATTAGTCTATGTGTGTGTGTGTGTGTGTGTGTGTGTGTGGAAGTGGAAGTGGAGCTGAGTGTGTTTGTTGTCTTTTTTGTGTGTGATTGTATGCAGACACAGACCTTGCTTTGTACAGTACCGGTCAAAAGCTTCCACATTTTAGAATAATGGAGAAGACCTCCAAACTATACAACGGCTGACAAATAGTTAGCCAGGCAAAGCATTTTTTAAATAGATTTTAATAGATTGATGGATTTAATGGATGAATGGAATTAAATTGGTTAAATAAATAAATAATGGATTGATTAGTTAAATAAAATACATAAATAAATAAACAATTACAAATGATGACTAAAAAAAATATTTTGAAACAGCTTTAGATGTTCTTGGCTGCTAGGTGCACTTATCTGAGGGTTCTTTAGTAAAGTTAATGGTTCTATATAGAATCGAAGCAACCCAAAGGACAATTTGAGTACTTCAGTGGTTCTTTGCCTGGTAAAATGCTTCCTTTCTATGGTGAGGAACCATGAAACCCAGGTGGTTTTAAATCATGAAACCACCTTTAATAAAAAAAAATTATAAAGAAATAATGGCCAGATGGTTTAAAATAATAAAAAAAAAACACAAAATGTTCTACGCAGCACTCTTTATTTATTTATATATTTATGTAATGAGCCAAAAAAAAGCCTTTCCAGTGCTATTTAGAACCCTAACCATTAATCATTTTGGTTTAGGAAATAGATCAAACACACGCCTCAACCTCACTGTGATTTATGTGTCTTAGAAACAGATTTCAAAAGTTTAATCATAGATCAAAATGTCTTGATTCAGTCGAGCGCCTGAATGTTTGACTGGAGCTGGAGCTGTATATGAGCATGTGTGTGCACAAGTTCATTGCTTCGCTCAGAGCAGACCCAATATTAGAATGTTTCCATTAGCCTGGGGCTGATCATTGATATTCCTGAATATTGCTACACTTTAAATAAGTGCAGATTTCTTACATGAACCACCCACTACAGTTATTATAACTTATAGTTAGACCAAAAATGTATTCAGTAAAAAAGCATTTGATTATAGGTTTTACAAACCGGACATCCTCAATCATTGACTTCACATACATACTCTGCAAATGGAAAGATTAGCATATTCGAAATGCATAAGCGCACACATCCGAAGTGTAAAATGATTTAAGAAAATCTAACAGTAGGCCTATAATCATCAAGCTAGTACACCCAACAACCTAATCACACATCTGCACACACGTCACAGTGCTGGAAACTACTTAGGCAACTAGTATGTCTGTACACTTGGAAACAATGATAGTTTGCTAACTCCATTGACAACATGTAAGTCTGCATTTGGGCTGATTATAAGCTCCTCTAGATATTTAGGCATTTATTTTTTATTATGGGCTGTTTAATAGCTACGTATTGAAGCAATTCACTAATTCACAAGCGGTTCAGTGACACATAATACAAAGGACAAATCATGTAACCAAGTTTGAAAAAGCACAAAAGACACTGATTGCTATTGTCTACTCATAGGGTATAATTACTAAATGATGCCATAGTCCAAGGTAGGGGTGGGGAATATGGCATGATATATTATATCCTGATCCTTGACACGATATATCCTTGAATATCAATATCACGATAATTTGACACAGTCAAATTGCACTACATTTTTTTTAGTTATATGCTCTACATCCAATGGATTTTGCTTGTTTTAACTGACACTGATTCTTCATCTACTAAAGTAAAGCCATGTAATATTATGGCCTGTGCTGCACAACATACGTAAAAGAAGACACTGAATTAAAACAGTTGATCTAAATCCAGTGATCCCTGGTTCGAATCCTGGGTCATGCTGCTTGCCATCAGCAGCCGGAGTCATAGAGAGCACACATGCACAAATTGGCCTTGCTCTTTCACTCCTAGTCTAGTGTGATTGTCAGCTGGTCAGAGTTGGTCAGATGGTCAGAGTTGAGGTGCTGTACTTTACTTCGAGCTTGCTGGCTGACTAGCGATTTACATCAGGAGCAGTTTACATGTGTCGGTTGAGACTTAGTGCTAGTCTTCACCCTCCTAGTGTTGGGGGCATTGCTAGTGTTGGGGAAGCTCACATGAACAAGGTTTGGGTAACTGGCCTTTGGGTAGGAAATGGGGTAAAAGGGGTAGAGATAAATGATTAATAAATCAGTTGATGTAAAAGCATCCAAATTTCTATTTTATTCCAGAACAGTTGAAGACAACTATTTTATGTTGCATTTTTCTGAGCCCTAGTCAGCTGACATCAGCATTTCTTCCCATGTGCTGAGGTTATGTGTCATGCCAGGCCACTGTGACTGTCACTTCCTCTCTGATCCCGACTGATAGAAGCGCTGGCCTCCCGGCTTTCCCCTCCACCCTGCTCTTTGCTCTGTACACTGAGGCGTAACTGAGAACATTACCCCCACCCTGCCTGTGTCGTCATGCCTCCACTTCCTGCCCACACAACTGCCCATTATTATTATCATACCTTCTTCAGTGCTCTGCAAGACTCTACGCAGGCAGACCCGTTGCAAACTGGTCAACGACCAGTCAGCTGCTTCCCATTGTGCTTCAGATGCTTTTAAAAAGTGGAATGAAAGGTTTTTGAACATGAATCCCTCAGACAGATGCACTAACTGCACATTTAAATAGTCAAATCTGAACAATTCCCATCTTAACCCCAAGTGTGGTCAATCAGCCAAGACATGGCTGGTGTGAAGCTTTGCTTCTTTAGTTTTTGCACTGGCGCTATGAGGCCTTTTGACACTAGACACTCAGCAGAAAATACTGTATTAAATATAGATACAGAATGATGAATGAATTCAACAGTGTGTGGTTAGCTAACTCTTAGCCTTACCTAGATAGCACCTGCACGCTTTACTGGCTTTCCCCTGGCCATCATACTCCGCATTCACCCCAATACCTCCAGCAGAGCTTCCTTTATTTGGACCTTTTCCAAGCGTTGCTTCACCAGGTCACCTAGCATACTCTTTTAGCATTTTTAGCCTCATATCCATATTGTTCCATATTGTGCCGTTGTGTTTAACCTCGAACGGCTACTGGGCTGAGTGTATGTAAACTTTGGGGGTATGAGGCAGGACTGTTATGTAACAGTTTGGGGGTTTTTGAATTGGCTCATTTAAAAACAGTAAAAACATTCCCAGGCACCTTTAATCCTGATCCACATCCAGTCCTTTGTTTTAACATTTGCACCACTCTTTTAGAAGTACCACGAATGGACATTCTCAGGGTGTCACAAAGTGGTTTAAACATCTGTGGTCCTATAGTCGTATAGTTCTAGTATTCGACTGCTTTCTTGTCTTAACCCACCTAGAGAAAGGAGCAGGCTAATACACACGTAATACAGAGAAATGTAATCATAGCACATTTACAGCACTGTGTATCCCATTAAGCACCTATATCAAAATGCAGTGCCTTTACTGCAGCTTTTTACAGTAACTGGAAGAGTGTAAAATGGTTATTTTCAAATTTTGACTAATCAAAGGCCCTCTGATCAGACTGAGGATAAAAAATGAAAATAGTGCAAAACTAAAGCCATAAACTTAAGACAAAGATATCGTCTGGCAGTGTAATATACGCTTTGAGCCAGCCCTAAAGAACACACATTTCTGGACAAGCCAAGATGTCCCGGAAGAGTCACTGAAAGTCAAAGAAGCATGTGTTTGGAGGCAGTAGTGCAGTATTACAGGATTTTACATGAATGAGATCCGGGCAGTGTTACACAGTTCGTTGTCCTGCTCGCTTCCCCAGAGTTACATAGTGCAGTTAGCAGCGTGCTGAACCCAGGGTAGCAATGCTAGAGGCCCTACTCTCCCTATTACAGTCAGTGGAGCATCAGCATCATTTGGAAGCTGATATGTTGAGGTGCAAATACTACATAATGTTGATTTAGGCTCTTTAGAGTGGACAGACTTTAATCATCGCAAATGCAGTCGATTTATGTGGCTGCACCGTATTTAGTGATGTCTTTTACCTGAATCTTCATCCCACTGATTGGGCCAAGTCATTTTCCTGGCAGTGCAGCTTTAATCTTAGTCATGCTCGTTTGTGGGTGCCAGCTGGGTGGGAGATTTATGTGTTTTCTTTGTTCTTTGCCATGCAAATTTGATGAGCTCGCTCTTTGTGCTTTTGGCCCTGATCATCATTAAAGAGCCGATGATTAGGCCCTTGTATGAGTCTCCGGTCTGTACGTTTGAGCTGGTAATAAACACAGCGCTGCAGCCTCGTAAAAAAGACCATCGCGCCAGCTGAGAAGCGGTTTACCAGTGTCAAAAATAAGCTAGCAGTGTGACCGACGTTTTGCTCTGTTGTGGCTGCCACCTACGTAGGACAAGATATGGAGTCCTAAATTCAGTTTTTCAGAAGCCAAGCTTGTTTTATGTGACATCTGTCTTTGAATACAGATCAGGGTGAATGCACTGATCTGTTATGTTGAGTAGAGTTAACTCTTTATAATTACTTTCTAAATTATCAGTGAGAAATCGGCAGAGGTCAGAGTTTTAAAATCTTGGATTAAAATCTTGACTGGCGACTGGCGGACATCATTACTCCATTACCGATGGTTAATTTTTAGGAAGGGGCATTATTTGATTGAAAGTATGGACATCCAAAATCATTTTAGCATGTGTTTTACAAGAAGTCATGTGTGGTTTTGAATATGATTTATGTCATTTTGTCAACATTGTTTTAAGCGAGTGTGTTATAATGGACTACAGAGAATATTAGGAAACACAAGCAGCTGGTACTGCATCTCTATCTCTGACATCTATGCAGCTCAATATGGCAGTGTAAAGCAGTGTTGCGTACTAATACTTCGGCATTACGGAGAACACAGTTCCACTGCTCCACAGCTCAATGCTGGGGGGCTTTATACCCCTCTAGCCCAGGGTGCCAATAGGTTCATGTTCATCCGCACCAGAGAGTCCTATTCTATTGGCAATACTTCTCTACAGGGACTAGACAATCTGTGTCAGCAATGGGTTCCACTTAAAGTAGCTGAATGTATTCATTAAAAGGAGTGTCCACAAACATTTGGATTTATAGCGTATGTGATGGACACCTCTATGCTCTATGTTTCTAGGGTGTGTACGAGCCAGCGCTCAGCGCTCAGCTCCCACTCAGTTAATGCTGGACTTGGCCGTCCTGCCTTTCTTGCCCCACCTCGCAGGTCTTGGCTGAGTCACCAGGCCCCACCTTACTTTCGACCCCAATGGTAAGAGGTCTGTGGTGGCAAAGAGAGGTGGAGCCTCAGTTACACCAAGCCCCCAGGGCTCCTCCCCCAACAAGAGTCAACATGGAATTAGGGAAGGTGCCAAAATACTTGCAGAAATGCAGGCTCCCCATTGAGTAGAGAGGAGGACTTTGGAAGGAGAGGACCCTGACTGGAAAGAACAAGACAAGACCTGAGAACATTACAGTAAGTCATGCCAGCGTTTTTATTTGGCGCTACAAGTAAAAGTTTCTGCTTTGCACCTGCCTTTGGCCTGCGTGTGTGTTTCCGGGCTTGAGTCTGGCTTCCCAGCCAGTGTGCATTAGCCCCTCCCCAGCCCAACATCACAGTTGTTCCCATAATGTAAAGGTTCACAACAGATGAGAGGTTCTCCCTAGAACTGCATTGAAGCCCCTTTATCAATTTGCCTTTCTTTTTCATATAGTCTGTGTGTGGTGGCCTCTGAATAAGCTCGGCAGAGGTGGACCTGAAGATTATGAG
The DNA here is from genome assembly GCF_030463535.1 of Salminus brasiliensis. Taxonomy (NCBI): domain Eukaryota; kingdom Metazoa; phylum Chordata; class Actinopteri; order Characiformes; family Bryconidae; genus Salminus; species Salminus brasiliensis. Next base: position 12,934,584 of record NC_132902.1, on the reverse strand, counting down.
TTTCTCATAACACGAGTTATCCATCCACCAAAGTGGCGAGGTGGGAGTGGGGCGCATTTCCCAGCAACACACTTCCTGTAAGCGGAAGAGAGTTCTAAGTGAATAGAGAGGTGAGACACACTGCTCTGACCTCAGTTGGGAGGGCTGTTATTAGACTGAGATGCAGCAAACGCTACAGAAATTGGAAAAGAGCTTCAGAAGCTGTAGACCTTTAATATAGCATCACAGCATGGGAGAAGTGTGAGGCTGCCTTTATTGTTGGATGCACAAGATCGAGAGCTCATGCAGTGCATAATTATTATAGTAATTGTCATGCAACATTAAGTCATTAAGTCTCTTTTATTGATCGGGATGCACCTGGACCCAGATGGTTAAGTTACAATCTCCTTTCACAATTACATGCAATTACCTAATCAACCAATCATGTGCATATATATATATAATCATGAAGACATGGCCCAACAACTTCAGATAACGTTCACATTAACCACTACAATGGGAAAAAGGTGATCTCAGTGATTTTGAGTGTGATAAGATTGTTGGTGATGTTCTGCAGACGGAAACCCCTTGTTCATGAGAGAGGTCAACGAAGAATGGCCAGACTGGTTAGAGCTGATAGAAGGGCTGCTGTAACAGTGGATGGGCTACAACAGCAGAAGACCACACTGCGGACCAATTCTGTCAGCCAAGAACAGAAAGCTGAGGCTGCAGTGGGCATAGGTTCATTTAACTTACCTGGAACCAGAGTGTCAAGTGTGTACCGGGAATACATCATAAAAGACAGTTTACCACCCACAATATCTGGCTAGAATTGTTTGTGTGAACCGACAAGCAACTCTGGCGGAAATCACATCCACTTTCAATGCAGGTGGCCCAACGTAGCTTCCATGGGATAGGGCAGCAGAAGACCCACCAGAGTGCCTCTGGGGTCACCTGGGCTTATGAGGTTGCTTATTTGTTCCCAGTTGACAACAAGGCACTTAATAGGCTGGTAATGGTTCCATACTGGGGTGGGATATATTCTATATTCTCATGGCATGGTTTGGGTCCACTGGTCCACCTAAGCACGTCATTGACTGGTGCCTGCCACCTTTCACTGCTTGTTATCCATTCATGTACCTCTACAATGATGGGACATTCCGGCAGGATAATGCACAGTGCCATCGTTCCCAAGTCCATTCTGGAGAGTTCTGACAAATCTGTGGCCTGCACATTTGCAGGACATGAGCCCAATCAAACATTTATGGGATGTGGTGGAGAGGTCCTGCACCTGCATCCTACAAATACCAACATGCTGTGGGTGGCTGTCCAGACGGCATGGCTCAGTATTCCTCCAGACTTCTTCTGGCCGCTCATGGAATTCACGTTGGGTTGCTACACTTTGCTGGGCTGGAGGGGGTCCTTCATGATACTAGTCCCCCTCCCATGATTGTACTTTATTAAACAGCCTCGGTTTAGCCAAAACCCAAAGGAAAAGTGAGTTATCCATCTTTTCGGAGCGTTCGGAGAGGTGGGAGCGGAGCGCATTAAAGCGTGCATGGGGAAAACCACACATTCAGCTGTTTTCACAGAGTCTGCTTGAGCGCTCGAACGCCTTCTGGATTTTGCTTTCCTTTTTTTTTCTTTTTTTAAACTAAATTCAATTTAAAAATCATTAGTGATTAAAGTGCCTAAAGTGTCTTAGAGTGAGTAGAGATACACACACACATTGTGTGAGGAGGGAGCCTATTTTGCACATCTGGCCCTCTATTCATCTCAATTATTGCAGACATGCCTTTGCACAGTATAAGACTCTCTCGCTCTCCCTCTCTTTATCTCTCACTCCTTTGACTTACACTCAGTTGTAGCATAACTTGTTCCGCCCCTCTCTTGTCTCTCATCCCTCTGTCGAATTGCCACTCAGATGTTGCGGCGGCTGTAATGACTTGTTAGGGGTTTATTGATTATGCATTTTGTGTGGAATTCAACAGCTCAAATGAATTGTTCTCATGCTTTGTTCATGCCGCCGTGATCAGCTCGGCGTGGGCAGCCTGTATGTGTGTGTTTAGGTGGAATAGAGGGTGTTTGATTAATTGCGGGTAACACTGGCCACTGGTCTTCTGTTTGTGTTACTCCACTATTATGGAAGATAAAGGACAGCGGGACTCCAGCACTGTTTCAGCACTGTTGCTGGAAGAACACCATCAGACAGAGGCTCGCAAATGTGATTGGCTGATCTACCGAATCCACATAGCCGTCCACACTGACAACACACAGACATGTAGGCGCTACACTACAAACTACAAAAATAGTTATAATACAATAATACACCGATCAGCCACAACATTAAAACCACCCGGCTAATATTGACAATGTCCCCCTTGCGCTGCCACAAAAGATCTGATCATTAAAGGCATCCAGGACTCCACAAGACCTCTTCACAGCTTTCTGGCACCAAGACATTAGCAGCAGATACTTTGAGTTGTAAAATAGTTGTAAAATATCTTGACGCTGGTTCACTGGTTGTCCTTTCTTGACCGCGTTTGGTAGGTACTGAGCACTGCATACCAGAACGCCGCACAAGACCTGTCTGGTGTTTTGGAGATGCCCTGACCCAGGTGTCTAGTCATCACCATTTTTACTACTTTTAGCACATCACCATTAGGAGCTGACTGTTCACTTGCTGACTAATATGTCCACCGCTTTGACAGATGCCACTGTAGGTGAAGGTGATAATACCTGCTCTGTGGTGGGCCCATGGGGTCTTGACCAAATTAAAAAATGCCACTGTGAGCTGCTGGAGAAACCAGAAAATAAACATGTATGCTGATGTAGACATGGACTACATATTAGTAGAAAGCACACAGATGAGACGAAATAATTACTTCTGTGCACATTAAAGCTGTGTATGCGGTGTGCATTTGAGAAATGAGTAAATCCACTTAAGTGAGATGAATTTCTCGAGAACTCCCCTCTCTTATTGCTTCTACATTCAGCACGGGTTGGTTTTATTCCTGTAGCATTTTGTCAGTCTAATCCAGATCACTGTAGTCTCTCTCTCTCTCTCTCTCTCTCTCTCTCTCTCTTTCTCTCTCTCTCTCTCTCTCTCTCTCTCTCGCTCTCTCTCGCTCTCTCTCAGAGATTTCATGAACACATCAATGAATGGACTGAAGGGTGGCTATGATCATGAAAATGTTTCCTCTGCCATTGAAATTAGTAGGCGGGCTGCCCAGTAATCTGGCTCAGACACCCACTAATCCCATCAACAATTCCTCTTTCTTTTTTTCATCCGCAAACAGAAATGCATGCTGTTGTCTCAACAGCAACACACTGATTGTTGTCCACATTTCTGATTGTTTGCTCTTGCTCCTGTTCCAGCCTTCTTTGAGTTGATTGGCTGCCAAAATGAGCCTCGAGCCTGTTTGAAACCAGGGGCCATATGCCTGCACTGTGTGTTTACAATTTCTGATTTTGTCCAGACGTTTTCCTTCAGATTTATGACAAACAATGCTCGTTTCTCTTCACAAATCAGAGCTTCTGGGTGAGAGCGCAGCGACAATGCATATATTCACACCTCTGTGTAAAGAAATCACAAATGCCCATATTTAACTCATTGAAAAAGGCACAAACATCTCTAGCCTCAGAATTGTGTAATAAAGACATGGAAAAACCTTGTGAATGAGAGAGACTAATGGAAAATGACAGACTGGTTCCAGTTAATAGAAGGGCTACTGCATCTCTGATAACTACTTTGTACAATTGTGGTGAGCAGAAAAGCATCATAGAACATGTTCAACCTTGTGGTTACAACAGATGGGTACAACAGCGGTAGATCACGTCATGTTCCACTTCTGTCTGCCAAGAACAGAAAGGTGAGGCTGCAGTGGGTAAAGGCTCACCCACACTGCCGAGACACACACATGATAGGGTCCGAATTTGGCACCAATAGCCTGAATTGATGGCCCAAACCTGCCTTGTGTTAACAGTCCACGCAGGAGGTGGTGGTGCTGTTGTTGTTACTGACCATGGGCATCCCTTCATGACCACAATTTACACATCTTCTACACAACGGCTTCTTTCAGCATGATAAAGCACCATGCCACAAAGCAAAGGTCATCTCAAGCTTTAATGAACATGAGTTCAGGGTTCTTTCCTAGTCACCAGATCGAAGTCTAGTAGAACATCTTTGGGATATGATAGAACGGGAGATTTGTGGCATGAAATTGCTGCTGAAAAATCTTCCAACATCTTGTGGAATCCATGCCATTGAGAGGAAAAGGAGGCCCTTCCCAGTATTAGTATATTGGTCCTATAAAGGGTATTATGGTGTGTTTTTAAGGTGTAGCGCTACTGCAGCAGCCATACTTATAAGCGGAACTGCTCATCTAGTCGCAGTCCCATCAAGTCACCTTGTAGCCCCCTGTGAACAATTTACAATACCTACTAATACAAAGTTCTGCGGAAACACTGCATAACGATAACAGCTGCAGCGTGCTTCCGACAGTGCGATCCTGAAGGAGGATGCTTGATGGATGGAGAGAGGTTGAACGTGAGTGTACGAATGACAGCAGGAGAGAAGAATCAGGGGAAAAGACAAGAAGATGGAGTGATTGAGACCCCCCCCCCCCTCCAACCCAAGCAGCACCAGGGAACCTGCTGTTGTTCTCCTGTTGCCATGGTGATGAGGAAACTGCTCTTGTTCTGAGTCCCAAGTATGGGAAAAGGGGATGGGGGTGGGTGGGGGGGCTGTGTAGAGAAAAGAGATTTAAGGAAAGTAGCAGAAAGAGAGGGAGAGCGAGAGCGAGAGATGCTTTAGCTTTCTAATCCCAGTTGCTTTGACCTTCTTCTGGTCAGTGGCACTGTTACCGTCTGGGTGAAGGGCTATTTTAAAGCATGCCTAGAAATGCACTGCAGCGTGTACTACAGATTCAGGCTGAAATGAAGCAGGGCCGTTTTAAAGAATCAGATCACTTTAGAATGGATGGATGCAAGGAACGGATGGATGCAAGACGTCTGGGCCACTGCGGCATCTATGAATTGACCCCATGAAAAGCAGGCCAATACAATGATTTAACGTTATTGTGATAAATTACCCCAGAATATGTCACATTAGGCTTTCCTGAACATAACATAGATATCATTTACCCCTTTTATAGCTGGCTACTTCATGGTTGTTGAATATTTTTGGATTTTATCTGTATAAGGTCATGCCACATAAAAATGCTAATGTAAATATACCCATGACTAAAACAGGTACAAATCCGATCCAACAAATCTACTACTTCAGAAAGTGGTCTGAGACGCATTTGGGGGCCAATGTTAAGCAGTGTAAACACACCCGTCCCTCTCAGATCCGTCCCACAACCAAAACCCCTCCCAGCCCAACCAAAACACCAGCTATAATTGATGCACAACAAGCAAATTTGCGTATTTCGTCCCATACAGCATTTAGTCTAGGGCTGGGCGATATGGTAAAAATACTATATCGCGATATTTAAAGACATTTTCATTATACACAATATTTGCTTGTGATTACATTTAGCACATGTAATCACAGTCTGAATACATCATTAGCGACAGATCCTTAAAAACTACTATTCAGATCCTCTCCCGTACTGAACACAGTGATTTTTATTGAAAAAATCCTGCTGCTATTCATCTAATTAAACCAGTCTAATTACACTGCTGGTAATGAAACCTGCAGCTGATCAGTGTTTATTAAGCGCTGACAATATCACAATGTTGTATCACGATAACAACGTTTATCACGATACAGTAAAATATTGCCATATTGCCCATCCCCCTATGTAGACTGACGTCTGTAAAAGCTTGTGGCTAAAATCTTATCAGGAGAGAATCCAGATATTAGTCATATGAAGTAACCAGGTGTGAACACTAAACGTTTACAGTGAAATTTACTATTTACAGTGTGCAGTAATCATTTGTGAGATGAAACAAAATAACAGGGTTTGTAAATGGGCATTTCTTTAAATCCCAACCAACAAGTCATGTACTCAATAAATGCATTCCATGGTACCTTTAACAGTAGAAATGTCTACAGGTATCCATGAGTTGTGGAATATACAGTAAGGAAGCTGTGAAAATAAGGTATACTGTCTCTACAGGTTGACACCTTTGTAAAAGTAAAGTGTGTGGAGCTTCTGGGGCACTTCATCTGGTAGCTCTGGATCAGTGCTGTCTTACTACCTTCTACATTAAGGCAGCGATGATACTGAGCTTATGTAGATATCAATTGCTGAGGAAAAGAGCTCTCGTCGGAGTCTTGAGAGCCAGACGAGGAGGTAGCGGTGTAAACGACTCTCTCTCACACTCTCAATGACATCATTCTCCCTTCCTTTGTTCTCACCATTTAAGTTCTCTCATTTACAGCCACTGGAGATAGATGGTGCTTCTCTGTTTACTCTGATCTCAAGAATTACTATCAGAATCTCTTCACTTTCCCAAATCTGTTACACATATGAGGAATGTGTATTGGTGAGTGCACACATGTATGTACAAAAGAGTAAGATGTAACTAAGGAAAGGTTAAAAAAAAAAAAAAGATCTGAGTGCCTTAGCTCTGGGAAGAATGTCTACTTGTGCTGGCTTTAACAGTCCTGAGTCGTCTACCAGAGGGAAGTGGTTGGAAGAGGTGATGTCCAGGGTGAGAGGGGTCAGCTATAATCTTTATAGATGAGCTATGACCCTGCTGTTATATATGTCCTAAAGTGTTGGCAGAGGATTCCCTAATGATCTTCTCTGCTGTCCTGAATATGGGCTGGAGTCTGGCTCATTCTTGTGAGGTAGGCGATACAAACCCGATGGTTAAAGGTGATTTGAGACCATGTTCCCCTCCAAAGTCTGAAGGCCACCCCAATCTCTACAGTCTGTAGTGCATTCAGCAGCAGGTGGTTGACACTGTATCAGGACACCAGCTGCTCTACGTCCTTCCTGTAGGCAGACTTGTCACCGTTGATAATGACACCGACAACATGGTGGTGCCATCCTCAAGTCTTCAAGATCTTCACAGATGGGTTCTTGAAGGTGCGGTCGTTGACGTACAGAGTGAAGAGCAGGGGTGAGAGTGCACAGCCTTGCGGTACTTCAGTACTGAGGACCCGGATGTCTGATGTGCTCTCCTAACCGTACCTGCTACCTGCTTCTGTTGGTCATGAAGTCCACGATCCACTGGCAGATGGGATCTGGCACTGACAGCTCGGACAGCATGACCTGCAGGAGCTCTGGCACAAAGCTGTTTAAAGCTGAGATGAAGTCCACAAACAGAGCTCTACCATAAGTCTGTGGACTGCCGAGATACTGTAGTATGAAGTGTAGTGCCGAGTTTACAGCATCATCAATATCATAAAGTTGTTTGGTCTGAATATAAACGTTCAGGTGGTCAAGCAGAGGGTCTGGAATGGGGGGTCTTCCAGTGGGATAGGTCAAAGGCCCTCCTGACTACACAGTTGAGAGCAATTGTTTGGTTTTTGAAAGCCTCTGTTGCACTGAATCTTGGTGGATATTCAATTTAAGCTCAAGCTAAATATCTACGACAGACAATTTTTACAATGGCTGTTCATAGAAATCCAGGTCCAGACCTAAGAGCATGAGGAAAGAACAACAGATGAATCCATACTCCTCCACATAGACTCCACAATAGGTTACACTTCTAAGGGTTAACCTACCCTTGTAGCCATTCAGCTAACTTATCAGAAACACTATACCATATTTTTTTCTACCCAATTATCCCCAATATAGCTGAGCCAATTAACCCACCCACTCAGTAGGCCTTCCCCTCTCACTTACAATGCTCCTTCCACTAGAAGAGCGAGGAGAAGCACATGCCTTCTCTGATACATGTGCAGTCAGTCACCGCCTCTTTTTTGAACTGCCACCAACACAGCATCAGTAGACAGCCAACGCTTAGAGGAAAGCGCCGGATTCCTAGCTCTGATACATCAGCCAACAGGGGCCTGTGCCAGCCAGCATCACAATGGGAGTGACGAGAGGAGAGAGCACCATGTACCCACCCAGAGACAGCTGTGCTCTCTCAGACCCTGGCTGCTGATGGCTCCTTCGACTCAATGTATGCAAAATAGATGCTCCTGACGTAATCGTTGATGATATTGGTGAACCTGGTTCTTTCCCATGCCTTTCTAGGGTCAGCATTACAGTAGCTGTACTGCTTTAGGAAGGCTTCATTTAATGAGCTTCTCCTGGATCAAGGCAGTAATTCAACGGCCCTTAAGCCGTTCCCCCAAAGGGGAATCGACAAGTTGACAAGGGCATGTTAAAAAATGATGTCACTGCCCTACTGAAAAAAGAAAACATTAAAAAAATCAATAAGTGTAGAGTCTTAGAGAGCTGCTATATGTGGATTTATACTGGACTAATGATGCCATCATCCAAAGCATAGTATATACTGATTTTAGTGGGGACCTGCTATGCTGGTGCTACAGATGGTTTACCACGTAGTATCTGCTCAGCTGTGTTCCTTTGGTGGTTCATTTGCATTAGTGGACAAGGCAGAGGGAGGCAACAGTTGTGCAGCAGCAGTCAGCAACTGGATACCTACAAAGTACTGGGTTTTCTCAGTGTATGTAGTTGTACAGTGACATCGACTAGAAAGATCCAGATCACAAAGATGAAGAGAGAGGTATCTGCCAGTGACTAGAAGTAATGCTAGAAGTCTAGGGAATACCGTTCAAGAAAGACCTTCAGAAATAGATCTGCAGTGCAGCAGCTGTCAATAAAAGCCAGGATTTGTCTAGTGGGGTTATTTATGTATTTATTTATTTATTTATCTATCTATCTATCTGTTCTTACTGAGATAAATTTACATCCTCCGTGCCAGCAGCATCACACTGACTGAATCACTAGACAGGTTTATTTGATCAGGTGCAGCCGTGGCCTCGCAATGCAATCTCCAAATTGAGCGCAATATGTCATGTGATCTGCATTTGTGGGCAGTTGCTTTTATGTAAAAGCAGCCTGTTGCAGTTCTCATCTGTAGGCTTTCCATTATGTACTGTATGGCCAGAGATGTTGCCTGTCATCCTCGCTGAAAGAAGGCCCACTTTAATCAGTGAACTGCTCCATTTAATTTAGCAAGAGTGAATGAATCTTAGCCACCTATGGCAAGGCTAGCAGAGTGGCACTCAGGGCCTGGAAAGTCTGAGATTACTTTTAGCAATGAGGACACTCACTGATTGGCAGCCGGGGCTGGGATTTTCCACCTGTAGAGCTTTTTCCGCTTCTAAGTGAAAGGATAAAGGGGATGAGTGCAGAAAAGAGAAGGCTTTCGAAGAGAGTTTTCAAGATTGTTTCAAAGAGAAAAAGAGAGAGAGAGAGGGAGAGAGAGAGACTCAGGCAACAGGAAAGACAAAGACAAAGCAGCAGTTGTCTTCAGGTATCTCTGTAATGGTTTGGAGCAGACAGAGGTCCAGCGTGGCATTGATATTTTTGGAACTTGGTATCATTGGAGCGTTTATTTTCTCAACTGAGGTAAAGGTTCTTGCAGTGCACTTGCAGTATGAAATAATTAAAAATATGATACTAGTTGAAGCAAAGAGCAAGAAAAACCTCAAACCTGCTGTAAAGATTCAGCCAGCTTTGAGAATGAGAAGAAGAGAAACTACAGATAATGACAATGCCCACGGTAAACTATCTATTTACCATTGCCATTGCAAATATGATTACAACAGTGATAAGGCTAGAAACCCACTCACTCAATCCCATAATCTCTTTTGGTGGAGGTTTAGTAAAAAGGTATAGATTTCAGTGTTTCCTTTAGGATATTGTTGTGCAGCGGCAGCAGGCCGACCTCCCCTCCCCCAGGAGATTAATGTAAAAAGGCACTAAATTGAGGAAATCTGACACAAGAGATGAAATACAGTGAAACTAGACTGCAAAACAAACATTTATCTAAACATTTATTTAGACCCATTTATATATACATCCTAGCTGTACAGGGCTTGGAGAGTAATGTTAGCTGAGGCTTAATCTGGCCTTAGCCAGTCTTTCTGTTTACCAAAAGACTGACTGCTTTTCTCTGTGTAAATTTCAAGCCTCATGTGATCTACCGTGGCTTCGGTAATCTTGAAATGGCTTTAATTAGATGTAGTACTGTCAAAATACTGTGTGGTGCATTGAAGTCATGAAGAGCCTGCGTGCGTTGACCAATCAGAATCTCTGTTTCAAACGAACATCTCTGGTCATACTTAGAGGCAAAACCAATCCGAATCTTCATTTCAGGGGAGGGCGGGACAATAGGGAGTCAAACCAAAGTGGCAAGTCTGTTCACTCGGTGGCCATCTTTGCAATGCTGCCAGGCAGTTACTCCACCCAAACGAGACCTGGCTTCCATTACATCTTCAAAATACTAGAACTGAAGGTCTATTTATGGTTTCATAAACTGATCAAATCGGACTAAACCTCATATGTGCAGCACTTGCCTCAATAATGCGGTTTGTCCTGAATAATTTGATTCAAATTCAAATAATAAGTCAAATAATTAAGTGTGTCCAGAATGATGAACTGAGCTATGAATGATTCAACACATGAAAGCAAGCAATTTTAAATGTTCATTAAACTCAGGTAAACATATTAAACACATTAAATGAGGAATTGGTTCATTCAGAGTGTTTATTTGAGATGAATAAAAGTTTAATTTACCTTTTTTTTACTATGTAACCTCAAGAATGAAGTATTTTGAATAAAAAATGACATTATATTGTCTATTAGTTGATAATGTATTACTTCCCCAAAATATTGGATTATTTTTCTTATTATTTTGTGTAATATTTAAATCTATACTGTCTGTTCTTATTGAATATAGTGTAACAAAATGCCTAATATGACTAAATATGTTTATATTTACTACATACTACATATGTGTGTTAGAAAAGATCAAAATATTGAAGTATCACAATATTATGTTCATTTATACTGTATAGAATCTCAAATTCACAGTATCACTTTTTAATTAATAGTTTACACGTAAACATTGGTGACGTAAAACTATATAAAACATCAACTTTTATTTTTCTCATATTTTATACATATTCTGGTGTTTTTATACTATGTCAGTTTTTTTATGTAAGCATTTTTTCTAAAATGTGCTAAATCTTCAACATCACAGTATCGCAAAATGTATCACAATATACTGAATCATAATTTAATTGTACAGGATCACCAGATTCTTGACAATACACAGCCTTAGTACATACCCACCCCCGAATAGCTCCACTGGGCTTGTTTGTCACCTGAGGCCAGAGCTCAGTGACCTACACAATGAAAATCTCTTAGGACGTCCCACCAGATGAGCGTCAACCGGTATTGGGGCTCTGCACTCTAACTGATAAGTTCTTCTCAAATATGATTACAGAAATGACAAGGTCAGAAACCCACCCACTCAAATCTGATTTGGAGGAGGTATGGCGAGAGCATAGCGCAACGCCCGTGCCAGCGAAGCCTGCAAGACGTCTCCTGGTTTTAGGCACATTTGAGTGTTTTACTGAAGAGCTTGATGATGGTGATAGTGATCTGAATGAATGGTGTTAGACCTAGGAAAGCTCTAAGCGGCTGAGCTGTTTGCATAGTCGTAGCAGGACTTCTGTGGGACAGTGGCAGGGAAACACTAGTCTGCAGCAGGTGAACATGTCTCAGGATGGATGGATGGATACAGTGGATGTGAGCAGATTGTGATTGTAACACATAGGCTTGCTCTTTCGAGAATAGATGGCTATGCTGAGCTGTGATATAGGATGTGTGATATTGCTGTGAATGCTGCTGTGAGGCTGATATTAAGTCAATACCAACTGCATCAAAGGCATCTTACGGTAGAGCGTAGGTCAGATAGGTCAGCGTCTAAAACATCATATGACATTTATAAAGAATGTGACAAAACATGAGCCGATAAAGTATTTCTGTGCCAGGAAAGTATCTGCTGCTGCTATCAGAGCTGGGCAATACAACAATATTTTATCATATTGTGATAAATTTTGTTATTGTGATACGCAATAAACTTTTCTAAGCATATTGTGGATGCTGTAAGTGCTTAATAAACACTGATCAGCTGCAGGTTTCATTACTAACAGTGTAATTAGACTGGTTTAATTAGATGAAGGGCAGCAGGTGTTGAATAAAACTCACTGTATTCAGTACGGGAGAGTATCTGAAAAGCAGTTTTTAAGAATCTGTCGCTACTGATGTTTTTAATCTGTGATTACATGAATCGTGATAAATAGGGGGCAGAGAGGGTGAAGGGCCTTGCTCCAGGGTCCAACAGTGGCAGCTTGCCGAGCCCGGGTATCGAACCCACAACCCTGTTATCAATAACCCGGAGCTCTGACCGCTGAGCCACCACTGTCCCAATATCATGAAAAATATTGTGATATAGTATTTTTACCATATATATATATATATATAGTTAGGGGTTCGGGAGTACCACAGTTGCCAGTTATGGATTACAGCAAGGATTACTGCGTGAGGCTACTCAACCACAAGACTGCAGTTCCTTGCTCAACCGCTACCGATTAATTAACAAATCAATAAGCAATTGGTATAATAAGTGTCAGATGTGCCAGTCAGTAATTAGGGCTCAAATGTGAAATAAGATGAACTCTTATTTTAAAGCATCTTTATGCAAAAATTTATATTCCCTCTACAGTCGGGCAGGGGAATTTGCCATTTGAGCCAACACTAAAGAAAATGCTTTTAACACACATTTGACAAGCGGGGAGAAACAGAACCGTCATCTGAAGTGAAAGACGCTTGTGGACTGAGGCAGTAGAGTAATAATACAGGATTTTACAGAAATATGACTCGGTTGCACAGTGTTATGCTGTTCTCGCAAGCGTTATGCTGTCCACTTGGCCAGAGTGCAATTTCTGGCATGCAGAGCCTGGAGTAGCAACGATAGTGGCGCTACTCTCCCTATTACAGGTCAGAGGAGCATCAACATGATTTTAAAGCTGTTATTTTAAGGCAAAAATGCGACATAATGCTGCTTTAAATGGCTTCATTCCCCCACAGCCATCGTCCTTCCCTTGTTTGACATATGATTTTTTTTCTTTTTGCGATTGCAGTCCATGGCGTCAGTCTGGTTGTGGAATGTGGAGTGATGTTGGACTGTAAAGGGGAAGGGAGCTCTGAAAACTTGGCTTGGCATTCTGTCAAACTAGACATTTGCAGTGTGCCTCTTGTTAATTAGACATGACCACCCTGCTAAGAAAACTGCTTAGACTTGCATGAATTCCAAGCTATGAATTACAGAAGGCTTAAAACGATGAGAAATATGAAAGGAGGGAGGAGGAGTTTGAGGCGTGGTCCCAAACTTCACTTCTCACTTCTCACTACTTCATTGGTAACACAGACAAGATATAAGTTAAACAAAAAAATAAAAAATAAACAGCAGGATTTCCTCCAGCTTTCTCTCCCAGCTCTGTCTCAGCTTTCATCAGTTCTTCTTCGAGCACATGTAGGGTTAGGGGTTTGGGAGTCAGGGAGAACAATGTTTTGGACCAGAACAATCAACATATGGACGTTTCTATGTGAGATCATGTTGAGGGGTATAACAGGCTTACCTCTTTACAGTACAGTCATGCACATATGAGACAGAACATGACTAAATCTAACAGTTAGAAATGACCCAAATGAATTATATATAGAACCTTTGTATATATTTTATTACTAATTCTGGTGCTGCTGCTGAATCTCGCCAGTTGCATCCGTTTTAGACGTTTCTTAACTAGTTGTATATGAAGAACCATGATGGATGAAGGTCTCAACACCAGTTGGGTCTTTTAGTTTCTCAGAAACAAAGGCTTTCTCAACAAGCGTGAAAATCAGCCTTCCCTGACTGTATCCAAGGCTTCGAGACACGGTCAAGGTGTGGGGTTTGTGGGGAATGATTTTCTCAAGCTCACACTTTAAGCAATTGTCCCTTCAGTTTTATGGTTTTCCAAAGCAAAAGGTTAGGTTATTGATTTCTGCTCGCCGTCTTCGTTCAAAATCTACAAAAAAGAAAAACTGCAGGTCGGAGAGGACGGGAAGCCATGGCTAAATTCCGGATCATCATATAACATGGCGTGTGGTGTGTCTGTATGTGTGCCTGTATGTGTATGTGTGTGTGAGCTTGTGTCATTTCATGTGTATTGTCATAGGGATGTATGGTCATACGTACGGGGGTAAACAAAAAAAAAAGCATCTATGTGGGCTTGCGTGTGCCGGTGCATGTACGTATATGTGTGTGTTGAGGTCTTGGGTATTATACCGCATTCCAATAGTGGATGTTGGTGTGGGGGGTGAGTGGGTGAGTGTGTGGGTGTGTGGGTGTGTGTGTGCGTTGCATGTTGATGCTGAGGGAGATTTGCAGCCCCTTCCTCTCCAAGGGGTAAATAGGAAAACATTATAAAGCCTGGCAAGAGGCCAGCGAGAGGTTTCCCTGGCAACAGGGCCACGTCACCCATTTCTCTCCATTCTCTCTCCGAATTATCTACAGGATATGTGCAATACCCGGTTTCCAAGATGTTAACTGAGACAGCCGTGTTCTAGATCATTGAACAGCTACGTGTGCTATAAAGAAGACATTCATTGGGATTAAGCTTAAATTTAGATTAAATCCAGGTTTATCTATTATAATCCTGTAGCGCCAGGGTTTAAGTCTAGTTTAAAAGTGATTAGGATTGAATTGAAACCTGGTGTTCAACTTTTGGGTTGATGATGGTCAGCACATGCAAGAAATTATAGCTTAGCAAGTGAAATCCTCTTAACTGTAGAAGGCTCAGGGGCCTGTTTTGGGTTTTTTGAGGATACTTTCTCCACTCATCACCATCTTATCACACGCTAAGGTAAATGGCAATGGTCAAAAGCCGAGCCGCACCAAGAGCCCTTCGAGCTTCAAGTACAGCTCGACTCGACCCGCCATCCCTCAAAATCCATGGAAGACAAGCGTCCAGGCTTTTTTCTGTCCTGGCACCAAAGTGGTGGAACGAACTTCTCCTGGGTGTTGGAACAGCAGAGTCGCTCGCTGTCTTCAAACGCAGACTGAAGACCCTCCGCTTTAGAGAGTACTTGGGCGAATAGCTGAGTGGTCTCTCTACTGACCTGTGTTTAGTAGAGTTTAAACTTAGAGGTATCTTTGAATTATTAGTCTATTCAAACTAGCTGAGGTTTTTCTTGGGTAAATATCAAAGCACTTTTGTAAATTGCTCTGGATAAGAGCGTCTGTACAAACCGGTGGGGCTGTTCTTTAGTAATAGATTCGGCCCACAGACCGGCCATAGGCTGTGTTGTTGGCTGGCACAGGTGTCTGTTAGCTGGTGCGGCAGAGCTGGGGACCCGACGCTTTCCTCTGAGCATATCGGCTGTCTGTTTCAAAAGAGGTGGTGGCTGATGTCACATGTATCTGAGGAGATTGCAGTAGTCATTAGATTTATGTGTATAGGGCTTTTTACAACTGTTGTCGTCACAAAGCAGCTTTACATAATTAGTACTTAATAAAGGACAGAGACAGAGAAGAAAGAAGAAATAACATTTATAAGAAAAGGCTCTTCCCCCTGCTGAGGTTTTCTGAATTTTGGGATTGAGTAAGAATCCAGCACCCTGAGATCTAAGTAGTCTTGATGGTTCGTAATATACAATAAGATCCTGCAGGTACTCAGGAGCGAGGCCATGTAGGGCTTTATATGTTAATAGAAGAATTTTGTATTCGATACGGAATTTAACTGGGAGCCAATGAAGTGCTGATAGAACTGGACTGATATGGTCAAATTTTCTAGTTTTAGTAAGGACCCTGGCTGCAGCATTTTGCACCAGCTGAAGTTTATTGAGGTTCCTGCTGGAACAACCTGACAGTAGTGCATTACAGTAATCTAGCCTTGAGGTAATAAAAGCATGTACTAGCTTTTCTGCGTCTTGTAGTGATAAGGAGTTTCTTAGTTTGGAGATGTTCCTAAGCTGCATAAAGGCTGTTCTACTAATATTAGCTATATGTTGCTCAAATGATAAATCTGAGTCGAATGTGACGCCAAGATTTTTAGCTGCTAAACCAGGAATGATGGAAGAATCAGCCAAGTCTAACATTAAGTCTGATAGTTTATTTCTAGTGTCTTTTGGACCTAAAAGGAGAACTTCGGTTTTGTTACTGTTGAGGAGAAGGAAGTTATGTGACATCCAGAGTTTTATATCCTTTACACAGTCCTCCATTTTCTGTAGTCTAAATTTATCGTCAGGTTTGGCTGATATATAGAGCTGAGTGTCATCTGCATAGAAATGGAAATTAACGCCATGTCTGCTTATAACTGAGCCCAGTGGTAACATGTATAATGTAAATAATAGCAGTAATTTGTAAATAATAAATAATCATTACAAGTGGCCACAAATTTACCCACTGCCATTTCTCACCTGCTAGACCATGCTACCAGCACTGGGCAGCTAAAAGCGAGCGTGTGCTTCCTCTAAGTCAAATTAAGCCGACCAACCACCTCTCTTAGGTCAGGGCCACTGCCTTAACATCATTGAACAGCTGAACACACTGAGAGGAGACCACAAACTCCCAGCTAGCGTCAGGCTAGCACTGTGTCGATATGCAGAAAGGAGAAAAGCAGGTTGGAAGTCCCCAGTGGAGCAACCATGCAAGCTTTGGTTCTGTCTTCAGCAGATCATGAACCATGGCAAGCTGTAACCGGGAGTCCAAAACTCCTTCCTGATGGGTAAGATGGCCCTCCCGCTCCCCCATCACTCTTCAGTGCGATGCTGGTCAACATAAGCATCTGTTGAATGACGTAGCACAGTTTCAGGGTTAAGGGGCTAAATGGTCAGCTTGTCATTATGCGCTAATGAGTCTCATGTGAATTCACAGCTAGGAAAACAGCTCTGTCATGAGGGAAATGGGCTGAGGCTTGATGAGGCACTATATTTTTTTCGTATCAAGGACCAGGGGGGCTGTCCGGATTTTCTCTTGTGGGGGTTGGGGGAGGGGGGTTCTTGCTTGTGTACACACAAATGTGCACATGTTGGCCTGTAGACTTGCCAGGGAGGCAAATTAACCTCTTTATTCTTCTGATGTGGGGTCTGCATATGAATGAAGATATGGATTTTCTCTCTCTCTCTCTCTCTCTCTCTCTCTTTCTCTCTCTCTCTCTCTCTCTCTCTGGCTGAAGGATTGTCATATAGCAGAAGACATTACAAATAACACTACACTGTGATTAATGTTGGCTCCCCAGATAGCCTCACACATACCACATAAATGCTCTCTCTCCCTCTTTCTGCCACACTGACTCACTGTCCTCTCTCTCTTTCATTCTCGCTCTCTCTCTCTCCCTCACATACTCTCTCACGGACTGTCCTGTCCTCTTTTTTCTCACCTCTCTCTCTCTCTCTCTCTCTCTGTAAATAGGAGCATAGGGAACAATCCTGTATTTTATTGAGCACTGCATTATTATTACTGCACTTTAGAGACCTATGAGGATTCTGAAATAGAGGCTTCAAAGAGTATCACTGTTCAGTGACTGTTCATCTTTACATATCCACTTCTGGATCTACGAGACTGCTCTGACTGACTGTGTGACAGCGTTGTCTTTTCTCACTTTTTTATAGCTAAGAGAACCCAGCCGAGACCACAGCTTCACTTAGAGATAGCTGTGTACAGACAAATCGGAATCACGTACTAGCGCATGAAATATTAAATACACTAGAAGGCTTTTACTGACAGCATTTCTTTAGTCTCACATCTCCAAAATGATCTCAGTCATTTAGAAAAATCTGAAAAATCTCAGTAAAAAGATAAGAAAAAACAAACACACAATCAAAAAATGTCCCAGTTATTTGAGAAAACTAAGAAACGAAACATCCTAGTCATCATAGCCATTTCACAGATATCTACACTATATGGACAAAAGTCCATGTCACTCCTCTGCTGCGTTCTCTCTTCACTGGCTTCCTGTAGCTGCTGCCCGCATCAGATTCAAAACCCTGACACTGGCCTACAAAGCCAAGAAAGACCAGCCCCTCCGTACCTGATGGCAATGGTCAAAAGCCGATCCGCACCAAGAGCCCTTCCAGCTTCAAGTACGTATCGGCTCGACCCAGCATCCTTTAAGATCCACGGAAGACAAGCGTCCAGGCTTTTTTCTGTCCTGCCTCCAAAGTGGTGGAACGAGCTTCCCCTGGGTGTCCGAACGGCAGAGTCGCTCGCTTTCTTCAAATACAGACTGAAGACCCACCTTTTCAGAGAATGCTTGGGTGAATATCAGAGTGTTCACCTTACTGACTTGTGTTTAGTAGTGTCTTAACTTAGAGGTAACTAGCTGAGGTTATTCTTGAGTAAATAGCAAAGCACTTTTGTAAGTCACTCTGGATAAGAGCATCTGCTAAATGCCTGTAAATGTAAAATGTACATTTATTGTTTCTTTTGAAATCAAGATTATTAGAATAAGAGTTGATCCCGCTTTTGTTGGAGTAACTGTCTCTACTGTCCAAGGAAGAAGGCTTTCTACTAGATTTTGGAGGAGCACTGCTGTGAGGATTCGATTGCATTCAATGACAAGAGCGTTAGTGAGGTCAGGATGTTGGATGATCACCACCTCACCTCATCCCAAACTCTGGAGTGCTGGAGTGGGACTTAATACCCATCTAACCCACGCCTGGCATTAGGCATGATGCCAACTGCTTTGGATATGTTTATCAGCTCCTGAGAGTCCTATTCTGTAGGCAGTACTTTACTAAAGCCACTGGACAAGCTCTGTCGGCAATGGGTGCAACTTAAAGTAGCAGAATGCATTGATTAGAAGAGGTGTCCACAAACTTTTGGACACATCGTGTATATAAGCAGAGGAAACTGACTGCAGGTGAAATTATGCATATTTGGAGAAACCACCGCTCTGGGCATTGGGGAATTGATTCTGCAGGGCATAGTCAATGGATCATCATGACAGTGCACCCATAATATCTACACAATTCAGCATAGATCAGCGTTCCCCAGATCCTGTCCTTAAGGCACCTCTGTACTGCAGTTTTGTTTTCCGCCTCACTAACAAAGCTGATTCATATCATCTGATAATTATCAAGCCCTTCATGAGTTTGATAATTAGCAGAAAAACACGACGCAGTGTTTTTTCAGGCCTCCAGGACTGGAGATGTGAAACACTGCTGCATATTTGCGCTATATTGCTCACTATGCAGGTGTACATAGTTGGTAAGGTCCCTTCTACCTCTTTCATCACAGGACCACTGTTGACCAGATATTGTGGGTGGCGGTGGTGCTGAGGTTGAGCCTTTGTCCACCACCAAAATTATCCAGTCAGGAGCAGCTCACAGACCACGTACGACGAGCTAGAGGACGGCTAACACAAGATATGTATCTACAGAGGAGCTACGGTCTCTAATTGTACACCAGCAAAAGATGAATCTACAAGATCTGCAAGGTCTCCCCATAAGATGGCCCCTGTAGATCACAGTGTTTGTCTTTTAACATGTAATCTGTATAAATTCCGTTGACTTTGAGCCGCCTTGACCTTTTACAGACCGGCCTTTATGGTCTTGATGGTCTGGAGAGCAGTGTCCTCCTCTCAGCAGCAGACAGGGTTCCCCTGCTCTCTGAAGCTCTCGTAGCTGGGCTGGATCTCTGCTCAGGCCACTGTAGCTAATGTCAGTAAGTGTTGTGTCTTAATCCTGTTCAGAGTGCAGTCAAGGAGAAAATCCCTTTTCATTTGTGCACGCTATCCACGCCACTTCCCTGAATATCGCCTCTCCACAGGCACGGCCAAGCAGGCGGGGAACCACCACCTGGACCTTGGCTTGTTCCCTTGAGGGCTTAGTACCCACAACCCCCAAACAGCCCGTGATAAAAGCATAGGATGGAGTGGGGGTTGGACAACACTGAGTTCTACAAACACTGTGCATATAGCTAGTTCTCACGCGTTGGACATTTGTCTCACGCGATTGTCTCTAGTCTCACACACTTGCCATTTCTCATGCATTTTTAACGACTCCTTGTCCAAGTTCTAAAACAACCGGTGAATGGATTTGACTACAGCTGCCGTTCTGGGTTTCACTGATTAAACACACTCTGGACCCTAAACGGTGGCCTTCTGAAGGAGTTAAGGAGATCACTGCCTTTGGGCTTGCAATTGAGGATGAAGTCATTAAGGAGTTGTGCATGTGAGTGTTTTGTAATTGGCTTTACAACAGAGGGTGGTTTTCCTGTTCTAACAGGTTCAGGTGTGTTTAGGCAGTGAAGTGACCAAATTCTGCTGGACACCAGCCCTACGGCACTAAAACTGAAGAGCCCTGCTATACATGCTGGAAACATGTGGAGTTTAAGTCACACTTAGAAGGCACTAAAGTTGTGTATTGGCAAGAACCTGACAATATGAAGTCTATCATGATAAAGGGTTCAATATATAAAGATACTATGAGTATGACGATATAGCACTTTTTTTTTAAAGGGCATCTGAAGACAGCACTGCTATGTAGAGGCCAGTTTGATGGCCACTGTGTGACTGGGTTAGAACATCAGGCAGGTCTTGAGGGGTTTCGGGTCATGGTACAAGGATCTGCTGCTAAGATCTTGGTTAGCGGCCTTGCTAGAGGTCCTGTGGAGTCCATGCTTCGAATGGTCAGATCTGTTGTGGTGGTACGAGGGGACCTACTCAATATTAGGTGCTAATATTATTGGTGGCTGATTGGTGTATTTTCAGTACATTTGTCCTTTGTGTATGGATAATTAGAGACGGTATGGGTAGTTTTGAGTGGCTTACTGATTCTTGATTGCTGATTTAATGTATGGATTAATTTAGTGATTTATTTGGTGGTTTCTGTTTGCCTGTGTATTTCTCTTGAGCTTTTCCCCAAATAAAAATATCTAATCAAACCCCTCTCAGCAGTGCAATCAACACTTTAAACTCCCAGTGTAGTCCCCCACTCAGAACATACAGTACTAATCAACAGCCCAGACCTGACTCAGTTTCTTGTGATCTTGAGTATTATAATTTTACTACAGGACGCCTGTATTTACGACTGATTCACATGGGATAAGAAATCTCTGCATAAATGACTGAGAGGGGTGTGGCTACTCCAATTACGCCCTGCTGTCACCTCCAAAAAATCATGATGATAACCAGTCTTATAACCCACATATAGTAATAGTGAAATACTAGTCTGAGCATTAGCAGCTACATGTTCATAACACGTATGTAGGCTATAGGCTATGCTACACAATGGCTTTCCTAAAGCTGCCAGCAGCATCACGCCCCGGAGGAGTCCCTTGGCTCGTCTTTTGGATTTGAATGAGGTTTGCCACAGACCTGAGGTATCTTTGCCAGACATGACAAAACTAAATGCTTCCTTCAGCGCCTCCGTACTGAAGAATAGCCACGAAAACTCCTTTTTCCCTGGATATGACGGAATATTTACACAGTATAATATAACCTGAGGTGATTTTTACAGCTCGTTTTACAGATTTTTTTACTGATGGGCACACAGTCTGTAAAAATGACTGGCAGTGTGCATTTGGAAACTCATCATATTTGGAAATATGATGCCTATGTGCTCATTTCCAAAGCAAATACCCATTAATAAACCAACAGAATTTTTTATAATGCCCCCAAACGGGTATTTTTCCAGCAGCCAACGAGATCTCGGCATGTGTGAATCCTCTTTGCATCCCAGGTGGCTCCTTGTGAAGCTGCTTCAGAGAATGCAGAGAGTGTGTAAAGCAGCATCAAGACAAAAGGGGATCTGCTGTGAAGAAGCTGAAATAGCTGCAGAATCCAGCAGTGCTTTGAGGTCTTCACCATCACTCTAAAAGATGAACAACTTTCAACCAGTAAAGAAAACCCTTCTGAGAGTAGGTGTGTCCAAATTTGGGAGCGGAACCATTAGTCCTAGCTCAGCACTTTCTCAGATGTGCGATAAATACGGGGCCATCGTCGGGGAGGCCTGAGTGAGCGGGCCTGGCTGAGTGTGAGTGTAATGGTGCTGCTGGCTTTGTGGAGAGTGTGCTGAGCGCTGGTCTGTGGGGAGCTCTAAATGGGTGTGTGATGCGTGTGTTTGAGGTGAAAATGAAATGCGAGAGGCAGCAGCAGACTCTCCAGGGCTCAGCAACACACACACACACACACACACACACAACCTCACACACTGTCTCCTTTATTTACACCACTACCTCTGGCCTGCAGGGTCAGCTTAAGGGAGCAGGTGCACCTATAAACAAGAGAGAGGGAGAGAGAAACAGACCGAGAGAGATAGAGAGAGAGAGAGAGAGAGAGAGAGACAGAGACAGACAGACAGAGAGAGAGAGAGACAGACCGAGAGAGAGAGAGAGAGAGAGAGAGAGAGAAGTGAATGTGTGTTCATTGATGTGAGTGAGCGGAGAGACAGAGTGAAACTGACAGAGGGTGAATAGAGAATAAGGGTGTGTGTGTGAGGGTGGAGAGGGTGACAGAAAGAGTTGAGAGTGTGTATGTGTGTTCATATAAGACATGACACTGATCCAAGACCTGGTATCAGGCCGATATTTAGGCAAAAACAATATCCGAACCCATCCTGTAAGAATTCAAGCCTGAAAAAGGCTCAAAGCTGCTCACAGCACCACACACCTCAGAGTGATGGCTCACACTACATGAGTTTAGTCCAGATCTTGGAGATCACAGATGAAAGCCTCAGGTCGAGTGACTCTGAGTGGTCCAATGGACTAAGATGCTGCCGCTATGATCCTCACTAGGATCACTTGTTCCAATCCCAGGTAATGCTGCTTGCCATCAGCAGCCAGAGTCAGAGAGAGCACAATTGGTAAGATGTTGGTCGGCACAGGCTTCTGTTAGCTGTTGTATCGGAGCTGGGGAGCCATGCTTTCCTCCGAGCATGCTGGCTACCTAGCGATTTATCATCAGCGGCAGTTCAAAAAGAGGCGTCGGAGGAGACACGTGGAGCTCCTAGCAATGTTAGGGGGAGATCACATGAACAGGCATTAGGTAATTGCCTTTCCAAATTGAGAAATAGAAAATGGGGTAAAATTACAAATATTTACAATTAAAAAAAAAAAAAAAAAAGAACCTCAGGTCAGAGGTAAATTGGCGTTGCGCTGGCGTAGTAGCTATGTGTGGATCACTATGTGCGCTATGAGATCGCCAATGACAAGCAAGCCCCCAATAAATATTCAGCAGGTTTAATCTGGACCTGTTAGTGACATCCGGTAATCCGGTAGTGAGAAAAGTGTCGTGGCTGGAAGTTAGTGCAGCGACTAGCTACAGCCAATGAGAGCGCAGGACACGGAGCAAGCTCTGTTACATCACATCATGTATAACGATCTACAGTTCTTATGAAAACACTGTGTGTGTGGGGACATATGTGCAGATGTCAGGGAATTGGAAATGTGTGTGTGTGTGTGTGTGTGTGTGTGTGTGTGTGTGTGTGTGTGTGTGTATGTGTGTTTTGTAGAGTAGATTTGCGGTAATGCAGAGAGACAGTGTGAGTTGGTTTGTAAAAGTGTGTGTAAAACATTGACTCTTCTGCCTCTAAACATTTTTACTCTCTCACACACACACCCTCTCTCACTCTGACTTTCTCTCACTCTCATTGTTTCTCACCCAGTCTCGCTTCCCATCCCTCTCACATTCTCTCTCCATCTGTCTTTTTCCATCTCTCTTCCACACTCTCTTACTCTCTCCCTCTCTCTCCATCTCTCTTACCCTCTCTCTCTCACTGTCCCCACCATCGCACCCCCCCTTTCTCTCTACTTCTGTCTTTCCATCTCTCACACTAACTCACTATCTCTCTCCCTCTCTCACCATTTCTCATTCACTCTCACTAACTCTCACTATCTCTCTTTTGCCATCTCTCTCTCATTCTCTCTCACTAACTCTCATTATCACACTGTCTCTCTACCCCTCTATTTCTCTCTCCCTCTCCCTCTCTCTCTTTCTCCCATTCTCTGTCCCTCTCTCTCTCACACTATTTCTCTCTCTCTCTCTCTCTCTCTCTCTCTCTGTCTCTCACCCCTTCTCTCACCATCTCTCTCACTCTCTCTCCTATTGTCTCACCCTCTTTTTCCATCTCTCTCTTTCTGTGGGTGTCTCTCACACACAATCACACACACACATACAAACACAAACACACACACAATCACTCAGCTGAACATGGGATCAATAATTCATAAGAGCAAATATAAAGTGAAGCCTTCACATCATTCTCTCCTCTTTTCTTTTCTTCCCGTCTTTCTCACTCTCTTATCTCTCTCCCTCCAACTCTCTCTCCCCTTCCTACACCCCCCCCCTCACTCTCTCTCTCTCTCTCTCTCTCTCTCATGCATTATGGAAATAGGAAAGGAAAATAAATACGACACCAATTGAGAAAAATAAATAAATAACCTTGCTGGAAAAATAGAATCTCGCTCCGAGCACCGGGAACAAATTTATGCCAGTTGCAGGAAGATTCTAATGATGACATCAAATTATCATTTAAATCAAATTGTCTCTCGTCCCCCAGAGACTGCAGTGTGCACAGATTGAAAACACACACCAACACACTCTATTAGCCAGTAGTGTTATTCAGTATGGAGATGGTCCCTCCGCTGTGTGGGAATATTAAATCAGCTGCTTTAATTCATTAAATGCAGACAACTCGGGAGCCTATTTACACTCACATCTTTATTGTCCTTATGTGGCCTTTCACTATACAGTGGCATGCAAAAGTTTGGGCACCCCGGTCAAGATTTCTGTTATTGTGAATAGCTAAGCGAGTACGTTTGGGCACCCTGCATGATCACTACATGGTCAGTAAGCTTTTTGTAGCAGCTAAGAGTCTTGCAGTTTCTGTTTGGATGATTGTCCATCCATTCTTCCTTGCTTCTAGCTTCTAGGTTATTTATTTATTTATTTTTATTTTTAATTTTGTACCCATTTTCTCCCCAATTTAGATCGGCCCCAACGCACGCAACACCCCCGACACTAATGAGGGCGAGACCAACACACGCCCCCTCCAACATGTTCGCAGCCAGCCACACCTCTTTTTCAAACTGCCGCTGGTGCGACATCACCAGGCAACCAAAGCATCTGGAGGGAAGCTCCGTATGCCCAGCTCTGATGGCAGTGGTGGCCAGTGCCGCACTAGAGCCATGTGGGGGGGGTAGCGCCATCTCCCCCACCCTAGAGAGAGCAAGGCCAATTGCACTCTCTTTGAGGCCCAGCACCTCAAGAACACCTTAGTCGGCTGGACCACCCAAGGCCCCTGCAAAAGGCTTCTAGTTCACTGAGATTTCTGGGTCTTCCATGTACTGCTCTTTTGAGATTTAGCCACAGGTTTAGGTCAGGCTACTGTGGGGTGAGGGCAACACCTTTAGCTTGCACCTCTTGAGAAAGCACGTTGTGCATTTTAAAGTCTTTTTTAGTATTTATTTTTATTCTTTTTTATTGTAGTGTGATGTTTGCTTCCAGAATTTGCTGTTGAATGCATTGTTCATTCTACATGTACATTCTACTGTGCTCAAAAAGTTGGCGAGGTGGTTGATTTGCCTTTCTTGCCATTCTATAAGGAGTTCTCTGTGAGCCTATGGCCTGCCGGGCCGGAAATGTTATTACAAACATCTTTCACCAAAAAATAGCCCCACCAGTTTCAGAAGTCCCTGTAGTTACTGAGTAATACACCAGCATTAAGGGGTTAATTACATTATAAATTACATTAGAATCTTTTTATAGTCTTCTCCTGCTTTGAGGGCATCAATTATTTCAGAGCCCTTGGCTGATGATTGTTGGAACAAGGTTTGAAAATGTGCATCACCTGGGCTCTTTCCTAATGATGATTCATAGCCTTGACAAGCAAATTAAGTTCTGAGACCTTATGCTAATTATACACTAGAAGAATCTGAAAGGACTCTTATACTTTTAAAAGACTAAAGTCTGACAGCTCACCTATTGGTTATTTACAATGGTTGGTGTGGCGTAAAACCACTACCTGCCAGTGAGCTACCTCACCACGTAGAAGGCTGGGGTTTGATTCCTGGTCTGGGTGACTATGCTGCGCTACACCAAAACGAGTCTCTGGGCAAGACTCCTAACACTACATTGGTCCACCTCTGTAATACGAGTAACCTGGATAAGAGCGTCTGCTAAATGCCGTAAATGTAAATGTACAATGTCCACATCACAGTTTGCATAAGCCAAGACTAAAAGCTGCAATAATTTAATGAACTGCAATAGTATTGTGGTCTCCATGTTGACTTTTGTGTCAGTAGTATCTAAGCTTAGAGGTACCTTTGGATGCTAGTCTATACAAACTAGCAAACGGTGAAGCACTTTTATAAGTCACACTGGAATAGGAGCGTCTGCTGAATGCCTTAAATGGAAGTGAAAATGGAAAATTAGCAATACTATTATGACCCTGTCGATTTTGTCAGAACATCAAGACGAGAAAAAAAAGGGGTTAAGACAATTATCCTGACCTTACAGCAAACGATTGATGACGGTAGTATGCTGCAACTCCCAGCAGTTATCTGAAAGCTCCTATCTCTTAAGGTGCCCCAACTTTTGTATTGTTCTTCTTTCTCCTTTCTTTTTTCTTATTTCTTGATACAAAACAAAAATAATACAGCAATTTGTTGAAAAGCTTGAAAATAGCGTGCTGTCTTTAAGATCAGCTCATCTTCAGCTCTATGCGCTTAACTATTCACAGTACCGCAGATTTTGATCAGGGATGTCCAAACTTTTGCCTGCCACTGTATATGTTTGTAGTTCAGCTGTGTTTTTGCTTCTGATCTGAGGTTTGTTTTTGGTCTCGAGCTCTTTCCCGCTGAGCCGCTATTTCCCACCAGTCCCAGCACTTCTTTTGTGATCATAGACGATAACGTGATCCTTGTAATCTTTAGCGTGATTGATCTCTCAGTCTCACTGATCTGTTCCTGCGTTGAGGCACCAAACGAATTTGAAAGCAGTATTCGTAGCAAACTGCCTTCTTTGCTTTGCCTTATTTGCCTGTGCCTTTGATATTTAGCAGCAGTTGCTGCTGCTCTTGCTAATGTCTATGCATGTGGGCAAGGACTAGACGATATTACATTAGGATTCATTGGTATTATTACTGGGGCGATGCCCTCCCACACGCTGTTTCATTGAGATCATGCCGGCTACGTACAAAAATAAATCAATCAATCTCTGAGCTGCATGGTCCACTGACCAATGAGTGCATTCAGCTACTTGCCGCCACTTGCTGCTACTACAGCTATTTTTCCCTGTACAACAGAATAGGACTCTCTGGAGCAGGTACACTAGCCCACATCTAATGCCAGACGTGGGCTAGAGGGGTATAAGGCATTGAGCTGCATTGCACAGCATTGAGCTGTGAAGCAGTGGAACTTTGTTCTCTGGAATGATGGTTGGGGCTCCATCCAGTACTTTTGGGATGAGTTGGGGAGTTGAAAGCAGTCAAATCCTGACAGTAATGCTCCAAAACCTTGTAGAAAACCTTCCCTGGACAGTAGAGACAGTTAATTCCCTTGATTTAGAGAATAACAATTAATAACCTGGTGTCCCAAAACCTTTGTCCATACGGTGTATGTCAATAAAATGGTTATATAATATATTAATACTGTATTCCGATCTTAGCTAGTAGAAGTAACACAGCTAATCAATACCAATCCTGCTAAGTGTATCCATAAACTATAGGCAATAAATACTGTCAGTATAAGTCAACAATATTGTTTATTGACAGCATTTTATGACATAGTAATCAGAACAGTGTTGAAAGTGCCAATAAATATACTTCTGTTGTCAAAGTCAAGGACTTTTATACAGATGTGTAGCTTCATATATAACATATATGAATACGAATGTCCTACATTCGTCCCATATTCATTTTTACATGACCTTTTTCCAATGCTGCTACTGTGCCTTTAAAACCTAATATATGCGAATGAGCTCAGTTCTGACTGGTTACCCTGTGTAGTGTGCCACATTCAAGAAGCAGTACGCGTTGGAACACTCCTTATAATGTCAACATGAATGGGTAAAGCTAAACTGCTGTAGGCAGAATAGGTGGATGTGCACTATTTGCTCAAATGTTTGTGGACACCTCTTCTAATGACTGCATTCAGGCTATTGTAAGTTACACCTGTTGCTGACTCAGATGTGCAAATGCACACACACACACACACCAAGCTTGTCTAGTCCCTGTAGAGAAGTATTGCCAATAGAATAGGACTCTCTGGAACTGAAAAACTTAAACATATTGGCACCATGCCTGATGCCAAGCATGGGCTAGAGGGGTATTAAGCCCGTAGCATTGAGCTTTGGATCAGTGGAACTGTGTTCTATGGAATGATGGTGCTCCATCTTCAGTAATTGAGAGGGAAGAGGTGGGGATGAGGTGGGGTGATGGTCATCCAACAACCTGACTTCACTAATGCTTTTGTCGCTATATGCAATCAAATCCTCACAGCAAAGTTCAGAAATCTAGCAGAACACCTTCTCTGGACAGTAGAGACAGTTACCCAAACAAAAGCAGGTTGAACTCTTTTTTTTAATACCCTTGATTTTGAAAAACACAAAGAATTAACAGGTGTCCCAATACTTTTGTCCATTTCGTGTGGCGTAAATAGGTTGTTTTCGCAGCTTAGTTTACATGTAAGGGATGTTTTACTACATCAGCAATGCTTACAAGGCTTTTGTAAGGATTCCTATTTTTCCATGATATGATCCCTTTAACATGGATTATGTAAATTGTGTAACATTCCCAGCCGTTTAAATGATCCTAGCATATCCAGTGTGCACCTCAGTAAAAGAACTCCTGAGCAAGAGAGCATCACTGGATACGAGAGAGAGAACGTGAAGAGGGAGAAACATAAAAAAGAGCAGTTTGCAGGAGGAGAGAGAGTGTCAGTGGGTAATAGAGGGTGAAGGAGAAAGAGGGAGAGAGACAGAGAGAGAGAGAGAGTGTGGGGAAAGGGCTCGCAGCTACTGCAAAAGTGGCTATGAAAACACTCAGCTTGAGCGTGTGATAGCTGCGCTGTGCCTGCAGGGGTTTGTAGTGTAGTTCAGGCCGCGCTATCACACCACAAGGCTGTCCCCACACTTGAAATATTCACAAAGTTTTCACATTGCCCGTGAGGAGGGCAAGTTTCTCTGTCCCTGGTGGCACCCTGCCTCATTTCCCCAGGTGCCGCCACTGATGCCATCCTAAAATTGACTCCTACAGCGACTACTGCGAACTACTGGCTAAAGAAATTGTTTTCTTTTTCCCGCAGGTGCTGCTGTCAGGCCTGATTGGAGTAGTGTCATGGAAAAGACCCCTCTCTTTGGTGGTGAGTACCAGTGGGCATTCAAACCCTGCAGTATCTTTTAGGGATGTACTTAAAAGGTGATGTTTGGAAAAGCTGTTGGGGGTCTTGGTGGTCAAATGAGAAGTGCTAAATTATGAGTAAAGTAATAAAAGACTGGTTGTGCAGCGATTATAAAGTTGTAATAGCAATGAACACGTATTAAAATGTAATAAGCAACAGTACATGGTAGCTATAGAAGTAGCTATAGACATTGCTATAGACAAATCGACGTACACAGTGGACGAAATTTGGTAGTGTAATGTGGAGCCAAAGCGCAAGTTCCACCCAGAAACATACTCAAACCCACAGCCCTGCTAAAATCTGAGCGAGACTCATCAAACTGGTCCGCCATGACAGTTGACTGGGGAAAAAAAAGCATGGCGACGGTAAAAGACAGCTTGGCTCTCGCTGTAGCGCTCTTTACAGCAATGGCGAGAATGCAGCTCGCGCTTGTGCTGTGTTGAACGCAACTCCGCAAACAAACCCAGTCTGCGTAGCTCGCAGCGTCTGCGTACGCATCCTTGCGTGAAGTATGTTTCAGGCCTCAAGCTGTAAGCTGTTGGATTTGCATAGTATTGTGCGATACAAGGCAACCGGGCCTAGTGTGAGTTGCATGGCAGTAACAGTGTACTGTATATTTAATTCCTTAAAAAAACTGTTTATTGTGGTATTGATTTTTTGGGATAGTTTTTATTACTGCATGCCTAGAACAGTGACATGCTAGTTAGGCTTTTAAAGCTGTGTTCTGCTGGCCTAATTACGGAGCTCGGACACACACACACACTATCAGCATATGTAATATAATTTCATCCGTTCTGTCATTGCAGTGCTAACAATGTGTTTATTGTGTCAAGTCACATCACAATAGTGATACAAAGACACTTAATTGCGCAGCCCCAGCATCTAAAAACACTACATGGACTAAAGTATTGGGACACCTGCTCGTTTGTATTGTTTCTTCCCAAAATCCCAAGAGAGTATTAAAGTGTTTTTGTTGGAGCAACTGACTCGACTGTCTATTGAAACTCCAGCTTTCTACTAGATTGTGGAACATTGCTGTGAGAATTTGATTGAGTGAGGATGTTGGATAGTCACTACCCCAACTCATCCCAAAAATATTGGACAAAGCACCCACCATTATTCCAGAGGACACAGTTGCACTGCTTCACAGCTCAATGCATTAGGCAGCATGGTGCCAATAGATTCATGTTAAGTCCTATTCTATTAGCAGTACTTTTCTGCAGGGACTAGTCAAGCCATGTGTGTGCATTTGCATATCTGTGTCAGTGATGGGTGCAACTTTAAGTAGCTGAATGCATTCATTAGAAGGGGTGTCCACAAACATTTGGACATATAGTGTATGTGTTAGGCCTCTGCGATATGGACAAGATACTAGTATTGTGATTATGTTGCTATTTGTGATATGCCATGCAGCCTATTAAAAGACAAGGGTAGGACTGGTTATGCTGGACTAAAAAAAAAAAATCAGTCATCTGGAACTGGTCAGGGTGCTCATTACGAGCTCATCTGCAAATCACAGCCTTTTGAGATATCTGCATTGCAAAGGCCAATATTGATAAAACAGACAAAAGAGCAGCCCTCGTCTGTGGCGTCCAGAGCCTCCTGCCTTTGGTTTCCATGACAGTGACCGAACGGTCATTAGTCTTAATCTGTCCACCTACTCGCAGTGTCCATCACGTAATGACACTGAATGCTTCTTAGATGTGTAGTACGGACACATCTTTGGTCACACATAGTGCTTTTCTGTCTGCTACCTCATCTGGAGCAGTACATGCCTATGTGTAATACTAAATTGCATGGCTTCTCCATATACTGGCTGAGTCATTCCTCGAGATTGGTGCCTCTGAATTGCAGGTTTTTGTCCTACACGATTTTCAATTCTATAATGTTCTTACCGAAGATTTTAGCACCTCCAATAACTGCTTCTTTTTATATGTAATAAAGACTAAAATATGCAGTTATACTGTTCTTGAGGCAAATGAAATTTCTTGATTAATTTATTTAAGCCTGAATAAAAATAACACTTATTATTAGTTTCTTGCTCAT
The DNA here is from genome assembly GCF_030463535.1 of Salminus brasiliensis. Lineage (NCBI taxonomy): Eukaryota > Metazoa > Chordata > Actinopteri > Characiformes > Bryconidae > Salminus > Salminus brasiliensis. Next base: position 12,903,231 of record NC_132902.1, on the reverse strand, counting down.
GGCATTGAATTCTTTATTCTAAAGGACCTATGTGTGATTTTTGCTTTGGAATTAATGCCATCTCTATCTAGATGGAAAGCCCTTGAAGTCCTCTAGAAGGCCTAATGATTTCTAGTTAGATATACAATACCTGTCAGAGTATTTGTCAGTGGTGCTAATGTTATGGCTGATCAGATTACATGTCTGTCAGATGTTAGAAATGAAAACAGTGATAGCTATTCTATGCTAGTATGCTTTACTAAAGGCGTTAGGGTTTCTAGTTAGTACAATACCTGTCAGAGTATCTGTCCGTGGTGCTGATGCTATGGCTGATGGCTGTACAATTCTGTCAGTTTTATTATTTAACTACTAATTTCTAATTGTTTAATTATCGAATGTTATCTAAATCTTTCTCTTTGCTGGGGCCTTTAAGGGCTTTACAGAAGGCCTTACATGACACCTTTATTACCAACGTAATTACAAAGGGACAGTTAAACCAACCAATGTCCTCTGAAAGTCCTAGAGACACCACTGATGTGAATTTGATTGGTCACCATTAACGTTCACACCGATAACATCCATAACGTTAGCACCACCTGCCTGTTATTGAGTAGGTCCTCCTTGTGCCGTCACATCAGACCAGACCATTCGAGGCATGGACTCCACAAGACCTCAGAAGGTGTCTTGTGGTACCTGGTACCAAAACATTAAAAGCGGATTCTTTAACTTCTGTAAGTTGTGAAGTGTCTTGGCACCAGTGAGACTTGGGTGCTGATTTCTGTTACCAAGTCTTTGAAGTGCTCATGAGTGACTTAAGATGGTTGATTTGTGTGACGTGTACCTCCATGTTCTGTAGGTAGTTTTGTTCAGAATTTGCATGTTTGGTCTCATAGTGGTGCCTCACATTACCACTCTTCTTCACACTGGCCACAGTTTCATTACAAATGAAGCACACTGGCGTCCTGCTTCCCTCAGGCGGAGTGAATATTTGAATATTTTTCAGCCCACTCCTCTATAATCAAACGGTGGACTTTTCTTTGTACTGAGCAGTTTCAGATATACAGTTTACCTTGTCTAAAGGTTTGCTGTTGTCAAGAAGCTTCCTCTCCAATTACCAACACTGTGAGGGTGAGGACGGACTCATGCCTTCTCTAAGACGTGGGAACACCCACCAATGTAACATTACCAGGCAACCAACGTGCTGAGAGGAAAGCACAGAATATCCAGCTCTGATACATCGGTTAGCAGATGCCACTCAAATGATGTGGGGGGAAAGAGAGAGCCATCTACCCACCGGAAAGAGCAAGGCCGGTTGTGCTCATTCAGGCTCCGGCTGCTGATGGCAGGGAACACTTTTTTTTATTTTATGAGCAGACTTTGCTACTGCAGGTCTCAGTGATTGAGTACCCCTGCTCTACCCCTATTATCATTGGTCAGTTTCTGACCACAAAGCCACTGGCTGGATATTTTTGGTGTTTGAAAAGTCCTGCGATTCTACAGGTCATACCAGCGCAGCACACACTACTCTTTCACTACTGTTTTGATGTCCCTGCTGTGCTGAGGGTGGTCCACCACTCAACTAATACCTGGTCGGCAGTGTTTCTATGATGAGATGGAGTAGAGGGAGCTGGCAAATTGAGCAGCAACAGACAACAGGCTGAGTTCAGGTACAAGGTGTGTGTTCCTAAACAACTGTACACTATTAGATGTACATAATAAGCCTAATAAATTGAAGTGTCTTTACCCAGTGCTGTGTTTCACCTCACTTTTCCTTCAGGATTATTAAAGTTTCTGCTAAGATGGAGAGACAACTGGCTCATTAAACTGGCTAATTAACCATTTAAATTATACTGACCCTCTAACTGGCTAATTTAGTCAAAGGCCACATCCGGGTCCAGGAAATCAGGCTCCACAGCCGTATGAAACCAGCTGCATATCATGTGCGAAGTCTTAAATTGCACAAGGACAAAGCAACCTTTGCGCTTTATATATTGATAGATGATTGATTGTGTTTCAAATGTTTGTAGGCTAGGCTCATTTCTTTTTTTTTCTGGCTGTGGAAAGCTCTCATCTGCTGGAGTATCGCAGCAGAGCGCCTCTATCTGCGCTAGAGCCGAGAGCGAGCGTGATTGCCTGCCTGTCATACTGTGAGCCGCAGAGGGGAAAAAAAATTAAAATGAAAAAAAGAAGAAACACAGGCGTAAAAAAATTGCACACTACGCCTTGCAGGCCTCGGGTGGATGGGATGTAAAGTCTATGCCTTGAGTTCGCCGTGTTCCGCCTGCCGTTGGGCTCATGCATAATTGGGAGGGAGTGGATTCGGCACGCCAGCTGAATTTTTCATGCCCCCAGGTTCAGTGGGATGCGATGAACCTGAGGTGGGATGATAATGTTAAGTTGTGGGTTGTACAAGATCGCTGATAACGGGATGGGTGGGATGCGTTTAGGTGAGTACAATGACATCATAACATATGCACACTCTAGGGGGGTTAACAATACAGCAGTTTCGTGCTACAATTTAGGCTGTGGATTTTGCACTATAATTGACTACATTTTTGATGCAGAAAGTGAAGAAAATGGAAAGGCATAATTCATGTCTCATTTCCAATGCAGGTCCACAGAGCCTGGTGAACAGCATCATTTTAAACATTAAAAAAAGAAAAAGGATTTATATTTATATTTATATTGACAGTGCGTCCTCTGGAATTTTTTTGGAATTTTTGCTCAGCAGTGGCAGCAGACTGAAACCCCCAATCTTCTGGGAGATGCAAGTGAAAAGGTCCTAAATTGAGGAAATATGACGAAGAGACGAAATAGTGTGTTTATTTAGATTCATTTATACATACGGCATCTTTCACCCACTGTCAGCTGGCTGGTTTCCAGCTGAACGATATGAGCTGCACAGGGCCAAGAGAGTAACGTTAGATGAAGTAACTTGGCCTTAGCATCTGTTGCTTTACCAAAAGACTGGCTGAAATGGAAAAATACTTGTAGTCATGAAGCACTGTTCTGTGTTCTGTCTCTGTGTTCTGTCTACTGTGACAAAAGTATTAGGACACCTGCTCATTTATTGTTTCTTCCAAAATAAAGGGTATTTAAAAAAAAGTTTAGAGTAGAGGCAGCAACCAGTTCAATGCTGGGGGGCTTCATACCAATCTAGCCCAAACCAGGCATTGGGCATGGTGCCAATAGGTTCATATCTATCTGCTCCAGAGAGTCCTATTCTATTGGCAGTGCTTCTCTACAGGGACTATACAAGCTGTGTGTGTGTGCATTTGCACATCTGCAACTTAAAGTAGATGTGTGCATTCATTAGAAGGGGTGTCCAGACAATTTTTGGACATGTCCCAAGTCAGTGTCCCCTCACATTTGCTGCAGTAATATGGTACAGTTAAGTTCCCTCACTAAAGATACTGAAAACCTGATCCTTGAACATCCCACCCCACTGCCAGTTTAGTACCTTAGTGTCTAGAAGTGTAAAGGTTGTTGCGACATCCATATCGGTACGTATGTCGTACGTATTCGATGCGTAGCTTGCATCACTGCGATACCTCCTTATTGACACCACTGTATAAAAACAGGTGCATCCTAACATCCCCCGCATGCAGGCTTGTGTACCCAGTAATCCACAATGCACCAAGCTAAGGCAGCTGAGGTGTTGCTATAAGCCTAACACAGCAGTTTCTTGTCTGATCCCCCACAACGACAGGGACATGGTTTTGCTGGCTGTCTGTTGAACCAACATGGAGATTTGCTTGCAGCGACGGCCCCAGCGCTGCACACTGCCCCAGCGAATGGAAAACAGAAAAAAAGAGAAAGTAGAAAGAGAATTCTTGCCGCAGATGCGAGACTGGAATGGCTTATTGGCTCGCTGCTGAGGTGTGTTATTGGAATATTTTTGTGCTTGTGGAGGTTGGTTCACAGGCAAATAGGAGAAAATAGGAGAAAATAGGAGCTCGATACTCAGCTCGCAGATTTCAGTTCCCTGAATGCTGTGCATATTTTCCATCACTTACTGGCATGTATGATCAGTACTTAGAAAGCGCAGTCTGCGTAGGTTGTTGAGGAGTCAAGCGCTTCTGTTGTGTTTTTCATTTGATTTGCGAGAGATATCTCTGACTCACTTCATCCAGACATTGTGATGAATAAATACCCACACGAACACACACACACACACATTCTGCATTCACTAATACATGACTGTATGCTTGAATTCGACATTGGAATTTAGCTGTAAAGCTACAATAATGCCTAGAAATAAGTGCAAAGGCTGGTAGCAGAGGTGAGCTCATTCAGTTTTAAACATCAGCTTCTGCCGATACAATGGAACAGACATGGTGGGGTATTGTTTATTGGGACGTGTTAGATAAACACCATCTGTTCCTCATAAGTTGGATTTTAACAACAGATCTTTTCACAGTTCTATTTCTGAAACTCTTCCTTAAGCATTCAATCTCTTGTCCTTCCTATTGTTTGCACATATGCATTCTCAGTATCCTTGCTGTAGGGGTACAGGATATGCAAGTCGGCAGGGAATGAGAAAATTGCATTATTAATATCAGAGATGGATAGTAGTTGGCTTTTCACAGAGTTGGGTTCCTGGAGAACTTTAGATACAAACACTTTTACTTAAATGTATATTTGTAGGAAAAGAAATCAACTCTTTAGCTTATTTGTACATATTTGGTACAGCCTGGTCTCAAGAGGAATTCGTACACATGTGACTAAAAGACAGCCCAGACATGCAGAAATCAAACCTGAACCCACACCTTCCCTTAAATCTAAACGCAACCTTCTACACCTAAACCTAATTCTAACCCCACCATAACCTAAACGTTACTAACCCTTACCCTCACCTGAACCATTACCTGAACTTAACTTATCATATGATAACTTAACTTATCATAAATTATCATAAAAAGATCAGTTGTTAAAATAACCTAAACCATGACCTAAACATAGCCTAACTGTTATCATAACCCTAACCTAAACTTAACCATAACCTAAACATAACCTAACTTTTACCCTAACCCTAAACTAAACTTAACCATAACCTAAACATAACCTAACTTTTACCCTAACCCTAAACTAAACTTAACCATAACCTAAACATAACCTAACATTTACCCTAACCCTAAACTAAACTTAACCATAACCTAAACTTACCTAACCCTTACTCTAACCATAGCCTAAATGTAACCTAACTGTTACCCTAACCCTAAACTAAACTTAACCATAACCTGAACTTACATAATGGTTATCATAACCCTAACCGTAACCATAAGCTAAACTTAACTAACCCTTACCCTAACTTTAACCATAACCTGAACTTAACCTGTTATCACCGTAACCTAAACCATAAGCTAAACTTAACCTAACTGTTTTCCTAACCTTATCTTAACCATAACCTGAACTTAACCTAATGATTACCCTAACCCTATCCATACCCTAAACTTAATTAACACTTACCCTTACCCTAACCTTAACCATAACCTGAACTTACCTAACGGTTATCATAAACCTAAACTTAACTAACCCTTACCCTAAACTTAACCTTAACCATAATCTAAACTTAATCTAACTGTTACCCTAATCTAAACGTAACCATAACCTAAACTTAAGTAACCTTTACTCTATCCTTAACCATAACCTAAACCTAACTAACCCGTTACCATAACCGAAACTTAACTTAACCCTAACTTTTACTTCCATTGGTCAATTCATCAAGACATTTTGACACAGCATGCATGGCAGCTAGCATTTTCAAATTAAGCGAAAAAACAAGGACAAGAGAAATAGAAATAGAAGATCCTGACAAATAGAAAAGAATTAGGCAATCTGAAGCCTTTTACTGGTTAGAGAAGCAAAGTAGTTCTTCTTTTACAAATAGACACTTTGAAATGTGGATTATATGTTGGACTATGTTGGAAAACAGTTCATGAAATAACCAGATATCAGGATTCAGGTCACTCCAGAGGCCAAGACCAGACCAGATTACATGGGAAACTGCCCCCTGATGCTTTAAAATAGATGTACTGAGGCCACCTGCTTATATGGAATAATCTTGTAGACAATGCTGTGTTACTCAAGGGCTTCCCTGGCAACTTTGACCTGTGACAGTCGTGGCCTGGGAGAATCTGTTGAGGCCTAGCGAAGTGCACCCAGAATGTGTGTTCTCCATGCACCAGTGACTGTCAGTGAGACAGACCCTGCCAACTCCTCAGGGATTCACAGAGTCACACATCGACTGGTGAATACAGAAATAAAATAATAAAAAAAAAACCTTGCCTGTGCCTGCCTAGGGGAAAGACCTCTACTCCCTCTGGGTAAATATCGATGATGCACCGATCAATGGGGGCTGTGTTCAGAAAGCATCTCCACACGTGCCACTGCGACGCTGTACTAAGCTGTCAAGGCCAAGGGAGATGAATGAGCACTCCATAAAAGGAGGAGACATTTGTCAGTTTTTTTGTAGGGTTCCAGAGAAGAGAGAGGAGAGAAGACAAAAAGGATGGAGTGGTGGAGGCGGGGGAGTCAAATTAATGCGATGGAGACATGGAAACGACGGGAGGACACGGATTCCCTTTCTGCTGCAGTTCAATCATAAGCTTCCCCTCCTCCCATCTCTTACAGAAGAGACAGCCGATTGCTCCAACCAAAGCCCTTTAACCTGGAATACCTGCTTTTGTATGTGACTGGAAGGGTAAAGTGAACATGTGATGTCTTGGCGTATTAGCTTTCCAAGAGTAGAAAATGTTAGAACAACCAAATAACTTAATATTCACAGTCCACTTATTGCAAATGTACACATTCAGTCATGTTTGGTGTCCAGATTTGGTTGCACTGGAGCGATGAGGCTAGCAGGTAATAAGCATAAACTCTCCAACTAGCATTACACCCATAATGTACGCAAAATCATTGAATGCTTGACTTGAGCTTAAATAGACTCACATATGATTCTGACTGTAAAACATAATGTTGTCTACATAAATAGATGACAGTATGGCCAAACGTTAAGGCTTCAAGATGGCTTCTTCCACTTTAGTCTTGGGAGAAAATTGGCAAATCTTACTTTAACCTAACATATTTAAATATATGGACATTTGCTCTTAACCAATATAGGGAGATAGAGGTAATATAACTAAACAAAACTGTTTTTTTTAAAAGCACTATTGAGGGAAAAAGTTAGGACGCCCCAACATGTGATTAACCCTCGGACATTTAGGTTGATTTGCTCTTGATTGCTGAAGTGTATCACAATGATGAGATCAGAAGTCCTGCACACTAATACCATTAGGTAAAGATCATATACTACTCTTAACAGTGCAGGTTCGGCAGGTCGGTACTCAAAATATTAATATTAACCCATTTTGTACTAACACGAAGTGATTGCTATGCCAAAATCCGTCACTGAAAGTTCCCCAGCTGTCGTATCCATTTGCATCATTATCCACCTTTTTCTAATTCTCCAGATGTGCGTAGCGCTCCCATTCTGTTTCACATTGCATTGTGGGATAGTAGTGTCCAAATACTTTCAAGGGCTGCATATTTGGATGATGCAAAGCCCCAATATTTCTGATAAAGCTTTGCTAAAAAAGAGTGTAAGTTTTGAGTGTGAGAAAAAACTATCAAAGACTGGGTTACATTTATGGCATTTGGTTGGGTCACTTAACCAAAGCGACATACATTTGAATCATGTTACACATATGTGAACATGTAGAGTTAGGAGAAGCATTGCTATGCTGATATATATATACGTCACTGCAGGTTCTCCAGCTGCCCAAATACCCAAGCCACTGCACTTGTAGAATCCTCTGGGTTCCTTCAAGCACTCAAATGCCTCAATGCTCTTAGGTTGCGTTCAGATTGCCAGGCCGAATCCGGCTTTTGGTGTATTTAGATTGATCCAGATTGATTTTTAATAGTCAGGGCATCAAAAAAAAAAAAAAAAAAAAAAACACATTTAGAGGAGGTTTTAAATAAAATAAATCGGATTTGTACAGGTGTGTTTCAGTCTGGATGCCCTGGAGGCTCACATTGGATTTTAAAGAGCCTTTTGCGTCACATGCAAGGCAACAAACAACGACCATGACGATTCCAGAGTAACAGATGTTTGGTGATCCCCTAAGAGCCACACGGGTTAGTTACTGACGCCTATGCCCTTACCACAGCAACCCATGCAGATAGGTTTGTGTTGTCCGGATGTGCAAATCCGATCTGATCACTTGCAAATAACAGTGCGGAGATCATCTTAACAGATCTGATTTGAGTAGCAAATCCGATTTGCCTGCAATCTGAACATAGCCTGTAAAAAACTTTCGGGATTCTAAGTATCAACTCTGGTACCTTTTCTGGAAGCACTTTAAGAGGTTTCAAATGAAAGAATCTAGAAAAGTTCATCAAAAAAAGAATCTAGAAAAGTTCGATCTTGTAATTTAACCAGTATAGGATGATACTCATTTGTTAAACATAAACTACCATTATTAACAGCTACACTGCATCAGCCTTGTAACTCCAGTGTAAAACTAAAGCATCACATGCCAGACCAACCAAATGCATGCCTACAGTTCATAAAGCAATAAAGTACTGCAAGCACACACCTGATTACAGAACATCACCTTCATATAACCAGGTTGTGGAAGCAGTGAACCATGGCATGAACCAGTCCATCTTAACTTAATTTTGGTCACTCCTATCTCTTCCTGCCTCACCCCCTCTCTGTCTTTTTCTTTTGTGTAGTAAGTGAGTGTGCTACACTGCCCATTGGCCATATGTGACCATAGGGGTTCTGCATTTCATTGATACAGGAGTACCATCAGAGTTCATGTCTATTTCATGTATCTCCATAATGAATGAGGAAGGCAGCCGTGCCCTGGGCACAAAGCTTTATCTGGGTGGTAATGGGTAACAGAGGGGCTTCTGTCTGAAATGATCCATAATCAGCTCCAGATTCCTCCTTATAAAATATTAACGGCATAATCAGGAACTTCAGAGGAACAATTAGTAGCCCCAGCACTGAATTTCCTAAAACGCTGGAGGAAGGGTATGAAAAATGCTCCCTTCAAAAGAAGCTGAGCCTCAAGTTCAACAGCCAGACGTCCATGATGGTTTTAATAACTACACAATTTAAAGACGTCATTTGTGAGTGTTCTTGAGTGTGTTTCTAAACGGCAGTGTCAGGAAAGTCTTGCTCTTGTTCTAGATACGGTGTCTTAGCTAAACTTGTGGGAAAGGTTGGGGAATAAGATGCAACCCAAATAAATAAATAAAGCAATAAATTAATTCAAATGTACAAGTCTGTGACTGTGAGGAAGGATAGTGTATCTATTAGTGTGTATCGATTGGGCTTGGTGTTTTGTATTAAGGAGGGGTAAACGAGACCGAGAGAGCGGTCCCAGATCGATGATCGGTTTTCTTTCCTAACGAAGGTCTCGCTCGGCTTGCTTAATCCTTTCTGTGTATTCGTTCAAGAGCACTCCAATTAGTTCTTATTAAGTGAGCTCTCAATAATGCTTAGCCCTGGTGTGTGTCTGACCTGCCATAAAATAATAATAACGTATAGGCGTCTTGTGTTTTCACTCAGTAGTTAAGCTGTTAGAGAATCAGCCCTTCCAGCCTTAATAAAATGCTGTCTTGCTGAGTCTCATTGGCCCGGTTCACATATGGAATTCCTTGGTGGTCCGGTCACAAGTGCACAGCACAGTGAGCAGGTGTGAAAGGGGTACAGTTCGTCTTGAGGACGCAGTTTAATCTGATCACTCAAACCAAATTCGGAAGTGTTGTGAGTTAGCTAGCGCTAGCCATTTCAGTGTCAAAACAAAAGCAGCGGGAGAGTGATGGCATTATTGTGCTGTGAAATGACACGAGAAATCTGATCACAAGCGGTCACAGGAGACACGACTATGCGATTTGGCAGTCATTTGTGATCAGATAACCCTAGACGTATATTATTATTAGGTGTGAACCTTATAAAACTGAACAATACTGTATTATACACTGAAGTGCCAGTTTATCGGGTACACCTGTCTAGGATCTACCTTGTTTATCCTTCAGAACAGCATGAATTCACTCTACTAGATGTCAGATGCATTTTGTAGGAATGGTTTACCATGTAGAAGTGATGCTACAGCATTGCACAAGTGCTGCAAATTGAATGGCTACCCTTTTCACCCTCCCACCTTCACACCTTTTCGTCGTATCCCAAGGACACGGCTTTTAAAGCACTGTGCGATCCTCCAAAAAAACGAACCATTGCATGGCCCATTTTCATGCTGGAAGCGTCTGTCTGAATGGCAATACACTGTAGCCTAAAAAGGTTGATCCTGGTCAGCAACAGGGTTCAGATATACCTTGCTGTTGAGATGTTCTTTAGGGAGTAGCAGGGATTGCACACTCTCCACATCATCATCATCATCATCATCATAGTGCCACTATTACACAATATAACAGTAACAATATTACAGTTTCCCAGGGCTGGATTCCTGCACAATGTTCGATGGTCCTGCACAAGCATGCCTGATTCAACTCCCCTCTTAATTGCCTGGTTGAATAGGTCTGTTAGAGCAGGGAAATCAGCAAACTGCACTGGACTCCATCCCCTGTTGCCCACCCCTGCTCCATGGAATCCATGAACCATGAACTACTTGTGCCAAGTTCTGATCCTTCAATCAGCATGGAGCAAAAAGAAACCTAGCAGCAAACATCCTTCCCCTTTATGGTCCAGCAGTCCAGTTGAGAAGCTGCTGCACCCACTGTAGACCTGCTGTGATGCTTAATATTTTCTCCTGACAAGGTCTTCAGATGTTGTAGTTTGTTCCAGACTAAATATGGTAAGTGATCCATTCTGCACTGCATATTTGCTGGTGTTATATCAGTGGTTGATTGAATGTTACATGTAACTCTGTTAAGCCCTGATTGGACAGGATTAGTTGTGCATGGGCAGGTATTGTGATGAGATTTTACTATAGACGTCTCTAAAAGGTATGATTGATTTGCACAGGATAAGAAATCTCTGCATAAATGACTGAGATGGGAGTGCATTTTTGATTTATGCACTAAAACAACCTTCAAAGAACATCATGAGAACCAATCGTATAACCCACTGATAGTAATAATGAAATTTGTGTTTGAAAATCAGCAGCTACATGTTCATAACCCATATGTAGGCTATAGGCTCCGCTACACCATGACTTCCCGAAAGATCCAGTCATGTGAACGGGATACAGTGCGCGTCGATGTGCGCTTCTTGCTTACAGAACTGACTGTTCACTTGCTGTCTATTAAATTCCACCCCTTGACAGATGCCACTGTACCCAGATAATCAATGTTATTCACTTCATGTCAGCGGTTTTAATGTTATGGCTGATCAGTGTGTAGTATATGACTTTTTGAAATATGCAGTCTGTGTGAAGGTGGAAACTACACCTCGTAAACCGGCTACCCAGCATATAGAAGTTATGTGAGCATGTTTATTGGTATTTACATAAATAACATTTTATACAAAAAATAAACATTTCACATAAAATAAAGATCAACCATGAGATCAGGCTGATCAGACAACTGAAGCAAGATCATCTGTCTTAAGAATAGGAGTGAAGAAGAAGAAACACCCAGACAAATCTCTGCTGCCTTTAGAGAAACCACAGGCATTTTCATCAAAGCTGCCTGGACTGGGGCTTTCAAAGCTCCACTGAGACTTTTGAGGAACGGAATCATTTTTAGAGGCTTTTTTGTTGTGTTGGACATGACATTTTTCACATTTAGCATAGCAGAGTGGGCAGATTTAGTACGGAAGCTTGAGTGGAAGTGATGCCACCTTTGATTTGTTTCTTCTAAACCAAATTTAGCCTGGCGGTAATTCATCCAGAGCCAGTCCATGACTTTCTTTGTTACAGTAAGGCTTGTCTGTTATGCATGTAAAGTGCTTAGTGGTCATCTGTTAATTTATGGTTTCATTGAAAATTGATTTTCACATAAAAGTTCCACTTAGAGTTATATAGAGTTATATATATAACTTTGGACATGATATTTTATACAGTTAATGTTCACTGCAAACCTTTGATTTGTTTCTTCAAAACCACATTTACCATGATCACGAATTATCCAACCAATGTTCTTGGTTTGTTACAGTAGGTTGCTACCTCCTAGTGATAACACCACCACTTGGTAGTCATGACACCACTTCTTACTAGTGATGTCACCAGTACTAAGTAGTCATGGCACCACTACCTGCTAGTGATGTCACCACTACCTGCTAGTGTGACACCACCTCTTACTAGTGATGTCACCATTACCTGCTATTGATTACACCACTTCTTACTAGTGATGACACAAGTACTTAGTAGTCATGACACCACTTCTTACTAGTGATGTCACCACTACCTGCTAGTGATGACACCACTTCTTACTAGTGATGACACCAGTACTTAGTAGTCATGACACCACTTCTTACTAGTGATGTCACCACTACCTGCTAGTGATGACACCACTTTTTACTAGTGATGTCGCCATTATCTGCTAGTGATGTCACCACTACCTGCTAGTGATGTCACCACTTTTTACTAGTGGTAACACAATCTGCTAGCGATGTCACTACTACCTGCTAGCGATGACACCACTTCTTACTAGTGATGTCACCACTACCTGCTAGTGAGCTACAACATCATGTGGAAGCCTGGAGTTTGATACCCGGTCTGGGTGACTATGCTGCGCTACACCAGTAGAAGTCCTAACACTACATTGGCCCACCTCTGTAATACGAGTAACAGCACAGAGCTCTGACTGAAAGCATTGACACACACAGCTTGTCTAGTGCCTGTAGAGAAGTATTGCCAATAGAGTAGGACTATCTGGAACAGATAAACCTAAACCTATTGGCACCCTGCCTAATGATGGGGCGTGGGCTAGTGGAGTATAGACCCCCTCAGCATTGAGCTGTGGAGCAGTGGAGAACTGTGTTCTCTGGAATGATGGATGGTGCTCCAACCATCATGAGTTGGAGAGTTGAGGATGAGGTGATGTGGTGATCATTCGGCATCCTGACCTCACTAAAGCCCTTGTCCCTGAAAGCAGTCTAATCTTCACAGCAATGCTTCAAAATCTAGTGGAAAGCCTTCACCAATACTTCCCCAAAAATTCCTGATTGGACACTTTTCCATTTGGAATTTCCATAATTGAACCTCCCAGCTCCTAACTTTACATTAACATAAGCTTAGTCCTGTATTTACTGCAGAGGTTAAATACAAGCGTGATTCTGTAGAATGCCTAAATGTCCCTGGGAGATTTCCCAGCACAGTAAATGCAGACTTCTATGGCTGCTTTTGGCAAACAGTGATTTTAGTTGAAGTGATTTTGTACACTTGCAGAGTAAAGGCCACAGGTCTGAATTCAGGTCAGATGTGTTTACTGTACAGTCATTGAAATTCATCTGGGTGAATGTAGTGAGTGTCCTGAGAAAACTGCAGGAGTCTATATGTTATTGGTGGCCTTTTCTCTTCCTCTCCTACCTCTCAATTCTATGCTATTGCATTCATTAACCTTTCCCGCTGACAGACCCAAGCTTTGTATTTGTATGTGTGTGTGTGTGTGTGTGTTTGGTTTTGACTTTTTTCTTTCTCCCATTTTTTTTTTTTTTTTTTTTTTTTAGAGAGTTCTGTAGTATACGATCTCGCTGACATCACTTTTGTTTTGAACAACCCAACACGACTCGTCTTCACTTCACTGCGGTCTTCACTTTCTTGAGCAGATGAGTCACTCCCTCAATTCACCACGGTTCCGTCACCACTGTTCTACAGGTGCCACAGTAGTAGATCATGTCACGATATTAAACCCCTGTCTCTAACGGCAGCTAACGGCATGCGGTTTTATCACATTAATGCTGGGGAAAAAGTAAAATGCACAAGCTATTCATTTCCTGTCTGCTGGAGACTCGCTAACAATGATCACGCTCAAAATAGTACAGGCAGAGAATCTCATTTACGTGTTAAACAGACGACTTTGCGTCAGCATATCCGTTCGTGGATTGTAAATCAGGAAAGTCTCGGGCTAACTGCCTCTGAACCGAATGAAATGGAAAGGAAAGGAAGGGGTAACAAAGGAAAAAGTTGAGTAATGAAGACATTGGCCATTATAGGCCATCCATAATCACTAGGGGCCGTGTGCAAAATATACCCCCGGTACAAAATGTCCAAAAATGTTCCTGTAAAAATAATAATGAACTGACAATGTTACTGATGACTTTTTATACTTTTTATTTCTTTTCTTTTTTTATTATACTGGTTTTAAAATATGCCATTGATTATATACTGCAGTACTGTAGTACTGCTACTGTAAAACACATATACTGTATGGACAAAATCACTATTTAATCATTAAAAAAGGTCACTATTAAATCACAATTTTTGTGCGTTATTGAGCAATTAATTTATTTTATTTATTTGTATAGTGCTTTTTACAACTGCCATTGTCACAAAGCAGCTTTACAGAATCAGTAATCAGTGATAGGACAAGTGATCCAAATCATAAAAAGACCTAAGACCCCTGATGAGCAAGCCAAAGGCAACAGTGACAAACAAAACTCCCCCAGAGCTGGAGGAAGAAACCTTGGACCCTACTCTGATCAGAACTGTTTATATATTTATAAATTATCAAAGTCACCGAACTTCCGCATAAGACTATTCTACTATGATATATGATCAGAGTATGACTAATATAATCATAGTAGTGACAAATGTGTCCTCCGCATTTAACCCATCTGTGGTAGTGATAACACACACACACACACACACACACACACACACACTAGTGAACTAGGGGCAGTGAATACACACACCCAGAGCGGTGGGCAGCCAACTCCAGCGCCCGGGGAGCAGAGAGGGTAAAGGGCATTGCTCAAGGGCCCAACAGTGGCCCACAACCTTGTTATCAATAGCATGGCGCTCTAACCGCTGAGCCACCACTGCCCATTAATGTAATGAGAGTAATAATGGGTAATGGTGGTAATAATAGCGCATAGCAGAGTACTATGGTCACCTTATTGTCTTGTGTTTAGTAGTGTCTAAAGCTTAGAGGTATCTTTGAACTATTAGTCTATTCTAACTAGCTGAGGTTTTCTTGGGTAAATAGCAAAGCACTTTTGTAAGTCGCTCTGGATAAGAGCGTCTACTAAATGCCGTAAATGTAAATGTAAATGTAAATGTTATAATAATAGTGGCAGAAGTACTGCCCCGAGTAAACAAACCTGCCTGTAAGAACTTTGGTTCAGCTCAGCTTTTTCAACTGCTGTCAACGCGTCAGTGGCGTGATACCGCTTTAGTGTGAAAAGGCTGCGCTGTTATCACAGATATCAGATAGTGAGGTCGGTACATACTGTTGTATAAACTGCAGTTGAGACCTGCAGTTGAGGCTTTTCCACATGTTTTTCAAAACGCTCATCAGAATTGCGCTAAATCTCAATCAAATTTAACGTGGGGTTTGTGTACCACCCGCAAAGTAAGCCCAGATAAGGCCCAGCAGGCCTCTGTCAGTTCTTCTATTGTGTTCTATTGGTTTTTGATCACATTGCTCAAGCTCTTCCTCATCTTTTTGTAGATCTCAGTAAACACAGGTTTCTGTTGGTAGTGTGAAAACACCAGGCAATCTTGACCTGAGGTTCTGCTATGAATATTTCATTGTGCCGGTGGTGGGGTAGGGTAGGGATGAGTGTGTATTTGTATACAATCCCATGGGTCATGTGTTTCCTGGTGCAGTGGGTTCACATGGATGGTGTTCCAGCCTTCCTTGTGTCCTCTGTGCCAGAGTTCAAACATATACAGTGGGGGAAAAAAGTATTTAGTCAGTCACCAATTGTGCAAGTTCTACCAAATAAAAAGATGAGAGAGGCCTGTAATTGTCATCATAGGTAGACCTCAACTATGAGACTCAACTATTTTTTTTCCCCACTGTATATACCTAGCCCTGGCAGTATCACTCCACAGCATTGTCGCAGTGTTGGCTCTCACGTGGGGCTTTAGATGATTAGCTAGAAGAACTCGACACAGCAGTATTTAAAATATCTTCAGAGCAGGACTCTTCAGGAGTAGCTCAGCTAGGACGGTTTGAAGTTAGTCGGGTTAATGAGATTCACAAGCATGAAGGGATCATACGCTTTTCCGTTTGTGTTCAAAATTTGGTGGAATTCCTCTGTAACACTGGTTGCAGATTCCACTCTGGTGTTATTTTGTGCTGAAATGGGATTGGTTGAAAAACCCTTTCTCCAGACATGGTCTAACACAGCTCAACTGGGAATCACAAGAGCACGTCCAGCACTGCAGTCTTGATAATCTGTAGCACGTCTGCCCTTCTCCTTGCTTGCTTGGGGCAGCTGTGGCCCCGAGGTTAGAGAAACAGTTCTGGGACTGAAAGGTCAGGGGTTTAATCCCATGGACCGGCAGGATGTGGGGGTGGGGGGAGTGGAGGTACAGCGCTTTCTCCTCTCCTAATGTTCACAGCTGAGGTGCCCCTGAGCAAGACACCTGACCTCGGGCTGAGGTGGTTGCTCACCACTTTGAGGGGGGTATGTGGGGGGTGTGTGTATCCACTGCCACAGATGGGTTAACTGTGGAGTCTACATGTCATTGCAGTGCTTTTGCAATAACAGTGAAGTGCTTTCTTCGCTTGTCTCTTTTATTTACATTGCCTATGGTTGGTTCTTCACTTGTCTACCTTGCTATTATCTTGTTTGTAGCCCCACCCCCCCTCGTTATTGGTCAGATGTGATTTCCCTTCTGGGATAAATTTTTTCTTCAAGTATTTCTGATTCTGATTGAAGTACACATTCCAGATTTTAATTTAAATGTATTCGCATACATATTGGTGTTAATATGCTGTTGCAACCTGGTTGTTATGGTGTTTCAGGTGGTTGCTATGGCATCAAAGCTAGTTTGGGTTGTTCTAGTTGTTCTAGTGTTGCTAGGTGGTTGCTATGATTTCCCAGATGGTTGTAATGGTGTTACAAAGTGGTTGTTAGGTGGTTGCAATGGCATCCCAGATGGTTGTTGGTATGGTGTTACAAAGTGGTTGCTAAGTGGTTGCTGTTGCAGATGGCTGTTATGGTGTTGCAATGCATTTGCTAGGTGGTTTCTATGGTATCAAAGCTGGATGTTCTAGTGTTGCTAGGTGATCTCTATAGTATCCCAGGTAGTTGCTGTGGTGTTTCTAAGTGGCTGTAGGTGGTTGCTATAGTGTTGCAAAGTAATTGCTAGGTGGTTGCTAGAGTGTTCCAAGGTGGTTGCTATGGTTTCATAGGGGGTCTCTGTGGTTGCTGTGGTGTTGCAGTTGGCTTTCTATGCTGTTGCTGAGTGCCTGCTAGATGAATGTTGTAGTATTGCAAGGTGATTGCTATGGTCTTTCAGGCAGTTGCCTTGATGTTGCTTAGTGGTTGCCAAAGTGTTGCAAGGTGGGTGCTAGGCAGTTACTTTAGTGTCTCAGGTGGTTGCTCAGGTGTTGCAAATTGGTTGTCATGGTACCAAATGTGGTTGGTTGGGTGTTACTAAACTTTTGCACCCCATTCATTCCTATAGGGGGGAAGAAAATCCACAAAAATCTGCTGAAAGTCCGATCAGAGCTGTACTCAAGCCTGAATTGCACAATTAGACCAAGCAATCAGAAGTTGGAGTGGTGCCAATCAGCTTTAATATCAAGTATCATAAAATATTATAAATCTTCTGTAAAAATGAAATGTTTTTCTTACAGCCAAACTCGAGCGCATGCTTTCTAAACGACTTACCACGACTTAAGTTGTTTTGTACAGTTGTGATCCAGCATTCTCTTTCAGTACAGTCTGTCGTTGCAGTGTTTATTGAAGGCCTTGCAGCCCTCATAGATCTGTTTTCGTGCACTAACTCTCAAGTCTCTGTTTGGCTCTCTGAGGTGTGTGCAGGTTAATCTTTTTTTTTTTTTTTTTTTTTTTTTTTTTTACACAGCTCTATAAGAGCATCTGAATATCTCTCTCTTACATGCTCTGAGTTCTGTCTCCAAGGCAACCCTATGGCCATCAAGACGCTCATAGTGGAGCACTCAGAGCTTGAAGCGCTTCCATGTTCGTCCCGTGAGACCAGAGCTGTTGCTGAGAATCTGAAGGAAATGCCTCCGGGATGAAACAGTGGCAGTACACCTAAAAGACTCCAAAACCCACATTTATCTTTTGGAACCAGGTGGATTTTTTTTTAATGTCCCAGTTGTTTCATTCAGTGTTAGTTTAGTCTGATATTACGCACCGTAGTATTGCCTCCTTCATAGTGTTGCGTCCTGTTTTACAAGAGAAAAGAGGGCCTATCAGTGACTGCTTTCAGATTAAAACCTTCCAGCTACCATATTTTCTTTTCTTCTTTATTATTATGATGATTTTTTACATTTTTTAATATACATGCTGTGTTCACAGGGCTTTAGTCAGTAGCAGAGTTGTTGAGAATGTTTTATTCATGAAAGGGGGCCTCTTTTGAATAAATAGGTGGCAAAAAAAAAAGTTCCTTGTGCCGTGCAATAGTAGGGGGTATTTAATTCACATTCAGGCCCTGTTAGAGAAAATATCTTTTATATAAGATAAGATAAAGTCCAGAACATCATAATGTCTAACTTACATTTTGCGAATGCGGACCACTCCAGCTGAGGCAAGGAGGAGAACTTGAGAAATTTGGGCTGGAGTTCTGGGGGCCTTCGAGCTGATGGGACCCGAAGCCAGGCCCCCTTGTCAGGTAGAGGTTGAGTATGATTGGATGATCAGGAGGAGCAGGGGCGCTGGTGGGGTGCAAGTTTTCATCACGAGAACGAGAAGGGAGAGGAACGGTTTTATAGTGTGTAGAAAAGGAGGGGAGGAGTTTGGGCGTGGTCCTTCTTCCAAACTTTCAGTTATTACATAACTCCATTATGATTCAGGACCATATCCTGTGTTATGAAGTAACCTGGTAGTTATATTAACATTTTATGTAGTCAAATGAATGTCGAATCAACTTACAGTTGAGTTAAGTACAACTACAAATCAGCAAATTCCAACAATATTTCTCAGTCATTTATAAACAGCCAATTATAATTGAAAAACAAAAAATAAACAGCTTTTAATAATCGCCACAGTCTCGCAGCATGTGAATGAACTTTCCTCTGACTAGCCTTCCTCTCTGACTGCTGTTTCTCATCCCTGTCCTGTATGTATGTCACAGCACTCATGCACAGATCTGATTGGCTGAGTAGCGTTGTGTGTAATAATAATAATAATAGCATGCGGTTGGTCTGTGGGAATACAGGACTGCTAAGCCTGTACCATAAAGGCTAGAAAAGCTACACCCTTGAGAAAAACACTCTGGTAGTTATTGGTTATAAGTCCAGACCTGGGACTTATAAGACAGCGTCTGGGTCCAGAGCCGGGCCGCGGTCGCCTATTAGTGACCTCTGCCACTTATGATTATCTAGAAAACCTTCAATGGATGGTTCTTATTTTTAAGAGTCTATACAAATTTTTATTATTTTACCCTGTTTACACCTGGACACCTGCGTCTTGCATATCAGAATTCTATCTGTATAAGGCCAAGCTACATTAAAATGCAAGTGTGAACACACCCAAGGCTAATTTAACCAGATACAAATCTGATGACTCAGTCTACTCTGCCTTTGAGGCAGGAGGTGGTCTGAGATGCTTTTGAGCCACATGCTCTTACAGTGTAAACACAGCCGTCTCTCCAAGACTCACCCAACACCCAAAACGCCAAAACTTCAGTAAAACCGAAACTCCTCCCCTACGCAGGATGTCGCTGGGCATGTGGTCCGTGTCTGTGAGGAAGATAATCATGGAGGACGATGGCATGTAAAATTGCAAATTTCGAGACAGCACAGGAAGAGGCTGAACGGATAAACACCCTGTTGCCACGAAGCGAGGGGATATGCATATTCCGGCCCACACAGCAATCAGATTTCAGTCTGACTAACTGGAGACGCGTTTATCTACCAAGTGTAAATGCATGTGGCTAAAATCTGATCAGGATACAAGCCAGACACAAGTCACCTGTCATCACCGGGTCAGACGTCTTTGTAATGTTGACTTTTGTAGTTTTATTTAATTCTTATCAATTATTACCAATTATATAATGAATACATCTCTAACACTGAAGATATTTGTGATGCATTTCAGGCTAATCATCTGAAAGAAACCAGAAGTGACCGAGAGGCCCAGAAAGCACTTAGTAATCCTTTACAGAGTAAGGGGCTGCGCAGGGTAGGGATTTGTGCTGTGCCTTTAGCCGTAACATGAAAAGATAGCATCAGCATTGTGGTGGGAGACAGCAGAATGACCTTCATTTGATTACTTCATGGCCACCTCCTCTCTCCACCCTTCCCCTTATTGCTTTTTCACCTTCAGCTATCTTGTATAGAGCTGGATTTTAGTCCATTTTTCTTTTTTTTTCTGCTGTTGTATCTTGTGTGAAATATACAAAAGAAGCCAAATGTGTCTGTAATTTATTATGTAATTAAATGAGTTTCCTAGGCAATTACATAATTACGTATGAATATTTTGCAATGCAAATTGAATTTATAGGTCAAAACGACAGTGCTAACTCTGACTTCTAAGGGTTAAATCTCTCCTTTTCTATCCATCTGTAGCACTTTTGTCTTTGCACGCCTGCTGTGGCCACAACCTCTACGCATCTGTTAAGGGGATTGGAACTGGCATGGATCCGCTGCATTATTTAGCGGGTCGGGTTTCACTGTTGTGTTCAGAATGGGAAGGGACAGATACGTGGCATCCTGCCTGCGTTCTGAAAAAGACCACCGCTGACCCTAGGCCTGACTTTAATCTCTGCATTTGCCTCTCTGCGCTGTCCTCCTCATCTCCAGAAGGGTGTCAGAAAAAACCTCTGTGTCTATTATAATCAGCTAATTGCTAGTAAAGGGAGGTAATTACCGGCCGGCGCTAGCAATGCTGATGCCAGCATCTCGGTGGGAGGGTGCCGATGTGCTCTTTTGGCTGCCATGGCTTTAAAACAAGCGCAGGGTGGAGAATGTAGGAGGACAGTGGACCAGAGTAGGGTTTTCCAAAGGACCCCAATGTGTATGTCCATTTGAAAGAATCTTAAGGTTTGTGTGGATTAGTTAGGATTCGAAGTAAAGAATAAATTAGTGGATTTGGTAGATTGTTTTGCAGTATTATGCAAATGTAAGAGGTCACCATTCATTTATTTAACCCCTTAACACTCCCAGGCTTTTTACACACTAAGGTTTATTAGTCAGTAACTATAGGTACTTTAGGGGCTACCATTTGATAACAGAAGTGTGTAATAAAAATGACTAAAAAGATGAAAATATGCAAATTTGCTGGTTACCCTGCAATCATTACTGGTGTTTCAGTTACACTGGGAGGAGGTTTGATTGTTGAATGCATCTTGGAGAGACAGGTGTGTTTACACTGCTATAATGTAGCTCAAATGCGTCTCAGGCCACCTCCTGAAGTGTTTTAAGAGACGGGATTTGTATCTGGTTTAAATGCGGTTGGGGGTGTTTACACTTGCATTTTTATGTGGCTTGGCATATTTAAGATGCATGCAGTGACCAGGTGTAAACTAAATACTAAATATATTATCAGATGTTTTAGTATGTAGTCAGTACACCCTTCATCTTTATTACAGCTTTCTTTCTTCTCAGCAAAATCACTTTCTGCTTCAGCTGGAGGAATTCTTCACACCTCCGAAGCATTTTCTGCTTTTCACAATTCAAGTCATACCAAACCCGTTCAATGATGGTTGATGATCAGCTCCACACTATTTCAGTCCCACACTGTTGAGTCCTCTTCTCACAGTAGAAGGATGGACAGAAAGAGGTGATTGGCACGAGAACTTTGCTGGAATCTCTGTAGAAATAGCTCATGAAAACGAATCAGTTCTACTTAATAATCATTTTGACTGACATTTTAAGAAATTACCAGTGGTCTCATGTTTTGTCATAAACTACATGAATTACAAGGTCACATGTCAGTCATGTTTTATCATTAATTTCATTATATAAAACAATAATAAGCATTTACTGATCAGAACTTCATCCTTCATGGACAGTGCTATTAGTTATCAGAACTTATTAGCTCATTAAAATCAGGGTTGTTATCATTGTTGTCACATAGCTTTCATAGGGTAGGGCCCTAGTTTTCAGCACTTTGAGGGAACTCCTGTGCTGTCTGAAAAATTCAACATGGCTTGTGGGTTCACATCTTGAAGGGCCGCATGCAGAGTGTCTTTTTTGCGAGCGCCCGTGTGATTATAAGTAGATTACAGCTGTCTGAAGTGCTGGCATTCAGAAGGCTTTGTTGTTCAGTGAGTATCAGTGTCTGTGGTCTAAGCTGCATTGTCTCTCTTGTGACTCTTCTAGCTCTTCAGTGTAGAACAGGAGACTGTTGTTTGGCGTTTCTGAGCTTATAGTGTCCTGGGTTAACACACACACACAAGCACACACACACAAACTTGTATATACACACATACACAGGCATATCAGAATATTATTAACACCCTGGTTGGGCATTAACCTGGCCAGGGTTGCCACAGATGCCACATAACAGGGTTTGCTACATGATGTCCAAAAGGGCATGATAAAAGGGTACCGGGCTCCACAGGATGTTGTGGACCTGCTGTAGTGAAGGTGTACCTAGAATGGACTTCGCACACACCGAGTGTATCCCAATGGCATGACAGTGGTGCCCTATGGGCCCCTGATGGCAGAGGGGAACAAGGGGACCAGTTAACCTCTATAATGAATACCTTCCATCTCCTAATACGGTCCACGGAAGGGGGGGGGTGTTTCCTTCTCCTGTAAAGTTGGATATCTGAGGTTTTTGCAGATTTACAGCACAGATTTATATTATTGAAAGTAATCCAGCACTTTCTCTAATTCTTGCTTGGTTACACTCGCAAATTAACGGCTTTACAAGCACCTAGTATTTGTTGTCGTTTCCAGCCATTGTTGGCAGTATGCGGTCAGCACAAGTGTTGTTTTTCAGTGGGAGAACAGCCTAGCGGGGCGGAAGAAGTTATTTTCCAACTCGCAAGCTGTTGGCCACGTCCGAGCTGCCAGGGTGGACCAGCCTCGATTGGCTTTTCACTGCAGGCATCCAGTGCGAGAGGAAGAAAACGATGCATGCCTGTGTATTTATGTGAGCGTGTCGGTATAGATCATGGTTATGCCTGAGCAGACGGCACAGATTTCAGAGCAACCACCCTGGAAGAAGGATGCTTTCAGAAATGATGGATAGGTTGTGCCTATGGATAATAGGCTGTGTATTTGTACAGGACCTTCTGAATAACACCATAGCTTTCCAGCTTGTTTGTTAGAAGACTGAGGAATAGTATAGGGTGTCAAAACTAGGCCTAGGTTTCTCATTCAATTTTACATGAATGCTTATACTTCCTCAACAGCAGAATTGTAGACAGTACAGTAAAGGATGGAGTCAGACCTGCGGAGTTCTGGAAAAACAGGACCCAGACCCAAAATACCAAGGTCAGGTTGAAAGTGCTGCGAAAAAGGAGTTTGTTAAAATGTTAGGTTGATGCCATTGCTCCACAGCCGACCTCTCAACCAGTAACCTCATCTTTACTGGTCAAGTACACAAAGATGGGCACAAGCATGTCTACTCCAACGTTTTGTGTGACACTTGTTTTCTAAAAAAATATTTTAAGAGTTCCTCCCTGCAGAACTGACCCTTAAGTAGGCCTTGCTGCCCTTAGTTTCTGTTGATACATCTGTGCCGTTTTTCAAGGCTGGGCCATACAAATGACTCAGTAAATCCTCACTTTCTAAAAAGAGTGTACAGAAAGTTCATCATATAGCAACATCACAATCCATTTACAGCCTAATTGTGCTAGCTGGAGAAAGATAGAGGCCTCATCGCATTGCACTGGTCCTGTAGTTTATAGAGCCAGTTTCAGCTTAGACCAAGACTAAAAAGTGGGTCCAGTAGTAACTCCACTAATGCTGAAGTTTAGTCCAAAATTAGGCTTTATCCATGACAATCTGGTCAGCGAAATCGGATCCAAGTGTGCAACATTTTAAGGCCCTTTCAATTTGAGTACAAATGGGCACATATATAAAAAGGTCTGTCACTCATGTCTGACGGACTGCAACAGTGTACCCATTTTTAATCTGACTCTGCTCAATGTTCTGCGTTGTCGGATGTGCTAAAAATCAGGCTGACCAGTCAGAGCTCTGTTGTAATGGTTGCAGACCAATCCACTGAGCTTGAAGATGGCAGCAGAACAGCTCATCCTATTCATAAACAAAAGTTTGGATGACAAGCAAGATTATGAAAAAGGTTCTCATTTTTCTGTTGAGATACCAGTATTTAAACATGCTATGTACAGCGCAGTGAACTCAGTGATGGTTGTGATTAGCTTTTCTTCAATGGTCCCATAAACACAACAAAACAACTCTTCAATAGGAACCAAGTTAACAATTGAACACATTTCAAAGGACGTGGGAACATGTTTTCAGTTTGGTTATCACTGCACTGCATCACCGGCTCATTTGCATGAGTAAAGCTGAACATCTTGACGCTCAGATGACTCACATCGCACCACCAACAGTTTCTACCCTGCATTGCTGCCTCTCATTCAAAACAAAGGATTTACTGCTGCCTCGTCACTGGTGGAGCGTGCACAGTTTTAGGTAGACTGGTTATCAGGTAGCATCTACCACTAAACACTATTTGCAGTTTTGGTAGATGCTACCTGCGTTTAGTTGTCTTTACTGAGCAATGACGAAGTTAAATGTATTCTATATTGACAAAAATATTGGGACACAGCTCTTAATCATTGGATTCGGGTGTTCAATCCAATCGCGCCTGCACTAATATTAGTGAAAGAATGGATGGTTTTAAAGAGCTGAGACCTGGAATGCCTGCACTGCTGTTCCCTTCACGTTCCCTGTCCTGCCTCATCCTGAATCTTCATCTTGATCAGTATTGCTGTGCTCTAAAGGGTCAGAAAGGGTTTAAAATAAGTGATTTTAAATGGGGCAAGAAATTCCACAGCTCTGATAAATGTCAATTACAAAAATTCAGAGGTTAAAGAAAATATCTGGTGAAGCAGAGCTAAAGGCTGGGGACTGACCTGAGAACTTTTCTTTTTGTCTAGGAGTCTGTTCATGTCCACAAAGAAGCACAAACTATAGCAGTACTTAGCTTCGCTCGTCTTTTTTTGCAGTTGATGAGGTGAAAAAGACATGGCGAAATCTCTGTGACACATTTCAGAAAGAGGAGGGAAATTTAAGAGGGCAGAAGCAGACACGGATCAGAGAAAAAGAATGAGTAGACATTTATCAGAGCTGTGGAATTTCTTGCCCCATTTAAAGTCACTTATTTTAAACCCTTTCTGACCCTTTAGAGCACAGCAATACTGATCAAGATGAAGATTCAGGATGAGGCAGGACAGGGAACATGAAGGGAACAGCAGTGCAGGCATTCCAGGTTTCAGCTCTTTAAAACCATCCATTCTTTCACTAATATTAGTGCAGGCACGATTGGATTGAACACCCAAATCCAATGATTAAGAGCTGTGTCCCAATATTTTTGTCCATATAGAATACATTTAACTTCGTCATTGCTCAGTAAAGACAACTAAACGCAGGTAGCATCTACCAAAACTGCAAATAGTGTTTAGTGGTAGATGCTACCTGATAACCAGTCTACCTAAAACTGTGCACGCTCCACCAGTGACGAGGCAGCAGTAAATCCTTTGTTTTGAATGAGAGGCAGCAATGCAGGGTAGAAACTGTTGGTGGTGCGATGTGAGTCATCTGAGCGTCAAGATGTTCAGCTTTACTCATGCAAATGAGCCGGTGATGCAGTGCAGTGATAACCAAACTGAAAACATGTTCCCACGTCCTTTGAAATGTGTTCAATTGTTAACTTGGTTCCTATTGAAGAGTTGTTCCTATTGAGTTCACTGCGCTGTACATAGCATGTTTAAATACTGGTATCTCAATAGAAAAATGAGAACCTTTTTCATAATAAAGAGCAGATTGCATGATTGTATGCAGCCAATGGAGGCCCGGCAAAACTAGGCTTGCCTGTTTATGTGTTTCGGATCTATGTCCAAATATTTTGTCTTAGTTAAAGCAGCATAATGCGAGTTGGAGGTGTAATTCACGATTTGCACCACCCCTCAGGGAGGACATGCTTACATGCATTTCTGGACAAGCTGGGAAATACAGAACCATCATTGAAAGTGAAAGAAGTATGTGGACGGAGGCGGTAGAGTAATTTTACTGGGTTTTACACTAATGTGACTGTTATGCTGTTCTCGCAAGTGTTTTAGTGCCCACTTCACCAGTTACATAGTGTAGTTAGTAGCGTGCCAAGCCCAGAGTAGTAACGATACAGACGCTTCTCTCCCTATTACAGGTCAGTGGAGCATTGACAAGATTTTGAAGCTGCTTTTTTAAGGTAAAAATTCTAAATACTGTTGCTTCAATGCATCATTTCAATCTGCAGAGCTGAGGAGCATCAAGAAAACACTGAAAGAAAACTGGCTGAAACCATTGGGGGTAAGATCCAAACAGTATTTAGAAACTAGAAGTGTTGGCTGTATCACGGGCAGAAGGGCCGCAGTTCCAGAGAACATAACTGGCCCTGCTCTCTCTGGGTGGGTAGGATGGTCTTCCTCCCCCCAACCCCCACCACTCAGCACGATGCTATAGTGCGGGTGCGTGCATCTGTTAGCTGACGTAACAGAACTGGTAATTAGCATGCTTCCAAAGTGTGTTAGGCTATCTAATGACGCATGTCAGCTATCTTGGTGCCCACATTCACCAAGCAGATGCAGAACTTCAAAAAATTTGTCACCAGCAAGAACCGAAGTTTCAGGATAAGCCAGGAAAAGCCTCTCAAATGAAGATTGAGAAGAGATGGTGATGTCTGTATGCAGGGTGTAGTTAGTACATGTTTGAATGTGTGTGTGTGTGTGTGTGCCAGGTGGGCGTGTGTTTTTCTGTGTGTGAGAGAAGAAATGAAGATGGTGGATGTCGGACGGCTCCGAAGCATCCATCACGTCTCCAGCATGACAGCCAGTTTGGCACACATGTCACAGTCTGGCACTTGTTTATCTCTCTCTCTCTCTGTCTTTCTCTCTCTCTCACTCCCTCTCTCTCTCTGCCCTGTCTGCTTCCCTTCTGATTTTGAACCGAACCGACTGGCATGAAGCCCTCTCATCTGATTACACCTCTGATGTCCGTGGCATCCCGGTAAACGCTTCTGACGTGACAGAAGAGGTTATTTTAGTCGGGGGTGTGTGGGTGTGAGTGTATGTGTAAGTGTGTGTCTCTTTTAATTATTCGTGCGACTGTTTTGCGTGCGAAAGCCTGAGCGGAGTACATTTGCTCAGCGGAAGGTGCTTGTGGGGGTGAAAATACGGTGTATCTTAGCCTGATTAGTGAAAGTTTGAAGAAGGCCTCAGGTGCATGTGCGACAGAGCTCATTACAACCAGGGGAGTGTTCTTGCTCCACCAGTTCTCATTTAGAGACGGGTCAGGACTGAGAATATGGTTTGGCGTCGTCCTGCTGGGGCCAGCTAGGAGGTATGGCATGTCCTGTTCAGATTTCAATTTTAGCAAGAAATGCCACAGTTCACTAATGCACTGAGGGTCAGTTTTCTGGACAAGGATTAAGCCTAGTCTTGGACTACAGAGAATTCTGGTAGAACAGATATTTTCCATTGAGAGGAAAATGGAGTCCAGGTCTAGGCTTAAACCCTGTCTGGGACACCGACCCTAATAATTTAGTTGGCCAAACTGAAGGTCGTCAATTCTAGTATTTCAGTAGTATTAACTGCTTCCTTAAAGGTACTTCTGAACGTCTGATGTTCTTCAGAGATGTGAGCAAATAATAGATAGATAGATAGACAGACAGACAGACAGACAAGACACATAGAGCTATCAGGTGAATGTAAGTTTTACCCAGCTGAAAATCTTTGGTTAGTACAACAATACATAAATGTTCTTAAATGTTATGATTTTGGTTCCTGGAGCGTTCAATCTGTCTAAGTTTTCAGGAAATTCCTAGAATTATTATTATTATTATTATTATTATTATTACATTTATTTACTTATTCTCACAATTAAATATAGACTTTTGACATTTTGTAGACATTAATATAACTTATTATTATCATTATTATTAGTGTACATTTAGAAAACATTCTATTCTATGTTTATAAAAGCTGCAATTCCTAAGTTGGAAAATATTTAAGACACATTCATTCAATATAATTTACCACTCTGATTATGTATCGGTTTACTCAATGGTTTTATTGTATTGCAATTTATTTGTTGTATTTTAGTTTCAGGAAAGTTTCTTCAGATGTTTACATAATATAAGAAATGGAACTGGAAATGTTGTATGAGAATTACAGGCTAAGATTCTTAAAAAACATTACCGAACGTTCTGATCATTCTCTCTCTCGCTGGGTTGTCAGTCAGTCAGTGTCCCAGTTGTCTTTTGTCAGTCTGAGAAAGTTGTCAAACAGGGCCATGCAAAACTTTATAACTGTGACTAGCTTAGCGAAAAAAAGAAGCCCTTATTCCCAAAAAGCAGAGGACACATTTCTTTTTATTTTTTAAGCAAGATTATCCTTTTTTTATTTTTATATCACTCAGTTTTAAAATAGCAAAAAAGAGAAAGGGCCCAAAGTAAAAGTTGGGCTCCCTGCATGGTTGGTACTCAGTAACACTCCCTTTGGGACATGCATTTTGTAGCCAATTAAGAGTACTTTCATTCTTGCTTGCTGGATTTTCACCCCTTCTTCCCTGCGAAAGGCTTCTAGCTGTATGTGATTCTTGGATTCTAGTCTTGCATATACTGCTCTTCTGAGATCTGGCCACAAATTTTCAATGAAGGTTGGGTCAGGGGACTGTAAGGGCCATGGCAAAATCTTCAGCTCGCCCCTCATTGTGGATTTTGAGGTGTATGCCACCCTCTTTTCATCTTCAGCTATTTTACAGATGGTGGGATGTTTGCTTTTCCACATTTTCTGATATTTAGTTAAATCCATGTTCTCTCTAGCCACTGGCTACAACAAGCCCAAAGCATGATCGATCCACCCCTGTGCTTAACAGTTGGAAAGGTGTTATTTTCATGAAACTTTGCTCCCTTCTGTTCCAGGCATATCCTTTGTCATTAAGTGCTAACTGCTGCTTAGAGGAGTGCATGGCTGCTGACTGTCGGGACAAGGTTTGAGTAGTCGTTATAGAGTACGGTAATATACATTAAAGGGAGTACTGTAGATTAACGTAGGCCACATGTGCTGGAATGTAGCTAAGGTACTAAGTACGTACTAAAATGTAGCTGACAGCGCAAATGTAGGAAGCCCTAACAAGCTAATTAAAGGAAGTAATCAGTTCATTTCTATGCACTTAACTATTCACAGTACAAGACTTTCTGACCAGGGGTGCCACTGTACTGGTCAGTCAGTCAGTCATTTGTGGTTCCACCAGCATGCTGTATATTTGGAACCAGTCATTTTTACCCCACAACTTTTGGAGGTAAGCTGCTACTTCTCTAAAAAAATGAAAATACAAAAGGTTATGGCTATAAAATAATAAAATAATTTAATACATGATTAAAAAAACTTGAAAAAGCATGCCACTGTACTGGCCAGTCAGTCATATGTGGCTCCACCAGCATGCTGTATTTTTGGACAAAGTACATTTTGGAGATCAGATGCTATGTCTCTAAATAAATGTAGCTGGAAATTAATGGCACATTATGTTAAGCCTAAATTTAGCACTTCTGGGTTCACATCTCTAACACTTACATTCACAACCTCCTGACAAGAGAGTGGAACCTTGGGCCAGTGTTTCTCAACGCGTGAGGTTTAAGTGGACTACCTGCTTTAACACACCCACTGCAAGTGTTTCTAATAAGCTAATGAATAGAATCAGGTGTGTTGGGAGCAGGGAAAGCACTGAAATGTGCAGGACAGGGTACCTTCACAACCAGACAGTTGGAAATGAATCTTGCTGACTGGTCAGTTTTATGGGCTGACGATACCCACAGTATACTCATCATAATGGGATGATTCACCATCCTCTCTGTAGCTCGGTCTTGAAAGAGAAGAACTGTAAGTCTCTCTTGTCCTCACACCACCCCTCTATCTTTCTCTCTATAGTTAAGTATTTCCTGCCTCTTCCCCTCGCTCCATCATCCTCCCACCTTACATCGCTCACACAGAGTTTTCCAATTGTTCCCAACCGTCGTCTCCCCAGTATAATCACCCAAACACCCACACGCTGCGTATCAGCTCAGCCGCAGTCGTCTGAGAACAAGCTTTCATTTGGCCCCTCTGGCATCCTTGCCAAATTGCCCGCTTATGAAAAAGGAAGAGGGGAAACACGCAGGGCTTTGCTTATCTGTGTGTCTAGGCTGCTTAATTCCTTGCTTGGATTGTTGTGCAAATCAGGAAACACAAAGTTTAGCTTACTGGAACAGAGCGTGCTAGATGTACGTAGTGTGGAACGTCCTGTTTGAGTGCACACATACATACAGAATCTGTTCATCTTAATAAAAATAATATAATCATAGTAATCTTTACTTGCACAATATCTTTAATGCATAAATACCCAAAAATACAATTATGCATGCTGTATACTGACTATATAAGCATGCTTTAGAGAAGCTGTAAAAATAAATATGAAAGCATGATAAAATAAAATAAAAAAACTAAATGAAAATACAAATGATTATGGCTATACAATAATAAAACAATTGAATAAACATAAAATAAACATGGGAAAGCCATAATAATAGTAGTAAGCAAGTCAAATAGAAGAAATCATTAGAAAAATGAGTTTATTAAAAATGAAAATGAAATTACTGAAGCAATAAAGTAATACAATATTTTCATTTATAATAAATGTAACATAAGTCTTGGTTAAATAATAGTTAATATATAATCTAATGGGAAATCAGAGTTATTAAATTGAATGGTAACATTAAACCAAAAAAAAGCTTTAAAGAAATAGTCATACACAATAAATGATATAAGTAACATGAAATAGGGATCATGAGTAATCAAACTATGTCATGTCTGAGATCATAAAACTTTATGTAAAAGAAATATGAAACTGTAAAAAAATAGGCTAAAATGAAAAGAAATCAAATGAAATACAATAGGTTATAGCTCTAAAATAATTAAATAATTTAATACTAAATAAAATAACATGCAAATATAAAAATATAAGTAATCAAAATATAAAATGTGAAACATCACATCAAATTTGTTATCATCATTCCTTTTTAGAAATGTTATACAAATTATGTGGCCCTAAAATCAGTAAGTAGCAAATTGGATCCCAGGTAATGCCACAGCCATCTGTAGCTGATTGGCCCAGAGAGCATAACTGACCTTGCACTTCCACATATGATTCCTGGGGTGCTACATTCCTGGAGTTAAATGTTCCCAAGATCTGATGTTCCACAGGTCATATGTCCCCAAGCTCCTATATCCCCTATGTTCCCAAGACGTCCCTATCAGTCAGCACAATTGTCCTTTGTTAGTTAGCGTAACAAAACGCGTGGTTAAAACGCCCCTTGTTTAAAGATATATCTTGATGGATGCATTTTTGTTTTCCGCTACCTAATGCAAAAGGAAACCAGATAGTCCAGAGTTACAGGTAGGAAAACCTGTCAGACTGTTTTGTAAGGAAATGCAGTCTTAGGATTCTCGCCCAAGCAGCGTTATTGGTGTAACAGTGCGCTCTTTAGCAACAGAGTTTACTGCAGGGGAAAGAGTAAAGAAAGAGGAGGAGAAAGGGGAGCAAGGAAGCTACAGGTGTGCATGTCCAGCTGTCACACATGTTCACAAATGCACACACACACACACACACACACACACTCAACAGGCGGCTCTTCTCCCAAGCCACCGGCTTAAGTGCCTTGAAAATTAATTGGAGCGCTCAGAGAGCAAAATGAAACCCTTACAGCCCTCAGATCCTCCTCTTCTTCACCGTCCGGCGCTCTTGAATTAGAACGCTGTGCCCTGCTCTTCTTTACACCCAGTCCAGATGAAACCTCGCAATTAGTCTCTGCTGCCCTCACATCCTGTGTGCTTACCTCTGATGCTGAACAAATGATGCATTACCTTACTGCTATACAGAGGTCTGCTCTCTGTGAATGCATAGACTTATAAATCACACATATATAAACACACCAAGCTGTAGCAATTAATTCATTTAATTAGAATAATTAAAATGTAACACTTACCATTTAATAAACTGGCAGTGATTAGTTGGCAGTTTGTATGATTTTAAATGGACCTCTAAAGGGTAGTGTGCCTATGTTCTTGGGGTCCTTTGCTCCCTGGGCCAAGATCCTATATTTTCACGATCCTATTTCCCCACGGCCCAATGTTCACAATACACTATATTCATGGGCTCCTATGCACCCAGGGCAATGTGCTCTCAAGACCATATGATTCCTGGGGTGCTACGTTCCTGGAGTCATATGTCCCCAAGCTCCTATGTTCCCAAAATCCTATGCTTCCAGGGCTCTGTGTTCTTGGAATCCTATGTTTCCAAAGTCCTATTCCCCCAGGGCTTTGTGTTCCCAGGATAATATGCTCCCAGGTCCTTTTTATTCCCAAGGTTCTATGCTCCAAAGTTTGATATTCCATGTTCCCCATGTTCCTGAAGTCTTGTCCTATGTTCAGTGGTCTAAATGGGATTAGCATGTCCTTAAAACCCAATATTTGATATGATTTACTGAACCTATATCAGATTATGTACATTGGTAAATGAAGCAGAAGTATGGACATTAGTCTTATGGATGTTACGGATGCAAATACAGGATCCTAGGATCTTCGGCATGAGCCTCTCTGAGGTCATAGCTTGCTGTTAGCTTGCTTATGTTCCTGGATTGTGTGAGATACTGTATGTATGAGTGCTGTTTTTGCTTTGTACATTTTTATAGCCAACAGTATGACATGTGTTCTTGGAAACCACATAATCAAGTGTGTTTGAGATTAATTAACACAGCATGGGTTAGGGCAAGTGTGGAATGATTTGGACATGCAATTCGCATGACACTAATTGGTGTCGCTACATTAACCTTGTGGAGCCAAAAGGATGTTGACCTTGGACACTGAGCACATCTTGGCTGAGAATCGACATTAAAAGTAAAGGAAAAGTAGTCACACATTTTTTGGGACAGTGGAACTGCCACTTCAACAAAAAACACAGTACGATGCCCGGAGCGGACGGGACTGACTGTGTGTGTCCTGTCATACGATGCTGTTTTGGGACCCCGCAGCAGCAGGCTAATGGAGCAAGGCATTCTGAACAGCAACCACATGCAACCTCTAGATCGTCCTTGCGATAAATAACTCAAGGTTTTTTCCTCCTCTGTTTCACAGGACAGAGAAAAAACAACCCAGCATCATTCGTTATCTCCCCTTAAGACTGGGGAAGCATAATTACAACGAAGAGGGGACGGCTGGCATGTTTGCCTTAAAGGGTTTTTTTTTTTTTTTTGCTGTTCCAGGGAAAAGCCAGATAGTCCCACTTCAATTACTGTAAGCAGATATTCTCAAATTTCTTTCTTAATCAACAGGATTACAATGTCCTTGACGTTGACCACAAAACCGATCTCTTCCTCCCTCCGTAAGGCGCATGACGGCATTAAAGAAATCACTTCTTCCCCGTCACCATGGGAGATAGCAGAGAGAGTGCTTAACGCTCAGAGAGAGAGAGTTTGGTGCTGAGCTCCGGCTGAGCGAGTAAGACTGCTTTAAGGGCTACAGGCAGGCGAGAGAGCTTTAATGGGGCTGA
The DNA here is from genome assembly GCF_030463535.1 of Salminus brasiliensis. Taxonomy (NCBI): domain Eukaryota; kingdom Metazoa; phylum Chordata; class Actinopteri; order Characiformes; family Bryconidae; genus Salminus; species Salminus brasiliensis. Next base: position 12,869,433 of record NC_132902.1, on the reverse strand, counting down.
ACAGAGATCCAGCACGTTCCAAGTGAATGCACTGAGACGGCAGAGGCTAGGGACCATCAAACCAGGAGGACGAGTCACTAAGAACGTTAGAAGAAGAAGAACTTTGAAGGAGAACATTTAGGCTATGTTCACATTATGGGGTTGAAGTAGCACAGATCTAATTTTCTTCCAAAATGTGCCGGAGATCTGATTTGTATGTATGCATAAATTAAGGGGGATGGCGTATAAAAACATTCAAACTCACATCGATCTTAAAATGACTGCATGCGAAACTGCACATTTAACCCCTCAGCACTCAAAAGCTTATCACACACTAAGGTGCATTACTCAGTAACTACGAAGACTTTTGTACAAACTGGTGGGGATAACACTTTCAGCCTACTGGCAGGCAATAAGCTTTTTAAGGGGTTCAATAATGGCTCATAATAATAGGGATGAATTTGATGGGAAAATACATAGATCAGCACATAATTGGATCTTGGCTTGGACATTCAGCTAAATAATAACAATAATTACTTAATTATTAATAAAAAAATGAATTGGTACCCAACATTGACATTATTTACATGAAGATTCTTACATGAAGGAGACTCACTTTTCTCTTATCCTTGGGTAGTGAAAAGCTTACCAACCCACCAAGTGTGAAATAAGACCGGTTTTGTTGGCTGCCAAGGTCTGAAATCACACTGTTTAGATTTATCTCTTCTTCATGTGTCAGAGGAGGAAACATATATATCTCCCTCACCTCCCGTGACTTGAGATGAAGGTCCAGACATGCTAGCATTATGTTGACACAAAGATCTAAGCAAGGGAAGCCCTTTGTTTATCTGCGTGTGTGCAAACTACTGCCTGACTGCTTTCTTGGGTCAGTACAACACAGGACTGGCAACAGAACTATCTTAAAAGAGGATTCAGTACCAGCTGTGCATGGAAAAAGTAGCTTACAATAATTATGCTGTGTATTTCTTTGGCCATTAAGCGGATGCAGCAGACTATAGCTGGGACAGAGAGAGAGACTAGTGTGTGTGTACTGAAAGAGAGAGAGAGAGAGACAGTGAAAAGGCGAATGAGAGAGTATACATGGTGCCGGAGAGCGAGTAAGCAAAAGATGTGAGTGAAATGTGAACTCAAGGTGGAGTAAATGTGAGCTAGGAGGTTCAAACAGGGACAGAAGCTAAAGTTGGAAGTAAAAGTCTAAGACCTTTTGTAATTGGGGAAGGGTAAGCACTGTGTCTCATTAGCATTTAAAGGAACAGTCACTCTGTTTAAACAAGTCCAAGCATAATTGGAAGTAAAACGGTTTACAGGACAATTTTAAGTGAATTAACACTCATAAATGTCCCCACTGTCTCTGGATTGGTACAATAGCTCTTCATCTTTCACCATTCAGGACAATGCTAGCCAGTGCTGTCTGTTAGCTGATGTAATATTAACATAATCGGTAGTTAGTGTTTTCTTCCAAGCGTGTTGAACTGTTTAAAACATTACATTTGTGGCAGTTCAAAAAGATGCAGTGGTCACAGTGTAAAGAACGACTGCCAGGCTATACATTTATCAAAAAGTGAAAAGCTGCAAAAATGTAGGTACAAAGTTCTGGCATTAAAGGAAAAAAATACATTAATAATTTATTATTCATGAATTTTGTTGTTTTCACATAAAAACATAAAAAAACAAAAGGGAAGTTTACAAGAGAAGGAGAAACCTTCTTAAATTTCAGTGGAAGTCACTGTAAAAAGATTGTATTCAATTTTGGAGTCATTTTGGAGCATTTCTATTGGTGCATTCATTATTACATTTTGACACAATATAAGGTTTAGATTAGGCCAAAAAGTGAAAGCTGCATAAATGGAAATACAGAATGTGTGTGACATCAATTATATGGTTTCTATGCAATTCATCAGCATTTCTTTTATAATATAAATAATTGTTAATTTTTTATTTGTTTTTTTTTTTGGCAATGAACTCACAACGATTAAACAAGACAGCCTTAATATGAGCGCAACAGCAGTCTCCTTTTTTCACTCCCTCTAGCAGAGCATTTACGGATGCCGTGTAGCACCACAGAATTGGCCCATGATTTCTGACCGTCTCTCATTAGCCAGTCCTGTCACTGACCATTCCAACTGCTATCAGTTCACTGAAGAGCTGCCATGAGATGCATTGCAATCTTTTATGTGCTTACTTCAATTCAAACTGAATCAAAAATCCCTCTCCTCCACCCACTCTCACTCACACATACACATACACATGCTCCCTCACTCAGGCTAATGAAGGATGGGGGTGGAGTGGGGGGTGGGGGTGGGGTACAAAGCGCAGTCTTAAATAAAGACGAGCCTGTATTGATCTCACTGGCACCCAGGTAAGCAGGGGGCAGATTGCTCTATTGATTCCAGCAGGAGACGCTGCCGAAGCCCGCTCCGGTTCAGACGCTCATTAAATTCAGCCAGCAGTGAGAGTGACAGTGAACGAGGCAAAATACCAGTGAATGAGTGACTAAGTGGATGAGCTAGTGAGTGAGTGCGTGAGGGGGTGGGTGAGGGAGTCAGAAAGTGAATGATTGAAGAAGAAAAAAAAAAAAAAAAAAAAAAAGTTGATGAATATGAGGGCTGTCACTCACTAAACACATGGCCATCGCAACATCAGCCCATTATGGAGCTTAGATAGAAATCAGTGAGCTTTTTATCTGTCTATCTATCCGTCCATCCATGCATCTATCTGAACAGACAAAAAAAGCTCAGCTGAAACCAGACCTAAGCCTAAAAGTGGCCTCCCGGGCATAATGTTGTATTTTTGCCTGGTTCATGGCGATATATTAAACTGTCTGCAAATGATCTGTGTTCTTTGAAGCAACACAAAGTCAGAGTTTCAGCAATACCAGTTACTCAACACAATTATTGAGCATATAAAATAAAAACTAAAAACATACAGGACACTATATCGGTCTCGAAACCTGCCCTATTTCTCAATACAAAGTATGCCAAGTTGACTTGCTGGTACTTGCTAGTACAGACTTATGGTAAGTATGACTTGCGAGTACAAACTGTCTAGGATGGAAGGATACTTTACGGTCATTCTGCAGTTGGAACAGCAGTGTGGTGTGGAATGCAGTCTGGGTTAGATGTGGACTTTTAAATGGAACAGTATTCAGGCTGCGTTTGATGACGTTTCACACGTTTCACGTCCACAAGAGCGTATGTGCAAGTATATGCAAGAATGCAGATTATAAATTGGCCCTAGTGAGCTCTGTAGCGTTTTTCCATCATAGGATCATAACGTCCCAGAGAAGGCGTCTCAATTCTTAGATACCTTAAATACCTGCTGCTGACATAAAAGTACACAGCGTGGTTAGCATTTAAATCTAACTGCGTATATTATAGGGTTTTTTTTTTTTACAATAAAATAAGCATATTAAAAAAAAAAAAAAAAAAAACATGCCCACAGTTTAATAAAAGTGTTGAATGTACTACAGTTGGATCTTTACAGCGTCTGCTTCTATTTCGCTTTCCATTAGAGCAAAAACTAATCAAATTACAGTGAGAATTGGAAGAAGAGAATCCTTATGCTAAAATGAAGGCAATGCAATGCTAGAGGCTAAGGTAAGTATGCACTGGGAGGGCACTAGCTGTGATGCAATGGCCTTTTCACTAAGGGTCTTACAAATCTTAAGGGTCTTATAAGGTTAGATGACTGTTAGAATGGTGCCTATTCAAACAGCTGTCTACTTAGCCAGTGCCTACATAGGGAGCTCACTAGGTTTTGAGACAGACCCTGTATCTGCTGTGAGGTTTGCAGACAGGTTACACAGAGGGGTTATGTCAGCTAATAGCATATATCATTAAAGCTCAGGCTTTCTTCCTTAACATGAAGCATGGGAGCACTTTCCAGACAGGCCTGTTTCATAAAATACTCTTTAACTTATTAAACCATGTGGGCTAGCAGCTAGTTGTGAAGCAGAGAGGCTTGCAGTGGTTAAAGTAACACATCAATTGCATTAAAAGGATGTACTGACTGCCAGTGACAAGCTGCGTTCACACGACATTTTTAATATGCATGAAAAAAACTCATGGATGAGCGTAGCTGCTTTGTTGTGGGCATGTCATTTAAACATGAAAGCAAAAGCTGTGAGCAGTTACTGATCTTTTCATTAAAAGGCACCAAAAAAAAAAAAAAGACGTGTGAGTTTTAATCAAACCGGTCGCTGTGTCCTGCTGGGTCTTTATAGCTGGGTTGTGCAGCTCTGGATGTGAGCTGAGAACAGCAATTAGTTTCTCCTCCATTTAGTTCTGAAATCTCTGTGACTGCCTGAAGCCCCACCCCACAGCATCTCCTTTGTGTTGGACTACACACCTTTGTATGTCTGTCAACACGCATTGTTGTCAATGGCAAATCAGCGGCAAGCAGTGCATTGTTTATGTGTGTAAGCATCTCTCCTTACACCAGTGTGATGCTGGACAGCACGGACAACTGCTAGCCGATGCATCAAAGTCGCCTACCCTGTGTTTTCCTCCGAGCGAGTTGTAGTCACAGTGTCAGTCGAATTACATGCTATAGGGGTAGAGTACTAATGAGTGAGTTGGGTAATTGGCTAAATCTAAAATTAGGAAGGAGAATTATATATATTCTGAATTCTGAATGTTCCCACATTCCCCTGATTTGATAGAAGCAGTCAGGTCTTGTCGCTTGTGTAGCACTTGCCATAGTCAGACACCAAGCAGCTTGAGTTAAGTTTAGCTTAGCTTGTTGTTAACTTGCTAACCGCTGAAATTGACATCGGCTAACTGCATATTCTCCAAACAACTGTACTGTGAAAACACATCCTTCCTGTCGCTGATTAGTGTCTGAATTCCTGGGTAGGCGAACAGGCCACACTGCACCAATAGGAGTCTTTGGACAACACTCTTAACACTGCATTAAATTTCATGTGTGACCTGTTCCAACAGTGTAGCTGTAATTGTAATAAGAATACACCTACCATCACACCCCTAGTTTTCAGTGAGGCCTTAAAGAATAGCAGAAAGGTAATGCTGTGGTCTTTGCTGTGCTGGAAGATTCAGGATCTGTAGCCACACGTTGTTGAGAGCACTACCTCGACCCCCAAGTGGCTCGACCACCAGTGTCTACACTTCAAGCAGACCACACCCTCTAGTATTTTAATGTAAATGGCCTTGTGGTGGTTAACGTAACGCACTGAATGTGTTAAAAGGAAGTGGTGAGGATCCTGTTGGAGTTGCTTGAGCTAACATTCAGAAAAAAAAACTTAGTCTGAAAGATTCTCCTGTGCTTTCCTTTTCAACCCTCACAGTTTTTTTTTTACTGTTTGATGATTGACTTTTTATTTTAAAATGAACAGCCATCACAGCATCCACAGATCATCTTATTACTTAATAAGAAAGGTAAACTTAGAAGAAGAACTTGGCGTTTTTTTTCCCTCTGTGGGGTTAAACAAATGTACTTTTCTCCGGAAGACTGGGCATGAGAGACCCTCTCTAACTCCTGCTTTTATCTCCCTCTGTCTTTGTCTTTTCTCTCTCGCTCTCTCTCTCTCTGACTGTCTTTCTTTGTATGTGTCGGTATGTGTTAGTTCGCTAGTCTGTTAGCGATACAGAGGGAGTACTTGTGGGATTGCTTGTGAACACCTTCTATGATTGCTTGTCAGCTAGAAGTATCTCATGGGAGGAAGAAGCTGTCACATGTAGCGAAAGCATTCATAGAGAACCATCCACTAGATCCACAGTCTTTCCTGCCCTGTGTTATTCTAATAGTTCTGCTGTTGCCATGACACAGATGTGAATTAGACTCACTTTGTAAAATAAAATTACACTAGTGTAATTTTACTATATATATATATATATATATATATATATATATATATATATATATATATATATATGGTGTAGACTGGAATTGATCAAATAAATAGACAATTATATGTATATAGATGTATATTATTTATAATAATTAGATTTTTTTACTGTCATAAATATGTCAAATAAAATTTTAAATATGTAATCATAAAATATATCAATATAAAAATACAATGCATAACATTTATAAAGTACAAGTTTACTTTTTATCCAATCAGAACAGTGGAATCTGAAAACTAGATCTGCTATCTAGCGGTCAGGGTTTCAACACAACATGTAAAGATATATATCAATATACTCAGTGTGCTTGCTTTTTTACTTGGGGTCATCTTTAGCTTGTAAGGTAGGCTGGTTTTAAATATACTTCTAACTAGATTCTGCTAACACTCTTGTCTTAAGGTTAACATAGAAGCTTGGTGCTCACTAGTTGATTGAGGTGCTGATTCAGGTGTAGTTTCAGGCCAGCTAGAAGTGTGAATTGCAGAGGAGGAGCCAAGTGCCTCCAATCTTGATAAATTAGGTGTGGAGCCGCTACAGACGTGCACGTAATAGTTTGTTAGACGTCATGACTCCTAGCTAGAATATCTGCTGCGACAACTTTTTTACTCAACTCTATTCTGTTGTACTTGAAGATGTGCTTTGCAATTCCTGTCCTCACCTCTGACAGCAGCCGGAGGTGCAGATACCGATGCAGACGCCGCAATTCCGGTAACCTCATTTACCCACCTTGTTCTAATACCAATGTGATGGTAACTGGGGGACTGTGGAATTGCCAGTCTGCAGTGCAGAAGGCAGATTTCATCTCAGCTTTTGCTTCTGCTCGGTCTCTAAACTTCCTGGCACTGACTGAGACGTGGATCACCCCGGACAACTCTGCAACTCCAGCTGCCTTGTCGTCTGCCTTTGCCTTTTCCCACTCTCCACGAAGGACTGGCAGGGGCGGCGGCACCGGTTTACTTCTCTCTCCTCTGTGGCGCTTCACCCCGCTCTCTTTTTCTAATCTCGACATTTCCTCTTTTGAATACCATGCTGTTACTGTCTCTTCTCCCACTAGACTTCTCATCATTGTTCTCTATCGTCCTCCTGGTCCTTTGGGCAGTTTCATTGATGAACTGGATGTTCTCCTGAGTGGACTCCCTGTTGACGCCCCACTTATTCTACTCGGCGACTTCAACCTTCCATCAGAGAAACTCCAGTCTTCATGCCTTCTCCCAATCCTATCCTCTTTTGATCTCTCGTTCAACCAGTCTGCACCAACACACAGAGCAGGGAACACTCTGGACCTGATCTTCAGCAGACCTGTCCCTGCTCTGGATGTGGCTGTGACTCCTTTGGACCTCTCTGATCACCACTTTCTCTCCTTCTCACTCCCCCTCTCTGCTCCTTCAACTACCACTTCTGCAAGTTCTTCCACTCTTCACCGCAATCTTCACTCTGTTTCCCCCTCAGCTCTTGCCTCTACTGTCCTGACCACTCTTCCCCATCTTGAATCTTTCTCCTCTCTCCCACTTGAAACTGCTACAGACGCTCTCCTCTCTTCTATCTCCACCTCTGTCGACCTTCTCTGCCCTTTCTCCCCTAGGTCAGCAAATTCTTCTCCACCTTCCCCGTGGCTGTCAGATGTTCTCCGCAACAACCGTAGAGAGCTAAGACTGGCTGAAAGGAAGTGGCGGAAGTCACAACACGACTCCGACCTCCACTCCTATCAGTCTCTTCTCTCCAGGTTTAGAACGGAAGTTGCTGCCGCCAAAGCATCTTACTACAGGGGGAAATTGGAATCCTCTGCATCTGACCCACGCAAACTATTCACCATCTTCTCCTCTCTCCTCAACCCTCCTACTCCCCCACCTCCCACTACCCTGTCTGCAGATGATTTTGTCTCCTTCTTTGAAGAAAAGGTTGACAAGATCCGCCGATCCTTCCCCCCTGCCTCTACCCCCCTCTCTAGACACTGCCCTCCTCCCTCTTCTCTGACTTGCTTCTCTCCTCTTTCCACAGATGACCTCCTACATCTTCTCACCTCCAATAATCCTACCACCTGTCCACTAGACCCTATTCCATCCCCTCTGTTCCAAACCATCGCTCCAAACCTCCTCCCCTTCATCTCCTCTATCATAAACAGCTCTTTGTCATCAGGTCAGGTACCATCGGCCTTCAAGTCTGCCAGAGTCGTGCCCATCCTAAAGAAACCAACTCTAGACAGCTTGGACATCGGCAACTACAGACCTATCTCTCTTCTCTCTTTCCTCTCAAAGATTCTCGAACGTTCTGTCTACAACCAACTGTCTCTCTTTCTCACGCTGAACAATCTTCAGGACCCCCACCAGTCTGGCTTCAAAGCTGCACACTCTACTGAAACTGCTCTCATTGCAGTTACAGAGAAGCTCCATGCAGCTAAAGCTGCCAGACTGTCCTCGGTTCTGATCCTTCTTGACCTCTCCGCAGCTTTTGACACAGTGGACCACAAGATCCTCCTGTCTATCCTTGCCGGTCTTGGAATTACCGGCTCTGCATGGCAATGGTTCGCATCATACCTGCAGGGACGCTCATACCAGGTAACGTGGCAGGGTGACACGTCCGCTCCTTGTAGTCTCTCCACTGGCGTTCCACAAGGCTCAGTTCTTGGTCCTCTTCTTTTCTCACTGTACACTCACTCTCTTGGTAAAGTGATATCCTCCCATGGATTCTCTTACCACTGTTACGCCGACGACACTCAACTCATGCTCTCTTTCCCACCGTCTGACACACAGGTCTCCACCCGTATCTCAGCATGCCTCGCCGACGTCTCGTCTTGGATGGCGGCTCACCACCTCAAACTCAACCCCAGCAAGACGGAGCTGCTGTACATCCTGGGAACTGCTGGACCAAGAAACGATCTTGCCATCACCTTCGAGAACTCACTGGTCACTCCCTCTACTGAAGCCCGCAGCCTTGGTGTAGTGATGGATGATCAGTTATCGTTCTCAAGTCATGTTGCAAACGTAACTCGGTCCTGCAGATTTCTTCTGTACAACATCCGGAGAATTCGACCCTTCCTCTCTAGAGAGGCCACCCAGGTGCTTGTTCAGTCTCTCGTCACTTCCAGACTTGACTACTGCAACTCTCTTCTGGCTGGTCTCCCTCTGCGCGCCATCAGGCCCCTGCAACTCATCCAGAATGCAGCGGCACGGGTCGTCTTCAATGTCCCTAAATTCAGCCATGTCACTCCACTGCTGCGTTCTCTCCACTGGCTTCCTGTAGCTGCCCGCATCAGATTTAAAACCCTGACGCTGGCCTACAAAGCCAAGAACGGACCAGCCCCTCCGTATCTAATGGCAATGGTCAAAAGCCGATCCGCACCAAGAGCCCTTCGAGCTTCAAGTACGGCTCGGCTCGACCCACCATCCCTCAAAATCCGCGGAAGACAAGCGTCCAGGCTTTTTTCTGTCCTGGCACCAAAGTGGTGGAACGAGCTGCCCCTGGGTGTCCGAACGGCCGAGTCGCTCGCTGTCTTCAAACGCAGACTGAAGACCCACCTCTTCAGAGAGTACTTGGACGAATAGTTCTATGGTCGCCTTATTGTATTGTGTTTAGCAATGTCTAAGCTTGGAGGTATCTTTTGTATTAGTCTATTCTAACTAGCTGAGGTTTTCTTGGGTAAATAGCAAAGCACTTTGTAAGTCGCTCTGGATAAGAGCGTCTGCTAAATGCCGTAAATGTAAATGTAAATGTAAATATATTAATAATACATATGATTTACATTCCAAATCATCAGGTTCCAGTCTGCGAATCAGAACAAAACCAGTAAGTAAAGTGAATTTCAATTATAATAAAATCTCTCATCTCCTACTTGTGAACACACATGGAATCGATTCAACATTTAAATATGTATTGTACTTTACACTTTACATAATTTTAAACACACAATAATATATGATAACCTATAATGTAATATATGGTCCATGGGGTAAAAAGCAGTCAAACCTTTTATCTTAAATGTAATAAATATTAAATATAAAATATATAGATAAATAAATAAATAAATAAATAAATAAAACATTATTCATGTTGCACATTTGTAACTATAGTTTAAAATATATCTTATAGATGGAAGTGATATATATTAACAGTCTATCAGGTGATGGTGCAAATGGACTGAAATCAGCCTTTCACATAGGACACCTATATGAAACCTTCATCAGACCAGTGGAGATTCTGCAAACCTTTTGTACATTCATGGTAAACTTACTTCTCGGATGATTTAAAGTGCCCTCTTACTGGTGACTTTCTTAGTGTGCTTGTTTAGCTTCAAAATGGCTCTGTGGAAAGTAGTGCAGTTTAATGTGCTTAATGGCAAGGAGACATGAATCCCAGGCATGAAGTTACAGTGCATTAAAAACCAACTACTGAACATAGACTTGAGTCTTTGAGTTACGCTGGCCAGCCTTAGAAATCATCAATTTCCTAGCTGGTCTCATTTCACTGGAAGCTCTCGCTTGCTAAACAATTAGTGTGTGTGTGTGTTATATGTTAAGACAGTATAAACAGACTCAAATGAAAGACTCAGTCGCTGCCAAAGCTCTCTGCTTGTGAAAATCTCTGATCATGTCCTTGAATGTCTTGGAAAATTGCGCCTACGCACAAATTTGTTTTTCTCTTTCTATGACTGGTCTCTTCTCTCCAAGATGCATTTTCTTCAAGCTAGTCATCGAGGTACAGATTTGCATCTGTTTCTCTTCTGCATGCATTCAACCCGTTGATGCTGGTGATCCGCGCCAATAAAAGAGGGCTGTCGGAGCCGGAGAAGGACGAGCTGTTGTTTCAGCAGGGGATGTTTGGAGTATGTGAATTCTCTAAGCGGCACAGGCACTGTCTGTCATTTTCGGTAATTAGAGAAGTGTGAAAGGAGCTATTTGTTGTGGCTCAAGGCTGTTGTTTTTTATACCTCAGAGACGGATGCACAACATAATAATACAAACATGTCCCGCTCTCTTTCGCGATTCACCGCTCGCTTTCATGATTGAGTCCGCCAGGCTCAGGAAGAGTACTGGATTGTACTTTTCAAGGCCCAGTTGTAATTGGAAGTGCAGAAGTCCTGCGTTTTTAATTAGAGTACCTCAGGGTGGTTAATAGGAGCTCAAAGAATCTCTTTAAAGCAACAGTATCCACAAAAAAAATGTAATTTACAACTTAACGGACTACCCTCCATTTCAATCCTCATACACAGGATGGAGGAATCTAAGGAGCAGGCAAACTTTGCACACTAAATACACTAAATGCCTTAGTTGAAGGTGCTATATGCTTAGTAGACCTTTTGAGTAACTCAGACAGTTTCTAAATGTACTTTTCACCTCGATTCGGGTAAATTGGACAGTCCAATCAGACTAATCTAGGTTATCTGGATTCAGTTTGCCCAGCATTGCTTTAACAGTCTCCCTCTCTTATGGTTTGAGCAACCTAGCAACCTTAGCAACTGAAAGCTTAGCAAAGTAGAGCCTACTTGAATATCCATTAATAAAGGTTCTCAGGAGGTCTGATGTTCCTTCACAAGCCACGAAACACGCATGGGCCACAATTGTGAGGAGAATTTCCTGTAGACTGGGATTTTTGCCACTGCTAGTATACCCGTATGACCGTATGCTTCAATACATATGCAGATTCAGCTACGTCCTTTACTTTGTGGTCTTTGCCCAAATACAATCACTCCTTTCTGCCAATCACTGTGACCCATTTTTCACACAGGAAGCTTCTAATGCATGCCGCAGCCAAGGCTTAGGTACCAACCTAAAGACAGTGCCTGTACCCTGACCTCTTCTTTGGTTTCTCTTGTTGTGTGTGGTACCATACCAAAAATACACCTTCAATATTTTCCCACTACTTTCTGGGACTTATAGTACACATCAGATGTGCCTTAGGGAACAGAGAGTAATTGCTCTTGTTCCTTTGTAAAGTAAATAGGCTGCTGTATTCACTGCTGTAGGTAGGGCAGCTCCAGAGACTGTGGAGAATGATGGAGCTGTACGCTCTCTCGCTCACACTGCAGACTCAGTGTCTCTGAGGAGCGGCTGACAGGAGAGAGCTGAACGTGCCATGGAAACACACACTCCAGTGTGATCAATCGAAATGGACACGAGGCACAAAGCGAGGGACAGTCGCTTGACCCTGTTTGAGGGGGGGAGGGAGAAATGGAAAGAATGACGGACAGTGAGGCAGGATAGTAGTGTGAGAAAAGATACATGACAACCCTTTAAACTGTAGGGCCTATTAGTAGTCATCAGTAGGCATTATGGATTAATGAGGGACTATGAATTTAATATGTAATTTATAACATTTAATAATGCCCACATGGACCCTGAGTTAGAGGGTAAACAAAATGCATCGTTACTGATTACAAAGGCGTTCTTGATCACACAGATTACTGATTACACTGCGTAGGTTTGATCTCAGAATTTATCCTAAACAAAGAGGCAGAAGGTCTCATTGGTATTCATTGTGTTCACCAATATCCCAAACAAACCATTGAGGACACAACTGTAGCACACAGCTGTCTGTTTCGTCATTAAAGAACAATGGACTGAAACGTTTGGGCTTCTGGAAGTACAGAAATGTCTCCAATGTTTCCATTTGGAACAAAATGGTGCCATAGATTCTATAAAACAGTTCATGGAAAACACAACTAGATGTTGAAACACTGCTGTGAGGATTGGATTGAACAAAGGACACAAGAGAGTCAGTGATGTCAGGTAATAATGCTGGATAATTGGTCCTGGCACTCCGGCCACTGAGCTTCATCATTCTAGAGAATGCTATTCCATTGCTCCTTAGCCCACTGCTAAGGGAGTTTATATTCCTCTAGCCAACATCTGGCATTAGGCTTTGGCATTGGCATCCAGTTCTGTTGCTGTTCTGTCAATTAGGCATTGTTTCCATGTTTATAGACAAGGATAAGAGGTTCGTTATGTGGTCAAATGTTTCCCTGAACTGTTGTACCATGTTTACACCTGTCCACTTATGAATGAATCACCCAAAATGTGTTGATGCAGAGTGTAAATGAGGCTTGTGATATCTTACTTGAAGAATATGTTAGAACAGAAGAGAAAGTTGAGGTAAGGATCCAAACACTGAGCGCTGTCCAAGGTGCTGAAGTTTAGATCGCTCATAATCAATCCACTGCTCTGGAATATGAACAAATAATGCTACCGAGGTGCTATGTGTGGGTTATGCTATTCATTAAAACCTTTTATTCTTGTTTTCTTGTCCTTTTTTCTTTGTTTATTTGCATGCAGTGCTTTGTTTAGAATCATTCAACCCAGAGCTCCCAGTGATTTATTATATAACGCAGAATTCATTTATTTTTGTAGGTTGTTATAAAATTACCTTAAGTTTTTGCTGTTTTTCTATTGTTTTTCAATACTTTGATGTCAAATACTTTACGTTGTGAAAAATGTCATGATAAATAGGTAAATAGGAATGATCTGAAATAATATGAATGAAAATGAGTTCAATCTTTTTACACTGATTTCCACTGAAAGATTTTCCCTCTTTTTTTCCCTCTTTCTTGTACTGTTGACATTTTGACGACAGTGGTGATATGCTTTTTACATCAGACGCTGTCACACAGTAGTTGAAAGGAAATGCAGGTGAAGGCTTTCAATGAGCAAACTGAGTGAGACCGTAGTAGGGAAATCTCTCTGAGAGCCTTGAGGAAGGCACACTTGAGAGAAACCAAGACTTAATAGAGGAGCTTATTCTCCTCAGGGCAGCACCAGAAAATCAAATGAAGTTAGAACCAAATATATTGTTAAGCTAGTCTTTACATTTAGTTTTTGTGCCAAACCTGTTCACACAATTAGCACAGAAATGAGAAAAATAATCAGTATAAATTAGTCAACTTCAGTGTTTCAAATATTTATCCTACCAACAGTTTTGTTCCCAATATATAGAGGTTTATATCTCTGAGATTTCTAATTAAATTCAGCCATTCATGCATTTAGATGTGTCCATTCTTTATTTACTTGTCTAGTTATGCATTTATTGCATTTGTTATAATGTGTAACAATCATAAACGGTCATGTAGGTGCTATATAGCTTTATGCTCGCTTTTCATTGAGTCATAGGCTACATTCACATTAACTGCTTTGTGCCTTACTTGAGTTCTGTGTGGACACAGATCAGATTATTAAAAAAAATTATTTGAGACACTTTCATATGTGGTCCTACTCCAAGTACATTTGATTCCTTAACCTGCAGTCTTAAAGGTGACATATTAAACCCTATTTTTCCACAACACCCAAGCCTTATTGCATACTAAGGTGTATTACTCAGTAACTACAGGGACTTCTGTACAAACGGGTGAGGCTATTCTTTGGCACAAGAAGCAGTGTGTAATAAAACTTAGTCTAAACTGTCTTGTTCAGAACGGCTGGGTTGAGTGCTTTCATTAAGCATTTCCACTCAAATTTGACCATTTTACAGTTTTGCCATTGGGCTAATGTAAGCTTTACATAGTTGGTACAGTCAGATCTTGCTCATAGTCCATTTCAAGTCTGATTTAAAATATCAGAGCTACTTACACAACCGTTGCCATAACCTAGCGCTTTACAAGTCAGCATTAAACTTTGGCAAAGCAAGAAAAGTAGTGACTGTTGAACCCTCTGGCAAAGAGCAAAGTGATTCAAAATTAGACACCTTTTTGCAAGTTTATCAGCATTTAGAGTGACAGAATCCAGGACTACTGCCAACAAGTTATGGCTCCTCAGGGTACATTAGATTCCCTGTGCTACTCAACCTGCCATACATAATACTCACCGTACTTCCAGAATGGGAACCAAGAAGGGCCATGAATGACAGCTCTGTTTTCCCACTGGAAATCAAGGAAGCTAATGCAAGCATAGCCTGTCAAGCCAAACTAAGGCTGGAGAACCTATTTCCCACCAGAGCAAAATCATAACTGGTGAACAGAACCAAACCGTAGGACACATTATACCTGTGATCAGTGCTGATCTGTGCAAGAAGCCAGTGCTTAAAACGTCTCAGACAAACAGGCAGAAAAATGTCAAACACAGGCACTGGTTTTTGATGCATTATAGGAACAGAAAAGGAAGCAAGAGAACATACAAGCAAGACTTAACGTGTAAGAAATGATAATACAATACAATGCTAGGCAGAAGCCAGTGTGGGGCAAGACCAGTAGCTTCATGCTTGTTAAAAATGAATCAGTAGTTGTGTTTCAAAGTAGCCTCCAGGAACTTAGGTCTAGGTCTACATTAACTTATATTACCTTGGAAAGTAAAATAAAAAATTGGAAGCAAGACTTTAGTGATTACGGATACCCCTGCACACTGCTACAGGTACTCCTATTCATAATACATATCCTACTTCCAGAACGGGAACTGAGAACGACCATGAATGACAGCTCTATTCTCCCACTGGAACTAGAGGTTAAGTCAGCTGAAGCTGACGCTAGCAAATCTGATAAACAGAACTGAACCACAGGAGTGTAGAAGGAGTGCAGAACAGTGAACACAGACATACACACTCTGGGACAGCGAGCACTGTCCTGTCGGTTCCCTTCCCTTCCAGTCACAAGGTCGCTTCTCTAACATCCAGGCCATGGCTGCCCCCCTAAACCGGTGGTATAGACTGGTGATTTGTGTTTGAGTCTGTGCAGCCCACGTATGTCTGCTGGTCCACATTTCCAAAAGCGCTATTGAATTCCAATACAGTATGCACCTTTTTAGCTCAGCCCCCACTTTTAAGTAAGCAGCTCTTTTCACGTTTCGTCTTTTAGCTTTCAGAAACGAGAAAAAACAGATTTGCACATTTTTGGGGAACACGGTTTTATGACAACTTACAGGCAAACAGGAAGAGCGGAGAAGGCAGTTATTGTGCTCAGCTTTCACTAGCACTGACACCCAGTAGCCTAAAAGCTCAGATTATTATACATAGAGGCCAAAAACCATTCAAACCTAGTGATTGGACCCCTAAAACAAATTCCCAAGATAAACAGCAAGGTTCCAGCAGTGCGTTAGCCATTAACATTTAGTTAACTTGTACTGCTATGTGATTGGTTGCACCACCAACTTTTGATGTTTATCTAGACCAGATCTCACATATTCCCCCTTCTGGCTGAGCGTGGTATAGCACATCGTATGTGCTTCTGTGTGAGTGTTTGGGCATGTGTTCTTTCTGCCAATCCCCTCTAAGCTCCGCCTCTCACTGAACTCTTGTGAAGCTCGTTAGCCCCAGGTATATGGACCTATATGGAGCTTTTCCTTGCTTGTTTGCAGAGTCTCTGTGGTTAATGCTTGAGCTCTTAGCCATGTTTGTTTGGGATTTCCTGTCTTGACCCTTTGCTTTGTATTCTGGTTTTGTGTATTATGGATCAGCCTGTGTTCCGCCTGCCTGCCTGCCTGCTCTCTGATCCCAGCCTCTTTCAGAAAGTGGGAGTTAATTTACCTGAATGAAGCTACAGCGATTGCAGACTACCTCACATTCCCCTGATTCGCCAAAAGTGCATCAGAAGAACAACAGAGCCTAAGACGTTTTAATCCCTGTGTTGATTGATGCTAGATGAGCTCAGTCATAACATTAAAACCACTGACAGGTGAAGTGAAGAACACTGAGCCTCATTCACCAACCATTCTTAAGAAGAAATGTCTTCTTTAAAACCCCCTTATGCAGGTTTTATGACGATTCTGACATTCACCAGTGTTTTCTTATTTGGGGTTTGTTCAATTTACAAGGACAATGGGATCCATCATCGGTTATAAGAGGAGCTGTGAGCAATGCTGGGGTTCAAAGACACATCATTAATCTGACATTTCTTGAGTTTTCTCAAGAACAAATTTAAGAAAAGTCTTAGAAAGATGAGGCCAACTGGTTTTGTTACAATGGCACCTGTCAAGGGGTGGGATATACTACTTTGCAGCGAGGGAACAGTCAGTTCTTGAAGCTGACGTGTTGGAAGCAGGACAAATAGACAAGCATAAGGATCTGAGACACTTCACATAGGCCAAATTGTGATTGCTAGACGACTGGGTCAGAGCACCTCAAAAAGGCCAGTTCTTGTGGAGTGTTCCTGGTGTGGTTAGTAGTAGGTACCTACTACTACAACCAGCGAACCAGCGACAGGGACACAGCTGTCCAAGGCTCTTTGACGTGACTCATGGAGGCCCCACCTCACAACATACAGGACTTAAAGGATCTGCTGTTAATGTCTTGGTGCCAGATACCACAGGATACCTCCAGAGGCCTTGTGGAGTTCATGCCTCGATGGATCAGAGCTGTATCTACAGATGCAATATCAGGCAAATGGTGTTAAATCTTCATTAGGTTTTAAACCAGCTATATTCTTTTTCAGTACCGCCAGCTAAAAGTGGGTATGAACAAGGTTGTTTGTGTGTATGTGTGTGTGTGTGTGCACAAGTGTCAGAAGAGCATTGCGGTGGGCATAAGTGAGTAATTAGCTGTCAGTGAGTGTGAGCAACGGGCTGGAGCTGATGGCGGAACCCTTCACCGCCTCCTGACCCCAGCACTGGGCGGCCAGCTGCTGCCGCAGCCCAAAGGACCCTGTGGCGTACAGCTTGCTGATTCCAGGCCAGTTGTGGCGTGCCATTGATCGCTCTGGCATTTTATGGCCTCTGCTGCAGCACAGTACACTATAAAACCCCAGGCGGCTCTAACTCGGCTATATTTGCCATGTTAAAAACGCTTGCATACAAGTTGCTTTTATTAGCTCTGACTTTGCCATGTTTGCTTTGATGCGGCAACAAGATGAGTGTAAAGTGCCCTGTTGTTCTCTCATTTATTTGCATGTTAACAGCTTTAAAATGACTTTTCTTCCTCATGGCACATTCCTATATTTTCATTACTGCAGGTCAGCGTTATGAGGGGAAATCGCGAACGTGGCCATGTTACAAAATGCAGCTTTATAAACCTAGAATTTGTTTAGTAGTAGAAAATTGTTATATACTCAAGTCTTTCTATGGTTTCTTCCAAAACGGAATTTGTGTATTTACCCCCCTCCCCGAAAAAAAATTTATAGAAAGCACATATTAGGACTGTATTGACCATCATTATAACTCATTAGTAAAATATACCAGATGTTTAAAACTCATACATATGCATTGGAATAATTTAAAGACTGTCAGTTAATGTAATAAGGAAGTTAAAGACAGGGGTCCTATGCCTCAGAAGGCCTTTATTCCATTATTCCCAGAGTCCCAGATTATTCTCGATATTAAAATGACGCTGCGTTCCCAGGGATTTATGTCAGGTCTATGTTACCAGGGACCTAAGTTTGTAGGGACCTGTATTGCCAGAGTCCTACTTTAAAAGGACCCTGCATTGCATAGGCATTAATATGGAGTTGTTCCCCTTTTTGCAGCTCTAACAGCAATTTTGGAACTGCAGTTATTGAGTCAGCAGAGTGTTGGTGACTCTTATGCACCATGCTCCTCAGCACTCTGCGAGCCCGCTCTGTAACTTTACATGGTTTTGAGTTGCTGTGGTTCCTAAACACTTTTACTTTTCATTAAATATCTGAATCCAGTGAGCTCAATCTTTGTAATGGCAGACTGTATGGCTAGTAGCTTGATTTTATACACCCTTGATGTCCCAATACTTTTGTCCATATAGTGTAGCTGTTTCCTAGCAAATTTCAATAAGTTACCCATGCCCTGGGAATCCTAAAAAGTCCTAGGCAGAGCTAGTTAATGCTGGCTATCTAACAAATGTTAGCTTAAAAAGTACACTGTGTGATTGTGTCTATCTAACTATGTTAGATTAGTGCTGGCAAGATGATAGCTAGCTGTCTTCACTTTGGTAGATGGGAGATGGGTCCAGTTTCTTTTGACTGGTAGCGAACCTCACCTTGAGTCTGTCAGGTAGGTTCAGCAGTACTGCGGACTTCCTGAAGCACATTGGTGTTAAGTACCTTGCTCCAGTGCGGGTGGGGAGCGCCATGTGTATGCTGACTCATTCAATCATGCAGATTTTCCAGCAGCAGTGGATGCTTTGCCTGCCAAACCGTGCTGGTATTCATGCCTCTGAACCTTTGGGGGAGAGAGAACGAGAGAGGGAGAGAGAAAATGCTGCTGCAGAATGATGCATGGGACATGGCTCAGGTTGGAGATAAGACTGATGAATGCTGCCCTGCCTCCAGAGGCTCACCTCGCCTCAGCTCTGTGTCCCTATTAATTAGAATATGAATTATGTGCTTTATCTGATGCCTATGATGATCCATGCTCAAGGCTTCCATAGCAAATTTGAAGCTAATGTCAAATAATATTAAAGGCCATTGTGCGTCAGCGGGGCCGCTCAGTGGCAACCCTTCATTTCGAGCGGAGCAGAGTGTGTGTAATCTGTCCTTCCTATCACTGTCTCTGCCCTTCACACCGAGCCCGATGTTATTGCCTTTACTCAGGCAAATTTATTCACACATGCTAAATAGCAGGGGGGGAATGAGTTCATCATGGTCATTACTGTTAGATTGCTGTACTGTTTAACTGCAACTATGCATTCACATGACTAAGTATGCAGTTTTTAGCTTTTTTTTTTTTTGGTTCAAGTTAAGTAATATACTTAGCATTTTCTAATGTAGTATCTTTGATTTAGAGTCCAGCTTTTGATAGAATTGCTCTGCTTGTTTCAATAAATTGCAACCAATAAAGTAATTTAAAGGCCCATATCGTGAGAAACAGACTTTTGCTCACTTCTCAGTAAGAGTTCGATGTAATATTGATAAAGAATGATGTTTACTCACTGTCTTTATAATCCATATATGAAATCTAAGCTGAATACAGTCACAGTCTCCACCACTGATCCAAATGTCTCCGAAAATCAGCGATATGTCTGGACAAGGAAGAATGAATTATACGCTAAAAAGAACACCCTGCCTACAGTGAAGCATGGCCGTGGCTCAGTGATGCTCTGGGGCTGCTTTGCTTCCTCTGGAACTGCAAACCTGCAGTCCATGGAGGGCAAGATGGGATTTAAGGCGGGGCGATTTATTTTTATTCTGTGGGAATGGCGGAAAATGAAGAGACCGGTGTGCAAGTGTGGGACGTTGCGTAAGGCAGACACTGTAGTGCAGTGTATTCACTGTAAAAACAGCCCTGTAGTTACAGCCCTAGTTTTGATAATAACCCTAATTTGCAATGGGGGTTGAACAGTTTCGTTTATAACTGTATACAGCCCATTTTGACTTCCTTGTTTTTGTGAATTGCAGCCGTTTTTTTTTTATATTCATATTGTGTCAACATTTTATGATTAAGGGACCAATATAAATCAAAAATAATCTTTTTACACTTTGACTTCTATTGAAGGTTGTTTCCTCCTCCAGTAAAGTTGCCATTCTAGAGATGCAAGGTTTTTGCATGACACTGACGATATATGTACTTCTGTCTATTCATCCTCTTGAAGTATAGTTTTGTGTATTTACCCTGAGGCTATAAGAACTTTTTCAGCATGTAAAGCTTTTTGAATCAGGTAGAAAATGAAGCACCCAATCATACCAGAGCGTATTTACATTAGTTTTAAAGGACACAAAGACATATTTGGTTGTAAGTGATTAAGGGAGGCTAGTATTTTGAGTATGCTTTTATAATCAGCAGTATATGTGTGTGTGTAATGTGTGTGTATATCATTTTTTCAGTCTGTGTCATGCCCCTCTATGGGGTCTCTCCCCAAAGCACTGGTACAGTGAAGCATTCAGTGGCAGAAGTAAAGTCGGAAGTGCGTTAAATCACTTCCCTTCAAGCAAGTGGCGAACATCTCGCCACATCCATTTCCTCCCTGTACTCCTCAGACTTGGTGTGCTGGGTAACTTATCTCCAGCCGAGCAGGACTGCAGGGGCAGAGAGTGGAGACAGACGATGGATAGACTACATTACCACTAGCCTGGTTCTAATGGGAGAAAGCCTCTTGAGCAGACTACGTTCCCTAAGGGTGTACTGACTGTGCATTTATGCTAGTAGTTCGGTTCTCTTGGTCTGGACCAGTGCAGAAACGGTTGCCTTCTTGCATTTTAGTTCTGGTTGTCTTGGCATTTCCACTGACTAATTTCACATTAAAATAAAGGATGTGAAGAAATGTTGGTGTGAAAATGTTAAACAAAAGTGAAGAAGTGTTTATTTGAAATATGAATTATTTCCAAATATTTATATATCCAGGAGTCAATGTTTGGTACTCTGTAGACGTCTTTAGTCCCTATTGTATTCATACTACAATTAAACTGCACCGAGGCTGCCTCCGGGACACTCTTCTCTTCTGCTACAGAAGAACATATATTGGCGCCCTAAAGAATCATGTGAAGGGTGTGAAAAACCTTTAAAGGGTTTAAAAATCTTACATAATGTAAAAGTCCTGTAGCAGCAGTTCTTCTAGTTCTCCACACTCGCTCAAAAGGGCATTTTAGGAAACGAGAAACGGCTTATAGATGTTTGGAGGTGGCCGGGTGTTATTGAGAACCACTGTCTTAATGTCAACATGGGCTTTTCCATCACTGGAACCTTTTTAGGAACAGAAGGCCTTTTCTAGCAGCCCAGGAACCTTAAGGGGCATCACTCCAGGAGGAATCAAGGCCAATTTTGTCGTACTGAAGATTACTGATTGGTCAAACACACGCTTCACAAAGAACCATGTAAAGCACTAATTTTCACATTTTCAGGCTTTATTTAAAATATATTACAATAATAATGCCCCCCACCCCTGAGAAAGCCCTCTTTCTGCAGGCTAATAGCTAGCACATGTTTCTATATTAGCATAGCAATATTGTGTGTTTTCTAGCTGCAGAACTGCAGATCTTCTGATATCTACTGATACATTTACTAAATGATGGTGAGCAGGTCATCCCAGCAAAGCTATAAATCACTGTGTTTCACAGCTAATGCTACTGTGTATTGCTGTGTGGCCCAGTGACCAGAAAATAGGCCAAACGCCTAGTCTCTACACTCAGTGCTGCTTCTGGGACACGTTTGCTATGCTCGACCATTCCGCCTCGTTTACACCATACAGAGGCAGTTTGTGTAAAACAGGCCTTAATAGTCTTTATTGGCTTCCTTCTTTGGATCTGCTGCCGGAGTTCAGAGGTCTCATGGTTCTTCAATACGAGAACGTGTAATGTAATACCAGCTAGCAGAGAATGTTATAGAAATGCTCAGTAATGTTTTCAAAAGGGTTCCAGGAAGGTTCTGAAAACATGTGGTGTAAAAATGGTCACACTGTTATTAGAGCGTTTCTTACACAACATTCCTTGTTAGAAAAAACGAATAGTACGGAAGCACCTGAAGTAATATTCCCCTAACTCAAAATACAATACAATTAAAAAAAAAGATACCACTGATATGTAATCCCACTGATAAATTTAATGAATGGGTCATATTTTGTTTTTCCTGACTTTTAAAAAGAATTGAGCATTTATTTAAACACAAAATTATGATAATGATAAACTGAGGTTTGGCGTGTGCAGCCAGACAAATTCGGGATGGAACTAAGCAAAGTTTATTAAAACAAGGTGCAGCAAACTAATGGTCAAAACTAGAACACAAACAGAAGGTGACAAACCAAATGGCGAACACATCAAACCTGGGACTGAGTCAGGAGTGACAGGGGGTGAGCAGGAATGAACTGAGATCTAAACGAGGGAAGGGGACAAAAGAAACCCAATAGCCTAGCTTGGAATGTAGGGAAAACTAGAACTGAGAACTAGAGCCATGCTCTGAGTGAACAAAAGGGGTAGCTGGAGAGCCAGCTGCCTGAACTAGATAACAGGGCAAGCCCAACCTGAGCATGCCGTGAAACTGCCTTGTGAGCTTGAACCGCCAAGGAGCATGAACTGGAAGCGATGTAACACGCTTGCCTCTAGAATCGGACTCGGAGATAACTTGAACTAGATCAGAATACCTGCCAACAGGAACACGCCACGGACAAATGGAGAATTAAATTAACGGCAGTGAGTAGCAGTAGGGAAGCTCCTTAAATGCTCCCAGTCCCAGGTGCAACACATGAACACAAAATCAACACAAATGAACCGGAAATGAGGCGGAAATTCTTATGTGGGCGGCGGACCGGGATCGCCCCAGGCAATAACGAGGGCCTGACAGTAATGATGAACCTCTTTTACTTTTTGAAATATGTTCATCTAATGTGAAATGCCTCTATTAAATGGTGAGAGTAAACAAATAAACATTAAAAACTCTTCATTAGCTATCTATATCCCATCTATTGAATTGAGAATTTCCCCACTGCGGGACTAATAATGGATTATCTTATCTTATCTAGCTGGGATATAGACAATATTGAAAAGTAAGAAACCTTCATAGGGAAGTGCCTAATGTTGTGAATAGAGAAGAAGCTGATCCTGCATTATTATGATGAAGTGCAAAGGCTTTATAGTATCGACCTGATACCTGTTGGCTATAACTGGTCTGGTCTGGTAATTTTTATCATCAATGTTTAAATAGTTCTGACCAGAGGAGGATGGGTCCCCCTTGTGAGTCTTGGTTCCTCCCAAGGTTTCTTCCTCCAGCTCTGAGGGAGTTTTTCCTTGCCACTGTCGCCGTTGGCTTGCTCACGGGGGTCTTTGATCCTTCATGTTATTTCTTCTTTCTTCTCTGTCTCTGTCCTTTATTAAGTACTAATTATGTAAAGCTGCTTTGTGATGACAACAGTTGTAAAAAGCCCTATACACATAAATCTGACTTGACTTGAACTGTATTTGCTAAATGGGACATAGGAACAAAGGCAACTCCCCACCATCCACTCTCCACCTCCACCATCTAATCTCTCTCTCTCTCTCTGTTTTTTCCATCCGAGAGCAATAGCACTGTAGCACAAACTCATTACCGCCTCTTCAGCCGGGGGTCTCCTTGTTTTAGGCGATAGAGGTCAGGAACCGATTCAAAGTTGAAAAGTAAGGGTTAATCACTTAGTGACCACCCCCCTCCCCTTCCCCCCGGGTGCTATATTGTGCACCCCAGTTCGTTTTAATCATGGAGTTCTTTTTGGTAGCCCTGTACTGTCAGGCTCCTGCGGTCTAATTACCCAGGACCCGTTTTAATCTCCTCTTATTCTTGATTCTGAAGTTTCTTAGTTCTGGACTTCTGGTTCTGTTTGGTTTCATACTAGTGTTGTCCCACATACTATCCAAAGCGCTTTACCAATATTGTGTCACAATGCAACATTGATTTTCCTTTTTTGTCATAGATACCAAGCATGGTGTCCCAATAGTTCTGTCCCAGCTGCGTTTGTTCTTGAATTCTCACTCAGGCCTGAGTTTTTAATGTTTATGTATATACTTTGCTGGGTTCAGTATATGAGAAAACTTTTAAACATTTAAATTACTGTGTAAGGCTCCCATATACAAAAAATAATATAATAAAATTATTAAGAAGGAAATAATATAATAATAATTTTAAAACAAAAATAGTGTTCGTAGGGTCATTATTCACACAAAACAGCCTCAAACCATCTCCATAACTAGTGTCATAACCATCATACAGACACTAAAACAATATTCCTTAAGCCGACGCCTGGTGACAGCTAGCCAAGTTACCATGGTAATGGCCCTCAGCGATGCTGCAAATTTATTTTATTTACAACACTGGTTTAAAAACCTGTTGTTTATTAGTTGATTTATTACATGCCAACCAAAGCAGGGACTTATTCTGGGTGATGTTGAGCTGCACTGGTTGATTATAGGTGCGGGCAAATATCGTCGGGTTTCAGAGATCAGACTAAACAGCTTCAGGTCTCTGGAACAATGTGAGTAAAGTCATGTCTCTTGTACATCAGCCAAAACAGGCTGTTTCAAATGGCCTTGGGCTTGTGAAGAAGCGAAGCTCATGCGTGTCCTTATTAAAATGTATTGGTAGACTAGAGATAGACTGATTGAGACGGAGTGTTTTTGGGGGCCGGTACCAATCGCTGTTTAGCACAGTTGGTCAATGGAGGGCAGGGCTAGATGCCACATTAACCTTTCAAGGTAAACTTGGTAAAGCATCATCGTACAGGGCTTCTGTAATCCTTGCTAATCGACTCCCAGGATCAGTTAGTTAGAAATATCGGTTGATCACAATTGCAAAATTTGTCTGAAAATGACCCAATACCGATAAATAGCCGATGCCTTGTGATTTAATTAGAAATCATGTGAAAGGGAAACAAATTAAGAAACAATATTTTTTGGACAAGTGAAAATAAACACCTCAATTACTGTCAATGTAAAAAACTATATTTAAATAAAATTTATGTAGATTATAGATTTTCAAATGTTACAGTGTTGCAGTAATGAGAATCTGAGAATTTCATTTAGTAAAATGTTACTTAAAGTCTATTTTTTTAGTAATTTAAAGACTAAATCAGTGTCACCCAGCACTATCCCATCCTATTCTGGAGAGCTACTGTGGTTCTGTTTTCATTAGAGACAAAAAAAAAACAGAACCACAGAGAGCTTCTGACACCTGAATAATGGATTGTAACAATCGCTTAAACGCAGCGATTTCCTCTGAGAAAAACTGCAATTTGTAATTCTTCCCTCTGCCTTTCAGAAAGGAAAACATCTGCTGCTCTGGGTCATGCTGGTATGTTTATAGTAGCTATCCCAGGAGTTAGCGGCTAACGGCTAATGAATAGATGTGTAAGTGATACTGAGCCTCCACGTTTTAAGAGGTTTTCCCCCTTAATGGATCCCTCACCTGCAAAACCCATTACCAGGACGGCTTGGGTTCTCCCCTGAGAGCTTTAACAATAACATCTAGCCAGTTTGTTTGGATGGGCTGGGCCTGGGGGTCTGGGTTGACCTTTTGGTTCGGCCTTAACCATGCTAATCGCTTCCAAGCTCTGCTGTAAGCTGATCGGACAGTGACTGTGCATACTTTACGTACCAACCTGGGGCCTGAAGGGTTGATGTAGACTTGTCCAACACTGTTTGGAGCTGATGTGGTCTATTTCCACTAGCTTTCTCTGCTAACCTAGCCAAGGTAAATAAATTGTGCATTAAATTTCTAACTCAGAATTATTGTTAAACATGCTGAAAATATGCTTTTACATTGGTGCCAAAGATTTGTCATTTTTGGCATCAAAGTAACCTGGAGAAACAATGCAGACTCAACCATGTGGGATACAGAGTGTAAATACGATTAATTTGATAGGGTTATATACAGTAGGCAGAGATCAGCTGTCATTTATTTAATCAATACTATTTTTAAGCAGATCAGATAGAAAACAGTCCACTTGCATAAGCAGAGGAAGAGTCAAAGGAGTTACCAGAACTGTTCAGAAAATGATTAAAAGAAAATGGAACTTTCTAACACCAGTAAAAGACCTGATACACCACCAAAGTGGGCATAATGAGCCTCACTCTTTTTGGGTGGGTAGGATGGCCCTCCCTCTCCCCTGGTTACTCAGCACGATGCTAGCCAGTGCAAGTAGATGTTATCTGACAGAATTCACAGTGTTCCAGTGTTCCTCCAGCTGTGCAGCGATGTTGCATTAGAAAAGAATGGTTGACTGGCTTCATATGACTCAGTGGAAGCACATGCTAGCCTTGACCCACCCAGCACTGGTAGCGCCATGTGATAGAGGAGTCCTGACTGGTGTGTGGGAATTGGAAGGCACGAGAAATGATTTAGACAAAAAAAAAAAAAAAAAGATTGATTTGATGCGTGTTAGCTTCACCATTACCAAAGCAAATGTCAAGAAAGTCTAGTCCAGAACTCAAGATACAAGGGGTGGATATATACATGCTAGGTAGCAAGTGAACAGTCAGTTATTGAAGGTGATGTGTTAAAAGCAGGACATTTATGAGCAAATTTAAGAATCTAAGACACTTTGACAAGGGTCAAATTGTCATGCCTACACATCTGGGTCAAAGCATCTGTAAAACATCAGGCAAGTCTTTTGGTCAGTACCTACCAAAAGTGTTCCAAGAAAGAACAACCAGTGAACCGGCAACTTTGGCTCTTTGATGTGAGCCATTGGGGTCCCACTTCACAACTTACAGAACTTGCTACTAATGTCTTGGTGCCAGATACCCCAGGACACCTTTAGAACTCTTGTGGGGGCCTCAAATGGTTAAATATGTTGTGGCGGCACAAGGGGAACCTACTTAATATTAGGCAGCTGGTACTAATGTTATGGCTGATTGGATATGTTGAATATATTGCTGTTAAAGTTACAGCTCAGTGTTAGTAACCCTTAAATTCCCAGGCATATTACAGTCTACTGTTCACCAAATACATGGAAAACCCAGCACCCAACCCAACCCAAGTCTTTAAGTTACAAGACTGTGAAAAGGATCCTGGTCATTTAGGGGGTAAAACAGCATTTTACCATTAATCATGTAGGGTTTTTGATTTTTTTTATAAAGCTAAAATGAGGTAAAAGTGAAACATCTGGTTCCAAATGCTCCACATACAGGCCAAACAGGAACGGGTTGCTACAAATGTAGCGTGTCGTCTGTCAGAATAACGGCAGAAACTGGAAGGTTAAGTCCCATGACAAACCTGTCAAATAATAACCAAGATATGAAAAATGCTTTGTTTTCTTTGCCTGGCTACTGGCGTAAATTAGCCACATGCTAATGCACGCTTCATTTGCTATGCATCCTGCATGTAGTCCGAAGCCATTTCCTCCCATCACATACACAAACAGGGGGCCCATAGTTCAATTCTGCACTTTCATAATTAGTATGAAGTGTTTAATAATTAATTTAAAAGCATTTATTCTAGGCCAGTCAACCATAACATTAGCACCAAAACATCAGGCAGATTTCTTGAGGTCTAGTACCTTCATAGCTCGCATCACTGAGCCTTGGGTACCCATGACCCTATCGTCGGTTTACTGTTGTCCTTTCTTGGAACACAGTAAAGCGGTGATGGTAGACCGGTCATGGGTACCCAAGGCTCAGTGATGCAAGCTATGCAGGCCCCAACTCACAACTTTCAGGACTTAAAGGATCTGCTGCTAACCTCTTGGTGCCAGATACCACCTAGGCCTTCAGACCTCAAATGTTCAGACCTGTTGTGGTGGCACGAGGTGGACCTACTCAATATTAGGAAGATGGTTCTAATGTTATGGCTGATCAGTGTAAAAGTCATAGTTGTTAGTTGTTGTAAAATTATAATTGATAGTTTTAATAATGTCACTAAAAACAATGCATTTACATAAATCCCTTTATTCAGATTTAATCTCTCAGCCCCACCCATTGACTTTATAAGGAGTGTTTCAGGCCCATCTGCTTTTTGAACGAGACATAATACAGGGAGCCAATCAGATCAGGTCAAATTTTATTGTATAAAATATATTATACAATAGATACAATATATTTTATTATATAAAATATAATTTTATATGCATACTTTAAATGTATAAATTAAATCAGGGTTAATATAAGTGACTGACGTCATTTAACAGAGCTCCAGGCAGTGCTAGGTGCTAGTATTTTCACAATTAGTAGCATGGAGATCAACGGAGTGCAGTGAATGTGTCTCCAGTGATCGTAGCATAAAAACAACTGTCTGGAAGGTCCAGTCACAGGTTAATCCGTATTCCTGGCTACAAATACACCATGAAGACAAAAGAATACTCCATGCAACTGAGAAATTGAAGAGTATTAAAGAATAAAAGTCAAAAAACAATCCAATCCAATTCAATGAATTTACATAAATCCCTTTATTCAGATTTAATCTCTCAGCCCCACCCATTCTCTTTTGAACGAGACATAATACAGGGAGCCAATCAGATCAGGTCAAGGTTAAACCCTTTGAACTACGGGTCTATTTTTCAATTGTTAAAAGGGCTCATTTCCTATATATATATATATATATATATATATATATATATATATATATATATATATATATATATATATATATATATATATATATATATGAGATACAGGAAATGAACCCTTTAACAAATGAAAAATAGACCCGTAGTACAAGGGGTTTAACCTTCCAGACAGAGTAAAACGAAAGGACCGGAGAAAGATTTGACGACCAGGGCATGGCTATAGATCAGTGTTTGTCTTTGGTGTAGTGGCCTGGAGGAAAGGAACATTGCACTACTGGCAAACAAAATCAAATGGAGGAGGGAAAACAAGACAGCAACTGCAACGCTGGCGTGATCTTTCCTTGCCTGAGATCACTGAAAAATAAATGATGGCCTGTCGCAGCGGTAGTGTAGACTAAATACTAATTTGTGTTGCAGAGGGACAGGAAGGGACTGCTACAATGAATCTGCCAATGACTGCCACTGATCCTGAAATCTTTATCCCTTTATTACCAAGACAAGAAGGCTTTCCCTGCCTTTTAATCCAAGTTCCTTCGCCCAACACGAGTATTCGGCTTTACTCTGATCTCTAAAGAGCATGATCTAGCAAAGTTGGAAATCGGTACAATTTTTTTGTGTTGCTTATGTTTAAATAACATTATGAACAGTCACTTTTTACTATGACAAAAAGGTGAATAATAAGCTCTTATAATAAGAGACCATCACAGTGCATCCAACAATAAAGGCAGCATTCTTCTATAAAATTATGTTAAACTGGTAGCAGACACAAATCTCCAGACCCACACTTATTACATGATCAGTTTCATAATGTAATGTAATATATATATATATATATATATATATATATATATATATATATATATATATATATATATAGACTCCACACACGTACACTTCTTGAGTCCACTGCCATTTTAAATGGAAAAGCGGCAACATACACCCCGGAATGCCTCAGGATCCTATTAAAAGGGGACAAAGGCAGTGTCTCTTAGTGTAAGACAGGGGTAACTCACTCACCCACTCTGGCTTATTTCACCCTGAATCATGTCACGACCTCCACCAAGCCTGACCAGAATTTAAGAGGTCACTGCTTCACAGGTTAAGTCTGATTAGGCGGCATTGTTTCCACAACTAGTGCTAACTAGTGTTTATTTATCTTTATGTTCACCCCATCTCACCTAAAGGCTGAAGGTCATGGTGAGGGCAACCGTAGGCAGGGGGTCAGCGAAGCTGTGTTTAGATTGTCCCCTGCAGCAGATGAATGCATGTGCATGCACACACTCACGAACCACGGATTGACAACACAGATCACAGGCACTTGGGATTATTAGTCACTCAGATATCCAGTCTTGTTCTGCTGCTAATTATATTTGTGCATCAGAGAAACTGGTCTTTCTTAGATCTTATTAAAATTTCACTTTTAATAATTTAAATATAATTAAACATAAATGGTATAAAATATAATTTTATATGCATACTTTAAATGTATAAATTAAATCAGGGTTAATATAAGTGACTGACGTCATTTAACAGAGCTCCAGGCAGTTGTGCTAGGTGCTAGTATTTTCACAATTAGTAGCATGGAGATCAACTGAGTGCAGTGAATGTGTCTCCAGTGATCGTAGCATACAAACACCTGTCTGGAAGGTCCAGTCACAGGTTAATCCGTATTCCTGGCTACAAATACACCATGAAGACAAAAGAATACTCCATGCAACTGAGAAATTGAAGAGTATTAAAGAATAAAAGTCAGGGGATGAATACCAAAAACAATCCAAGTCACTGAACATCCCCTGGATTTCTGTTAAATCCATTCTTATATAATGAAAGAAATTCGGAACATGTGTAAATCTGCCTAGAGCAGGCCGTCCTCACAAACCGAGTGACCATGCAAGAAGGAGACTAGTGAGGGAGGCCACCAAGACACCTATGACTACTCAGTGTGTGAAGAACCACAATCCATCTCTCAATGTGTACCATTAGAATAAGTCCATACCAGATCAAGTACAGTGCTGCTGAGTGGTGATGCTTTGTCAGCAGAGCTGTTACAGCTTGTGTTAGATCACCGAAGCTAAGACAGACACCATGGGTCTCAGACCGATCCAGTCGCTGTGGAAACAGAGCAGTGTGTGTGCACAGTGTCTGCATATAATGAGTGAATTCTCTTTATGGCTATGACAGTGATGGATTGAGTCATAAGAGCTGACTGGATAAGAGCCCTATCTGTTTCCACTTTGGTGAAACATACAGACCAACAGACGGCCTAACCAGAAGTTTGCATAGAGACGATGATGACCACGAGGGAGTTCACTTCTATAAATGAATACCAGCAGTTAGGGTTTCATTCCCCAGTAAGGGAAAATACAGTGCAGAAACACTGTTTTACACTGCATGGGGTTGATGATGGAAACCTCTCTTTAAAGCAACATTATGTAGCATTTGTACATCAAAACCCCTGGAAACATATTTTGTGTTATTGGATTTTAATGTATGATACTAAACTAGGGTGTTAAGTTAAGTGCACATATCACCAAAATACTCTCATCAGACCTTTCAGAAACCGGGCCTGTCCGGGCATGGTCTTAATGTTCCAATAGACGTGGGTGACTGACAGCACTGCCGAACTACATTTGTTTACATTACCAGCCCAAACTCTAGACACAAGATGGGGGAGTAGCTGCCCCGTCGTACTTCCCGTCCAGTGCCCGTCTCCTCTTTGCTTTGGCAGCTGGCTATGTGCTGTGCCGGTCATTGCAGGGGGAACAAGTGGGTGACAGGCAGTGGACCTCCCATCCTTTTCCCGGATCCTAAACAGACAGCAGGTGCTGGACGTGAGGTATGATGGTACACATGGGACAGCTGCTAAACCAACCCCAGCTCAAGCTTTAGCTCACCAGCTTGTTTAGACATGGAGAGGGCGAGTTCAGAATTCTGAGTTCTAAATCCTGAATTCCACATTCCGAATTCCATGTTCCGAGTTCTAAATTCCGAATTCCGTGTTCTAAATTCAGAGTTCAGAATTACATGTTCTAAATTCCAAGTTCCGAATTCCGAGTTCCATGTTCTAAATTCCGAGTTCCAAATTCCGAGTTCCAAATTCCGAATTCCAAATTCCGAGTTCCAAATTCCGAGTTCCAAATTCCAAGTTCCAAATTCCAAGTTCCAAATTGGGGTGGTCAGGTGTATGCTCACATAAACCTGACCCACTTTTAGGACCGCCCAGAGCAATACAGGTAAAAGACAGCAGACATTTATTAGACTTTAGGAAGCTATTCAGAAGACATATTTTGTATATTGACATTTGGGGCTCTGAGGAGCCAGAGTAGCTTAATTTGGAAGGAAACTCCTATTCAGGTTCCCAGCGACAGCTTCAAAATCATGTTGATGCTCCACTCATCTGTAATATTGAGAACAGCATCTCAATCATTGCTACTCCAGGCTTGGCACGCTGCCAACTGCACTCATGTAACTTTGGTGAAGCGTCAGGAAAATGCTCACAATACATATACATCATATTTGTGTAAAATCCTGTAATATTACTCTCCCACCTCAGTCCACATGCTTCTTTCACTTGCAGGGATGGTTCTGAATCTCACAGCTTGTCCAGAAATGCATGTAAAGCATTTCCTTTAGTGGTGGCTTAAAGCATGAATTCCACTTCCTGACTTCTCAAGCAGGAAATAACCGTTCTTGCATTAAGCTGCTTTAAGACAGGAGCTATTTGGTGAGAATACTTTAAATATTTTCAGAGTATATTTGGTCAGGGAAAGCCAACAAAAGTCTATTTGACAGTGAGTGCTTCACCGCTCTCTAATCTGTGGACTCTCACCAGCCTCACCTGTTGGTCCAGAGGTGATAATACTGGTGTGGGCTGTGTGTGTCTGTGGGAGTGTGCTCCAATATCTCAGCTGGGGTGGTCGGAAATGAACTTTTCTTATCAGTATGCATGCGTGAAGGAGTCGGAGAGTCAGCCTATTCTACAATGTGACCTAATCATTCCTCCTTTCCTCTCTCCCTTCCTCTCGCTCTCCCTCTCTTTCTCAAGATTAACAACAACAAAGCAATAGCGAGACTAATAAAACAAAATAAAAATAATAATAAAGACATGCTGTAATTATAAGAAAAATAAATTATATATACATACAAATTTTCCCAAACTGGTTCTGGTGACTGGGAAAGCCACTGAACATGCATGTGTGTATATATATATATGTATATATGTGTATCTCTCTGGTGGTGACATGCTGATGCATACTGTACAGTGAAGCAGGCTGTATGCCAGATGTCACTTCTTGGCTCTGTAGTCTCTTTCGGTGGGACTCGTCTTCAAGGGATTTTTTTTTTTAATGTTTATTATGAAGGGGGTTCTACCAATTCCTGCCCTACATGCCCTGGTCTCTCTTTCTCTCTCTAACTGATCCAGAAAGCCTCTTACTAATCTAATCTCTATCACACTGCTCAATTAAAATGAAACTCAAATGCTGCATCAATCCAGGCTTAACCCTTTAAACTCAAAAGCATCTGTTGTAACCCCCGTCATTTTCATCTTGGTGGCTACTGAATAATTCATGGTAGTAAAAAATTAATCACAGAATAACATACTGAATTAACCCTTTAATCTATTAAACAGGTTTAATTTCTAGGCTTATAATATTAATCTTAAAACATATTACACAATAACTAAGCGGGATTACCATTATATAATATTGAGAAAAGATCGCCAATTTATAGTTGTGAGATTAATATTTTGTAAATAAACTCATACATGTAACCAAATAAAATAAAAAATGAGTAAAATAAGCGCATAATTGTCAGTACAACAAAAGGACCCACATCTATATGTTTTTCTTTCATTTTGTAACTCCAGTTCTGTTCTGTCCAGTAATGTGCCTCATTCAGAGGCAGGTCTTATGACATATGGCCTCATAAAAACAATGAATCCAGAACAGGCTGGTTTTGTTTTTTTGTTTTAGAGCAGAATAGGGGTCATATGAAATCTGCCCATAAAAGTAAAAGGTGCTTAAAATGTAGATAATAAATAAGGCAGAAGCTCGCAGTGGTTTGAGAGATTTAAGCATCATCATGCAAGAATTGTTTTTTTTTTTTGTTTTTTTTTGTATTTCTCTTGGGCTCCCCCTGTAGTCCAGAAGTGAAACCCCTCAAGGAGGACAAACTTTACACATGCATTTCTGGACTTGAAGAAGGATGTGAACGGAGACTGAGAAAATTACAATGTTAGGCAGCATTACGTTGTTCCTGTGAGCGTTGTCCTGTCTGCTTCACCAAAGTTACATAGCATGGCTAGCAGCGGAGTCTGAAGTACCAACAATAATCCCTGTAATCCCTGTGTAATCCCTGTTTACACATCAGTGGAGTATCAGCATGATTATATGATATATGTATATTACAGATATGTATACATTCTTCCATTTTTCTTCGCAAAAGGCTTCTTTGAGATTCTTGGGCATTCTTCTTGCATAAACTCCTGACGCATCTACTGACGTCTACCCACAGATTTTTTGTGGGTCATGCCAACACCTTTAGCTTGCACCTCTAGAGTTAGTCTATTGTACGTAGGTTTTGAGGTGTGTTTAAAATTATTATCCTGTTGTAGAAGCCATCATCTTCTCTTCTCATTCGTTTCTGGAATTTTGAGAGATACAGAACTGTTCCTGAAAGTTGAAGAAGGATGTGAACTGCAACAGTAGAGAAATATCACAGGACTTTGCACAAATACCCAAATATGAGGTTACACAGCATTACGCTGTTCTTTTGAGTGCTGTCCTGACCGCTTTACCAAAGATACATAGCGCAGCTAGCTGCTATGTAGTCTGGAGTACCAACGATAGAGACGCTATTCCCCCGTTACACATCAGTGGAGTATTGACAGAATTTTGCAGCTGTTATTGTAGGGTGAAAATTCTCCATAACGTTGCTTTAATTTATAAAACACATTAACACTTATCTAGAATATCCGTGCCTTGTCAGAACGCTCATAAAACACAAATTAAAAACAACCAGTAATATATTAAGGCTCATTTGCGTAATGCTAGGTTCTGTTATATCATTACAAAGGCTAATATCAGACTAATGATTAACAAATGATACTGTATCTTCTGCTGTGCTATTATTAAAGTAAGGCAATGAAGCATGGGCCCGCATACAGAGCCTTAGGGTTTGCTGGGGTTTTTTAGTTACTAAGGAAGGGTTATTTAAAAAAGGCTATTAATACATTCTATTAGGGAGTAATGGAAGGGCCATCATCAACGGGTCAGTAAATGTTAAAGAGTTAATGAGTTAATCTGGTACTGGTTTGGTTCAGTGGTCCTGTGTGTTCCCCTCACCCAGCGACTCACGCGACAGGGCAGTGTCCAAACTGCCAGCACCCAGAAACACTGACGTGTGTGAAATGGCAAACGGCTGGCAGGGCCATGAGTGACGAGTGCCAGGCGTCGCCTCTGTGTCTGCTGTGGATGCGGGCGGCGCTGGGGCAGTAATTAATGAGGAGCTGTTAAACAGTGATATGGAATCCCACATGGTAATTAGGAAGCAGCAGCATGGAGCCAGGCTGGGTAATTAGTCTGCCAGGGCCGGGGCCCGCCGGAGTCAATGCTCCAAAAGGACATTTCACTCTGTCAGGCCTGGCTAATGCACCAAATAAACACATCTATCATTCTGATTTATGTCACATTATGCAACAAGGCATCGTCTCGCGCTGCATTGTCCGGGCTTTGGTTACAGGATCGTAATCTCGTAATGATGATATTACAGTATATTATTTCATTACGTCTCGAGGCAGATCCACAGACGCAGACACCTAGAAATGGGCAGGCTCGCACAAGTAACTGTGATCCTCTGCGGACAATCTGCTTTAATCTCCGAACAAACCTAATCTCAGCGTGGTAAAGTGGACCGGTGTGTGTATATATCATAGTTATGCCATTCCATTGCCTTTTTAACACACCGATTTTTTTGATCTGCCTGTTGTGTAAAATTTACTTTGGTTACAGTTTCAATCCTTACCATTTTCCATTGGGGAAATCCCTTACCTTATCTTAAGGGCAGTCCCAGTGCTGTATTAGCTATTGTTAGATGATGTCTTGAAGGTGCAAGGACAGCGTAACTGTAGACTTCAATGGCAGAACTAGTCCAGAAATCTAAAGCAATCAGTCCCTATACAATCAAACTTAAAAGGTGACAGGGAAATATATGGTTTATGAGTAAGAGCATCAAAACTACTCATAAAACTGTTGATCCAGGTCTGTTGTCAAGGGAGGGCATGGGCCCTTTAGTCTACCCAGAGAAGACCAGAAGAACTTTGTAACCATGCCTCCAAAGCACTTGAATAGCAGCTATAGCTGGCCTTTATAAGTAAGACCAACCTCCAAGATGTTGATCAGTCCTTGGGATATCCATCCTCTCAAAATTCTAAAACCTCGAAAAAAAAAGCTAAGGATAAAATGTCCTCAAACCATTTCCAAGCTCTTAATCAATCCTTGGGATATCCATGCTAGCACATTAAAATGTTAATAGCTTATAACTAAAGGTTATAACTTTATAACCTTTAGATGTAGTAGAGTAATTTCCAGCACCCTCATTGAGGTAAGAGTTACTGCTTTTACCTGTTGTAAAGTGGCCATCTTTGACCACTGATGTTTGGTCAAAATTCTGTAGTTGGCATCATGCCCACATTAGGGACTCTAGAACAGGTCTAAGCTGGATTTCTGTATGATGAAAATGAATGGGATTCATGAAAATCAGCTCCACCGTGCCCCGAGTTCCTAGACAAACTGATGCAGTATATTAGGTCCTGAGTAGATTATTCCCCTGAACGCACTGCCCCAGCTGAGCTCCCTAGTGCTGCACTGTGGTCAGAAACTGACCACTGATGAAGAGTTAGTGGATATGTAACACAAACTGTATCAACAGATGGGCCACAGTGTCCAACTGTACACCAGACTGCATGGTGGAGCTAGATGTTTTTAATGAAGTGTCCACATAATACACACACACAGCTGCCATGCACTGCTCGGGTGAGGTCTATCCACAGGTTTTCAGTGATGTATCGGTTGCTGTGGAGGACTGAGAGACCTATGGTACAACCTTTCAGTTAGCAACTCTTGAGGTAGTCCATTGTGGATTTTGAGGTGTTTTAAAATCATTACCTTGTTGTAGAAGCCGTTTTCGTAGTCAGCTGTTTTACAGACGATATGAATTTGAATTGAATAAGAATTTGCTAGTATTTAATTGAAATGTTCCTCATCCCACAGTCTGCAGCATAAGCCTAAAATACGATCAGATTTTGGGCTTATGCTGCAGACTGTGGGATGAGGAACATTTACCTGGTAGAGGGTAGAATCAACTCAATTAAACACAAGCAAATGATTAACTTAACTTAATGCTCATGCTTAACAATCTGCACCTTGCATGACTTTGGTTATTATGGCCCAAAAGTTCTATTTTAACATCATCAGTCTACACTACCTGAACCCAAAACATATGAGGCTTGTTTAAATGTTCCTTTAAATCAGTCTGATGCTGACTTTTTTTGGTGTGGATGTGAGAAAGGTATTCTTCTGATAAATCTTCCATGAAGATCATGGATCAAGATCACTGGTGTTGGCATTGCTGCACAGTAGAACAGTGCACCACCACTCCAGAGTCTGCTAAATCTTCCTGAAGGTTTTTGGATTTCCCTTCCTATTAATCCTATGAACAGTTCTCTCTGAAAGTTGTCTTTCAGACCTCATTTTGACCCCCATCATTCCTGTTAATTCCTGCAATTTCTTAATTACATTACAGACTACCTGAATCACTGTGCTTGATTTTTATAGCCTTCTTTGGGCATCAGCTATTTTTATTTTTAGAATACTCTGCAGCTGCATAGAAGAGCTCATCGCTGATGATTGTTGAGACAAGGTTTGAGGAGTCAGAGTATTTATTAAGATTTCCTAACAATGACTGCGAACGAGACACAGCCCTAACAAGCTAATTAATGTCTGAGACTATGGTAAAAGTCTCAGAGAGAGCTCCAAGTCTCTTGGGGTGCTCCTTAGCTTTTTGTTTTACTCTAAAAGTGTACAAAACAAAAATATAATACAATAAATACATGCTAAAAAGAATGTTTCATCTTCAACTTTGCACCTCTTGGAGTTCGGTTCATTTTCAAGTCACTTAACTATTACAGTAACAGACATTTCGATCAGTGAACCTAAACTATGACAAGCCACTGCATATAAAATTGGATCTTGAATTCCCACAGTTGATTAAAGCACTGAATCCTTCTTCTAATTTTACACTGTCAAACTACTAAGGGAGGCTGCTGGAAAAGGACACTTTTGCTTCTCTATGCTCCTGGAAGAATAAATTAGCAATAGATCGCACAGCGCATTTGATTTGCTACGCTCAGCTTGCAATAAAAAGGGGGACTCAGGGAGTAGGCCATTAAGGTTTGCTTCATCAGAGGCTGCTCCAGTACGGCCGCATCCTTTCATTTTCCTCCACGCACAATCAGAGTCATTACTGCCTTCCCTGCAAGTTGGGGCATCAGCTGCGCTCTGATATGTTCCCCACTGAAAGTGATGAAGACATGCCCTCTGTGGCGGTGGCAGCTCCTGGTTTGAGGCTTCTCACTCATGTTCAGTGTGAAAGCACACCCGTACTAGGAAAAACATCCCGAACAACAGATTGTCAGGGAGAACAATAATGAGCGAGTTCCCACCATTTAGGGCCTAATTATCACAAAAACACATGCTGTTTAAAGGAGGAATTCCACCAATTTTTCAACATTTCTGCATAATTAAATCAATAATGTTGTAAACATAATCATTCGGAGTGGTTTGGTGCGAAATCTGCCGTTTAGAAAGCCTGCCGAGTCAGAATTGTTCACAGTGGGTGTGATAGGAGCCAGACGTCAGCCTCTAAAAGCTACACAACAGAATTTATTTTCAGCTTTATCACATTTTAACCTGAAGACTTGTAGGCTCACTGGTCTTTTCGGAGAGTAAATAGGATGGCAATATCGGTGTTGTAGACATTGTGAACCCTGGATCCTATCACCACTATTGCGCAGAAACCCAAAATCCAAAAACTGATCTACAGTCTAAGGCTGAATAGAATCTGGGCTGGTAGAGAAAGACAGAGAGCCATATGGCTCAAGGCTCAAAATGTAAAGGCTGGGAGATAAGGAATAAGAGGCTTTCCACAGCAGCACACCACCCTGCGTGGTCGAGGAAACATCCTGGTGTTGATTCTGAAAAACTCAGTAGCAGTGGCAGCAGCACATTCAGTTAGCGGCAGCTTTCGCCATAGCCATGCTGAGGATGCACAGTTTAAACTGGCTACCGTTACCGTTGGCAAATGTGGATGTCATCTCAAACCACATGCTGTTACCTTAAACATTAGCACTGGAAGGGCGTTGATAAGTGTATGATGTAAAGCCCAGAACAGCTAACAGCTGATATGGAGAAAAAGTGCCATTGATGGCAGGCAGCATGACCGGGATTCAAACCAGCGATCAAACCTCGGATTATAGTAGTACCTTAGTCCACTGGATCACTGAGAGCCTAGAGTTGTATACATGTTTTTTTATACGTGTGTGTATATATATATATATATATATATATATATATATATATATATATATATATATATATATATTTATTTATTTATTTTTTTTTTTTTTTTTTCACAAAGTTCAATCATGGTGGTTGGTGTGGCGCAACAGCTAACACCACTACCTGCCACTGAGCAGGTAGAGGTGTGGGAGACTGGGGTTCAATTCCCAGTCTGGGTGACTATACTGCGCTACACCAATAAAAGTCATTGGGCAAGACTCCTAACACTACACTGACCCACCTCAACTCAAAGCCTGTTTACTTGATGGCCATCTTTGCAACGCCGTGCAGTAACTTCCAGTCGCACAAAACCAGGCTCCCATATCTATAAATAAGGAGAGGTCAAAAACACTCAGGGTCAAATTACAGTTTCAAAAACAATGTATTTTAATTACAAAATTTCAAACTTTTTGAAGACCTGCGCAGATCTCTACATCG
Source organism: Salminus brasiliensis (assembly GCF_030463535.1). Taxonomy (NCBI): domain Eukaryota; kingdom Metazoa; phylum Chordata; class Actinopteri; order Characiformes; family Bryconidae; genus Salminus; species Salminus brasiliensis. The sequence goes on along the minus strand of NC_132902.1, from coordinate 12,829,745 downwards.
AAGAGGGCTTTCCCCACTAGCACACATTGACCCTCATCCACTTGTGGCATAACCAACAAGCTGACTGGCTCTTTTTGTTGGAGGACAGTACTTTATCTGCAAATAAATGCATGTTGTGTGTTACAATAACTCCCATTCATTTTTCTACCAGTAGTCTCCCCCCTCTTTATAACGTCTCTGGCTGACGTTTATACTTCGACAGTTCTATGGCTTTATACGTGTCTCCGTATGTGAGCCTTACAGTATCAGCATTTTCATCTTGGATGATGTACTGGTCTTCATAGGTACCTTTTATAACCCCCCACTTAGTTGGTCCTGGTATTTTGGAACGGTTACCATTGCATAGCCACAGACTTGTCGTGGAAGTATTTTTGAGGGGGAAGGAACTGACAAATCAAAGAAGCCCTGAATTTTATACTTCATAAAAATGCTTTATTAATTTTGTTTCTTTATTCTTTTGTATAAACTGTCATATAAACCACAGCCGATGTTATTTGCAATAATTTACAATAAGTTGACATTTAACAATAGTCATATCAGTCAGCGAACTAAACCTGTTAGAGGTTGTATCTTTTTTTTAACATTTTAAATATTTATTTTCATATCAACCAATATGATCGGTTTATCAAAATCTTTAGCTACCTGATATTGGTATGTGTATCAATGACAAAAGTTTGTAAAGCCCTGGCTTGACTGAAAGAGCTTTGTAATTTGTTATGAAGAGTAGAAGCTGAAGGGTTGCGCTTTTTTCCCCTCAACTGAGCTGTGTGCTACAGTTTCACTGCTGCAATGAGATTGCAAAGCATGATAAACTAGCCTTTTCTCGCTCTGAATAAATGGCATGCCTTTTGAATTCCGGTAATGGAATTGCATCTGCGTGTTTTTTTCCCAGTTCCCCAGTTTTCCGGTTGGGACTTACAGAAGTAGTCAGAAGGCTTGAAAATAGTACTCATGGAAACGTTGTTCATTATTTTACCAATTACCATATTTTGGAATAACAAAGAAAAAAATCACGGTATTCTGCGGCAGGGAGCCACCTGGCATGCTTCTCTAACAGGCTTGAAGGTCTCTAAAACTTGATTGGCTGCCAAAATGACTTGTCACAGGGCATTTACGAACATTATTTTTATCTAATGTTTTGGAAATAAATGTATACATAGGTTATTTTCTCCTAAAACAACAAACACTGGTTAAATAGTTAATAGTTAAAACTGAATTACTTTAATTTTTTTTTATTACTACTAAATGAATGTATCCAACTTAAGTGACCAAATTATCATTACAACATCACAGTATGTTTTAAAGGTAAATGTGTAAACAATATTTTCTCCTAGTTTATTTTCTATAATCTGTGCACTGTTGTCCATTTTTTAAAGTAAAGATTAAAATAATGTATGCCTTTTATAAAATATACTAAACAGTTTTAGCTTATTATTGCAACATTATTGCAAGTCAGTTTTTATTTGACTTACTTCAGTGTCAATGATGCATTATTGTTAAAGCAGCATTATGCAAGAATTGACATTTCTTGCTCCTAGGCTCCCCCTACAGTTGGGAAGTGGAATTTGCTCTTTAAGCCACATCTGAAGAACATGCTTTACACGTACATTTCTAGACAAGCTGAGGGATGGAGAACCGGCATCTGAGGAGAAAGAAGCATGTTAGTCTACTGTCACAGTAAAGTAATATCCAGGAATTTACACAAATATGAGGTTATGCAGTGTTGCATCATTCTTGCTTGCTTTACCCTGCCTGCCTTACCAGAGTTACATGCTGCAGGTTCTGATAGTGGTGCTATTCTCCTTATTATAAGTCAGTGAAGCTTCACAGTGATTTAAGAATTAAATAGTCAGTCATAATTAATACAGATGTAAAATGATTTTATGTTAAACTTATAATAATTAAAAAAAAAAGAAAAAACAGTAACACATATGAGTAAATAAGTTGTATTTGCCATGCAAAAACCAATCTCTGTTTGAAAACTCCATTTACACTTTGTGTTGGCATGAACAGACGGAAGCAAAACAGTCCTAATGGAAATGTTTGTTTGTTTTTTCTCCTGTAAAGTTGCTATTTTGGAGATGCAAGTATTTGCTCTGTGGTTAAAACACACATAATAAAAAATAATAAAGTATGAATTTTACATAGAATTACAGTCCAAGGCAAAACTTTGAGCAATATGTATGCTACTGTAAACAGTACTGTAAATAGTACTGCAAATGCATGAAGTATGATTAATCATTCTTTTCAACATTAGAGTATTTTTGGTTTGTACAATTTTACAGTGAAACAAGAAAAAAAAAACGGCAAGCCTAGTTTTACCGGACTGCCATTGGCCTCATAGAATCGTCAAAGGCATTTCAACAATATCTTCTTTATTTTGAAAAAGGTGCTGTGACATAAAAGAACAGCTATTATGAATTATGTAGCATTTCATGTAGTGACCCTGCATGGTAAAGGTCTCAAGCCTTGCCCTCAGAGCTGCTATTGCTGTGCTATGCTATGAGTCGTCATGCTATCGCTTTTCTTTACAATAACATTTCAAGCATGGAGACGCTACTTAAGCTTACCTAAGATTACATCTCCTATCAGCAGCACATATTTTAGCTATGTGGCGAAATGTAGTTAATTACCAGAAAATGTCATTTTTTGAAACAAGCAGTCTTTGTGCATGCGCTTTTCAACAAGGTTCATCAGTCAATCGGTCGCATAGTTAGTCGGTCAATTAGCAAAACTGACTTTTCCAGGCTGACCCACTAGGTTGTCCAGCAAAAAGAAAAGGCACACTCTCCGAAGATTCGGGTACACCAAAGATTTGAGGGCTATGGCTAGTTTCATAGCCAAAGATCAGGGGATGCACATTTCTAAGCTTTATAAATACTCTGACTCCTCAAACCTTCCAACAATCAGCAGCCATTGATGTCCTGAAGCAGGAGAAGGCTGTAAAAAGATAGTAAAGGGTTGTCAGGTAGAGAGAGGAAGAACGGCAGCATGCACGCTCACGGCCTGATCGCTTGTTCTGCTCAGTGTTGAGGCAGCTTCATCAAACCCGGAGACAGCGCCGTCTAGCGCTCTGGCGTGGTGATAATGAGCAGATACAGATACAGTATTTTAGTGCTTAAGTACAGTAGTAAAGTACTTCTACGTACGTCTACTACTCTACTCTGTAGCAATGACCGTATGACTATGACCTTCAAGGAAGATTCACCAGAAGATCATCTTTTCTGTGTCCTCAAAGCAAAATGTGTAAGCACAGGGGTGAATTGGGCTGAGCTCCAGCATCAGCTCTGTGAATCTCAGTAGTGTTCAACATAATCTGCCCTTGCTGAGGAGCTGGGAAGACCCAGAGGAGCTGGAGCTCTGTTTAAAAATCAGCCTCTCCATCTTCCAATTTACTGCCCATCTGAAATCTCCTTCATCTGTTTACTACACCTCCATATCTTTACCCTCAATACTACTGCTCTCCTGCTCTCTCTCCACCTCCATACATTCACCCTTAATACTACTGCTCTCCTGCTCTCTCTCGCTCTCCACCTCCATACCTTCACCCTCAATACTACTGCTCTCCTGCTCTCTCTCCACCTCCATACCTTCACCCTCTCGCTCTCTACACCTCCATACCTTCACCCTCAATACTACTGCTCTCTCTCGCTCTCTACACCTCCATACCTTTACCCTCAATACTACTGCTCTCCTGCCCTCTCGCTTTCCCTCCACACCTTTACCCTCAATACTACTGCTCTCCTGCCCTCTCGCTTTCCCTCCACCTCCATACCTTCACCCTCAATACTACTGCTCTCCTGCTCTCTCTTTCCCTCCACCTCAAGGGGCAGTGGTGGCTCAGCGGTTAGAGCGCCAGGTTATCGATAACAGGGTTGTGGGTTCGATTCCTGGGCTTGGCCACTTGCCACTGTTGGGCCCTTGAGCAAGGCCCTTTACCCTCTCTGCTCCCCGGGCACTGGAGTTGGCTGCCCAGCGCTCTGGGTGTGTGTGTGTGTGTGTACTCACTACCACAGATGGGTTAAATGCGGAGGACCCATTTCGCTGTACAGTGCACACTGTACAGTGACAAATACGTGCACCTTTACCTTCCATACCTTCACCCTCAATACTACTGCTCTCCCTGTCCATCTCCATACCTTCACCCTCAATACTACTGCTCTCCCTGTCCATCTCCATACCTTCACCCTCAATACTACTGCTCTCCCTGTCCATCTCCATACCTTCACCCTCAATACTACTGCTCTCCCTGTCCATCTCCATACCTTCACCCTCAATACTACTGCTCGCTCTCTCTATACCTTTACCCTCAAGACTACTGCTCTCTCTATTGCTCGCCCTCTCGCAATCTCTCACTCTACATCTCTATACATGTCCCTGCATGCCCCCCCCCTCCCTCCCTCCCCCTTAGTTTTTACGATTTTGGTTTTACAGAAGAACTGGGACTGGTGATGAAGCTGCTCCTCATCTAATTTGCCTAATAAGCTTTAGGACAATCTTATTTAAGTGTGTGTGTGTGTGTGTAGGGGGGGGCTTCGCTGTAAACCTGACTTCTACACCTTCTTGCCTTTTTTCCTGTCACTACTTTCGCTCTCATTCTCTCACTCTGTCTGGGCTTATATGGTTAATATCTCAGGTATGGCTCTGCGGTAGTAAATCACTGCAGAGTTGCTGAAGGCCAGTGCTGATGTACAGCTCAGTGGGGCTGACCAGTAATTGAGCAGAGGGGGGGCGGCCATGACAGCTTTAAGCCCATTCTATTACACAGCAAGTGTGATTTAAAGGAGCCGAAATGCTCTCTGTATTTCTTCTGGAGCGATTGATATCCCAGCACTGTCAGCTATGAAATAAAGAGGATTTTTTTTAATAGTGAGAGCACGGGGAGGAACTTGCTGTCGCGACTTGCGTCGGCAGACGAGAGAGTGGAAAAATGGCCGCCCTCGAGATCTATCAGCCTGCGCGGATGGGATGTGGGGTGGGGAATTAGGGAGAGATTGGTTTTTCCAGCTAACCATAAGTCACTGAGCGTGTATCGGACTCCAGTGTACTTGGGGATAGCGCGAGAGGTAGTTTGTCAAGAGCAATGAGACAAAAGGCCTAGAAGGCTCTGTCCCATCTCTGGGTTCATTTGCAGTCTGTAGTAAGTGCTGTGTGTTAGGCTAATGCAAGCACGCTCTCGGACTACAAAGCGGAAGCGTATTGTTTTGTTTATTGATTATTGATTCTTTTAATTACTGGCCACATGTCTAAAAGGTCTGACCTTTGACCCTTCTTAGGTTACGTGTGCTGCAGTAAGGGTGCTGTCATTGGGTCACTCATGCTGATGGCTAAACGAATCGTAAAAGTGATGATTAGTTACTTTTGTAGCTTGTCACATAGAGCCTGTCAGCTGAGTTGTAATTACTGGGCCTCAGCAAAAAAGCATTAGCTGCTCTAGCGCTTGGAAAGGTGCTCAGGCATTATGGGAACTGTAGTACCGGCAGTGAATGTGCGCCACTTCCCGTATTTCTCAGCTAATCTGGATACAATTTACTTTTGTGCTGCTGTGCTTTTACCAATCCCCTGAAATCACATAAATCACATCACGTTGTCATCAAGTCATAAATGACAACTGTTATTGTTGTGTTTTCTGTTATTATTTGTCTTTGGAGTAGCATTAATATAAGATTTTAGGTTATGTATGTGGTCCAGTGTGTGTATTTGAGTAAACCACAACAGCTGAAAACATCCCTCAGTCCATCAGGCATTTTCAGAATCAGTATAATAAAAGAAATAGATAACAGTTTTAACATGTTTTGGAGTGTAATAATAATAACATGCTGTACATCTGAGTGGAAGTCAATAGTTCAGGGTTTGACTGGTTGTGCTGTTTCAGGGGAGGAGTCAACAGAGAAGTCCTTTGGGAAACCCTCACAGAATTGACTTGTTCAAGTCCTTCAGTTTCACTTTTACATGAAACTCACTCCAGATTGTTAAAATGGTGCTCAGAAACACATCTAGAGCCTCAGCTACTCAATTCAGTACTCTAACCAGTACTTATTACCCAGGTTAAATAGATGGAAGGCTGCACATCCCAAAAGTTGGTGAGGGAAGCTGCATTTTTCACAGCAATCACAGTGCAAACATATCCTGCTACACTGTAGACAAGCAAACTCCAGACCACTGTTTTCAGAAAGACCTGGAGTCAGTACATCAGACAGCATTCTGACTTCGAAAACAGCTTTTCACACTTAGTCGAAAGTCCTGAACTCTTGAGGCAAATGGACAAATGTGTGAAAACACCCTTAATGCATTTTCTTTCAGTCCCCAGTTACTCCAGTTGTGACAGGTCAGAATTTGAGACGCGTTCTGCTGTAACAGATGTAGAGTTAATTAGGAGTTAGTTTGTGTGTCCTGGTTTGGTTAAAAGTCTGCTTCTAGCCTCAAAAGGTCATGTTACTGACAGGCCGTATCTCTCTCTCTCTCTCTCTCTCTCTCTCTCTCCTCACAGATCACCTTCTTCATGTTGCTGTCGGCGGTCTGCGTCATGTTAAACCTGGCCGGTGCCATCCTGTCCTGTCAGAACGCCCAGCTGGTCAACTCCCTGGAGGACTGTCAACTGGTGAGTGCGCTTCCCCTCATGCACTCCCCCCAAAATCATGCAAAAAAACACCTCAGGGGGAGAACAGCTATCTTAAAATAGGCTGACCCTACAGTACCTTTCTCCAAAATCCGATTTCATCCTCATTTTAAGCTCATTCTCTACCTCATGCAGGGTCTGTTGGTCATTTTTGTGGAGAGGGCGGCCCCTGAGAATGAATTCATTGATCTTTTTTAGTTTAAAATTCTTCAAAATAAAACAACTGACAGTTCAATTCCTATAGCTTCAAAAGCAGAGGCAAAAGCAAACAGCTGTGCTATGAGGTGAAGGCACAATCTCTATAGATGATGCTAAACCAGGGACCTTGTTCTGACAGGCAGCTCAAATCCGACTCTTGGCATATCCAGTTTGAGCTGAACATATTATCTGCAGTCTCAAGATGAAATCTGACTTTTTGTATGTGGTTTCAGATTGATTCAGATCTCTGGACATGTGAGATTAATCAACCAGATCAGACTTTTTTCATTTTCATCATTGGTTGTTGTGGCGGTTCTTGACGTCTTGAAAAAACACTTAAATCTTACACATTTGCCTGTTAGCTGAAGTTTTCTACAGACCAGGTCAGCTGCACTGATGACCTCCTGTTCTGTTCCTGTTGTAGCAATGGTACACATCAACATCTAAGATCAGAAAATGTGAGAAGTTAGCTAATTAACTTGTGTTCCCTGTCCCTTCCTAGTCAACATATTCATTTACCGTAGTAACCTATGCTGTATGGACAGAAGTATTGGGACACACCTTTTAATTCAGGGGTTTCCTTCAGTTCCATTGCCACAGGTGTATAAAATCAAGCAGCTAGCCATGCAGTGTGCCTTAACACACATTAGTGAAAGAATGGGTGGTTCTGAAGAGCTCACTGAATTCCAGCGGGCAGTTTGTGAAATTTCTTCCCTCCTACATATTCATAAGTTCATAAGTTGTGAGTTAAAAAGTGGATGCGTTTAGGAACCACAGCAACTGAGCCATGAAGTGTCAGACCACGTAAAGCTATAGAGCTGCAGAGCTATAGTCACAGAGCTCTGCTGACTCATTAACTACACAAATGACGAATCACACTTCTCTGTTTCCAGTAAACAAAGCAAGATCTGTAAAGGCCTTAGTGGACAAATTCGGTGTGAAAGAACTTGACTGGCCCACATAGAGACCTGACCTGGTCGGGGAGGTGTCATAAAAGCTCCTGTAGGTGTAATGTGTGTCCCAATTATGGGTGGGCAATATGATGAAGTGCAGCACATTATTTAATAGAAATTACTGTAGTAATATGGGACAGTCTTAAAATAGTAGTTTTTAATGAATTTTTTGTTGCAGTCATTGTCTGCATTCACATGTATCTTGATAAATATTACCTATTGGCAAAATATCTTTAAATATTGTGATACAATATTTTTTACCATATCGCCCAGCCCTAGTCCAAATACTTTTGTCCATATAGCGTATTTACAAATACACCAATTGGGCCAGAAATTGTGTAAATTGAAGTTAGTAAACTTAGCGTCAACAAAGTGATTTAAAAAAAACAGTGCAGTGTGAACAAAGCTCTTATTGTCATACTCTCATAAACCTCAGTTTCTCTAGTGTAATGTGGATTCTGAAGTGGAAAATGGAAAGATGGTTTAAGGACTATTGGTCGACCTATACCGTCGATCAGAAATCTTAATAAAGGGAACAAGACAGAGAGGAACAAGCGACCTGTTTCTGTTCCTAATTACAGGGAAAGTAAATATCAATGCAAGCATCTGTGTGTGTCTGTGTTAATGTCACACTCTCTCTCTCACACACCGTCTGCTCGTCTGAGCATCGGCCAGAGCCTGCACTGTTTAATTACTAAGAAAAACCTAATCGTGCTCCATCTGGGGACAGGTCCTGGTGCCATTTGGTGTGTAGACCAGCGGGCAGGTGCGAGAGGTGTGCAATGCATGCAGCAGTGTGTTAGGAGCCGATTGGCCTGATGTGTGTTAGCTTACACACACACACACACACACACACACACACACACACACACACACACAGAGATCGCAGTGCCAAAAAGTGTTTAGGTAGCTTTAGTGACAGTGATCAGTAGAGGATGGAGTGTGTTATCGAGTTTTTATGAAATGCCTGCACAGCCTGGTCTCACAGTGCAAACGTCCACATTGGTCATTTGTTTCGGCTTGTAAAACGACCAATTTTACGATCAGAGATAATGCGACTTCTAGCAACAAAGACCACAGGGGACTCGAATCGACTCACGAAAGAGGGTTGACTCTTCAAATCCAACATGACCGTAACGAAGCAAAAATTTAAAAATATATAAAACAATTAAGTTTATTAATCTACACCTAATCGCACCTTAACCTACATCTTAATCTACACCTAAACCTTATTCTAAAACCTTATTCTAACCTGAAATCATGAAGCCTTACCAGTCATTTCTACAGTAATTTTGGACCAGTACTTATTAACGGCGGGATTTTCTCCAACACGATCTCCCAGCACTGTTTATCAATTCTTCTTCATGCATGTGTATGTGTGTGTTTGTGTGTATTTTGCCCAACTATGCCAACACTGGATGGGCAAAAAGTAAAAAAAGCAACAAAAAAAAAAAAAAAAAAAAAACAAAAAACAACAACAAATAGGTCTTATTTGTACTCGTGTCTATGAGAGACCATCTTGGCCTGCGGGGTAGTGGCCTGACTGTAAGCATAGCTAGCCCTGTAAAACCTGAACCACCAAATAGCCAGAAAAGTCTAATTTATTTGACCTTCTGACCACTTGGTTATTTAAAAACATTGCATAAATTGCTTTTAGTTTATCATATTTGATACATATGGGATTTAAAAAAAAAACAATACTAGAAAACTGTTTAACCCCTGTATATTCTGAGGCACTTTTAATCTTTAAAGTAATTATTTCAGGTTAATCAAAAAAGTAAAGTAAATAAAACAATATTTAAAGATTAATCATACATTTAATAATTATTTCATACATCGCATGAAATGTTAAGCATAAAGTTAAACATGAAGCCCAACTTATACATTTTAATAGAATGTTGTTGTTGTGATGAAGTACATTTATTTGTTTTTTTTGCTCTAGCTTTTATAAACCTATCATAACGGGATAATAAATGGTCGACCCTCCGGTAACAGCTCTGGCTGTACTTATATGCTTCAGAACTGTGCAATACTACAGCCACCAAGAGGATGACTGAAGTAATATAGGTATGAATTTGATGTGTTGACTTTGTTGTGCATAACTCAGTAAACAAAATCACTTATAATAAAAGAACCTTACTTTTAAGGTACTTCAGGGTGAATCTTGAGGATTATCTACCAGAAACATGCAGATAATGTTGCACTGGGAACACAATAACGTGGCTGTTTTAGTAACTGCTTTTCACCCTGTAGGCCAATACTCGAGCAGTACTCTTTAGTTCAGCGGTAATTAACTTGCTTAATGAGTCTAAAGCAAAAAAGTTGTGCCATTTTATAAGTGTTACGCCTGATGAATTAAACAGTGAAGGACTGCTGATCTCATAAATCTCATTACTCTACTGGGAATACTTGGGGGAATTGAATATGCCACCCATCGTGCTCCGCCACTGCTGCCTGTTCCTGCCAACACACAAAAGCACAATAGCTCAGATTAGAGCAAACCAGCTTATTCTGATGCTGGAGGATGTTGCTGCTGAATGGCACAGTGCATCTGTACACTGTCCATTGTGTCCGCTGAATAGACGTCCATGAAAGGGATTATTATTGCTGCAGACACATCGCGAGCCTCCAGCCAGTGTTTTTGTGCGAGCCGCTTTTGTTCGCCGTTTAGCGGCGGCAGTGCTGGGCCAGTGCAGGCCTGATTGTGACCGTCAGGCTGGGCAGAGTTTCCCACAATGCCTTTCTCCTCCAGTTCTCATGTCCTTGCGCAGCAGCAACAAATGGCCCCGTCAGTGCAGAGGCGATTAAAGGGAAACACTAATCAAATTGGCAAACCCACTTCAGAGCCGGGAATAAAATGCTGTTTGTTCCCGCAGTTTCAAAGATAGTCAACCCCCCCCGCCCTTTCCTAAATCTGCAGAATTTAGAGTGAATCACTGGTGTTTATCAGCGGGTGCTTTTCTTGCCTCTCTTATGATTATTAATTATCCCGTGGGGTCCGTTTCCTTGTGCACATTAATCACACAGGGATTTTCATTTTTCCCTTCCTTTTTTTTTTCAGTAAGCACAATTAAACGCCTGAAGTGCTCTCTGCTAGTAGTCTGGGATTTTACAGGCGATATTGCTTTGCTGAAGTAATTTCCACTCTTGCCTAGAGTTCAGAATGGAAATAGTGTATTGCACAGCAGGAAAGTTTGTTTTGACTATGCAGACCTGCAAAGGCCTACCACTGAGATCCCTCAGGTTCAAGTCATCTATACTTCTGGATTCTTCGGTTTGTGGCTGTGTATGTTCTCTGTGGAAGAGAACGTCCTGTCTCTCTCTGCCTTCGCGAAACAGCATAGCAAAGTGAGTACAGTTGTGGTCAGAAGTGTACGTACACTTCTCATGGACACGGATGTAACGGCAATGTTGGCCTTTCGGTGATTTCTTTAACCCATCATGCTTTGTGATTTATTACAGTCGAAGGATTACTAATTGGTAACTACATGCAAAGCAGTGCAAATGGGCAGAGTTGTTCCAGTTATAACAGTTGCTTGACAGGACTCACTGGATTGCCCTAAAACACAATACAACACAGTGGGGAAAGTCCAAGAAGCTCAGTGCAGATCTAGGAAGAGTGAATGTAGATTTACACAGAGCAGAGATTTCTCCTGAAGCCATTTCTGAACAACTGCAGATCCCAAGATCATCAGTTCAAGTGTAAATTGTTGCAAATGTAAGGACAAGCTATTGGGAAGTGTAGACGCTTTGTCCATATCTGGAAGAAGTCCCAAACTGTCACCCTCAGCTGAGAGAAAGGAACATCCCGAGAACCTCCTAGGCACAGACCTGCCGTGAACCGGAAACTGCTGGAACACCAGTATCCCTATCCACAGTCAAGCACGTTTTATGTCGGCATGGACTGAGAAGCTTGCTATTAAAGAAAGAAGCTCCTGCTCCAAAACTGAAACCTTCAAGCTTAAGTTTGCAGCTAATCACATGGACAAAGCAGAAGCATTCAGGAGGAAGGTTTTATGGTCAGATGAGAGAAAAGATGTTTGGGGGAGTAAAGATGAGGCATTGCTGTGGCGCCCAGGGAGCAGAGAGGGTGAAGGGCCTTGCTCAAAGGCCTGACAGTGGCAGCTTGCCAAGACCAAATATCGAACCCACAACCCTCAGTCATCAGTAGCCCGGAGCTCTAACCGCTTAGCCACCACTGGCCCAAATATTATTTAACCAAATTTATGATAATATAATATAACCATATTATATATTTATGTCAATAGAAACTGACTCAGAAAACTCGTCAAGGTAGTTGGTCAATACGTAGTGGCACTGTGTGGCCTGAAGCATTTTCCCTAAGTCACTGTGGTCGTTGTGGCTTGACGAGAAAGCCCTTTCTGCATGCCAAGAACCTCTTTTTTCCATCAAGTCAAATTTCCTTTTGTTAAGAAGTTTCCTTTGTTTTGTGTGGGTGTACGAGACAGGTGTCACATTGTGTGTTGTATCTCATACTGTAGAGTGTTTTCAGCTCCTCACACGTAGATGTCATACTGGTTTCAGCGCCTTGGTGGTGTTGAAACCACAGTATCTGCTTGTGTAAATTCAGGCCTTTTGCAGTCGAAGGATATGGAGGTATAAACAGTAACATGATTACCACAGATAACAAGCAGTTCCTGCAAAGTCATCAGTATAATACAAGTGTTTTTGCTGGAAAGAAAAAAAAAAATCTCATATCAGCTGGATAGAACCTGTAAAATGCTGTGCCATTGCTGTGCTGTTTCCCCAAAACTGTATTTGTCCCTCTTATGTAATTTACTAGAAGACCAGAAGTGAGGAATCATTTTATATCATTTTCTGAAAATGGAATGCAGTTTCTTGCAAAAATAGCCAACCCCCCTTGAAGTCATCAGATTCATGTGCATAACATTACATTTTGATATTTCCCGCTACGTCATATTTAAAATCCGGAAAATAAATGTAAGGTAATATTTAACCATAAAGATAAAAATATTCAGTAACAAAAATCTCTAATTAAACAAAACCCGGTACTGTGGACGCTGTATACAGGTATACACTGATGAGAGAGAGATATTGTATATTACATAAACCCTTCCCTCAAACATATTTTGCAGATGAAGACCAAAGAGGACTGATGCCCAAACATTCCTGTCAATGTCTTTCTATTGTTACAGTTATTTGCAAATATTTGGGGACTCCTGGTCATGGAAATAATAATAATTTTTCATTTTTTTTCTAATAATTTAAAATCTGAATTTAAGATAAAAAAAAAATAAGTAAAAAAATAAATACATGTAATTTCATATTTTAATGGCATCATTTAACAAAATCCAAAATTAAAGTTTGTGTGTATGCCTATGTAGAGTGTCCTAAACATGCCATACACTGTGAAAAAGTAGTTCAACCTATAGAAGTGACTTCATGTGTAAACAAGCATTTCAACTGGGTTTATTCAGCTTATTGTACATTACTAAATTCCAAGTATTTTATTACTTGTTACCACTTTGGGTTTGTAGAGTGTATACATATTAGCATATTCTGGATAATTTAGTCAATTATATACATAATGCAGCCTACAAGGTAACAGATACAGATATTGAAACCTTAATGATCGACACCAAACTGATTTTCTACAAAAAAAAAAAAAAAAAAATAGGATGTTTTTTTTTTCTTATATTTTATATAAGAAATTCAGTTGAGATCTAACAGCAATTGTAGAAAGAAAAAAAAATACACAGCCAACAACATGAGAAGACCACAAGTGTGCTGTTTCAGGCTAGACTTGTTACGGGATTGGATCCTTTTTTGCCTCCGATATATGACCCAGCAGTTTCTATTGGTTGCAGCCTGATACTGTTACCCATCAAAGCTGGGACGGCATCTCTACTGGCCCCATTTTTACCTGTTGGGCAAAAATTCAGTGGAGCACCCTTGTGGGTTTACATTACCAGATTTTGTCTGGACTTTAATAATTCTGTAATTGTATAATTCCACTGTAGGGAATTGCTGTAATTACCTTCCCTCGGATTCTAATTCCCCATCGGCGGAAGTGTTTTTCCTTTCCAGACATGTCCTGTCTGACATTGAATTCCACTTGGAAGATGTAGCGTCAGGCCCGAGGACATATCTCAAGGAAGTGGAGTGTGATGAGAACAGAGTAGGCCATGGACATGTCCTGCAGCTCAGAAGGTAGTTTGTTCTATTGTTTCTAAGACGACCCCCTAAAGGCGTTTTTCTGCAGAGAACATCTCAAGGTGTACGATGTTAACAAGACACTGGGAGACTATTGTGGAGTGTAGGTCTGCAGTTTTAACCAGACTAAAACTACCATGAGAAAATACAAAAGGAACCATCTAAAATTGTCCAATTTTTATTTTTTTCTCCCAGTATGCTACTGCCAATTAAGCCATCCATTTGCAGCTACCCCCCCCCCCCAGCACTAGCGATGTTCCCCACACTAGAAGAATAAGGATTTAACAGACACTGCCTTTTTTGTGAGGAAGAAAGCGGGTCCCCAGGAAATGCCATCTACTCACCCAGGGAGAGCATAGCCAATTGTGCTCTCTCGGACTCTGGCCGCTGATGGAAAAGCAGCATGGCTTGGAATTCAAACTTGCAACTATTATAAATACAGGATCATAAAATATATACATACACCCTCTTGGATGATTAATTCAGTGGTGCTGAGAGTTCCAAAATGTCCTTTAACTCACAAAAGCCAAGGCCTCCTAATTTCCCATTTGTGATCATATCAAGAATGTCGCCATTTCTTAACAACTGCGGATAGATGGCTGGATAGATAAATAGATGGATAATGATCCTGTAGTCAATTTAGTAGCCAGTAGCAATTTCTGTAAGTGTCTGTAGTGTCCAGGAGTGAACTGGAGGCTGCTGAAACAAAAGTTTAACTGTGTACAGTCAAGCAAGTTTTACATTGCGATGGACTCAGAAGGTCCAGGAAAGAAGCCCCTGCACCAAAATCAACACCTTCAAACTCCTCTAGAGGAGTGAAGGTGAGGCATTCAACCCCAAAAAACACTGCAGCCCCTGTTAAGCATGGTGGTGGTAGCATCATTCTCTGTGGCCGTTAAGCTGGCAGTGGAACTGGTTCACTGCATACAGTGAACAGAACAATGAAGGAAGAAGGAATACCTCAGAATTCTTCAGCATAACCGCAAACCATTATGCTAGCAAAGCAGGCTTTCAGATTGGTATTCCTCTGTGTAATAGTGGTCAAATATCAAACCACAATAGATATGGATTTTTAACAAAAATATTAAATAGATAGATAGATAGATCACTGTATTTATCCCAGGGGGAAAGTCAGTTTTTACAGCAGCAAAATCAAACAAGAGAGCAGCATAATAAAGGCACTTAAAATAGTAGTAAGAAGTGGCAAATAGGAAACAGTAAACATGACTATAAATACAGCTATAATATACATAATATAACCCAATTCTATAATAAGAAGTACTAGACAAAGTGACTGCAGTGCAGTAATTACATTAATATAATGTAGTGATGTAAGGCATCCTGGGGTATCAGTACAGTATAAGTGAGTTTTAAAGTGGCAGTGCAGATGACAGAGCTTTGTGGCAGTACATAGTGATGAACAGAATAGTGTCCGATTGAGAAACAGCAGGACTGTTCTATGAGTACACTCAGTGCACAATAATGTCCCGGCACAGTGACGCAGGTGTGCAGTATGTATTATTTCGATCATGCATGCATATCTTTCACTATAGAAAATGGGTGACCATTGCAATTGGACCGAATTGTTAGTTCAGAGAATTACACCCCAGTTATTGTTTAGGTTGTCAAGCAGTAATGAGTGAATCAATAAATAAATAAATAAATAAATAAATAAATAAATAAAAAAGAACACTCCGCTACAAAACTCAAGCTCCTGGAGGGGGTAGAAACGCAGGTCGTCTTGCGCAGGAAGTTAGAAGCAGACGTGCCTCATAAAACTTGACTGTTGTCATGGAAACGTGACAGTGATATCTCGGAGGCGGATTGTCACCTCCACTGAACCGGGCTGGAGTGCGGACTGCGACCCGTTTTAATCCTGCCACAACAGAATGGGAAACACAGACACACAGACACACACACACACAAACACACACACACACACACACAGACACATACACATAGGATAAGTGCCTGTGCCAATCCTTTGCCCAGAAGAGTGACAGTTAGCTGGCACCATGCTTACAATTTCTCCACTACAGCGCTGCCCCTAGCCTGGGGGGTAATACTCCTAATACACATAATACTCCTAATACACACAATACACACCCCACCACAGCAACACACACCCCACCACAGCAGCCCAGAGACAGAGCCAATAAGTCACCAGTGCTCCGGCTTACGGACAGATTAACACTGTCTCGGTCTTTGTCTGTCTTTGTCTACCTCGCTCTACCTTTCTTTCTGTTTGTGTCTGTCTGTATGTCCGACTGTCTGTTAATCTGTCTATCTCTGTCTGTCTGTATGGATCTGTCTTCTGTCTATCTGTCTATATATCCATCTTTCTGTCTGATTATTTATCTGTCTGTCAGTCTGTATCTCTTTCTGCCTCTCTGTCTATATCCCTCCCTCTTTGTTTTTCTCCTTCCCTCTCTGTTTCTCTGCCTCTTTCTCTCCCTCTCTCTCTCTCTCTCTCTCTGTCCTGGGAGACTGTGTAGTTTGACTGCAGTATTAATGGAGAAGTTTCCTCAGCTCAATTAACCTGCGCTCTCAGGGTTCAGGCTCAGCTTTTATATAATCTGGGTCAAGCGGAGACACCTTGTTCTGCACGCTGAAGCTGCTGCTCGCACTGCTTTTGTTCGGCCCTGTGTTGAACCCTTTAGAAGTGCTCGTCCATTTTTAGACACAGGTAAAGTGCTTCTGCAGGTGTGTGACGTGATGGATAGCGGCTGATGTGCGAGTTGTTTTGGTGTCACCTTTGCGGATAACTCTGACAGTGATGGTGCGTGCTGGTGTGTTTCCTGTCTCTCTGACAGATAAAGTTCGACAGTGACGGCGTGTGTGTTTGCTGCGAGCTCCAGCACCAGAGCTCCAGCTGCAACAACCTGGGAGAGACGCTCAAGCTGAACCCGCTGAGGGACTGCAACACCATCCGCCTGCGGCTGAAGGTGAGTGTGTGTGGTGTTTCTCTATCTGTGTGTTTAGGAGAGAGTAAGAGAGAGAGACAGAGTGTGTGTAATTCTTTTTATATATGTAAGGATATGAGGGTGTGTGTAATATGTTACCACTTGTGAGTATCTTTTCAACTGCATTATATGTCCAGAAGTTTTTGGACAGCTTCTCATCCAACAATTCATTGCTGCTGTAACAGTCTATATTCTTCTAAGATGGTTCTTCTAAGACCATTGCTGTGGATTTGATTGCATTCAGTCAGAGAGAGTCATTAGAGAGGTCAGATACTGGTGTTGGCTGATTAGTCCTAGATCAAAGGTGCCATTCCAGCTTATCCCAAAGGTGCTGGATGGAGCTCAATCACTCCAGAGAACAGCAGAACACCGTTCCACTGGTCTTTATACCCCTCTAGGTAACACTTGGTATTGAGCATGGAGACATTATACTTTTATGCAGATGCTTCAGAGCATGATGTTCATACCCAAACTGCTGATGGTCAGGAACAACCCAAGACCCACCCAGGCACAGGTGTGGAAGCTGCTGGAACACTAGTGTAACTGGAACACAGTGTCCGGCTAGTGATCATGATTGACTACTGCTGGTAGATTTTCTGTGCCCACATAAAAAGGGTTTGTTTGACAGCCCTTACTGGACAAGCACACAGTACAATGGAAAAGCCCAAGACGCTCAGTACAGATCTGAGCGGGATGACTGTAAATTTACGCAAACCAGGAATGTCTCTTGGAGCCATTTCTTAACAACTGCAGATTCTAAAATCTTGGTTGGACTGGAACACCAGTGTCATTGTCTACGGTCTGTCTACAATGAAATGTCAGACTAAGATCTGAAGAATTTGGAGGCCAGTGCACCATCTTTAGCTTTTTGTCATGTTCCTCAAACCATTCTCTAGCAGTTTGTGCAGCGTGACAGGGTGCACTATGATAGAGGCCACTGCTCTCAGCCAATGCTTTTGCCATGAAGAGTAGTACTTGGTTTGCAGCGACGTTTAGGTTGACGGTATGTATGAAACTGATGTTCCCACAAATGCCTGTATCCTGGGTTTCCCAGCAGAACATTGTCCAGAGCCTCAGATTGCTTCTGCCGGCTTGCCTTCTTCTCGTAATGCATCCCTTCCCTAGGCAAACAGCTCTCAACACTTGCTGTAAAAGGAAACCGGTCTCTTCAGACCAGGCTAACATCATCAATTGCTCCAAGGTCTAGTTCTGACACATCATAGGGGCTTTTGACCGTGGACAGGGGTTAGCATGGGCACTCTGACTGGTCTGTAGGTACACAGCAGGGTGTGATGCTCACCCTTAAACATGGCTCAGATTGTCTGTTAGTAGCCTTTCTGCTGACTGAATCACCTGGCCATAATGATTGGGCCCTTGTCAAAGTTGTTGGGCAATGAAAGTGTATAATGACCTGCTCATGCTGTGTACTAAAGGACAGATCAGTTGTGATAACTGGAATTGTTTATGCAGCTGAAATTGATACAGTGATCATCTTCCCCAAGCCTGTAATTATTTGGGCTTTTTTGATTACTGAGGTTTTGAGTATTCCAGCATTACTTATGAAACTGATAAACAGCATCCATAATAAAACTGAGCTTCAGATTGAGGTGTTAATATTGCAGAAGAAAGATTAGATCAATCTCCTCTCTAGTGGGTTTGAAATTAAACTATGGCCACACTGTAAAAAAATGATTAAAAGCGTTTATGATTTGGAATGATAAATATTTTGCTGTATGTTCTCCCAGTTGATTCCTAGCCAGTACTACAGTTGTAGGTTACCTCACCATTGTATGATACTAGCACAAAACACAGAGGTCAAAGGTGTCAGCACATGCTTCCACAGGGACAGGCAAGGAGCATCAACATCACTGTGGTTAGTGCTGGGTGAGGTTTCATCAATACGAATGTGCTGGTGTATTGATTTTCAGTCGTTAGTCTTTGTCTGACATTATACGCTTATATCAATGATAACGCTCTATTGTAGTGGCACAACTGTCTCACGAAAAGCTGCTCATCTGACAAGAACAGATGAACAAGGTGTGTTTGAGGTAAACACCTTAACAACCTCAACCCCTCAACAACCTCAACTGGTTTAAGCATTGGCCTTTTCACTGCTAGATTGGGAGTTAAATCTGCCATAATGCTGGGAAACTCAAGCCAGCATAATTAAACTCCCACTCTCTGGTGGCTAGGATGCCACCCCTCCTTTCCCATCACAATGCTAGACAACAGGACTGTCTGTTAGCTGACATGAGAGAATAGTCAGTTAGCATTCCCCTCAGAGTGTGTTGAGCTGACCAATGCAATAGCAGGGGTTTCCAAAAAAAAAAAAAAAAAAAATTCAGTGGTGCTTCCCAGAACAAGGAGGACTGTTAGCACTTCCTCTTTATTAGCAAAATGTACATGATGCCTCTTAACAAGCATCTTTAGTACTTAGTAAAACATCCCTTTGCTATAATGACCATCTTGCAAGCCTTATGCATAGCCAGACATCAGCTTCTGGCAGCATTTCTGAGGAATCTTGGCTCATTCCTCATGGGCGGTGACCTCCAGTTCACTAATATTCTTGGGTTTGCTGCTGCAACCACCTTCTTCAAATTCCACCAAATATTTTCTTTGTAGTTCAAGTCAGGCAACTGTGACAACCACTCTAGAATCTTCCAGGACTTTTTCTGAAACCAACCCATAGTTGGCTTTGAGGTATGTTTTGCTTCTAAACCGTTGCATAAACGATCCCCTCCGGAGTAAAAATTTGAATGCCTTCATTTTACACATAGTTGCTTAAGCTGCTTGATCATGCATGGATATTAATGCCTCTACTCTGGCCCTGAAGCAATCAGTATGTTAAGAGTCAGCGTGGAGTTCTGCAACCACCTTCTTTAAATCCCACCAAATATTTTCTTTGTAGTTCAAGTCAGGCAACTGTGACAACCACTTCAGAATCTTCCAGGACTTCTTCTGAAACCAACCCTTAGTTGGCTTTGAGGTATGTTTGGGATAATTGTCTTATTGCAAGGTCCACTGGCGTCCAAACTTCAGCTTCCTCACAGAAGGCATGATGTCAAGTCGAGCTTCAAGTACAGCCCGTCTTGACCAGCCATCCTTCAGGCATGCATCAAGACTCTTCTTTGTCTTGGCATCCAAGTGGTGGTCTGTCCCTCACGGTCTTCAAACGTAGACTGAACACTCATCTTTTTATATTGCACTTAAAGCATGATGTGTGCATCTCTCTCTAGGTAGCAGCACTGACGTTCGTTTCTGGCAGAGTTTCTGGGTAGTTTGGACTCTAACCTATTTTGTTTTGGCTGGGATTTATTCCCATAATGGACATCAAAGCACTTTTGTAAGTCAATCTGGATTACAGCGTCTACTAAATGCCGCAAATGTAAACGTTTGCTTTATCCTGATTTCTCCAGACATACCACTGATCCAAACATACCCAAAAAAAACAGTTTCTTTATCTGGCCACTACCCAGTTCTATTAATGTTTATAATACTATGTGAGGTTATCTTTAATGTTATTGTAAGCATAGAAACACAGTTGAAATCAACTTAACTCCCCAACCGTGAAGGTTCCTACATGCTTCTTGGCTTGCCTGTAGGGTTCCAAGAAAAACCTTGCATTGGTATGGAACCTTCTTATTATGCAGTTATTTTGAGTGTGTTTATCTATAATTTATATGTTTTTCACTTTAGCAAACGGTAACAGTACTCTAGAAGAATGAGTTCATGGAATGTATGAATATGAAACATAAATATCAAATCAAATACTGTTATGACAGTGTTAGATTACCAGTATCTCCCAGCACTGTGGTCTACCATGATTATTTTCAGATTCCTAGAGATCCTTTCTATGCTTCTAAACTGTGGCATAAACCATCCCATCCGGAGTAAAAATTTAAATGCCTTCATTTTACACATAGTTGCTTAAGCTGCTTGATCATGCATGTATATTAATGCCTCTACTCATGGTTTTGCCTCTGGCCCTGAAGCAATCAGTATGTAAAGAGTCAGCATGGAGTTCATGTTTTTGTGCCCTAGCACAGCGGATGACCTGTAGCACTGGCCCTGCCCTATCTTGACCCGTTACCGGTTGTAGGCGAGTCAGCCCTGGGAGCACGTACACTCTATTGACACTTTCTTTAAAGCTAAAGCTGCTGCAGTTTCAACATGACCTCAGCACACCATATTATGCAAGCACTGAATGTCTCTCTAGTAAGTCTACAAAACAGATGTAGATATTCACCATATCAGCAGAAACAGAAACTCACTACAGCAGTACATACATTACAAGACCCTTCACTGGATTATGTCTACAACAGCTAGAGACAGAAACTTGCATGCATTCACTGCAAGAGGGCCACTTGCCTTTCAGATACATAATACAGGTGGTAACTCCATTCACACTCTGCCCACCAGCCTATTCTTCTGTAGCTACTGTGATGTTAAACCACCATCACAGAGCACCTCTTCAACCCAATATGCCTCAATTTAGATAATAAAATGTAGCAATCAGCATAAAATTATGTTTCTTTTGAATTAATAAACCAGTAAGTCTTATTATTTAAGATACAATAATATGGTCCATCTTAGTAGAATTAAGCACAAGGTAACATTTTAAAAGGAATTCAAAATTTCTGCTGTAATAAAATGATTAAAACGAGGCCCTATAATACTTCCGTGTTCACAGTGGTGGTGCAACTGTAACTACATTTTGAAAAACTGGTAAACGATTGGCTATGGAAATGTTACCAGATACCTGGCACACTGTTTTACAATCGTTTTGGACGTATATTTACACTACATTAATATCATATCACTGTTTACCACTATTAACATTACACATAAGAACTCATGTCGACATGTCGATTCACTGGTTGTTTTGGATAGTGAATCTACTGTCTATCTATCTGTATGATGGACATTGTTACGCATGGTTCCTGTGCTGCTGTTCAGAAATCTGAGACAATAACTTTCTCTAGAATAAACCATTTCACATCATACAACAGCAGAAACTCTCACTTATTGAAAATCTAAATGTTCTGAATGAGTTCACATGCTTGCCCCATGACCCAAGACCTTGTTGAAAAATAAATAAATAAATAAATCACATGCACTGATACTACTCACTGATTTTTTTCATTTTACAATATGCAGTATGAACATACATGTGCCATCAACTACATTAACCAATTAAAAACTGGAATATCACCATTGCTTTGTGACCCAAAACAAAAAAAATGAAGCAGTCCAACCTGACAAACTGCTCTCAATTACAGTTGGATTTCTGATCTGTGATCTGTAAAGCTTGGGCAGAGCATGAATTTACAGACTGTAGCCATATGAACAATTCGTCAGCTACACATCATCTCGGGTCATCAATGGACCTCTGTTGGCCAAGGCACATAGTTACTAAGCATTTCATAGTAAGGATATGAGCTAATGATATTAGCTAATGTTGCTAATAACAAATGGAAGCTAGTAGTCACCAATTAGTTGGACATAATTGGAGTAATGCTAATCTGTGACTATTTACTGTCAATACTTGTTAGCCTGACTGACAGAGCCATGGATCAGTCCATGCAGTGTGGGGGCAGCTATGGCCTAAAGGTTATAAAAACAGGCTTAGAGACTGGAAGGCTGCTGCTTCGATCCCCAGGACTGGCAGCCATGGCTGAGATGCCCTTGAGGAGAGTACCCAACCCCCATTTTTTTCCAGCGTGCTGTGGTGGCTGCTCATTACTTGGCCATCAGTTCACCGGTCATGCTATTCTTGGAACACTTTCGGTAGGTACTGAACTACTGCATACTGGAATACCCCACAAGACCAGCTGTTCTGGAGCTGTTCTGACCCAGTCATCTAGCCATCACAATTTGACACTAATCACAATGCTTATGCTCATCCATTTTACCAGCTTCCAACACATCAACTTCTAGAACTGACTGTTCACTTGCAGCCTAATATATCCCACACCTGGACAGGTGTAACCAGTTTTTTAATGTTATGACCGATAATGTGTATAATACATTTTCTTTGGTACAAACTAGCACTGCAGAAGTCATCTTTTTTTTAATCAGATATCATAGCTAATAGCAACTTGCTACATACAGCATGTGAGCATACTTGCTAGTGGTATGTACAGTATTTACTGTTTAATATAATGGCATCACTTTACATGGATATATAGCATTAGGAGTGTGATGAGAAATTATTTCATGGCTCTGTTCCCACATACACACACACTCTCTCTGTTCCCCACCGGGGATTTCTCTATTTTCTGACTGTATTAGGTTTGACATTTAGCGAGTGCATGGCCCATTTAGTGGAGTGGGAATTACACGCTGCTCTTAAGAGCCGCTGCCTTATTGGAAATGTCTCTGTGTGTTTCGTCGCCAGCTTCTGCAAAATAATATGCATATGAGGCTCAGCAATCATTAGTTATGCAGTCCTAATTAGTACTCGCGCTTGCTTTGCTTTCTTGGTGTCTGAGCGCTTTAGCCACGCTCACACTGACGACAGCTTCTTTTTGGCATCGAGAGGAGGCACGGGACACTGGGCCTTTTAACACTGAGCATGCTTCGAATCAGCCATTATAAATACATTGATTGCGATGAACAGAGAAGACATTCTATGTCAACAAGATCTCATCAAAGTCATACATATACAGTAAGGTGCACCCTAAAAACAGAAGCTCATGACATTTGTACATATTTTACACTTCACAAGGAGCTCCTATCCACTAGTGGCGATGGTTTGCCAAATACACACAACCCAGCCTACCATGCACTTGATGAAGCATTGAGAAAACAGCACCACAGCTTTCTTCTCTTTTCAGTTATGGAGCTTCTACAGAAGAAATCAATAGACGGAAACTCCTGCAGAGACTGTAAGAAGTTCACATCCTTCTATGGTTATGTTTATGGGTATGTTAAGGCTGGTGAAGAAGGCACAACAGCTGAGGAGGTTTGGTATGAATCCAGGCATCCTCAGGACATTCAAAACATGTACTGTGGAGAACATTCTGACGGGCTGCATCATCACCTGGTACAGGAACTGCAACAGCACATTACTGAGGTTTTAGCATCCAAACCTTCTGGTTTATACACCAGCCGCTGTCTGAGGAAGTTCAGTAGGACTAGTAAGGACTCCACCAACCAAAGTCACTGCCTATTCTCACAGAAGGTACAGAAGCATGAAGACCAGCAGGTTCCAAGACAGCTTCTACCCCCAAGCCATTAGGTTGCTGAACAGCCAGTAGTAGAGTGTTTCAGTCCAGTCAGTCACAAAGCTTTCCCACAGGTCTCATACTCACTTACTTACTGAAACTGTGACTTCTGCTCACTCACACTGCACCCACCAAAGACCTCTGCCCCCTTACACTACACTAGAATTCACATCTTATCCAAAGTAGTAAATAGTAATGTAAACATTTCACATATTATATATTAAATCTGTATATTTTAAACAGTGCTGAACAAATCCTGACTTCCTCCCCCAAGCATTGAGCTGTGAGGCAGTGGAACTGTGATCTCTCAATCCAATACTTTTGGGATGAGTTGAGGAATTGGGAATGAGGACCTCACAAATACTTTTGTCGCTGAATGCAGTCAAATCCTCACAGCATTGCTCCAAAATCTAGTTGAAAGTCTTCCCTGGACAGTAGAGACAGTTACTCTAACAAGAGCAGGATAAACTCTTTAATACCCTTGGTTTCAAATGAAACCATGAATGAGAAGGTGTCCCGATAGTTTTGTCCATATAGTGTATGTGAATAAAACTGTTCACTTTAAGAAACACCTACCCTGCCTTTCCACTGACGTTTACTTCCACTTAATGAGGTACACCTATAATGTCACTTTATTGGTGTAATATGTTAATTGGAGCCCATCTGTTGTAATGATGATTTGTCTGCCAAGTTCTACCTCATTCATCATTAGTCAGTTTCTGAATAACTGCTTTTGACTTAATATTATTTGGGTTTCCCTTCCAGCAAATAGCCAGTAAATCCATCATCGCCTGCTGCCTTACCATCATGCCCTGTGTGCAACAACATTTCAATGAATGCTCTTATTGCTTTTTTTGTACTTCCTTACTGCCACCACATAAACTCCACTTTTTTTGTTGTAATCAATTGCATCTGCCTCCCAAACTGCAAATATAATACTGTTTAATTTACCACAGCAAGACTAAAACAATTATCCTCTGTTTTTAAGGTTAGGGTCTTGTTCTTTGTTAGGTGGTGTGGCACGCATATATATAGATCTCTCTCTCTCTCTCTCTCTCATATATATATATATATATATATATATAGATACATACATACATATATATATGTATCTATAGATACATACATAAAATGTTTTTCATATCACATGTTTATATGTTTTTTACTGGCAGTTAACCAACACATTTATACCACCCCCCCACCCTCCTTCCCCCAATCACTAGCAATGCTCCCGACACTAGGAGGGTAATGACTTAACACACTTCTCCTCAGATACATGCAAAGCCAGCTGCCGCCTCAGTGTTGCATCGCTTGGAGGAAAGTGCCGGTTCCCTAGCTCTGCCGCACCACCAAACAAGACCTTAACCTTAAAAAAAGAGGCTAACTGTATTAGTATTGAGTGAAACTGAATGAAAAACTGTTTCAAATGTAAAAGACTAAAAAATGTCTTGAATTATTTCAGCATTACGAGCAGACAGTTTAAAATGGATTCAATGAGAAACCAGTGGAGCAGACCATTAAAATCCCATAACAGCTGTAGATCTTCTGTCCCCTCTCTCTGCTCCAAAATGATTCTACTTAAATGCAAATCTATGTAAATCAAATGAACCAAATTCATGACTTCTTATTCATTCTATTAAAATATGCTTTAAAGATCAATCCAATAAATATGAATATCTCCATCATATCAAAACTTAATACTAATGACCAAACAACAACCTATTGAATGACCTTGATCAACATGCCAGTGTCCAAGTTTATCTTATTGTTTAGCTCTGATAACCACAAAGGGCTCCACTCTGGTTGCTTAACAGCATGAAGATGAGTACAAAAAGAAATCTTCTCATGTCACCGCATCCTTCTCTGGGAACAGTGTCTCCATACGTCAGAGGGTCTTAAAAAGTCCCTGAATGTTGCAGAAAAGGTGAGAGACAAGATGAGTGTATGAATAAAGTAAATAATAAATAAAATAAAAAAGTTCTGGCCTTATTCTGTGTATAACAGGCATGCGTAAGCTATGCTGAAGAGTGCTTGCTTGTATATCACTCAGATAGCTTGGTGTCCCATACACCTGCGGCCTGAAACCGCTCCTGTACGCTTCACATCTGCTCAACGGGAGTCCCCCCAACACACCAAACCATCCTGATTATGGTCTTCAGCAGAACATCCCAGTCCCCTGAAAAGCTCAACCACCAAAGCAATCTCCAAGGCCTGAACAAATGGTCATTGTGATGGAGCCCGAACATGATGTCCAAGCCTTGATTTGAGCAATCCAGGTACAATGTTAATATGGAGAAACCTGAAGAGAAAATGGGCTCAAAAGTGGGACCCCATCCTCTTTGGGTTTACACCAGAAAAAAAAAATAGAGACAGGATCATATGTGCTTGTACTAATTAATAAGATGGTTCATTTACATAATTAAAAGAATATAAGTTTGTAAAGAGATCAATAATAAGAGTGAATGGGGGGGGGTGGAGGAGCACTCCAATTATCCCTTTCAATCCTTTTCCAAACATAGCTACTGTTATTGGACATTGGTCACAGTTTCCTTCCCACTCGGTCTCTGACACTTTACCAGTTTCCATCCGGCTCTAATTCTGCCATGGTGTCTCCTGTGTTTGTTTGTAATCCCCCATATTAATTATGAATGAATGAATAATGAATGAAGCTTTAGTCTTTAGGCGTGTCTCAGAATTAATGCAGCAGGCAAGGAAGTGACATCGCTAGCCCTGGTACCCAAATGCTCCACTTAATGGCTCAAAAAGTCACGCACAATCGAGATGGCCTAAGCAAGCTGCACAGATATGTCAGGGGTTTACTGATGTAAACAAGGCAACCGTTTTTAAAAAATGTTAGATTGAATATTACGCTCCATCACATTTCATTACAAACTCTGCTCCCATTGCAACTCTCCAGTCACGGCTGTTTCCGCCACAGTTTGAAGATTTAGGGTGACTCAAGGTCTCAGAGGATACACCTGCTGTGTCCTTCAATTCCGCCAAAATGAAGGACATGTTTCTCAGCCACATTTGAATGATCCTACAGACTGGAACAGCCTTTAGTTACATATGGTTCAGAAAAACACAAGGGCCTTCATGTTCTTTTGTTTCATGTCTTGCCGTGAATCAGTACGACACCTGCAAAACATTATTGGTTAAAAAAAAACATTGCATGTAAGTGGATCAGCAGCAGTCAGGCAGCTATACAGTTGCCATCAATATGATTGATTCGATCCCCACTGCAAATTAGGTTTATTAACACAATCATTTCAGACTTTCAGCTGTTTGATTTATTGCAGTCAAACAGCAACAATTTAAATATCCCAACACAACAAATGGAACACTTGCTTTCTTCACATTTAACACAAAATGCCTCCTTTAATGACGAATTCAGCCCCTTTCTGACAAGTGTCTTTAATACATAGTAGAGCCCCCTTTTGCTGTAATGACCATCTGCAAACCTGACAAGCATAGCCAGACACCAGCTTCTGGCAGCATTCCTGAGCTATCTTGCGGCATCCAGTTCACTCATTTTTATGCGTTTGTTGCTGCAACCGCCTTTATCAAATCCCACCAAAGATTTTCAGTGGGGTTTAAATCAGGCAACTGTGATTGCCACTCCAGAATCCTTTAGGACTTCCTCTAAAACCAAGTCTTGGTGGACTCATTGCCCTGTGGGAAGGCCCAGTGACGCCCAGGATTCAGCTTCCTCACAGAAGGCATGCCTTTTTCTTCTGGGTTTTCCTTCTAGGATACTTTGAATTGATTAAATCTATTTTGCCCTCCACAGACTGCAGGTCTCCAGTGCCAGAGGAAGCGAAGCAGCCCCAGAGCATCACTGAAGCACTGCTATGCTTCACTGCAAGCAGGGTGTTCCTCCTCCTGTCATAACGCTGATCAAAAGGCCTGAAAAGCTTCAATTGTGTTTCATCACTCTACAAAACAGAATCCCAAAACTTCTATGGCCTGTTTATCTGGTTCTGAGCAGATTGGAGCAGACGTTTCTTGTGTTTTGGGGTCGTGGGGACCTTCAGAGTTTAGTATGTGCTCTTGCTACAGGTCTTTTGCAGTCACTTGAGGGTTTCTGACCACCTGCCTCCTTAGGAATCTGGTGGCAGCCTGCGATAGCTTCCTCTTTCCACCATGTCCAGGTAGTGTAGAAAACATGTGACCCGGCCAACTCCTGCCAACAATCTACCAGACCCCTCTGTTTCATAAATGAAGATTTTAGACTTTGCAGGGATGTTCACGCCAGCATACAGACACCATTTATTAGAATATTTGAATATTATGGGCTACATTCTCTTAACTGCACACCAGTTAGCTAGCTCTACATGGCAGGTGTTATATATAATTAAATATCAGATCAGAACAAACAAAGGCAACAAAAAGCAGATATCCTGGGTAAGATATCATTACTCATTTAACTGTGCTGCTTAACACAGGTGTCAAGTGAGTCAGAAGCTTGTGGCGTCATTCTGGGAGGTCTGACGGGTGGGGTGTAATTGGGAGTTTTGATGTTAATGGCTTGGATGGGGAGGAGATGGAGCCAGAAGTGACAGTCCTGCCCCCTGTTTGACCTGGCTGGTTTGCATGCTATTATCACCCCCGCCCCCCCCCCACAAGTTTTCTGCTTCTCATGGGGGGGCTGTGCTACAGTATGGTTGTGTCATCACAAATCCAGCAACATGATCAGTGCAGACTGTCTTTTTTTATGCATAGGGTTCGTATTTAGAGTGATAGTTCAGCAAGAAATTTAAAGCTCCATTTAGACAGGATTAAGTATACAAGCGGACTTGGGGTAGTTCCTTCTTTTACAGGAGTTTATTCCTGTTCAGCCATTTTTTTTTCCTCTGCCTTTTCCTCTAAGGCTACATTCACACAGCAGGTAAAAAGGGCCCAAACCTGTGGGCGATCTGAATGGCAAAAACAAACCGAATCTGACCTTTTCAGTTCCGATTTGGGCCACTTTTGTATGTGGTACGATGTATGTGTTTACTCTAATATTCTAATATTCTGATCTAGTTTGAATAGACTAGAATTCAAAGATTCCTCTAGGTCTAGATACTACTAACAAGTCAACATGGAGGCCATAATACTAAACACTACACTACTCCCAAGTACTCTCGAAAGAAGTGGGTCTGCGTTTGAAGACAGCGAGCAACTCTGCTGTTCGGACAGCCAGGGGACGTTCGTTAAACCACTTCGGTTTCAGGACAGAACTTCCAAAACATGGCAGTGTGACTCACTCAAAACAGACAGATCGGCTTGGGGTCATGCGACCTTTACATCAGTTCAGCCCGACAGTCCTTATAAATGTACTAAGAAGGGAAAATGGACGACAGCAGTGAGGGAGGTTTTCAGTGGTGTAATAGCGAGGTAACAGGCCTCATAAATATTTTGGTCACAGGAGGGCACTGCTGCAGTGTCAAGTAAAAAGTGTAAAAGTTTAAAGAAATCAAGGAGACAAACCAAAGAAGCCACTGAAAACGTGCCCTTTTTACAGCAAGCTCGAACTCAAACTGTGATAAGCCCAGCTGTCAGCCACTGGAAGTTTTAGTTTGTATGAAAACTATACAAATAGAATGGATTTTATTTTTTATATTTTAATTATTATTCTTGTGGTGCCCTTATGCCCATTCTTCCCTAAACCTTTCAGTGTCAAATAAGAGTTCAGTGGGGGTCAGTGATAATTACTAGTTCCGCAATAATTACTGTTGTTAAAACATACAGGATCCACATTTCAGCAAAGCACACTGTTGCAAGAGGGGATCCTATGGGGGATGATTGAACCCCCTCCCTCGTGGGTTCAATCATTACAATCTTTTTTGTTTTATTATTTTTTTTATTTTACATATTTCTACTAAATTAGAGAACTTTTTATCCTGCTTTTGGTGGAAGAACTTTAATTTCCTTGATTTTAGAAGAAATAATAAATGAGCAGGTGTCCCAATACTTTTGTCTATATAGTGAATATAAGCCTCAAAGCTCTTAGACAGCAAACATATCTGGGAAGGTCCATTGCATTCACCCCAGCATATTGTTCAAATGCCAAGCCTGAATTTGTTGCAGGTGAAGAACCTGGGCCTGAGCGTCCTTCACTGAATAAGTAATATACAGTCGTCTATAAACTCTCCTGTTGTGGAGAACATACACACTCCTCAGCTGGACGGGGTCAGCAGACAGATTTGTCAGTGTGCCACCTTTATATATGACAATAATGACAGCAGACTCTTATATGACATTATCACAGTCATAAAATTTCATGCCTTTTCATGGTCACTTAGGTCAAACAATTTGTCTGCCCCCTCAGCCTCATTCATCACTGGTCAGTTTCAAAGGCCAGAGCCCAACCTTTATGTGATGGCGCAGTCAAATAAAATATTTTCAGTGGACAAGCTGTAAATACGCAGTCTCTTATTACCGTGCGATGTTGTAAGATTGCATGTGTTTTTATTGCCGTGATGGTGAAGGGAGGTGGTCGTAATGGCCGCTGCTTGGGTCGGCATAATGACTCAAAGCCTGCACCGCCGCAACGGCTCTCCAAAGCTCATAGGCCATTAAAAGGCAGCGGTGTGTGTCATGATGACCAGCTCGTTTTCCCTTAAGTGCTCATTAAGACGTGCAATGCCTTGAAAGATTCATCATCATAAAGGTGGTAAGTGGCTTGTCTGTGCTATGGTGGCAGGTAAGTTGTGTGAAGGCCTCACTGTCAGTGTCTTTGTGAAGGCAGCGGTATCTCTGGAGTTCTTTAGAGCAAATTTTGGCTTTATTAAATGTAGTAAAACAGCAAAGTCCTCTAAGGAAGGTCTGCCCACTCTGCAGCTGTCTTGGCAGCCACACTCAAGCAGTAGGGCTTTCTTTATTCTCAAAACAGTCTCAATTATTCATGGCATGCATTCCACAAGACGTTGCAAACATTCCTTTGAGCTTCGGGTCCATGTTGACATGGTTACATCACTCAATCCCTGCAGATTATTTTTTTTCTCCAGCACCTTCATGCTCTGACGTCCTCGTTCTACCACATCCTAACAATGTTCTACTGTTACTGGGAAGCTCACTGAAGAACTAATGTTCCTGAGACCAGTTTAAGAAGGCGATTGCTTTATGACATGATATCATTATGCTGGAAGCAGCTATTAGAAGATGGGTCAGTTGAAGATGCACATGATCAGCAGCATCTTCACATAGGCTGAGGTGCTTAAGAGAAGATTGATTGGCATTAAAAAGGCCCAAAAGTACGCCAAGTAAAACATCCCTCACACCGTTACACCACCACTTCCAGCCTGGACTCAAGGGCACAAGGCACCTGACACAAGGCAGGCTGTGTTCCATAGCAGAAATCAAGAATCATCAGACCTTGCTACGTTTTTTCAAGCTTCAACTGTCCAGTTTTGAAGGTGAGCCTGTGCCCAAAGCAGCCTCAGCCTTCTGTTTTTGGCTGACAGAAGTGGAACCCCACATGGTCTTCTGCTGTTGTAGAAATATCACAGGAGATCGGCAGTTGTAGAAATACTCAAACCAGCCTGTCCAGGCAGTCGACAGCGAACCTTTTTGTACATGAACTGACCATTTCATTTTTATTAAATACTGTCCACCTTTTTTTGTTCGAGACTGTAGTCCATCTGATTATGCACAGTTCGCTGGTCAGGTTCTGGCCATAGATTCACTGCATATTTTTGGATGGTGTTCCCTCAACCCTGGCTGAGACACTCATACCAGTGCAACACACATCAAAGCCCCATATCATACCTCCACCATGTCAGTGTCACTGCATTATAGTCAAAGATGCTCCACCAGACTGCTGAAAATTAAATGCAGTAGCCCAATGATCAGAAACTGAACAGTGAAGATTGAGGTAGAGGAGCAGTGACAAACTGCGCATCATCAGTTGTGCACCTATGTACTGAACGTATAAGGACTTTGTCACAGCAGATATTACAAACTTTTCAGACTGTATTATGATCCAGGAATGTCTGTATTCTTGGCTGTCCAACTTTGCTATGCTAGTTGTTTTTAGCCAGTCAGGCTCAATTCGCAACATAGTAAATTCCTTCTGTAAAACGAGCCATAAAAATAACCTCAGGTTGTATTAATTCCATGTGAATCGACATGTGAGAGAATATTCCGCCTGATCAAGTGGAAAAGGGAGTTTTTCATGGTTTCTCTGAAGTGTGGAAGCTCTCGAGGAGGCATTTAGTATCGTTGTGCACGGCACAGATACCTCAGCTTGGTCAGGTCTGTAGCAAACATCAGTCAAACCCAGAAGACCAACCAAAGGGCTCCCCAGAGGTGCCCACAGTAGCATATAACCCCTGTACTTGTTATGAACATGTAACTTCATTATTACCATCAATAGGTTGTCATCACGTTTTTTGGAGGTAACGGAAGTGTGCAAGTTCTCCTTATGCCGGGATGTCGTTGCATTCATTTTCATTACTCCACTTTCTCATGTCAAATTAGTCCCATCCAAAGGGAGCATTTTCTGCTGCTCACCATCCCAAAGTAATCCCAAACACAATCAGAGATGTTGAGGTCTGGACTGTGTGTTGGTCACAGCATTGCTCTGAGAAAATCAGCAGCTTCTTTCTTTGCTTTCATCAAATGTTCTTCTTTTTGGTCTGTTTTTCTTGGTTTATATCCATGTTTTTTGTCTTTGAATCATTTTTTTCCCAGCTTTAATTGCTTAAATTCCTTTTAATTCCACAAGTGGATTATTTTACATATAAATGTCCTTTAGTAATATTTGCTAAAAATGAAATGACTTTGATTTAATGGCCGTTTTGACTGGAAGTTACATTTGGTGACTGATTTTGGCGCAGTGCTGGATCCACTGACAAAAATGGACAAAAAATGTATACATTTTATAAATGTATCAGTCAAACAAATGACTTTATACTTATCCGAGCAGTTTGTTTTATCAAATGAAACATTTTACCTACCATCCAAATGTACAAATACACACTTGCACAAAGAACACACTTGCATATTACATGTATTTTGTGTTGGTCCTGCTTGTAAAGCATCAGCAAATCAAGCGGTCAGATTACTAGCATCATCTCTATCATCATCATTATAAACATAATTCTCCTCATTCACATATGAAACCAAAACCTAATCATAGATAAGCACATTTACCGGGAGAAATCTGATATGGAGACCAGTGATAAACATTATCCACATGTAAGGCAGCACTGGTGGCTGCTTCACTGCTTGTATTCTCTCTTTGCACCAGTGATGTGGGCAGCGGTGGCCCACTGGCTAAAGAAGTGGACCTCGGGCCGAAAGGTCACTGGTTTGATCTTCTGGACTGGCAGGAAGTCGGGGGAGGAGGGAAATGAAGGAATGGTGCTTCCCTCTCTCTTAGCATTCACAGCTGGGGTGCCCTTGAGCAAGGCACCTAACTCCCAACTGCTCAGAAGAGAGTGTGTGTGTATATGAATGGGTTAAACATAGGGGTGGACTGATCAGTGTTTTTGGGGTCAATGCCAAACCGGGTGACTTTTCTGTGCTTGCTCGGCCACTTGAAAATTTGGTTCGTCATGTTCAACCATTTACCTCACATTGTACGGACAATCCGTGATGTGTGTTTGTGGTGGCAAAGGACCAATCACAGTCGCTGTGGTCTAAGTCACAGTGACGAGTAGTTGCATTTCTGGGAAGGTGCAGCATACAGCGTAGGGTACGTGGATATGCCTAATCTACACGTTCGTTACAGCAAAGATTCAACACAAAAGCATTGGCCCTTCACCAATATTCAT
Organism: Salminus brasiliensis; assembly: GCF_030463535.1. Classification (NCBI taxonomy): domain Eukaryota; kingdom Metazoa; phylum Chordata; class Actinopteri; order Characiformes; family Bryconidae; genus Salminus; species Salminus brasiliensis. Next base: position 12,795,830 of record NC_132902.1, on the reverse strand, counting down.
TGAGGGTGGGGCTTTATGCCACATTGACCTTTCCATGATATCCTGGTAGTGAATCACCATGCAGGGCTTCTGTAATGTTCTGCACTGTCCCCTTTAAGATGAGACGCTGTCAGCACGAGCTGTGGTGTGGTGTTGTGGTGTTTGCTAGCTCTGCTGATACTCACTGTGCTGGGCTGAGTGATGGACTCTCAGTGTGTATTCGGTTAGTGGAGTTCAGAAGTCTTTACTTTGCTTCCTTCCATGAGGCAGAGTTAGTTTTACTAGTAGTACACACAGCTGCCAGAATGCATATAGAACCAGTCAATCTACGCACTAAGGATTTCAATATTGGCCTTAAGGCGGTTCTGCGGCTGAATTGCCATCTAGAGGTTGCACAAGGAACTGCAGCATCCTGTGACCTTGCGCAAGCCTGCAGCAACTCGCAAAATATAAGTCATATGATCTGACCAGCTCTCAGGACTGGAAATATATTGTCTCATCACCGGTCATGTATTTTGGCTGAAAATCGTCTGATAGTGATACACAGCCGATCAATCGATGGATCCTTCCATCTCTTGTTAAATATGGAGGCTAAATTCCATTGCACTGCTGTGCGAAGGCCAGGATGATCTTAGTCTTAATGACTATGCAGTATTATCAGTTCAGTGATGCTGCTCATCATCCCCCTCTCTCAACACCTCTTTCGCCTTGCCAGTGTGCCATTTTTTCCCCTCTGTCTTACTCTACAGATACAGCTCCGTTCCTACTGCCAGCAAAACGTCTTCATAAGTGAACAATAACAGCATAATACAGACTGTGATTTAGCTGGAAAATATATCCTGTCGTGTTGCTTAACTACCCCTCTCTCTCTCTCTCTCTCTGCAGGAGCTGTTGTTTAGCGTGTGCGCATTGAATGTCATCTCCACCATTGTGTGCGCTCTTGCCACAGCCATGTGCTGCATGCAGATGGTCTCTACTGATATACTGCAGATGGTAAGTGTGTGTGTGTAAGGAGGAGGGGGTGTAATTGTGTGCATTGCAGCGCTGCACTCGCGCTCGTCTCACTGTATTGTGAAGAAAAGATGGGGACAGACAAGGGGAGGAAACATGTTGGCTGTAATAATTGAATTGAATATATATATATATAATATATATATATATAAATAAAAGATTAGGACTGGAAGCTATACTGTTTGTTGATGGTGATCATGATGTTGGCTTTTGGAATGCTAATAACACATAAGACTGCAGTATGCAAATAAGGCTTTCAGCTAAGGCTAGTCTGCACTCAGCCGGCCACCAACGTGAGTAGACATTGATGTCTGGTTGAATGTGGGTCGTGACGTCACAAATAGAACATCAGGACAATATTGGATGCCAGCATCAATATGATGTTGATATTTTGTTGATTTGTAGACCATATCGCATTGACATTAAATACTGACATTTACTTTACATGGCAATAAAGGTGCTATAACGGTGCAATGCCAAACAAGATTTTTGGTTCCATGCAGAACCATTTTTTGTGAAAGTATATGGAGTGTGAAGAACCTTTAAATAGCTAAAGAACCATTACATTCACATCTTTAAACCTTTAAAATGGTTCTTTGCGCATACACACCTCTTTATTTTAGGAAAATAGTCTTTTATGGAAACATTGCCAAAAAGGTTATCCTATGGCATTGCTCAAAACACCCTTTTTAGCACGTACACTATGTGAGTATGCTAACCAAAATTCAGCATCTGCCCAACACCAGAGGTTCAGGTCATTCCAACAATGGATTCTGACCGATATCCAACTTTGATTTCCAAAACAAAATTCAACATCGGAGCTAGAGGTCAAGCCAACATTGCCTACTTGTCTCTACTAAGCTAAATCAATCAGTCCAGAATGTCTCATTCTAGAAACTGCTGTTAAAAATAAAGGGATTTTAGGTCAGTATTATTCAGCAGTTCATCTTCTCTAAATTAAATTAATAATTAATAATTCTCTAAATTAATTATACCAACACTAAGATCTGATGGGATCACTATCGGCTGATACTCAGATTTAATCGGGGGGTAAAATAACTTGACCAGAACATCCCTACTTCTAAAGGTTGTAGTCAGTCAGCAGCATCCAGAATTGCACCTGTGCAGGCTTCAGTTTGGACTTTATTCGGGTAAGTTTAAGGGAGAACATCACTGTTGTCCAATGAAAAACATCTCCATTTTTGTCCATTTTTATTTCTCATTTGACCCCTATATCTTTTCTGTGCACTATGTAAGTAATTCTGGATGAATGGACCAATATTATTGACTTACACTGACTTCCATCCATTTTGCATGTCCTGTAAAGTTGCTGTTTTGGAAAGACATGTTTCTTATTGGACAGCAATGATATTTTGAAGACTATTCAAGTTCGGTTTCCTCTCCTCACAGATTTTGCACTGCTTCCAGTGCTCTAGGGCTCATCCTCATAAACATGATCCCAGTGACAAGACAAGACAACCATATTCACCATTTGTGTTGGACACAAAGGGAATTTGGCCTCTGCCTTTAACCCATCCATGCGTTGAACACACACATACACACACTAGTAATCAAACACACACAGTGGGAGAACTATTAGCATTCCAGTAGTTTTTGGCTGAATCACTGAAAGGGAGGAAACCAGCACGAGCAGCAGCAGACTCCCTTAATGATCCAATTCTTAAAAGGATGTAAGCTAAAGATAGCAAATACAGTAAGTACAGCAGGGGGTGCCTCAGCATCCCAATCCAAAGAGGTCTTTGGGCTGACTTTTTTTTTTTTTTTTTTCATTAGACAAATAGTAAAATTCCAAACCGTTGGCTTTACATATGACATTAAGCTCCAAACATTTGGACAGTCTGCACTTTTTTAATGGCCTTTCATTTTCTGGTTTAAGGCCTTTGCCATTATCCAATCCGGGTCCCTTACAAGCACAGGCCTGAATGACACAATTGAGCAACAACGGTCATCAGCACTAGGACTTGTAGATGTATGATTAATGGTCTCACAGTGTTTTAAAGAGAACAACAGCTTCCACTCTATACTAATTCCTCAGTCCAGGACTGAGATCATGTCGATCTTGTGCTTGGCAGGTGAAATGGCACAAAAAGCAGTGGTGGAGGGCAGTGGTGTGTTTAATACCTCGACGCTTTATTTGCCAGCCCATTTTATGTGTGAGGAAATAAACTTGTGGGAACATAAAGTTTTAATATTGTATATAAGTGGGCTTTAGAGGTTTATAGCCAGTGCAGTAAATTCTGAGACCCGGCTGGATGACCGCGGTATGGGGCAGAGCCAGTGTGTGACGAATTGTGTGTCCCTATTTTGCGCTCTTTGTGGAGAACAAATGTCCCACCATTATAGAAAAATACATATACAATTACGGGTTGTGTACATAAGTCAATACTTTTAAGGGTACCGATCCAATTGCGTCAGTACCACCAAGTACATTTTCACGTCAAATCAATTGGTACCAATTTCAATACCAGAGTAACACACAGTCAGGGCAATGGTGAGCCGAGAACAGACAGCGCTCTCTGCAGTGTTTGTAACTCAAAATGCAGAACTGGCCATGAAAACACTTGCAACCTGAGTAAACACCTGGTCAAACAACGAAATGTCCCCCGCAACAACTGCCGCTGACATCAGCAGCATGTCTACAGCGAATGCCAAAGAAGTTGAACCGTCTATGGATGTGACAACACTCAGTTTCTATGCTCGAGACACAAACGGGTAGAATAGTCACCATTAGTGTTGGACACAGATGGAATGTGTCCTCAGTCTTTAACCCATCCATGTAGTGGATACATGGATTCTCTGGTACAGACCAGAGAATCCATGTTTTCTTTGGTCTGTACTGTGTTGTCTGTCCGCACTTGTTTGTTTGTGTTGCACTTGTGTCTTGTATGCACTGTCTATGTTGCACCATGGTCCTAGAGGAATGCTGTTTCGTTTCACTGTGTACTCTGTATGTAGTTGAAATGACAATAAAACCGACTTGACTTGACTTGACTTGACTTGACTTGACTTGACTTGACTTGACTTGACTTGACTTGACTTGACTTGACTTGACTTGACTTGACTTGACTTGACTTGACTTGACTTGACTTGACTTGACTTGACTTGACTAGTGAACACACACATATACACTAGTGATCAAACACACACAGTGACCGTGAGCCCACAAGCCTGGAGCGGGAGCTAAGGGCCTTGCTCAAGGGCCCAAAAGTTGAACCAACAACCCTGTCATCATTAGCCCAGTGCTCTAACCACTGAGCCACCACTGCCCACAAACGTAAACCTGCTTGCTACTGCTGGCTAACTTACAATTATTGAGGAGACCCAACACACACGCACACAGACACGCACGCACACGCACGCGCACACACACACGCACACACACGCACACACACGCACACACACAATGCTTTGTGAGGTAAAACTGCTCTTAAACACGCTAAACGTTCCTCACTGCTACAGCTAGTCCTAGACTCTGGGAAGGATATCACATATGCTTCCTCTCTCACACACACACACACACACACACACTACACTCTACACCCTGTTGAAACACTGGAAGTTGAAGGAATGGTTTTGGGAGGGTAGAAGGATGTAGAGGGTGCTTTATTTTGTTTGATGTGCAAAATGTTCTAGATAAAAAAAATTATAATAAAAAAAAAACACTTACAGCTAGAGTAAAGTACCAAAACAATAGTACCACTAAGTACCAGTACTGTCCAAATGTGTACCCTGTACATAAGATAATAAGACTAGGATGTGATACGAACCTATGACTGATTATTATAGACTACCATTGTACTTTACTTTTACTGGATAATGAATCACTGTAAAATCACTGTAATAATGAAAACCAAAGGAAGATGCTGAAGCTACTGTCCATTGTCTCCTATTATTTTATAACCTCTGTAGCCTTGATCCACATTTGCGTGTTTGAGAGGAATGACTGCAAGGCTATGGCTTATAATGAGGATTACAGCGGTGTCAAAGAGATACAGTTCAGGACCAATTAGAGTTACTGCTGTCTGGCCAACATTGTAGAGGAGAATTTTAGATTTGAGGAAAAATGCATTGTGTTTATTAATTAATTAACTCCACCATGCATTGTAAGATTGTACGATGATGTGGCTCTTCAGAAATTTATTTCAGGCTACACAGAAAGGTGATGTATGAAAAAAAAAAAAAAAAAAAGATACATTTTCATGTTCTATATCCCCATAACAATTCTATACTTTTTGAATAGCAGAAACGTGACAAAATTGTTTCAGTGTTACCCCCGAAAAGAATGCGTGACCGCTTGGTTGAGTTGCCCAATTAGAGTAAACAGCATTTAACACTATCGTTAGCTCAGCATAAACACTGCACAAGCTCATATCGCCTGAACTGTGTGTGTATGAAACACATGATGCGACACACCTCTGCATGTCATGCGAGTCTGCATGTCATGCGCCCCCTATAGGTCTGCACATGGACTTTCAGGAGGACTGCAGGACTTGTAATGTCATTTGCACTGTCCGCTATGTGCAATCTAACAGCAACCTGAGCAGAAAACTGTTGAGTCAGGACGCACTTATAATAACGGGGCAGCGTAGGGAAACACGTTATAGATGAGAGTGAAGCTGCTGAGGTATTTAAGTGTAGAACAGCAGTCTGTCTTACCAGCAATGTGGAAGTGTGCAGAATAGAAGGTAGGCTTTGTAAATGTGTGTCTGTGTGTGGGAGGGTGATTGGCCAGGGCACTATTAGCAAGCCTGTAGCTGCATGGCTCGCTGGAGCAGGAGGGGGGATTAGTTTCGTCTCAGGGCACAGGGTGGCAATGCGAGAAATCACCACGGCTACCGACGACACACTCCCTGCACAAAGACAATGGCGTTTAAACCACAAAGAGCAAAGCGCAGCCCAGGACAAGCTGTTTACTTTGCACCTGTAACTACAGTGCAGCCTCACTATGGCGCATGGGACGTCTGGTATACCTCAGAGGCGAGCTGTGATTATTAAAGCTAGGTCTTTAGTTTTGGCCATTAAAAAAAAAAGCAGGTAAAGGTTTCCTGCTTTTTTCCAACAATACTAATTTATAAAAGCACACTAATGTTTAATATTTTTGTGCTGTTCTAGATTAAACAGATTTTTGAAGCTTTTAAAAGACTTTCTATGCTTTATTAAAATCTTCTAATGAATAATAACGTTTTACTTTATCCTGTTCTGAGACTCTTTTAGAAATATGATCTAATGGGCTTTTTTAGTTTCTAACAACTGATTGAAACCTAGTTATGACTTAATAGGACTCCATCTATCTATCCATCCATCCATCTCTCTCGCTCTATAAATGTCTCCCTTTTATTCTCGCCATCACTCACTCACTCATTCTCCCTCTCCATATTCTCTCTCTCACTCTCACACTCAATATCTGTCTTAGTCTCTCTCTCTCTCCCTCACTCTTTCTTTCAATCTCTCTCTCAATATCTGTCTTCGTCTCTCTCTCTCTCCCTCCCTCTCTATCAGTATCTGTCTCTGTTTTTTTTGTACACTCTCTCTCTCTCTCTCCCTCTCTCCCTCTCTCTCCCTCTCTCCCCACTTTTATATCTCTCTCTCTTACTCTCACTCCATCTTTATCCATTTCTCTTTTACTCACTCTCTGTATTCATCCCTAATTTTCTTTTTACTCTTTCTCCCTCTTACTTTCTCACTTTCTCTCCACTCACATCTCTCTCTGTCTTTCTCACTGTCTCTTACTCACTCTCTGTATCTATCCCTCCCTTTCACTCTCCCTCTCTCAATCCCAATCTCTCTCTCTTTCTCGGTCCGTCTGTCTCTCTCATTATCGGGTCAGAGGAATTTGAGGTAAAGCTCTGTTTTAAAAACACAGAGGAGGCGAGATTAGCGGTGAGTGAATGAGTGTGTGTGTGTGTGTGAGAGAGAGAGAGAGTTTGGAGGTCACAAAGGAGTAACAAAAGATTCTCTCACACACACACACACACACACATCCACACTTCACTCCATAGGCCATTTAAACAGGCCTTCCAAGTGTACAATTAAAGGCAATAAGTTGAGGCTGTGAATGGAAACGTAAGGCTTATTAATTACTGAACCTTTCATTGTGCAAATTAATTACAGACTGAATAAATAATGAGCTGTTTCCATTCAGACTGATGAAGTACTGAGAAACGAATGGCAACACTATATTTTAGTAGTCCACAGTTGATGCTTTGTAGCTGCTCGGCCTGCCTTTAACTTGAACTGCTTTCTGCTGCCTGTTTCCCGCGGACAGAACCTTCAGCTTGGTTTTGTGTCCCATCTTTCTGACTTTCCATATTTTCCATCACAGTGCGCATCAACTTACTCTTACTCTTCATAACTGCAACTGTTTTACAGAGTGTTCCAATTATTCCTCAGGCTGCAGACCGCCATATGCTGTTCTGTTGGGTTGCTCTGTCCAGTAGTGCTACCCTACCACTTTGCTTACTGGCTGGTGTTTGGCTAGATGGTTGGCTAATGCGGTGTGGTGTGTGGTAGGCTACGTGCCATTCTACTGGTTTTTCATGCCAATTTGGCCACGTTAGTGTTGAGTAGTCTATGTTGGATTGGCAGTTATTGGTCTACCAGTTGATCACCGCTGGATTCTGGATCTGCCCTTAACAAAAACAGTATTTTTTTCAAGTAAGCCATTTGTAAACTTCTTTTAAACTAAAAACAAGTATGTATACTTTCAGGTGACTTTTTATGTACTTCGGAAATATAATAACTAATATGATATTTAAGAAAGGATTAAGCATATTTGGCCTATACTTCTACTTTATACCCAAGTATACTTGACTTTTACTGCCAAGTGTCCAGGAAAGACTGTGTGTATTTGGCAATGCCAGACACCATCCCTATTTGCGCCACCCTTGTTACATTCAAGTGGTCTTGTAGATGTCTGAATTATTCAGGTTATCAGCTTTATTCAGCTTATATGATCTAATAGATGGGACCAGGGACTCCGGGACAAAGGAATGTTCTCGGGGCTCCTCCACCCACCCTTATTTAGTTGACATTATTGGTTTAAACAATGTAAACCTTGTTGTTGTTTTTTTAATAGCTTGGCATCAATCAGAACACCCTCCATCTGAACATGTAAATCCCTAAAGGACAAAGCGAAGCTACAGAGCGAAGTCTAAGCCTTGTGAGGGTGGTCCGGCTGTTGTTTACAATGCAGTCTTTTACACTCTGTGCAGGGCATGAAGTAACATCATTCAAGTTTATTGAATCGATTGGTTTAACGCCGGTATTGTTGTTTGTTTTTTTTTTTGGGGGGGGGGGGGGTCGATGTAATGGCCACCCAGACCCACTCTTATTGTCCTGTACGACCTTAGTGAACTTTTAACATTAGCCAGCCTACATATTAGAATCATTAGTTTACCTCTGTTACTAGATCTTCAGCTGGGGTCACAAACATGTTGAAGTTACTGATACTGTTCATATTGCAGTGAGTTCTAAGTAGCGCTCTCTATCTCTCCGCAGTTATAAAGCTATTGATCCCCACACTTGCGCTGCTGCTCCCTACACTTCTGTAATGACTAGAATGCTTCCTTTCTAGATTTGATGCAGGAAATCACAAAATACTTCACTTGTCTCTTTCTCTGCAGTCTACATTACAAATTCGACTGTCACTTGGTTTAAGTCCTACATTTCTGGGAGCTACTGCTTTGTTACTCTGCAGCAAAATACATCCAAATTTGATACTGTTGTGTAAGGTGTTCCCCAGGGATCAGTGCTTGGCCCTCTCATTTTTGTTATTTACATGCTGCCTCTTGGCCAAACGATCTGTAGTCATGATTTCAGTTTTCATTCCTTGGCTAAGGATACCTAGATTTATCTTCGTATTAAAGCTAACAGATTTCTTCCCACCCCCCTGCTCTACTACTGTTATACCATCCAAGCAGCGCATGGATTCTTACTGCTTAAAACTCAACTCTGACAGCAGTATCTATCTTGGAAAAGATTTCGGAAACCAGTGGAACAATATTGAGATTTACTTTATTTCCCCTCAGACAAAGATAAGAAAAGACATTTTCCCTTTGGGATGCTTGGATATTTTTGATTGGTACAGTTCCTCCAGTACAGATCCCATGCTTTTCCTTAAAAAAGTCCATCTGTGTGTTGTTTGATTGCAGTTCATGCCCCACCGAGCGCGAGCCCTGGGTGCGGACTGCATGACTCCTCACGGCACCATCCTGCACCAGACACTGGACTTCGATGAGTTCATCCCACCTATCCCCCCACCCCCCTACTACCCCCCAGAGTACACCTGCACACCTGTGCTGGAAGGGCAAAGGTACAGTACTTCCATACAGAAATGTGCACACACAAATGAGCAGGTGTCCCAGTATGTGGAAGTCCATGTAGTGTATAATGGTTTGCAATGCTAAAAAAAAAAAAAAAAAAAACACACTCACTGACACTCTGCCTCATTCCTCTATAACTACGACCAGCTGTTAAAAAGTGACAGCCAGTAAAAGTACGAGCAAAAATCCTTCCAAAAGGGACGACAACTTAGAACAGCATGTCCTCACAGCAACACAAGCTAAAGAGAAACCAAAACGTCCCCTTTGTGAACAAGCAAGCTCTCTGCATTAGCTGCTAGCAGCAGAACACTGCTTTTGACAACTCGCTTTTAAGGCATTGAATTGCACAGACATTCCACCTTAACAAAAATACTGTAGTTAAGAGAGCTGCCATTCATCAAAACAAGCCTAAAAAGGATAAGGAGAGGTGAAGAACGGATGAGGTGGAAAACAGAGAGCTGTATGACCCTTCCTCAGCATTTAGTTATAGGTTCTTGTCCAGGTCTTGAGCTTCTTTGTCTCAGAATTTAATAATAATAATAATTTAACTGCCAGCAGGATTACAACACACATGGTCATGCTATAATATCAAACATTTAAATATGTTACAGCCATCAAACAGCAGTACAACAGATTTCAACCTCTGCATTTAACCCACTCGTGGCAGTGAATCCCCACCGCGACTTTCTGATGGTCGACGAGACTAAGCAGATGATCTTCCAGTCCAAGGCTTATTTTTCTAACCTTTAGGCCATGGCTGGCCAGTCTTGAGGCCTACTCATCTGGTCACTGTGGAATAGGTCTTCCTTTTGTTTTCTTGGTCTTTCTAGGTGATAATTACATATTTGTAGGTTTGTGGAACCTTGGAACCCTGTATAGTTGCGATAGACACCCTACATATACCCTCCTAGGGTCACCACTGTGCTTGCAGCTGAACTGTTAGCCATGTCCAGTTTCTCTAAATGCATGTATAAATGGAGAGGAGTGATTCAGGGTTGACTGTGTAATCCAGTGTTAACATTCACAGAAACACCATTTCAGATGGCATCCTCCCTGATGTGTTTGCATTTGATGTGCTACTATTTGAGCCAGATTGGTGTGTAGTGCAAATTAGCTCAAGGTTAGCAGCTGCCCAGACAGCCTGCATTGTGGAACAGCTGTGTCCGAGGCCCGGTGTAAAGCCACCATTGATTCTGCCAGTGTCACACACACACACACACACACACACACTCACCCAGTGTCCACTCGTAAAAAGCTGCTGACGAGGCACTTTGGCCTCAGGCTGCTCTTGCATGCCAGAGAAGCCCTAAATACAGTATAAGCACAAGAGCCTGTGCACATATGCTGTAGGCCACAAATCACCTGCAATGCATGACATCATGAGGCACTGAAAGATTGATGGGGGCGGTATTTTATACCCCAATACCCCAAAGAGAGGAGGGGGGTTAATTTAAAAGATGGGATACTTAAGTGGGCTGATCTGCTGAGATTGAAATCATGTAGACTTTCTCAATTTAGTGTTTTTACTCATCTGTTAATAACCAAAACAAACAGGTTTACATGGTTTTTCTAGTTTTTTTGCCACATTTTTATTTAATTTGTATTCTTGAAAATATATTGTTATTTTATTTATAATGTATTGGTTATTTTTTTATTCATTTGATATCGATCGTTGATAAACGATATCCTAAGGTTATCCCAGGGATTGATTAACAGCTTAGAAGTTGTAAGATTTTAGTAAAAGGAAAGCTGTTATTCAGCCTATTTTTTGATCATCTTCAACACTTGTAAGCCCATCTCTCAGAATTTGGGTGCTGGGAATGACAGTTGAAGGAAGGAAGTTGCTCTTCCTTACTGGAAATGAATGAACTACCTCTAAATGTTATCCTAAGCTTTATCAAGTCCTGGAGGTTTGAAATGTATGCTAAAATGGGTATTCCACAAATTGATTAACAGCTTAGAGGCTGGTTTTACTTTTGAAGTTACATTTAAGTTTCAGCTGCTATCCAGTTGGCCAGAGGTTATTTTTTTTATTGCTTTTTAAATACCTTCATTTTTCTTTATGTGTTTTCATTTTTCTGTTTATGTAAAGCATGTAGATTTGGCACCGTGTTTGAAAGGTGCTATACAAATAAACATGCCCTGCCTTGCCTTGCATTGCTTTGCCTTTCTTAAAATGCAGTCAACCGGACAAGACATGCTTGGGAGGTCTATAGAGTTTGGCCCTTCAGGTTTTGTGAGCTGGAAGGCGGATGTAGCCGACATGTTTAATCCATAAAAGAAGCTTATAGCCCACCAAGTATAGAGGGTATGCACGTGACCTCACTGGCGGCAGGTCACTGCAGTCACAGCAAAGAGTGGCAAAAAGTGTGTTTTGGTAGTATTAATGCAAAGCAGTGAAGAGCTGTTGTGCAATTGACTGTACAAACAGATTCAGTAAGATGTCAGTGCTATTCTTTTTCTGGACTGCTAAAAGCTCATGAAAGGAATGAAATAAAGGATCATTGCAATTCTGGAATCCAGACACCAAAACGTCTGGAAGCTTGCTGTTTGGTGAAGTAATGCTTCAAAAAAAACCAAAAATGTTGCAAATTTCACAGCATGCCAAGTTTGATTAAAAGGGAAAGCAGGCAAAGTCTACAGTCTACTAAATCAGTTATGAGGTTTTATCCTCTGAACAGGTGTGATTTGAGCCTCAGTTAGCTGGACGTTCATGGCTACACACTGCTGTCCATGGACCACTGGTTCTTTGGTCATTTGGATGGGTCGCTGTCAAGTCCAACTTCATTCCTCTTACGCAGATAATCACTTGCTTCATTCCTGGTTTGGCCATTTCCCTAATAAACGCAGCCATGTTGCACAGTATTTTGCAACTCAGTCCATCTAAAGGAGGCCTGTTCCAGCGGAAATGTGAGGCCAATGCATCCCTCTATAGCAGGGATGGGCAATGTAGGCCAGAGTCCAGTCCAGTTTGCTGATTTCTCTGTTCTTACAGACCTACATAACCTGGAAATTAACAGTTGAGATGAATCAGGTGTGCTTGAGCAGCATAAAGCAAAAAAAAACCTGTGCAGTTATCCGACCCACCAGGACCGGAATTGCCCACCCTTGCTCTATAGTATTGTGAGAAAAACAATGGACAAAAGCACAGACTAAATACATGTACGGTGTCAGGAAATGGTACTTGGTACAGTCTGAAGGGAGATGGGAATGGATTAAATGTCTGCACAAACATGGTAGTGAACCTGAAGCCAACCTGTGCCCACGTGTTTGAGGCTCAAGCCAATCACGTTTGACAGTGCGAATCAATTTGAAACCCAAACCTGACCAGAACTACTCTCCACAAACAGCTGTTGACTGTTAGATTGCAGGAGCGAAAGCGTGAATGAGACCGAGAGAGAGTGAGTGAGAGATACAGATAGA